>NC_056671.1:26161206-26836290 GCF_018350195.1 Panthera tigris
AGGGCATTGGACAGAGGGCTACTCCTGTGGGACTCATTTAACCCTCAGTATCCCTGGGAAGGCAGCGGACACAGCGGAGGAAACTAGAGCCCAGAGAGGGCTTTGACTTGCCCAAGGCCACAGAGTCACCAAACGGCAGAATCCCTCCCAAGGTCACCTTCTTCCAGAGTTCGCTTTGGGGGACCGATTTGAAGGGCATATCCATCCACCCGTATTTTGCGAAGGTGGGGAGAGGCGCAGGTTCTGACCTTGGGAAGTCAAAGATTCGGGCACTCACTTCACATTGGACTTCTCACGGCCTCCGCTTCTGATGTCTGGAGAGCAGGGGTTCACGCGGGTCCACCCCGCGAGGGTGGCCGAGAGGTGAAGTGAGCTGGCCCAGGTGGGCGCGTGGGGAATCCAGGAAGACTTGCCCCCTCGCTGTGCTTGTGGGCGCTGGCGTTAAGGTTCCAGTAAGTTCACTTCCTCTGCCTCTCGGGTGACCCCACAGAGAGGTCACAACCCACTTGTTCTCCGTTGCTCTAGACTATGAAGACGCTCCCTGCCTGGCGTCTGTGTTTTGGTCTCCCGATCTTATTTTTAATTTTTTAAAGTTTTTAAAATGTATTTATTTATTTTGAGAGAGAGAGAGAGAGAGAGAGAGAGAGAGAGAGAATGGGGAGGAGCAGGCAGAGAGAAAGGGAGAGAGAGAGTCCCATGCAGGCTCCACGCTGTCAGCACAGAGCCTGACATGGGGTTCCATCCCACGAACCGTGAGATCGTGACCTGAGCCCAAATCAAGAGTCGGACCGCGAGGATTCCTTCTCCACGTTTCTCCTCAACCCCATCCCCTCGTGCTCCTTCCGCAAAATTCATTCGTAGAATTTTGAACCTTCCTGTTGACAGAAGCCAGATATATTCTTCCCTTTGCTGTTTCAATGAGATACCACGTACAGGGTGTTTTGGTTTTTTTTTTTTAGCTCATCCCTGGTGAACAGTTGGCATTAAATGCTGATCCTTCCCTCACCTCCAAAAATCCCACTGGTGTTTTATCACGTCATTGCCACTGGTCTCTTCATAAGTAAAAAGAGATCTTTGAGGTCAGGTGGACCCAGGCTGAGATGTGGGTAAGAACCCAAGGAAAGCTTTTATTTATTTATTTATTTATTTATTTATTTATTTATTTATTTATTTTTATTTTTGTTTTTGAGAGAGAGAGAGAGAACAAGCAGGTAAGGGGCAGAGGGAAAAGGGGACTTCTAGAAATCCAAAGTGGGCTCCATGCCGACAGCAGCGAGCCCGAGGTGGGGCTCGAACCAGCAAACTGTGAGATCATGACCTCAACCGCTCAACCAGGTGCCCCCCGCCCCCGCCACCCGAGGGACGCTTTTCGATTTAAATTATCTCTGGCCATGGGGGACGTGTAGAGAAAACTGCACCTGTTTGTGTGTGTGAACGTGGCGAGACCATCCCCTCCCCGATCACACGTACAAATACAAAAGGTCCGTCTCCGAATTCTTACTCCGCACCTAATGCCGTTGTATCCTCTGTCCAGATCTCTGCAGATTGTTGCCCAGAGGAGAAGACACCTTGCATTCGAGTGGAAATCGGACCTCTAATCCAAGCATATTGCTTGCTCTTAATCGCCAAAACAGGACTGCTAACGAGGAATGTATTTGCATATGTTTGCAAAAAAGCCGAATCACCGAAAACTTAACCTGGAGACTCTCTACCTGTGGACAGCCCCCCCCCCCCCAGGATGGAGAAGAACGAAGAAGAGTGTGGGAAGTAGGCTGGCTTTTGAAATTTCGGTATTTTTTATCTTGCCCCTCAAGAACTTTTTTTTAAAGAAATGGATTTGCCATTTTTCTTAATTTGCAGGACTGCCTTGGCGGCTTTGTTGGCGGGGACAAGGCCCACACCTGTGCCTCTCTCCTATTGACTTACTTTTGAATTCAAAGAATCTATTTAAGAATTTAATATATGAGGTTTTCTTTGATTCCTCCTCAGTTCTCAGATTTCAGAGGAAAAAAAAAATTATTTGAATAAAGTGACCAGGGACTCATTTGTCTGTGCCTTACTTTACAGAGCGAACAGATTTTTTTCTTTTTTGTTTTTTGTTTTTTTTCCCATTTCAGATTTTGGCAGGTGGATTGATGACCGGCGAACAAGGTTCCCATCTTGGGGGCTCAGTGAGGCACAGCTGAGCTCCTGGGTTGGGTCCCCCGAGGCCACTCAGGATCGGTGATTTGCTAGAGGGACTCCCAGATTAGCTGGGAGACCCACAGTCACAGGGTTTGTTTTTTTTTTTAACATTTTTTTTTCCCTTAATGTTTGTTTATTTTTGAGAGAGACAGAGACAGAGTGCAAGCAGGGGGAGGGGCAGAGAGAGAGGGAGACACCGAACTCGAAGCAGGCTCCAGGCTCTGAGCTGTCGGCACGGAGCCCGACGCGGGGCTCGAACTCACGAACGGTGAGATCGTGACCTGAGCCGAAGTCGGACGCTTAACCGACTGAGCCACCCAGGCGCCCCAGTCACCGCTGATTACGGCGAAAAGATGCGGATTAAAATCTGCAAAGGAAAAAAGTAGGCAGGACAGGCACAGAGAGACCAGGAGTGAGCTTCTAGTTATCACCCGGTGGAGGCTTACGGACGGGGCTCAACTCTACCAGCCACAGTGTGCACACGGTGTATTAAGTATGGCCGGCCAGGAAAGCTCGCCTGAGCCATGGTGCTCAGCATTTTCATTGGGCGTCAGCCGTAGGCATGGGGCACCCATCTGACTGACCTTAGTGACCCCGTCTCCAGCCCCTGCGGTCGTCAAATGATACAGCGTGCTCCCAGGCTCCCCCACAGATCCCACTGGGTGGTACCTGCTGTGGCCCAGAGTCCCTGCTAGGGAAAGACAACTTTTATTAGGATATTCCAAGGGCTGAGAGATAACCTCTCAAAAGCTGCTCAAGGGCCAGTCTTTTCTTCGGCACGTACAAGCCCGCTGAGTTAGGCCTTTGCTGCACGGCCCGCAAATGCTGAGGGACCGGCTGGGCCCAGAGCAGTTTCATACCTTATTAAGGGTGAAGGTATTCTATCCACACTCCCTTGCCTTCCAGGATTTGGGCAGGCAATGGCTCACAGTGGTTTGGAGCGTAGATTTTTGGGAGTCAGGCCCCCTTACTGGCCTGATGAGGTTTTGGGGGTGATAGTGGGGTTTGTGGGGTCCGGAGCCGACGGCCAAGAAAGAATTCTTGGAGACGTCTTTGGTGCAAGAAGGTGATTTTTATCGAAGCACGGGGACCGGACCCGTGGGCAGGAAGAGCTGCCCCGGGACCCTGAGGAGAGACTGGTTATATACCATGGAGTTGGAGGGAACTTTCAGGGGAAGTTTCCAGAGAGATTTTCATGTGCACAGGATCCCGGAGGCCTAGCTATTGTCAAACTCAGGTGGTTTTCCCTCTAGCGAAGCTTTAGCAGTAAGACAGCAGGGAGCCTCAAATGTGTCAATGGGCTGCAGGTTGTAAGGAAATTTGGTTCTATATGCTGTTGCCTTCTGCCTGTGTCCCCCACATCACTGGCTGTGTGGCTTCGGCCTTCCTTTCTTCGTCTACAAAATGGGGAAGTCAAAACTTCATGGGTTTCTCGGGAGAGGCCGGTGGTGGTTGTAGGCAGCGGTGGGGGGAGGGGGGCCGGGTGGTGAGCCCGTAGCGCGAGGCAACTCTTCCCTCTCCCGGTCTTGGAACCGTAGTAGAGGGACAGCCGATGGAGCTTTGAACCGGGGAAGCTCCCGGTCGCCGCTCCCCGGGGCCGCGGGACACACCCAGCCTCGTTCATTGTCCCGGGCACCTGTCGGCCGCAAAACCAGCCGGCCCCACGCTCCGTGACTTACAGCGGCTTATTGTGAAATCTGACGGTCCCGGAAGTCAGCTGCAGTAGAGCTGGCTGCTTCCCGCAGTCGGGGGGCGGAGGGTACCGCTGTCGCCGAAGGCTTCTTCGTTCACGTGTCTGGTGCGGGGGCCCGGGGGGGGCTGGAGCCTGGAGAGGCTTTTAGGGGCTTCTCTATCGTGCAGCCTGTCCACATGGCTGGCCCCGGGCTTCCTCGCGGCATGGTGATCTCAGGACAACCAGACCCCTCTCTCTCTTTCTTTCTTTCTTTCTTTCTTTTTCTTTTTCTTTTTCTTTTTCTTTTTCTTTTTCTTTTTCTTTCTTTCTTTCTTTTCTTTTTCTCTCTTTCTTCCTCTCTCTTTCCTTCCTTTCTTTCTCTCTCTTTCTTTCCTTTCTTTCTTTCTTTCCTTCCTTTCTTTCTCTCCTTCCTTTCCTTTCTTTTCTTTCTTTCTCTCTCTTCTTTCTTTCTTTCTTTCTTTCTTTCTTTTTTCTTTCCTTCCTTCCTTTCTTTCCTTTATTTTCTTTCTTTCTCTCTCTTTTCTTTTTCTTTCTTTCTTTCTTTCTTTCCTTTTTCTTTCTTTCCTTCTTTCCTTCCTTCCTTCCTTTCCTTTCTTTCTCTCTCCGCTTCTTTCTTTCCTTCCTTCCTTCCTTTCTTTCCTTTCTTTCTCTCTCTTTCCTTCTTTCTTTTCTTTATCTCTTTCCTTCCTTCCTTTTCTTTCTTTCTCTCTTTTCTTTTTCTTTCTTTCTTTCTTTCTTTCTTTCTTCTTTCTTTCTTTCCTTCTTTCCTTCCTTCCTTCCTTCCTTTCCTTTCTTTCTCTCTCCCCTTCTTTCCTTCCTTCCTTTCTTTCTTTCTCTCTCTTTCCTTTCTTTTCTTTCTTTCTTTCTTTCTCCTTCCTTCCTTCCTTCCTTCCTTCCTTCCTTCCTTCCTTCCTAGAAACAGCATGATAGGGGGAGGGGCAGAGGGAGAGAGAGAATCCCAAGCAGGGTCTTGCACCATCAGTGCAGAGCCCCACACGGGGCTCCAACTCACAAAACCGTGAGATCGTGACCTGAGCCGAAACCAAGAGTCAAACGCTTCACCGACTGAGCCACCCAGGCGCCCCAGGACAGCCAGGATTCTTACGTGCTGGCTGGCTTCCCCCGTGTAGGTGTTGCAGAAAGAACAGCCAGTCGCTGCAGGGATGTGCTGCCCCAGGGTCACTTCCGCTCCGTTTGTCATAGTCGGAGGGTTGTCCCCCATTCAAAGGAATAGAGAAATCCCTCCTCTTGGTGCTGGAGTGGCAAGGTCACCACATGGCGAGAGATACAATTGTGGCCTCTTGGGAAAATACAGCTGGCCACCGTCCTCATCAAAACCAGTGTATCAGCCTCACCTGCAGGGGCGTCAAAGAACATACGAATTCATCAGATGGTAAAATTTCTCTTTGGTAAAATGTGATGTGGACAGAATGTTCCCTTTCTTCCATTAGGCTGCAGAAGAATGACATATCTTTCCTTTACTGTTTAAATCCCAGTGATTCCAACCCCCCCCCCCCAAAGGCCTCGTCATTAAGAAACCCAGGCTTTCTGGTTTGCCCAGCTTATGCCTTGGGAGCGTGGACGATTCTTCCCACTGATGGAGCTTCTCCACGCCTCCCCGAAACCCAAATCTGGGCCTGGAACCAGGAAGACATCTCTCACCCCCCCGCCCGCATTCTCTCTTCTAAAGGAACACTTTTCAGGACAGTTAACAAAGAAAGCCCATTCCTTTGGGTGAAAGCCCTCTCAGTCTACCCCCCCTCCCCCCCCAGGGCTGGCTCTTGACCAAGCGCCCTACACCAACTTAAATCCGTCCACAAGTCCGCATTGTTCTGACGTGACCTCGTTTCCGTTGTAACAGCTGGTGTTTTCCACAGGTTGCTGATGGACTGTTTTCTTTTGAAAGAACGATAAACTCTCATGAAGTTGCGAAGGTACAGACTACCAAGGGTCCTTCGGTGGCTTCTTGGCAGGGTCCCCCCCCACCCCGATGTTGACGTCTTGTACTGGTGGGAGGGTACTATCAAAACCAAGAAACGAACAGTCCTATGCAGTGCTGTGAACTAGACTGCAGACCACAGACCTTGTTCTACTTCCACCATTGTGTGTGTGTGTGTGTGTGTGTGTGTGTGTATTTTCAGAGTTTCATTTCCTTTCAGTGGCAGAACCTTCCATATGCTACCCCCGCTCCACACACACACACACACACACACGCACAAAATCATATGCAAAAGCTTAATCTAAGAAATGTAAAAATGGGGGCGCCTGGGTGGCTCAGTCAGTTGAGCGTCCAACCTCGGCCCAGGTCATGATCTCGCGGTTCGTGAGTTGGAGCCCCACATCGGGCTCTGTGCTGGCATCCTGTCAGCGCAGAGCCCACTTTGGATCCTCTGTCTCCCTCTCCCTGCCCCTCCCTCACTTGCGCTCTCCCCAAAAATAAATATTTTTTAAATATATATTTTTTTAATGTTTATTTATTTTTGAGAGAGACAGAGACAGAATGCGAGTGGGTTGGGACAGAGAGAGAGGGAGACGAATCTGAAACAGGCTCCAGGCTCCGAGCTGTCAGCACAGAGCCCGACGTGGGGCTCAAACTCACGAGCTGCAAGATCATGACCTGAGCCGAAGTCGGACGCTCAACCGACTGAGCCACCCAGGCGCCCCAATATTTTTAAGTTTTTTTATGTTTAGTTTTTGGGAGAGACAGACATCATGAGTGGTGGAGGGGCAGAGAGAGAGGGAGACACAGAATCTGAAGCAGGCTCCAGGCTCTGAGCTGTCAGCACAGAGCCCGACGCGGGGTTCAAACTCATGGACCTCGAGTTCACGACCTTGAAGTTGGATGCTTAACCGACTGAGCCACCCAGGCGCCCCTAAATAAATATTTAAAAAAAAAAATTTTTTTTAACGTTTATTTATTTTTGAGACAGAGAGAGACAGAGCATGAACGGGGGAGGGGCAGAGAGAGAGAGGGAGACACAGAATCCGAAGCAGGCTCCAGGCTCTGAGCTGTCAGCCCAGAGCCCGATGCGGGGCTCAAACTCACAGACCGCGAGATCGTGACCTGAGCTGAAGTCGGACGCTCAACCGACTGAGCCACCCAGGCGCCCCTAAATAAATATTTTTTAAAAAAGAAACATAAAAGTGGCTCTTCTGGTGAGAACATCAGCCCCGTCCCAAGCTCCAACCCTTCCCTCTGAAGCACTTGCTCATAGCGAAGGTTTGCATTGATTGGCCTGGTGGTTTGATTCAAATTGGTCTTACTAGACTGTAGACTGTATGAGTGTAGGAACAAATTTGAATTTCAGGTAAAACAATAAATTTTCAGTATTTTACAGTATTTCATGGGACATACTTCTACTAAAAACTTATTTGTTGTTTATGTGAAATCCAAATTCAAAACTGGGAATCCTGTATTTTTTGTTGTTAATTTATTGAGAGAGGGGGAGAGAGAGAGAGAGAGAGAGAGAGAGAGAGAATCCCAAGCAGACTCCATGCTGACAGCTCGAAATCATGAAACGTGAGTTCATGACCTGAGCCGAAATCGAGTCAGATGCTTAACCCACTGAGCCCCTCGGGGGGCCCCTTGGAATCCTGTATTTTTATTTGCTAAATCTGGCAACCCTAAGTAGGGCTGGACGTGTAACCAGCATTAGGGAAATGGCAGTGGGTGACTTCCAGCTCCGTGATAAAATATGTTGTGGCATCCACCTTGTTCTCAGTCACTCATTCTGGGGGCGTCTGGTCGCTATGTCATGAGGACAGTCAGCAGCCACAGGTGGAAGCTCACGTGGCAAGTTCCCCAAGGCCTCCTGCCAGCCGGGTGAGTGGATCCCCCAGCCGTGGTCAAGCCCCGGGACGTCAAGCCAAGCAAGATGTCCCAGCTTGACTGCAACCCCAAGAGAGATCCCAAGTCAGTACCAGGCAGCTGGGCTACCCTTGAATTCCTACCCAAAGAAATGGCGTGAGATAATATTCACTGTTGTTCCAAGCCGCTAAGTGTAGAGGGACTTGGGTCACGCCGCAATAGGAAATATGCCGCGATAAGAAATCCCTGGGAGCTTGTGAGATATCTGTGAATGAGTGAACGAGCTAGTGGATGAAGGAATGAATGAATGACTGATGAAGGCTGCGGTTCCTCCCCTTCCCTGCGTGCTTGCGAGGGCGCTCGCTTTACAGAGAGCGCCCAGGCCTGCGTCACCTCACGTCCCGGCTCTCTGTGTGAGAAAAGAGTCTTCACAAACTCTTGAAAGGGAAACAAGGGACCAACCATCTGGGCAAAACCTCTAAAGGGAGCCCAGGTTTGCTAATCACAGCTCATCTGGCTTTCCAATTCTCCCCAGCGCGGGGCACGCTGTATATTTTTGTGACCGAAGTCGAACTAAGAATAAGCCACAGGCGACTGTAGAATGTCACCGTCCTAGAAAAGGAACTTGTGCTAGACTTTAAATACATCAGCCTTGAAATGCTGCTTGCAGATTGTTTCTATGGAACCAACCTATTTAAAGTTGTCGCTGAGGAAGGATTTTTTTTTTTTTTTTTTTTTTTTTGGCCCCCAAATCTTTCGAAGGCAATGTGGAGAGAGCGCTGTCCAGCATAGGCTGTGTGCAGGGGGCGTGATGGCAAGCGTGGACTCAGGTAACAAACTATCGGGCAGGTTTGGGGAACCCAGGGGACGATGTACGCAGAGCGTCTGTTCTTTGCAGTCACTCTCCACGGATCAGCTCGAGGACGGGGGCAGAAGTGGTGTGGGGGGCCCCAGGCAGGGCACAGGGGGGCGCGCACCCATCCGGAAGTCTGGACTCCCGGGTCTCGCGGCTGGTTCTGTCCTTGAACTCGTTGAGCGCCCTGCACACGCCCCTAGGGGCACGGCCTCTTCCGCGGCTTCCTCTGACGAGTGTCGAGGGCCCCGCCACCCCTTCCAGGATGGCTCCCTTTCTGAGCGCCTCGTGGGGAATGTAGACACGGGCCCGGGCGTCCCTGAGGCCCAAAGCAGGGGTTTTTGTGGGCGGTGGCTGGAGACCGTGATGTACTGGCACGAAATCATAAATCTAAACCTCTGGTTGCCTCTCCCCTGGCTGTTCTGGAGACCGGGCATTGGAACTCAGGAATCCTGAAAAACGGGGGCCTCCCAGGCCCAGCGGTGAGGTTGGGTCTTTCAAATGAAAATAGTCATAACAATTTGCCAAGCTTTTGCTACTCTTACAAAGGCCAGCGGCTTCATGTGCATTAACTAACCACCCTCCTCTGTTGGTCCTGAAGACAACCCTTTTAGTGCACTACCATCATTGTGCCCATTTTGCGGATGGGAAAACTGAGGTGCAGCGAGGCAAAGCTATCTTCCCCCGTCCCACATCTAGGAAGCAGCAAAGCGATTTGGATCCTTGAAGTTTTACTCCAGTAAAAAGAAACTCTAGGGGTGCCCGGGTGGCTCAGTGGGCTAAGTGTCTGACTCTTGGTTTCGGCTCGGGTCATGATCTCACGGTTCGTGAGTTCGAGCCCCGTGTCGGGCTCTGTGCTGCCAGCACGGAGCCTGCCCGAGATTCTCTCTCTCCTCTCTCTCTGCCCCTCTCCTGTGCTCTCTCTCTCTCTCTCAAAATAAATAAACTTAAAAAAACAATAATCGTAAAAGAAGTCTTAAAATTTGTTTAAATAAGAAAATTTTAAAAATCCTAAGTATAGAGAGGACTTTCTGTCCCCCTTAATAAGCGAGATGAAGCTCCCTACTTGAATGCCCTATCACTCCCCCAATACTTTAGTCTCTCCAACAAGCAAGGACATTTTCCAGTGTAACCACAGGACAACTGTCAAAATCAGAAAATGAACACCAACACATCACGACCATGGAAACCTCAGACCCCATTCACATTTTGCCAGTTGACCCCGTAACTTCCTTTATGGCAAAACACTGTCCAGTGCAGAGTCTCGGGTTGCATTGAGCTGCCACACCTCTTTAGACCTACCCTTCAGTCTGGAGCAGTGCCAGGGGCTTGCTCTGGTTTTCACGACCCAGGCACTTTGCACGATCACAGGCCAGGTGCTTTGTAGAACGTCTCGTTACTTGGGTTCGTCTTAGGTGTCCCGATTCCATTCCAGTGACGTGTCTTTGGCAGGAACATCACAGATCTTCTCAGGGCATCCTATCAACGCGGTAGGTGATGTCCACTTGTCCCGCTGGGGGGGGGGGGAGTGCGGGGGGGGGGGAGGCACACTCTGATCATGTGATCAGAGAGCCTGTACTCTTAGTGGCTCTGCCACAGTCCACGGAAGCCACATGGCAGGGTCCATTTGGTAAAGCCAATCTACGAGCATCACTTCCCTGCGGTCAGAGTGACGGCAGCTCAATAAAGTTGGCTGGATCGCTACAGAGGTAGCTACGGAGAAGCCGGCTCTTTTGAATATAGTAATTCACGACAGCCACTCTTGGTTTCGTGGCAGAAAGCTTGATCAAGTATGGGGGAAAGGGAATATACAGAAATACGCAACTAGAGTAAACACAGAAAGGAGTATAGAGAAGATCAGAGAAGGGTTAATACATCCGATCGGGTATGCACATCATCCAACCTTCTGGCTGGGGAAGCCCCCTCCCCCTTCCCCACCCCTCCATACAGCCAGGTTGGAGTCGGGATGGAGGGCCCCCCGGGGCAGAGTATCCTCCCCTGAGGTGAGGCTTCCAACTATTCCTTCCAGGGCAATATACACAATACCCACTTGTGATCTACGGTCAGTCATTAAGTTTGCCGAAGGGCAGTCCTGAGCAAGCTGGCTTTTGTTCTGTTTCTCTTATCCATCTCCCAATCTTAGGAGGATGCCATTCTGCATAGTTCTCTTCCCTCCCTGGGCCCTTCCAGGGGGCCAGCCTGGTCTGGCTCAAGGCGATGAGGGAAGTTCATCCCTCTGGGCGTCAGGAACAGAGGGGCCAGTTCTGATCCCGAGGAACGCGAGCCAACTAAGCCCCCCACCATTGTGTACGTGCGGCTCTGGGCAGAAATGCCTGTCACACGAACACGTTCTATGCTGAACACAAGCTTACTTTTACCTTTGGCTTTGGCCTGTAAACAGACGCATACACATTTCCGGGCCCAGGCTCAAAACAGTCTATCTTGTCTCCTTGTTTTTCCTCCCTCTGCTGCCTGGTGGAAATTTTAGTCTGTTAGACTCTCACCACCCCCCATCCCCCCCACCCCCTTCTCTTGTACTAAAACTTCACTCTTGTTTTTTTTTTTTTTAAGTTTATGTATGTATGTATTTATTTTTAGAGCGAGAGAGAGCATGAGCAGGATAGGGGCAGAAAGAATCCCAACCAGGTTCCATGCTGTCAGCATGGAGCCTGACGCAGGACTTGAACCCATGAACTGTGAGGTTATGACTGGAGGTGAAATCGAGTCAGACGCTTAACCGGTTGAGCTACCCAGGTGCCTCTCTCTCTCTCTCTCTTTTTTTTTTAAAGCACATGTAGGGGAGGGGTAGAGGGGAAGAGAATCCCCAGCAGGCTCCACGCTGTCAGCACAGAGCCCAATAAAGGGTTCGACCTCACCAACCATGAGATCATGACCTGAACTGAAACCAAGGGTCAGACTCCTCACCGACTGGGCTACCCGGGTGCCCCTTACCACCTCACTTTCTAATTTATTTCCTGAGTGCGTATCATGTGTCAGGCACAGTGACGCTACAGGTCAGTGGGGACACAGAGACCATGAAGTCACAGAGCCCGTTCCCATGAAGCTGGCAGTTGATTGCCTTTCTGTAGGCTCTTCTTCCATTCATAACAAGGACGGGAAGTTAGACCCAAACCTCTGACCAGAAGTCAGGTGCACTTTGTGTACTCTAAGAGTGCCTCTTGAATCTTTTCATCATATGGAGGGGAGAGAGTGAGAAAGAACGTATGCAAAAATTAACAGTGAACACTTCCTAAATACCTACAGCGTCGCAGGTACCGTTGGAGCTGCTTACGTATTTTAACTCATAGATCCTCAACCATTTTGCAGAAGAGGCAACAGGCTCCCAGAGGTGTGGGTGACTTTGCCTGAGGCCCACAGCTGGACGTGGCAGAGCTGAGATGGAAACTCCGGAGCCTGTGTGTTCATTGCATCCCTTGAGCCTAGCACAGGGTAGGCAACCAGTACATTTTTATTAGATCAGTGAATGGGTGAGTGTATTTAACAACTGGCTGGAGAGGAAGAGCATGGGGAAGTCTCCTGGAGGGCACACTTGGGACCTCTAAGTGTTGGCCCATTCATTCCTGCACTCTCTCAAGCTTCTGTGGAAGGCAACTGCTCTGTGCCCATGACGGTGCTTACACTAAAGGACCCTCAAGATACAGGAGGCAGTCTTTTTTTCCTAAACGTAATTTATTGTCAAGTTAGCTATATGCTATACAGTGTGCTCTTGGTTTCCGGAGTAGATTCCCATGATTCATCGCTTACATACAACACCCAGTGCTCCTCCCAACAAGTGCCCTCTTTAATGCCCATCATCCATTTACACCTCCCTTCCCCCCCCACCCCCCATCAACCCTCAGTTTATTCTCCGTGTTTAAGAATCTCTTAAGGTTTGCCTCCCTCTCTGTAGCTATTACCCCCCCCCCCCATCTTCTGGGACGTTTCTAAAATTCCACATATGAGTGCAAACATGTATCTGCCTTTCTCTGACTTATTTCCCTTAGCATTACACCTTCCAGTTCCAGCCACCTTGTCGCAGATGGCAAGATTCCATTCTTTCTCATTGCCAAGTAGTATCAGGAGACAGTCTTGACCTTCATTACTCCAGCTTGCAGGCAATGTATCCCGGCCCCTCTACCGTCTCACGCTGTTCCTTACAACTACCTACCCAGCGAGCTAGGGCTGTATCGCCATTTTACAGATTTTTAATCTCAGGCTGGCAAAGGGAGTCTCCGTAGGCCAAGGTGGCTCGGCCCCGTTCACACCCAGCGGGCGCGGGAGGGAGGCCCGCGAGGCCAGGAAATAAGCCCTCAGCCATTCCAGGCCCTGGAAATCCCCGCCTTCTTTCTTGCATCTCAGCCCCGCCGCTCTGCAGCCCAAGACGCTCCAGCCTTCGGCTGCTGCCATGGCAACCAGCGCGCCGTTTCCGCTGCTATACGTCATTTCCGGCGCGCCGTCCGAGGGCGCATCCGGGTTCCGGCTGCTGTAGTGGCGCGCAGCTCGCCCAGAGCCGGTATCTGGTTTTGGTCGGCGGGATCCGGGAGAGGTGAGTGGGGCCGGGGCGAGGGAAGGGACGGGGAGCGGAGGGGGGGTGGGGGGTCCCCCGCCAGTGGGAGTGTGCGCGAGGGACCCACTGAGCAGGTTAGGGACCGAGCCCCGCCGGAAGCCTGGCTTCAAGCCCACCTGCTTTGGAGCCTGCCAGCGTAGAACCTGGGGCAAGTTGTCCGACGTCCCCGCGTCTCCTTTCTCTTATCGGAAGGGTGGGGACGCCAACAGTACGTGGTGACTTGATTGCTTACGTTAGATTATCGGCTCGAAGCGTCCGGCAAGTACTTGGTACCTGCCAAAGGCTCTGTAACTCCTAACAGTCCTTTGCTTCTTGCCCCGGGAAGCAGCGATATTACTGACTCCCGTGTGTCTGGGACTCCCTGCCTCCCCTGACAACATTTCCCTTCTTTGCACTGCTGGCTGAGGTTGGGACCAGCTGCACCCAAGCAGTGTGCCAGTGAGTAGAGTAAGCAGGTAGAACTTTGTGGTTGTTTTTTTTTTTTTAATCTTTGAATGTTTATTTTTGAGAGAGAGAGCGGGGGAAGGGCAGAGAGAGATGGAGACACAAAACCCCAAGCAAGCTCTAGGCTCCCAGCTGTCAGCACAGAGCCCGACCCGGGGCTCGAACCCATGAACGGTGAGATCATGATCTGAGCCAAAGTCGGAGGCTTAACCGACTGAGCCACCCAGGCACCCCAAGCAGGGAGAACCTGTCACAGAAGCGACCGGAAGTAGTGAACTCCTTGTCCCTGAGGGCTGCTTGCAGCAAGCAACTGGTTGGTAAGAATCCCAGTTGCTGTCACAGATTGAATGTATACCATGCAGCGCACCACGCTTGGCACTTCGTGTGTGTTTGATACTCACACACTCACTGAGTACCTGGCAGAGCTGGGATTTGAACTCAGGCTGTGATTTTAGCAGTTTGTTAGGTTCCTTCCCTAATCCCGTAATAGTAATGATGACGAAGCTAATCATGGAGCTACTGTCACAGCTATTGTTCCTTGAGCGTTTTTTATTCTGAGCTAAGTGTTTTTTAAGCACCATCTTGTTTAATCTGCCTTACAAGGCATTGTAAAGCTTGGTGCAGCAGTAATTAATCCATTTAAAGAAGAGATGTGGGGCGCCTGGGTGGCTCAGTCGACTAAGGGTCCTGAGGGGTAAGGGTCCTAAGGGTCCGGCTCTTGAGTTCAGCTCAGATATTGACCTCACAGTTTCTGAGTTTGAACACCACTTCCGGAGTTGCGAGCCCCGCGACAGGTTCTGCAGGGAGAGCTCAGAGCCTGCTTGGGATTCTCACTCTCTCCCTGTCTCTGTGTGCCCCTCCCTCCCCTCTCAGAATAAATAAATAAACTCCAAAGAAAATAATTTTATGAGAAAGAGACAGCTGAATCTCATCATCCAGCTCTCAGGAGTTGAATTCTCTGTTGCAGTACACAGATGTCTGTTAAGGTAGTGTTTATAATTACTGCTGCCTTCAGAAGAGGTTCATGTTTTGGGAGGAAATCTAAGTTTTAGGGTCTCACCAAGTAATATAGTTCAGAAAGCATGTTCTAAAAACAATCACTCCTGGGACCGCCAAGGGTCCAGATACAACTTTCCTCAACAGCAGCAACAACAAAATAATCTGGGATCCCGGAAGATGTCCACCCAGGTTCTGAGGCAATAATAAATAGAGTAACATACGTAGGTATTTTTATGTGGTTTCTATATATATGAGTATATGTGTGATGTTTTATGACATTGACTAGGACAGAGAAATAGATGCTTAAGAATCACATACATCGTTGGGACTGGTCTTTGAGAAGCCTTTTGTCCCGCCTGTTTAAATACGGATCATTTCCTAAAATATGTTTTTAATGTCTGCTTTATTGAATTGTAGCGACGATTTTAACAAGCTTTGTGTTTGGAGGACGTTCAAAGGGAGCAAGGAGCGGGGACTCAGGGAAGCCTGCTGCCGCTTCCAGAACTCACCACAAACTCCGCGTGCCTTTCTTATCCCTTCCTTCAGTGACCGGCCATGTCGCTGTCCCACTTGTACCGGGACGGTGAAGGCCACATGGATGATGACGAGGACGAGCGGGAGAACTTTGAGATCACCGACTGGGATCTCCAGAATGAATTCAACCCCAACCGGCAGCGCCACTGGCAGACCAAGGAAGAGGCCACGTACGGAGTGTGGGCAGAGCGAGACTCAGATGAAGAGAGGCCCAGCTTTGGAGGCAAACGGTACTGGGCGCGTGGGGCTGCTTTCCGTTGCTTTAGGGAAGTGGGGGGTGATGGAGAGGGAGTTGGGGGGATAACCACTAAACATACTTCTCTCCTGGCCTTCCTGAGTCCTGGAGCTGCAGCATCAGCCGGGGAGGCCCAGCTTCCTCTTTGGGCTGGAGGGCGGCTCTCTGCTGACTGAACCATCGGCAGGTGTTCAGTGAGCAATTATATGTAGCGGGTCTTGGGCCGCAGGTCCATTCCTTGCCTTCTGAGAGCTCAGACACCAGAGCATGGAGACAGGCTGTGACTGACGACTCACACAGTGCAAGTTTGTGATTGACTTCGGACCTGAGAGAGAGTACGTTTGAGAGGACGTTTGACGTGTTCTGGGAGTCGAGGGAAGAGGTCCCTAGAGAGGCGATCCTTGAGCATATATGACCACAGAGGGTGACGGCATGAGGATACAGAGGTTGTTGAGGGGAAGCACCAGGTATCCACGAGGTATCCGGGTCTGAGAGAGCGAGTGGCTGACGTGGGCGCGCTTATGTTTGGAGGAGACCTTTTGGTGTGCAAAGTTGGCCCGGGGCCCCGGTGGAAGAGGGAGATGTGTGGGGCCGAGACTGGGTCCCTGCAGGCGTGGTGGCGGGGAGATGAGGACTCAGGCTGACAGTCTTCCGCCTCATCGTGAAGTCACGTGGGCACTGGCCACGAGTCGCCTGACCGGCGTGTGTAGCCAGTATGGGTTTGTCTCTTTGGCCTCGACTGTGGCCTGTAGGCTCCGGCCCTTTGAGACTGTGCCTGTTTCACACGGTCTGGGGAGCCTGGGGGGAAAGAGTATGGAGATCGGTACAGCCCCTTCTCACGTGGCAAGAAATCTAAAAGTGGATGACAGATGGCTCAGAGGTCAAGGATTACTTAACCATAAGATGATCGTAGCCAAATAGCCAACATCTGTTGGCGCTTTACTTGTTCTGTGCTTTTTACATGGTTGGTATCATTTACCTGTGAGAAGGGTCCCGTTGTTACCATCCCATTTTCCACATTAAGAAACTGAGGCCGTGATCGCACAGCCAGGCTTCGGGAATCTGGGCCTCCCTCCTGAGTTTGGGCTCTTACCTGACTGCATCTTCTAGAAAAGAATCCTCTCAGTTCTGTTACTGCCACGGGGTTGTGCAGTGACTAGACTGGTCATCTTATAAAGGGAGCTGACGTTTATGACACTGTAAGTACTGTCCTTGTGACCGTCGTGGTCGGCATCGATACTCGCCATCTCACGGAGTTCGTTTCTTCGTTATTACTTTAGTTTTCACATACAAATGAATGTAATGAACGCGAACTTCTTCTCAGAGTTTGATATAATTGTTAATATACTTTCCATTCATAGAATTTCTTTTACTGTGATGATTTTTTACTAGAATTTTTCTCGTTTGGTTTTTGTATTTGAAATAGCCTCCAAGACACATGGTTTTTAAAATAGCTTAATTTTTAAAAATGTAAAAGGAGGGGCGCCTGGGGGCACAGTCGGTTAAGCTTCCGACTCGCGACCTCGGCTCAGGTCACGATCTCACAGTTCATGAGTTCGGGCCCTGCATCAGGTTCTGTGCTGACAGAGAGGAGCCTGCTTGAGATTCTCTCTCTCACTCTCTCTCTCAAAAATAAGCATTTTAAAAAAATGTAGAAGAAAGTTGGGTTATATCATATTTTGCATTTTTTCCTTTCACTTTTACGAAGACGTAACTGATACACATACTGTATAAGATGACACTTTGCATTTTTAATCACCCTGACACTGACATCGATAACTGCAGCCGCAGAGTTGACTTGAACCCAGCAGGTAACAATGTTATTGTGATTACAGGATCTGGGGCCCTTTGGGTATAAGTGAATGTATTGCTCTTTTAAAACGATCCCTGGAGGTCCACCCTAAGGGGTTCCCTGGCCAGCACAGTTTCTACAAGGGATGGCTACGGAAGGTTCTTGACAGCCCCCTGGGGGCCTTGTGTTTGCTCGCAGGGCCCGAGACTACTCCGCACCAGTCAACTTCATCAGCGCCGGCCTCAAGAAAGGGGCAGCAGAGGAGGCGGAGCTGGAAGATTCCGACGACGAGGAGAAGCCTGTTAAGCAGGATGACTTTCCTAAGGATTTTGGACCCAAGAAGTTAAAGACGGTAGCATCTTTGCTTCAGGCTTGTGACCTTAGTAACGTCCTCGGAAGGTCATGCGGCCAGGCATCTGCGGGCGGGGGGCTTGTGTGGGTTTCTCCTCATGGCGGCAGGTTTCTGCGAGGTGTGACGTGGGCAGCGCGGGCTCTTTGCTCTCCTGACGCACGTCACAGAGCTGGTTTTGGTTTGTGTGACACTTTTTATAATGCTCTGACTGCCAGGCCATTTCCCCATCGTCCGAGTAAGCTTTCTTAGATTTTTCTTTTTTTTTCCCTGTCAACTAAGCTTTGGTTTTGTTTTTTTTTTTCCTCCTCAGGGTGGCAATTTTAAACCCAGCCAGAAAGGCTTTGCAGGAGGAACCAAGTCTTTCATGGATTTTGGCAGCTGGGAAAGACACACCAAGGGAATTGGACAGAAGCTTCTGCAGAAGATGGGCTACGTCCCTGGAAGGGGGCTCGGGAAGAATGCACAAGGTAGGGCGCGGGCACCCTGTAGTCTTGAGGGACGGAGGCAAGGCTTGCTTTTTCTCCTCTCCGAGTCCGTGGAGTCTGCGGCCTGGCCCGCTGGCACCTAACGGCTGTGCTCCTTGGCTGTCTGCTTTCTCAGACCCAAACGGAAGCTTGTCTGAGCAGGAGGAAGAGGCTCAGGCTGCAGACGAGAGGCTTCTTTAAGACTGAGCCTGTTGCCAGCATTTACAAATAAGATAATTTTACCTGACATTTTTGACTTTGTCTGGCAGGAATTGGTTTTAGCTGCCACAGACAGTGCTCGTGGCCTCGGGGAAGCAGTCTCTACCCCCTGTGGTCTTTGGTCCCGATACCCCTTACTTTATGTCAGCTTTCCTGGGCCCTGGAGGCATAGGAGTTTGTAGTTCAGGAATATCCATGAAACATTGTGTGTAGCTTTTTTTTTTTTTTTTTTTTTTTTTTTTTAAGATAAAGAGTTTAGAGCATTGGGTTGTAGGCCCCAACTTTTTTGCTATTTTAAAGTTTATTTATTTTGAGAGCACGTGAGTGAGGGAGGGGCGGAGAGAGAGGGAGAGAGAATCCCAAGCAGGCACTGCACTATCAGCGCAGAGCCTGATGCAGGGCTTGAGCTCACGAACCATGAGATCATGACCTGAACCAAAATCAAGAGTCAGACACTTAACCAGCTGAGCCACCCAGGTGCCCTTTCGTGTAGCTTTTTTATGTGCCCTTGTGTGGCCGTAAACTTGGCTGAGCAAATCCCACGTGGGGCCCTCTGTCTGCGCTCAGCAGCCCTGCCTCCTGTCCCCAGGCCCCAGCCCCGTCCAGACAGCTCCTCTCACATGTCCCTGTCTCCTTGACATCAAAGCCGCACAAGCCAAGCACTTGGGTTCTTCCTGCAGGAACCTGCTTTCTCTCTCCTTGTCCTGTTTCCCGTGAGCAGGCAGCAAGTGGATGGAAACAGTAATAGTCTGTAAGAGTCCAGGCTCCACTCCTACGTAGTTGTTCAGGTTACACCCAGCGTTAGCTGGAGGAAAAGTCATGAATCTCACGGAGCTGGCAGTGGTGACCCGGAAGGAGAACGAGGTCTGACTTGAGATTTCAGCAGTACTAGCTGAAGGGGAGGCTGGGCAGTTTTCACTGAAGTGTGGTAGTCCTGTCTGTTGACTCTTAGAGGAAAATACTTATTTCCAAGGCTTACGCGTGCTATAAAGCAAGCAAAGTCCAGGAGACAGGAGCTACCCAGGAAAACCGACGGGGTCTCCTACTGAACTGCTGCTTCACCTCGCCTCATTCAGTCAGTATATTCTGCGAATAATTCACTCTCCTTACCGGAACCTTCTTCCAAGGAAAGTGTAGAATTTAGTACTCCAGAGTTCCCAGTTACATGTGAATAGTTCTTTTTTCTCCCAGTATCTCAAAAAGACAAATCCAAAGCAGATACGAAAATCTGTATTTAGGACATCGATACGCTGATGTCTGCATCCTCTTGTACCATAAATGCTTAGAAATTTCACATCACAGGGGACTCAGACAGGGTTCCAGGGGCAGAGAAGAGCCCTCCCTCCTGGGCTGTGTTATTCTGTGTCAGGACTGAGGAAGGGTGGTTTCACTGAGTGCCTTGTTCGAATACAGGAATCGCTGTGACCATCTGAAATCTTTTTACCTTTTGCTGAAATCTGTCAGGTATCATTAACCCAATCGAAGCCAGACAGAGAAAGGGCAAAGGTGCCGTGGGTGCTTATGGCTCTGAGCGTACCACTCAGTCCCTGCAAGACTTCCCCGTGGTTGACTCAGAAGAAGAAGCGGAAGAGGTAAGCAGAAGTCAGGGGTCACGGGCGGGGGGTGTCTGTGCTGTTTCCCACCGTCGCTCGCTCGCTCATTCAGTCTGTCGGCCTTCAGAGGTCTGTTGCACACGTGACGTGTCACGCTGTGCTGGAGGCCGGAGGTTCCTCCACGAGGAACGGCTTAGAGCCTGGTGCCCAGACACAGTCAACAAGCAGCTGTGGTGTGGTTGCTGAGAGCGGTAGGTGCTGAGAAGGGTCAGAGTAGGTGGGGAGTGGGGGGCTGTGGAGGGGTGACATACTTAGGTAGGGCGGTCAGGGAAGGCCTGTCAGGGAGGAGACGCTTCAGTGGATTCCCGGCAGGAGAAGGCAGCGAGCGTGGGGCCAGTCGTGAGGCCAGAGGCCACCGAGCGCGCGTCTCCGAGCCTGGTGGCGGAGAGGCCGCGGAGGGGGCTGTGGTGGGAAGGCAGCACACGGAGCAGGGAGGGGACGAGGCGCATCGACCGGGCGGGTCACGGCACCGGCCTCGAAGGCCACTTGTAGGTGCCGGGCTTTCGTCTCCAGTGTCGCGGGGAGCCAGCTGTGAGCTGGGGGTCGCTCTGCTCTGGCCCCCGAGGGGCCGGCTGTCTCGACACCGTTTTTCCCCTTTGCGCTTATGAGGGACAGCGGGATGCTGCAGAGCCTCGTATTGTCACTGCTCGTCGCCGACCCTCTCCTTTTGCTGAGGCGGGAGACGTTGGATAGTGTGGGACGGCAGGTAGCAGGTGTGCAGCAGAAGCGAGTAGGCGAGCCGGGCGTGAGGCGGACGGGCCAGGGCCTCGCTGTCTAAAGAGGTAGATGCTACTCAGGTCCGGGCGGTTGTTGCCATCGACCTGGCCCAGTAGTGCCTGATCTTTGGTTTTCCTAGAGTAGAAGTCCAGACATTTTTGGAAAAAACGAGTACAAGTTTTAAACCAGTGTAAGAAACAAAGAAGGACATGCACAAAACCCACTTCGGTGGGCTGGACTCTACTCTCCCCGACCGCGCTTCCTTCTCTACCTACCGTAGGCCTTCCTGTGGAAGAGGCTTGCAGACCTTGCTTACAGAAGGTGTCTTGGCCTTAATACTTAGGGACCTGTTTATTTGCCTTCATCTTAGATTAGAACCAAGGTTTCATGTACTTAAATCCCGTATGTTGTTTAAGTTTTACGTGAGGTGAATTTAAAAGTAGCGTAGTGCCTGCCTGCAGTGGGGGTGGCCGTTTCCTGGGTGTCTGGAGTACCTGCTTCCTGAACCTTCTTGTTTCTACGAGGGGCTGAGTGTCAGGGGCGTGTCAGGAGATAGTTTTAGTGTCCCTCAGGCACGCCGCTTGGCGCAGAACCTTGCGTACGTCTGAGACCGTGCCTAGCGAGTGTCTGCGAACGGTCTCAGTCACCCCGCCTGCTGTGAAAAGCGGCCTGCCTTGTGTCACTGGCCGCCTCCCCCTGCTTCAGGAGTTTCAGAAGGAGCTGAGCCAGTGGAGGAAAGACCCCAGCGGAAGCAAGAAGAAGCCCAAATACTCTTACAAGACGGTGGAGGAGCTGAAAGCCAAGGGCAGGATCAGCAAGAAGCTCGCCGCCCCCCAGAAGGAGCTTTCTCAGGTCAAGGTACGGGGCGGGGAGGGGGGCGCTGGGAAACACTGCCACACCCGCGTCAAGTCAATCACCCAGCGTTCTCTCGGATCCCGTGGGGTCTTCTGGGCTTGCTCTGTTCTGTTCGTTATCGCTCGGCGGTAGCGTGTGCCCCGCGAGAGCTGTCCCGCCCCATGCTGGGCGCTCTTCGTTACGCGGCAGCAGTGCAAAACCACTTCTCTCCGAAGCGCCCGGTCCGTGAACTTAAAAACATCTCCGTTATGGAAAACCTGGCATGAACGTCACGTTTAGTGAGTGTGTGATTCCAGACAATGAAGTACTAGGCCACTTGGTCCTACCTCCGTCCTAGACCTTCAGCTTTTTCCTGGCTCGGTTCGGGCTGGCCGGTTTGTGTCAAGTCTTGTCTTTGTTTCGGACGTTTTGTAAGGATAGATCCTTAGAAGTACAGTCGCCAGGTTAAACATAGGAAGCTTTCTAAGGCTCCCGACTACTGGAAAGGGTGCACGAGCTCGCCCTGACTGGGAGCGCAGGACAGAGTCCTCAGGGCATACCAGCACTGGAGTATCTTCAGTTGTAAAAATGGATGGAATTTTCAGCCGCTGTTCCGTGCATCCAGTCCTGGGTTTTCTGTTACTCCCCTGAGTAGCCAGAGAACGAGGGTGGTGACAGTTGTCTGGTGCAGTTTGGCGTAGGACAGATTGTGTGTGTCACCGCGTGGGGTTCTCAAATGTCAGGGCGTCGTGCGCCAGCTGTGGGCGGGGAGGACTGGTAAGAAATGCCAATGTGTGGGTTCTCGTCGGAGATTTGGAGTCCGTGGATCGAGGCAGGGCATGAGAACTCTGTTCATTTTTCTCCAGCTGATTCTAATGCACGTGGTTCTTGGGTCGTACTGTTACTTCAAGTGCTGATGGGTCACTGTGTTTCAGTACGGTTTATATTCCAGTATAGACCAGTTTCCCCTATTTTCTCAAAATGCTCACCTAGGTTGCCTTGGTCCGGTAACTTTTTTTGACGTTTTGTTTTCAAATCAAAATACAACTTTTGTATTATTACGGAGCAGGGTGTGGTACCTTCTAGACAATTAGAAAATACAGAGGCAAAAGTATTCTTTTCCTTCCTTCCTATAGGCGACTAGTTTTAACATCTTGATGCACGTCCTTCTAGATCTGTCTGCCTAAATATGCATTTTTCTTACAGCAAGTGTGATATTTTGATCATACGTGTTTTATTACCCGCTTTGATCAGTACAGCCTCTACTATGCATGGCAATAGATTTTCACCTCAGCTGAGTTGTCTGCACTCCAGTTTCACGGCTTTTCCTAGAAAGCCTTGTCCATCTTGTCCAGAGGGACCGAGTCTGGAGCTGCTGGTTGCACGCGGTGCTTCCGTCCCTGACCGTCCTGTCTGTGCGGCAGGGGCTCCACTGTGGGAAACACCACCCTCCTGGCCTTGCCGTAGCGTGTGGTTCGTGAGCACCTGCCCCGGCGCCCTGCCCTCGCCCGGCCTGGCGCGCACTGTCCCAGGGCAGCGATGGTGAGCCTTGACCCGGGTCCCCCCTGCCGCATTCCCCCAGGTCATCGACATGACCGGCCGGGAGCAGAAGGTCTACTACAGCTACAGCCAGATCAGCCACAAGCACAGCGTCCCCGACGACGGGCTGCCGCCGCAGTCCCAGCCGCTGCCGCTGCCCGGCAAAGAGGCCAAGGCGCCGGGCTTTGCGCTGCCTGAGCTGGAGCACAACCTGCAGCTGCTCATCGACCTTACGGAGCAGGAGATCATCCAGAGTGACCGGCAGCTGCAGTACGAGCGCGACATGGTGGTCAACCTGTCACACGAGCTGGAGAAGATGTCGGAGGTCCTGGAGCACGAGGAGCGGGTCATCGCCAACCTCAGCAAGGTCCTGGAGATGGTGGAGGAGTGCGAGCGGCGCATGCAGCCCGCCTGCGGCGACCCCCTCACCCTGGACGAGTGCGCCCGCGTCTTCGAGACCCTGCAGGACAAGTACTACGAGGAGTACCGGATGTCCGACCGTGTGGACCTGGCTGTGGCCATCGTCTACCCGCTCGTGAAGGAGTACTTTAAGGAGTGGGACCCGCTCAAGGTGAGTGGCTGGCAGGATGGGCCCGGCCTGGAAGGGCCGCACGGGGCAGGGAGCTCGGCTGACGGCTGCGTCTCTCCCCAGGACTGCGCGTACGGCACGGAGGTCATCTCCAGGTGGAAGAGCCTCCTTGAGAATGACCAGCTCTTATCTCACGGTGGGCAGGACCTCTCGGCGGACGCCTTTCACAGGTACTGGGCACGGGCGGGGGGACGATCCCAGTGGGGAAGGCGGGGACTGGCCTCTACCGCCTCCTCCGCGCGTGCCGGCCCCGTTCCAGGAGTCCGCTCGCTCACACCGTGCTTGTCACGTGTCTGTCAGGGCCGTGCTGTGCCAGGTGGCGGCCAGCCTCAGTGTGCGGGGAATGGGAGAGGTAGGTGGGGGTAAGGAAGCGTACAAATAAAGCCGGGACACATGCCTCCTTGGGGGCCGGGAGTAGTTGGAGGTGGAGGTCTCTGAGAGGAGGGACGTTGAAGCTGTGACCCGAGAGGTGAGGCGTCAGAGCTCCAGGTGGGAAGGCCTGCAGTCCCTGGAGAGGGGACCTTTGTGCCCCCGCAGCATCGCAGGTGAGCTCTGCCGGGGAGACAGGCCTGGGGGGTGAGCAGGCGGCTGGCAGGGCAAGGGGGAGGCAGGCGCAGGTCCGGGCAGTCTGGGGGCTGGCCTGGTGGTTTGGTGTGCCTGGACGTCCGTGCCGCTTTCTTTCTTATTCTGGAGGGCTGCTGGCGGTGGACTTTGTCTGCTTTGAAACCCCATCGGTGCCGCCATCCCGCCCTCGCCTTTCCCCCGCAGGCTGATATGGGAAGTCTGGATGCCATTTGTTCGAAATATCGTCACTCAATGGCAGCCGAGGAACTGTGACCCGATGGTGGACTTCTTGGACAGCTGGGTGCACATTATTCCCGTGTGGATCTTAGATAACATACTGGACCAGCTCATCTTCCCCAAGCTGCAGAAGGAGGTAGGGCCCAGAGCCGCGGGGGGCAGCCGTCGGCAGGGACCAGGGGCACCTCTCCAGTCCCTCAGTGCTGTCGGAGGGCCTGGGATTGACAGAATCTGCTGACACAGCTGCTGTCCTGCGGGCAACTCCGGCCCTTTTGTCGGCACTTCTCCCCCAGAGTCCCCTAGCAGGGAATTCATCTCTTTGGTTTCTCTAATTAGAATTTGTGCCGTTTGTGAGACCTCCCGCAGTTGTGTGGGTGTGTCAGTTTGGTCGTGCAGAGGGGCCCGTGGGCCTTGGCCAGGGGAGCACTCGGCCTCCGTGCCACTGACCGCACGGCGCATCGTGAACTGCTCCCGCAGGTGGAAAACTGGAACCCGCTGACGGACACCGTGCCCATCCACTCGTGGGTCCACCCGTGGCTGCCCCTCATGCAGGCGCGCCTGGAGCCGCTCTACTCCCCCATCCGCAGCAAGCTGTCCAGCGCCCTGCAGAAGTGGCACCCCAGCGACTCCTCGGCCAAGCTCATCCTCCAGCCCTGGAAAGACGTCTTCACCCCTGGCTCCTGGGAGGCATTCATGGTCAAGAACATAGTGCCCAAGCTGGGTGAGCACACGGGGAAGGTGCGTTAGGTCCAGCGGCCGTGGCACCGCGGTGTCTGTGGCCAGCGGTGACGTGATCCGTGCCCTGTAAGACCCGCTCTTGGAGCTCCGTGAGAGAGCCCGGCACATGGTGCTGCTTACCACGAGTGCCGCTTCGTGCACAGAGCTGGGATATAAACGTGCCCGGGGTTCTTCTGGCATCAGGGACATCAGAGCCCCCGTGCCTCTTGGTTCCTAACTGGTCTCGTTTGGGCTTCTGGTAACATGAGAAACGTTGGCGTTCTGCCTTTTTTTGTGGTGTTTGATTTTAAATATACAGTATTTCTGGGTTATAGAGGAAAATGGTTTTTAAGAGTTGCCCTATCAAGAGCTTGGGATTGATGTATAGAAATGGATTAACGACCAGCGTTGTCCGCTGGAGAGTTTGCCCTTTGTGCTTCTATGGCTTTGCCTTAAAGACCGGGCTTCTTTTGCAGGGATGTGTCTTGGGGAATTAGTCATTAACCCTCACCAGCAGCACATGGATGCTTTTTACTGGGTCATCGACTGGGAAGGGATGATCTCCGTCTCCAGCCTGGTGGGGCTTCTCGAAAAGCACTTCTTCCCCAAGTGGCTTCAGGTACACCCTGCTTTTCTGTGTCTTCTGAGGGATGGGCTGGAGGCAGAGAGGCTTCACTCAGTTTTCTGCCAAGGTCTGACTAGGAGCTTGATCCTTGGACAACTGTCAGATGACAGAGCTGTGATATGTAACAGAAATAAGCAGGAATAGTAAAACCAGCATTTACTGGACGCTTGCCATGTGCCAGATGCAAAGTACTTGATGTGCGTCACCTCCACTCCTCACACAGAAACTCGGGGGTAGGGACTGGCGTCTTGTTTAGACGGGCGGATGCGGTTCAGGGAGTTTACGTTCAAAGCACTTAGCTGCCAAGCTGACTCCAAATTCCACCGTCTAAATGCCAGACTGTTCAGCCCCTATAAACCCCTACAGGTGTCACCAGCTTGCAGGACCACAATCAGAACAAAAGTAAAAGGTCCCTTTGAAGTTCTGCCTAAGGGATGCATGGTTCCTGTTGTCTTTTTGGCAGGTGCTGTGCTCTTGGCTTAGTAACAGCCCAAATTACGAGGAGATCACCAAGTGGTACCTGGGCTGGAAGTCCATGTTCTCAGATCAAGTGCTGGCACACCCATCCGTCAAGGACAAATTCAACGAAGCGCTCGATATCATGAACAGGGCAGTGTCCTCCAACGTTGGTGAGTGGAGAGTCCGCTTTGGACATCCTGGCCCTGAGCGCTGTGCTTCTGATCACGTAAATGACGCGGAATCAAGTCCCTGTGGGCGGCCCGCTCCAACGCGGACACTCGCCCAGCAGACCCTGTTACACGGTTAGCCAGCACACGCTGCCCAGCTCTCCCGGCACTGGGAGGGGCATCTGCCCCTGACCCGAGTCTGACTGTGGCTGGATTCACTGTAGGGGGGCCTACCTCTGGGGCCACCCTCGCGATCACTGCCGTGTGGCTTTTCACGTTCGCCGGCATGCCTCCGTGAACAGCTGTGTGTGCTGTTCAGGCATGATGGCCCCCCGACCAGGAGCCGGAGCACAGCATGACACGTAGCAGTTGCTAAGCCCGCCTGGCCCATTCTGTTTCCTTGTGAAACAGGCCGAATGCGCACTTCCAGGGATGGAGTGAGCTACAGTGTGCGTGTCGCACTTGGAGGGCGGGGTCTCTGCTGTCTCCGCAGCAGGCAGGTGCCTGTCCACTTAATATCCGTCCCCAGCTCCCGACCAGGTCCGTCAGTCCTGTGTCAGTGTGCTTGAGTCTCCACGTGAAGGCCACCGGAGGACCCAGGCCAGCGCTGCCTCCCAGATAAGCTCCTCAGGGCCGAGAGCTTGTTCAAGGTTACCCAGCCAGAGTGACAGCTAGGGTTGTAGTTTCTATTTCCTGAGCCTTTAATCCTTTGACTGAGTCTGTTCCACAAAAATTGAGTTCGTAGGTTATACGTTCTGTTTAATGAGGTGGGTGTACTTCTGTGCTCTTTACTTACCCAGGTCCTTCAGGGGGCTGTTCCCTTTTCCACCCTCTCTAGAAACTCTTCCTCAGCCACCCCAGGCCCAGGCCACCTCCCAGAGCCGTTCCCGTCCACACCCCTCTGCACCGGGCATTTGGGGCCCCGTGCTGTCCTTCAGCAGCTGTTTTGGCTCCCCAGTTGCATTCTGAATCCTTCCGGGGCTGGGCCTGTATGGAGACGTTGAAAATAGAACTAGGCTAGGCCGTGTGCTATCAAGGTTTCCGGCCCTGGGAGGATGAATCTCTTGTGGAATTTTATGTTCAGCATCTCTCTGGTTATTACACATCATTCCAGTTTTCTTGCGGCGGCGGACAGCTGCCTGAGCTTCCCGGAAGGTGCTTAGTGTCCGTCTCAGTTCTCTGTGCCCCCAAGGCCCCGCCACCCTTCACAGAGCCACAGGCAGGTTTTGCCAAAGCAGTCTCTGTTTCTCTGTGTGTCGCAACACCTGTCCTCACTCCCCCCCTCCCCTCCCGTCTCCCAGGTGCCTACATGCAGCCCGGGGCACGGGAGAACATTGCCTACCTCACCCACACGGAGAGGAGGAAGGACTTCCAGTACGAGGCCATGCAGGAGCGACGGGAGGCTGAGAACATGGCCCAGAGGGGCATCGGCGTGGCCGCCAGCTCTGTGCCCATGAACTTCAAGGACCTCATTGAGACCAAGGCCGAGGAGCACAACATTGTCTTCATGCCGGTCATCGGGAAGCGACATGAAGGGAAGCAGCTCTACACATTTGGCCGCATCGTCATCTACATCGACCGCGGGGTGGTGTTCGTCCAGGGCGAGAAGACCTGGGTGCCCACCTCCCTGCAGAGCCTGATTGACATGGCCAAGTAGAGGGCAGCAGGCTGGACACATGCACTGGAGACGGACGTGGTTATGAATAAACAGTGTTTGAAACCGGCCTTGAAAGAGTACTTACTCTCCATCCGGGAGTATTCCCTATTGGGTCAGGTTGCCAGCAAAGGACATAAGACACACGCTCAGGAGGTGCATCTTTATGCCGAGCCCTTCCACAGCACGTCCTCGTCTAAGGGGGAGAACCGAATGGAATATTCCCGGTGCTCTGCAATCTGGCCCACTGCAAAGAAGGGGGCTGTCGGCACTCCCTCTGTGGAGCCTCCCCCGTCCTCTCCAGGGGCAGCTGCTTCTGCCTCGGCTGGCACCATGTCATGGCGACTTCAGGTCAGCAGCCGAAGGACCTCTTGTCTTGTTCCTGATGATTTCAAGGTCCTCACAGTCCCCATAGTCTGGTTCTTCCCGAAATGCCCACGTGTCCGTGGGGAGCTGTTCCAGCTTCTGTACAGGGAACCAGTGGACGGAGGTGTCGTTGAATACGTCCGCGTACTGTGGCGTCTCCGGCAGCCCAAGCTCCTCCAGTCCCTGCATAACCTGAGCAGGAACATTCAGATGTAAAATGTACAAACCGGACGGTCACAGTAAACCCCACGCTCCTGTGCGTGATCTGTTAGTCACCCCATGTTACCTTAAAAAAAATAAAAGGACTAGGATATTTTAACTCAAGTGCTTTTGGTGATGAACCGGAAGGTCCAAGGGCAGTGAGTATGTAGGGCTCGATACTGAGAACGAAGGGCAGGTCATCGCTTTCTGTGACACAGAGCGATGGAGAAAGCTCAGCGGGCGCGGTACCGTCACCGCGCCCTCCGTGAGCCCGTCAGCGTCCTCCCACGCACGTCCAGGCAGAGTTCTTCACAGGAAGGGAGAAGCGGTCTGGTCCCACACCCTTTCCCACCCCTGCCCCTTTGTTTAGATACCTTTGCAACGTAGGGATAATTTTTCTGCAGAATCCTTGCCAGCAACCTAGAAATTAAAGAAAACAAAACCCGTCACGACTAGGAGGAATGAGAGCGTATTACAGGAAGGCAAGGCGGCTTAAAGGCAACAAACGTTTTAAAAAGGAGGGGGACTGTGGAACAGGTGCAGTAATCAGAGAAAGCGTGAGCCCCCCCCACCCCCCCTTTCACCAAGGGAGACGTGGCGGTGGACACCCGGGTGTGTGTAGGTGTGAGCAGCTGTGGGAGAGGTCGGTTTCCCCCACTTTCGGAAACTTGTCCGTCATAAGGGAAGGGAGGGAATCTTGGCAAAAGACTCCTTAACTCGTGCCGCAGCCCAACTTGGGGTTCACGCCCCCCCCCTGAGCCCGTCCGGGTTCCTACGGAAAAGTGTCTCTGGGCACGAGAGTCATGGCAACGTCTCCCGCTTGCGGGTCCGTCAGGAACGGGCACGTCCCCGTTCCCCGCTCACCTTTCCTCAAGGCCCCTGAAGCTGTTCCCGATGACGACCATCTTGGAAAGGGCGTCTACCGACCAGTTGCTCCACAGGACGTTGTTGTACAGGGCCGTCCCGCAGTGGGGCATGTAAAAGACGGTGGGCTCGCCCCACACGCTGCGTCTTCCCTCCTGGGGGCGCCACACACACAGTGTAAACCCCTCCGCTCTGAGCACGAGGGGAGGGGGAGGGGAGGACCGAGCTGAGCGTTCTCACCACAAAGTAAATAAAAGCGGACGAGTGTGAGGGGACACGTGTGTTAACGAACCTCGCTGGAGTCGCTTCACAATGGACACGTGTATCCGATCACCCCGGACGCCTTCAACCCGTATTCCAGGTTGGGTCAGCCTCGCTGGAAAGAACAGTGAGCTGCGGGGAAGGCAGGTTGACCTATCCCCTGGAAACAGATGCCCCCCTCTCTGGAACACTTCTGTCCTAATGTAGCACGAGTGAAATCTATACAGCGACATGGGGCTACAAGTCTGGAAATCACGATGTCCAGAAAGAACCTGTGTCGACTGAATAAATGTGTGTCCTGTGAACGCAGCTCTGGGTCCGCAGAGGGGCCTTTGGGTCCGTGACAGCAAGGGCAGGATGGAGGGCAACGGTTACTGTGCCCGTGGACTGTGCTTGGTGAACTCCAGGCCTCCTGTGTCCCTTTCTGCAGACCCCTATCACAGTCGGTCCTTTCCAGCTGTCCCCCGGGGGATACAACTGTCCCCTCTTTGAGAACCGTGGCTCCATAGCCAGACCCGCGGCAGGGACACAGGCCCTCCCCCTGCTGCCTGGGCCTGCCTCCCCTGGGCCTCTGCGCTCCGTCCTCTTCTCCCTTGTGTTCACGAACAGGCAGTGGCTCCCCAACAGCCGCTCTGCACAGGCGGCCTGTGCCCCTGCCTCAGTCCCTCCAGCAGACACCCCGTGGACCTCCGGTCCCGGCTCGGCCCTGACCCAGGACTCCCTCCAGCCGGCGCGGGGTGCTTTCCCCTCTCGGCTCCAGCATGTGGTGGCTCCCCCTCACTGTTCTGCTCGCCGTTTACTGGTTACAGGCCACACGCCTTGATGGGACCGTGGGCTCCCTGAAGACGGGGCCTGCATTTATCTTGGCCTCCCCCCAGATCTTGCCCAGCACGGGGCAGGCACTCAGAAAAGATGGGGTGAAGGGAGCGGCAGCGTTTCAGGGCCTCGCCAACACCGGCGAAGGATTCTTTTCTCTCAGCCGGGCCTAGCTTTCGAGTTTCGTAAAAAGCAAGGAGATGGCTGTTTTGGAACACAGGAATGAGAGGACTATTCTGTCTGCAATCCCCCAAACAAGGCAAAACTACTTGCAGAAGTCTGTGCCTGTATGCTGGCTTCTGCCCTCTGCCTAGGAAAGGACTGTCTGTCCTCCAGGGCTCAGAAATTTCACATGCCAACCATTTAGGGCATGCAGGGCACAGCATCTACCCGCCACCCAGCCCGACGCTACGGGTGTGATGGCTACAGGTTCAGAGAGAGCTATTCTGTCCCCTTCCATAACCTCCCCTAGGATAGTCAATTCCAACCAGGAGGCCCTCATTGGAGGCACCAAGACTGTAGCCCTTCATTTTTTCATCCCACAGTAAACACCAATTTAGTAAATTACCATAGTTCCTGGACACACAATTCTCACAAGAATTTTGCAAACGGGCGCCTGGGTGGCCTAGTCAGTTAAGCCTTGACTGTTGCTTTCGGCTCAGGTCACGATCCCACAATTCGTGGGTTCGAGCCCTGCATTGGGCTCCATGCTGCTGGTGCAGAGCCTGCTTCGTTCTTGTTCGTTCTCTCTCTCCGCCCCTCCCCTTCTTGCACTCTCTCAAAAGAAATAAAAGGAATTTTGCAAATATAACAGGTTTCAGTTCATGCCACTTGTACGATTTATTTTTCTATGATGGGTACCACGTAGGCCACAACGTGGGTACTGACGGGTCCCACATTCCAGGCACTGGGAAGGCAAGTGTGTGGTGGGAAGGGATGACTGCTGTCTCCGAGCGAGGGTGTCCACATGGCACAGCCCGGGGTCCCGTCAGTTACACAGCCCCCCCCCTTCCCCTCCCCCACTCACCTCGTTCTCACTGAGGACAATCACACCGAGGCTATTCAGAACTGCAATTTCTAGTTGGCTAAACACAGGGTCGTACACCCAGCAGTGCCTTCTGGGAATCTGCGGGAGGGAAGAATGAGTCCCGTCAACCCGAAGATCCGTGTGCAAGACCAGCGGAGGGGCGATAAAGAAGAATCCAAAACTTTACCTGGCACTCTTCCAGGAAGAGAAGCAAAAATGTTAGCTGGTTTCTAGCCATGACGCAGGTGGCAAAGTTCCCAAGGCCGTAGCATACACACTTCAGACGGCAGGTTCCTGGCACCACGGTCCCTCCTGGGAGGGAGCCGGGGGCCGCATCCGACTCATCTGGCGAGGAGTCGAGATGCAGGTTTCCAAAGACTTCCGAGAGAGTCCCCACTGGGGCCTTCAGTTGTTCCAGATGTTTCGTCAGACAGCCGTTGATGGTTTCTGAAAGAGCAGGCCCGGAACAGTGTCAGCGGGCATGCTCTGGCCCCGTGAACCCAACCATCCACGTGAGGCCACAGCCCCAGGGAGAAAAGGAGGTCAGCAAAGGCTTCAGCTCCTCAGAAAGAAGGCTGCAGGCCTCGCTCCCAAACACGCCTGGGGCCTGCGGCCACACCCGCCCACACAGACAGGCTGTCCTGGTCCCTGCATGCCCACGGCCTGCAACCCCACAGATGTTTCCAGCAAAAAACAGGTTTCGTTTATGGGCACAGTTTCCACCTAAAGCTCTAATGGGAGCTCATTCTAATTTGGTGGGAGGTGCCTGGTAAGTGCGGGCTATGCTCTGAAGTACGTACTTTTTTGATGATAACAAAGAACCGAGGAGCAGAGCTCTCAACATCGTGTAAAAAGTTCAAAGAATAAAAAAGGTAGACTGGGGCTTTTGAGTCTAACAAAAAATAATCTGTTTACATCTTCTCCTACAGCAGTGGGTTCTCTGGTCTCTCATTTCACTGGCACTGAACTTACTTGAACAAACCTGCACCCGAAAAACAAAAGGCCCTGTTTCCACAGCAAGACGGCAGTTTTCACTTCTTAGCAAAGAGATCTGTGAATGAGACCCCCGGCTGGGAAAGGGCACGTGAGGAACTGATTGGTAAAAGAAGTTCTGGAAAAACTTGACAACAGATATCAACTCAGTCACCGCCTTTTCACTGCATAATTCCTCTTCCGGGAAGATGTCCGAAGAGAATCACCCTACATTTGGTAAAAGCTTTATGCATAAAGGTGCTCCCTGCACCGTTATGTAGAATGACTGAAAAATGAAGGAATAAATAACTAAATGTCCCTCCATACAGACTGTGACTGCTGGTATGTTTGCCGCACATGTTAATATTCAGATGGCCACAGGTTCTGTTGAGGAGGAGGTTACACCAACCGCGTGGGGAAAAACAAGCCTCCACTGCAAAGTCGAGGAAAAGAGCTCGCTAAGTATACATTTCAACAATGACAGTGACAGCTGAACGTATGGTCTCCCATGCACAGGCAAACACTGTTCCAAGCACTTAACTGAATAGCCTCATTTAATCCTCAAAATTACACCACAGGGTGTGTACTTTGTTACCTCTCTTTCAAAGAAAAACTGAGGCTCAGAGTTAAGTGCCAAGGCACATGGTTATAAGTGGGAAGTCAGAATGAGAACCCAGCATGGACACCGCTCTGTGAAGAAAATATCATCCAATCAGGACTACGTTCCTTCCTTTGCCCACATTCAGGCTCTCCTCCCACACCTACCACCCCCAGCCTTCGCCAGGCGGTACCCACCTAGGGCCAGACTCCAGAAATCAGAGAGAAGCAGGTCCTCCCTGTTAAGAAAAAAAAGGCATGGTCATCTCCCAACCTTCTCCAGGCCGCCCCACCAGTGGCCCTCCTCCTGACCATGAGCTGGATGCGGGGATTCACAGTATGCATGTCCAGAGCCAGACCAGCACTGCCGGCACTCCGAGAGGGCAGAAGGGTGGCTGGAGGATGACCCAATTCCCAGGGACTGGTCTGAGTCAGTCCACACCACCGCCTGGCACAGATGCAGAGCTCCATAAATAGTTGCTAGCTGCCCAGGTTTAAGCTCTCTGAGTTTCAGTTTCCTCACCCCTACGATAGGGAAAAGAATCATACCTATCAAGCAGGATTATGAAAGGGATCAAATGAGTCAACACACAGCACTGTGCCTTGCATGCAGCAGGTACTCAATAAACAGTCTTTGCCTTATCACAACTAATTCCAAGGTCGAAGTAAAAGGAGAGACAAAAACAGTGTCTAGGCTTTCTTTATTCAGGTCTACCAGCTTATGCAAACCCAGAGCAAAACACTGTCAACAGTGATTTAAAACAAACTGATGAATTTGTCCAATCAAAAGATATACAATGACTGAAAACACCAACCCATCCATGCGATGCCCACAAAAGACGCACTTTGGACATAAGGACAACACAGACCGAAAGTGAGGAGACAGAAAAGATGTTCTGTGCGAGTGGAAACCAAAAGACAGCTGGGAGAGCTATACTTATATCAGACAAAATAGAATTTAACCTAGAGGCAGACCAACATTTTTGGGATGCTGCAAAAATGGTTCTAAGTGGTAAGTTTATAGCAATACAGGCCTACCTCAAGAAGCTAGAAAAGTCTGAAATAAATAGCCAAATGTTACACCTCACAAACTAGAAAAAGAACAAAGCCCAAAGTTAGTAGAAAGGAAATAACAAAGACCAGAACAAAAATAAATGAAATAGATTCCAAAAAAAGATAGGAAAAAAGATCAACAGAAGAGCAGATTTTTTGAACGAGGAACAAAATCGACAAACCTTTACCTAGACACACCAAGAACAAAAGAGAGAGAGGGGGGACTCAAAATCAGAAATGATAGAGGAGATATTACAACGGACACCACAAAAAACCAAAAGATCAAAGGGACTACTGTGAAAATACACAGCAACAATTTGGACAACCCAAAAGAATTGGCAATTTCAAACTTCCAAAAAGACAAAAGGCCAGAACTAGACGGCTTTAATGGTGAATTCTACCATTCAGAGAATGAATACTGATCCTTCCCAAGCTTCCCCCTAACCAAAATAAAAAACAAAAACAAAAAAAAAACCCAAAACACAGAAGAGGGAATGCTTCCAAATTCATTTCTGGGGCCAGCATTACCCTGATGCCAAAACCAGACAAGGACACTACAAAAAAATTACAGGCCACTGTCTTTGATAAATTTGGATGCAAAAATGCTCAACAAAATACTAGCAAGCCAAATTCACCCACATGCTAAAAGAATCATACACTATGATCAAGCGGGATTTACTCCAGGGATGCAGGGATAGTTCACACATGCAAATTAATGAACATGATACACCACATTAACAAAATGAAGAATAAAAATCATATGATCATGTTGAGAAATGCAGGGAAAGAATCTGACAAAATTTAATATCCATTTATGATGGATATTACCCAAAAAGTGGGTATAGAGGGAACATACCTCAACATAATAAAGGCCACATGTGACAAGCCCAAGGTAACATCACATTCAATGGTGAGAAGTTTCAGCTGTTATTATTTTCTCTAATATCAGGAATAAGATAAAGATACCCACTTTTGCTACTTCTATTCAATATACAATTAGAATCCCAGCCAGAGCAATTACCAAGAAAAACAAATAAAAGGCATCGAAACAAGAAAGGAGAGAAGTACAACTCGCTATTTGCAGATGACATATATGGAAAACCTTAAAGACTCCCCCCCAAAACCTGTTCAAACTAATAAATGAATTCAGTAAAGTTGCAGGATACAATATCAATACACAAAAGTCTGTTCCGTTTCTATACACTAATAATTAACTATCAGAAAAAGAAATTTAGAAGGTGATCCCATTTGAAATTGCATCAAAAAGAATAAAACACCGAGGAATAAACTTAACCAAGGAGGTGAAAGCCTATATACTGAAAACTATAAGACATTAAGGAAAGAAATCGAAAACACAGGTAAATGGAAAGGTGTTCCATGCTCATGCATTGGAAGAACAGTGTTAAAATGTCTATACTACCCAAAGCCACCTACAGACACAACACAATTCCTATCAAAATTCTAATCGCAGTTTTCACAGAAATAGAAAAAAGGATCCCCAAATTGGTATGGAGTCATGAAAGACTGAATAGCCAGAGCGATCTTGAGAAAGGAAAACAAAGCTAAAGGCATCACACTTCCTGATTTCAGATTTCGAGTACAAAGTTACAGTAATCAAAACAATATGGTATTGGCATTAAAACAGACACACAGATCAATGGAACAGAAGAGAAAGCCCAGAAATAAACCCAAATATATAGGGTCAAACACCTTATGACAAAGGAGCCAAGAATATACAAGAGGGAGAGGACAGCCTCTTTAACAAATGGTGTTGGGAAAACTGGACAGCCACATGCAAAGAATGAAACAACTATTTTACACCGTACACAAAAATTAACCCAAAATGGATTAAAGACTTGAATGTAAGACCAGGAACCATAAAACTCCTCATAGAAAACAGAGGGGAAAAGCTGCTTGACATAGGTCTTGGTAGTGATTTTCAAAATTTGATTACCAAAAGTAAAAACAAAAGCAAAAACAAACATGTGGGACTACATCAAACCAGAAAGCTTCTGCACAGCAAAGGAAACCATCAACAAAATAAAAAGGCAACCCATGGTATGGGAAAACGTTTGCAAATCATGTATCTGATAAGGGATTAATACCCAAAATATGAAGAACTCCTACAACTCAGTAACAAGAAAACCCAAGCAATCTAATTAAGAAATGGGCAGATCTAAATAGACATTTTTCCACAGAAGACATATAGATGGTCAACGAGTACGTGAAAAGATGCTCAACATCATGAATCACAAGGGAAGTGCAAATCGAAACCACAATGAGATACCACACCACATCTGTTAGGATGGCTATTTTCAAAAAAACAAGAAAGAACAAGTGTTGGCAAAGACGTAGAGAAAAGGAAAACCCTTATTCGCTGTTGGTGGGAATGTAAATTGGTGCAGCCAACTATGGAAAAGTGTAAGGAAGTTCCTCATAAAAATTAAAAATAGGGGCACCTGCGTGGCTCAGTCAGTTTAGTGTCCAACTTTGGCTCTGGTCATGATCTCACAGTTCACGAGTTCGAGCCCCGCATCGGGCTCTGCGCTGATAGCTCAGAGCCTGGAGCCTGCTTCGGATTCTGTGTCTCCCTCTCTCTCTGCCCCTCCCCTGCTCATGCTCTGTCTCTCTCTCTCAAAAAGAAATAAACATTAAAAAATAAAATAAAAATAGAACTACCATATGATCCAGCAATTCCCCTTCTGAGTATTTATCTGAAGAAAATGAAAACGCTAACTGGAAAAGGTACATGCACCCCTATGTTCACTGAAGCCTTATTTATGAATGAAAATATAGAAACAACCTAAGTGTCCATCAATGGATGAATGGACAAAGAAACTATGGTGTATATACACAATGGAATACTACTCAGCCATAAGAAAGAATGAAATCTTTCCATCTGCAATATTGATGGACCTTACGGTCACTGTGCTTAGTAAAACAGACCAAACAGAAAAAGAGAAATATTCTAAATAACTTACATGTGGAATCTTAAAAAACAAAAACAAAACACCGAAACAAAACAAAAAAAACAGAACCAAAAAACCGAGCTCACGGATACAGAGGACAGATGAGTGGTTGCCAGAGGTAGGGGGTTGGAGGTGGGAGAAATGCCTAAAGGGGTCAAAAGGAAAACAAGTCCAATTATGGCATCTTCTTCCTTTTTTTTTTTTTTTTTTTTAATTAAGTAAACTCTACCCTGCAACCTGGGGCTCGAACTCAGGACCCCGAGATCAGGAGCTGCATGCTCCACTGACTGGGCCCACTGGGTGCCCCCAATTATAGCATCTTTTGATGCTCAATTTTTTGTGAAAGGTTCAAATAATTTAATCTATGGGGGCACCTGGGTGGCTCAGCTGGTTAAGCGTCTGGTTTGCTTTCCGCTCAGGTCATGATCTCATGGTTCCTGGGACTGAGCCCCCCGTGTTGGGCTCTGTGCTGAACGTGGAGCCTGCTCGGGATTCTCTCTCCCCCTCTCTCTCTGCCCTCCCCCCCACTTGTGCATGCTTGCTCTCTCTCTCTCTCTCTCTCAAAAGAAATAAACATTAGAAAAATTAAAAAAAAAAATCTTTTCCTGAACATCTGGTTGTTGCATAATCATCACGAGCATTGTCACTTTTCGTATCTGGACAGCACCTCATAGTTCACAAAGCTCTTTTATACACACTCTCTTATTTGAGCCTGGGAGAAGAATTTGTTGTTTCTATTTTACAGAGAGAAAAACAGACTGAGAGAAGGGGTGTGCTTTGTTCCAGGTTGCACAGCTAACAAATCATCTTCTGATTCTCAGTCCAATGAAGGAGGGAAAAGAAAAACCCAAACATTGTAATTCGAGCCAAAGAAGAACATTATGTGATAAAGGAATCGATCTAACAAGAGGATGCAACATTTGTAAATATTTACGCACCCAATTTTAGGAGTAACTAGATACGTAAAGCAAATATGAGCAGACCTAAAAGGAGAAATCGACAGCAGTACAAGAATAGTAGGGGATTTTAACACCTCACTTACATCATTGGATAGACCATCCAGACAGAAGATCAGTAAGGAAACATCAGCCTCAGACAACAAGTTAGACCAGATGGACTTAACAGGTACATTTAGAGCTCTCCATCCAAAAGCAGTACGTGGAACACATTCCTCTCAAGTGCACATGGAACATTCTCCAAGACAGATCACATGCCAGGCCACAAGACAAGCCTTAATAAACTTGAGACTGGAACTTTCTAAAATGATCACTGAAATCATATCCAGCATCTTTTCTGACCCCAGTGGTATGGAACTAGAAATCAATTCTAAGAAGAAAACTGGAAATTCACAAACATGGAGCTTGCTGAGCAACCAATGGGTCAATGAACAGATCAAAAGAGAAACCAAAAAATACCTCACGACAAATGAAAGTGGAATACAACTTAGCAAAATTTATAGAATGCAGCAAAAGTGGTTCTCAGAATGGCACACCTGGCTGGCTCACAGCGGAGCGCGTGACTCTTGATCTCATGTGGTAGTGAGTTCGAGCCCCACACTGGGTGTAGAGCTTACTTAAAAAAAAAAAAAAAGTAGTTCCAAGGAAGTTTATAGTGAAACAGGCCTACCTCAAGAAACAAATAAAGTCCCGATAAGCAATCTACCTTTACACATCAAGGAACTAGAAAAAGAACAAAGGAAGCCTAAAGTTAGCAGAAGGGAGGAAATAAGTGAAAATACAGACTAAAAAGACAATGGAAAGATCAACAAAAGAGCTGACAAACTTGTAGCTAGACTCGCCGAGGTTAAAAAAAAAAAAAAAAAAAAACAACGGAGGCCTCAAACAAATACAATCAGAAAAGAAACAGATATTACTGCCAATACTATATACACAGGATCATAAGAAACTACTATGATCAGTTTCACCCCAAATAGTTGGGCAATCAAGAAGGGTAAATTCCCAGAAACATACAACCTTCCAAGACTGAATCACAAGGACAGAAATTCTGAACAGACCAATCACCAGTATGCAGACTAAATGAGTCATCAAAATCCTCCCAACAAACAAAAGTCCAGGACCAGATGGCTTCGCTGGTGAATTCTACCAAATCTTCCAAGAAGAATGAATACCAATCCTTCTCCAGGAAGGAAAGTCCTTTTCCAGGACTTTTCCAGGAAAAACAAGAGGAAGGAATGCTTCCCAACTCATTTTATGAGGCCAGCATTGCCCTTGTCCAAACCAGCCAAGATGCCATAAGAAGAGAGGCCTCCAGGCCAATATCTGTCATGAACATAGATGGAAAAGTCCTCAACAAAATATCAGCAAACTTAACCCAATACAGTAAGAGGACCATATGCTATGATCAAGTGGGATTTATTCCAGGAATTAATCAAAATAATATACCACATTAACAAAATTAAGGATAAAAAGCATATGACCTCTCAACAGACACAGAAAAAGTATGTGACAAAATTCAACATCCATTCTGATAAAAGCTCTCAACAAAGCAGGTACGGAGAGAACGTAACTCAACATAAGAAAAGCCACATGTGACAAGCCACATCGTACTAGATGGTGAACGCCGAAAGCTTTTCCTCTATGACCAGCAACAAGACAAGGATACCTACTCTTGCCACTTTTATTTGACATACAATTGGCCCTTGAACAACACAGGGGTTAGGGGTGCCAAACCCCTGTGCAGTCGAAAATCTGAGTATAACTTCTGACTCCCCCAAGATGTAACTACTAATAGGCTACTGTTGCCTGGAAGCCTTACCAATAACATAAAAAAGTCAATGAACACTACTTTGTATGTTAGATGTATTAAATACTGAATTCATACAGCAAAGTAAGCTAGAAAAAAAACGTTATTAGGAAAATGCTAAAGGAAAACACATTTACAGCACTGTATTTATTAGAAAAAAATTCACGTATTAAGTGGACCACACAGTTCAAACCCATGTGGCCAAGGGTCAACTGTAGTATTGGAAGTCCTTGCCAGAGCAATTACACAAGAAAAATAAATAAATAAAAGGCATCCAGATTGGAAAGGAAGAACTAAAACGGCCACTATTTTCAGATGACATGGTATTTTATAAAGAAAACCCTAAAGACGACACCAAAAACTACTAGAATAACAAATTCAGTATAAGGTGCAGGATAAAAAATACACAAAAATCTGTTGCATTTTGATACACTAATAATGAACTATCAGAAAAATAAATTTAAAAAACAGTCACATTTTGGGGTGCCTGGGTGGCTCAGTCAGGCATCCAACTCGACTTTGGCTCTGGTCATGATTCACAGTTCGTGGGACTGAGCCCTGTGTTGGGCTCTGCACTGACGGCGTGGGAGCTGTGCTTGGGACTCTCTCCCTCTCTCTCTGTCCCTCCCCCGCTTGTGCATGTGTGTGCACACACACACACACACTCTCAAAATAAATAAACTTAAAAAACAAAACAACAATTACATTTACAATTGCATAAAAAAAATACTTAGAGATAAATTTAACCAAGGAGGTGAAAGACCTGTATACAGAAAACTATAAGCCGTTAAGGAAAAAAAATTGAAGACAACACAAATAAATGGAAAGACATTCGTGCTCAGGGGTTAGAAGAACAGTGTTAAAATGTCTACACTACCCAAACCATCTACACATTCAATACAATTCCTATCAAAATTCCTATCACATTTTTCACGTAAGACAATCTTTAAAATTTGGAGTCACAAAAGGCTCTGAACAGCAAAGCAATCTTGATAAAGAACCAAGCTGGAGGCATCATGCTCCCTGGTTTCAAACTCTATTACAAAGTTATAATGATTATTGGCATCCTGGCATAAAAACAAACACACAGATCAACCGAACAGAAGAGAGAGCCCAGAAATAAACCCACACATATATGGTCCGGTACCTTATGACAAAGGAGCCAAGAATATCCTAGGGGGAAAGGACAATTTCTTTAATAAATGGTGTTGGGAAAACTGGACAGCCACATGCAAAAGAATGAAAGTGCACCACTATCTTATAACATACACAAAAATGAACTCAAAATGGATTAAAGACGTGAATGGAAGACCTGGAACCATAAAACTCTTACCAGAAAACATAAGCGGCAAGCTGCTTGACCTAGGTCCTGGCTTTGGATCTGACTCCAACAAAGGCAAAGGCCTGGCTTTGGATCTGACTCCAGCAAAGGCAACAAAAGCAACAATAAAATAAGCAAAACTACACCGAACTAAACAGCCTCTGCCCAGCAAAGAAAACCACCACCAACAAAAAAAAAACGGGCAACCTACTGCATGGGAACAAAGATTTGCACATCACATACCTGATAAAAGGTTAATACCTAAAATATATAAAGAACACATACAACTGAATAACAAAACAACCAAACAATGTGATTAAACAATGGAATTATCCAAATAGATATTTATCCAGAGAAGACATACCAAGAGCCAACAGGTACGTGAAAAGATGCTCAACATCAGTAACCATCAGGAAAGTACAAATCAAAACAGTGAGATCTCACCTCACACCAGTTTAGAAGGGCTCGTATCAAAAAGATGAGAAATAACAAACTTTGGCAAGAGTGTGGAGAAAATGGAACCCTGACGCACTGTTGGTAGGAACATAAGTTGGCAGAGCCACTATGGGAAACAGTATGGAGGTTATTCAAAAAATTAAAAATAGAACTACTCTACGACCCAGCAGCTTCTCTTCTGGCTATTTATCAACAAAACAAAACAAAACAAAACCAAAAACACCTATTTGAAAAGATATGTGAACCCCCATATTCATTGCAGCATTATTTACAATAGCTAAGTATGAAAACAGCCTATGTGTCCAGGGAGGGATGATTCGAGAGAAAAGATGAAATACTATTCACCCATAATAATGAAATCTTTCCATTTGCAAAAACAGGGATGGACCCTGAGGGCCTTATGTTTAGCGAAATAAGTCAGACAAATACTAGATGACATCACTTAAAAAAAAAATTTTTTTTTTTAACATTTATTTATTTTTGAGAGACAGAGAGAGAAGGAGACACAGGATCCGAAGCAGGCTCCAGGCTCGGAGCTGGCAGCACGGAGCCCAAATGCGGGACTCGAATGCACAAACCGCGAGATCATGATCTGAGCCAAAGTCGGATGCTCAACTGAATGAGCCACCCAGGCGCCCCTATATGACATCACTTTTACACGGAATCTAAAAAACAAAAATACTGAGCTCCTAGATAGAGAACAGATTGATGGTTGTGGAGGGGAGGATGGGTGTGAAATGGATAAAGGGGGTCAAAAGGTTAAAAACTTATAGGTATAAAATAAATAAGTTATGGGAATGTAATATACAGCATGGCCCCTATAGGTAATAACACTTGGAAGCTGCTAAGAGAGTAGATCTTAAAAGTTCTCATAAGAAAGAAAAAATTTGGGGGGAGGCGCCTGGGTGGCTCAGTCGGTTAAGTGTTCTCAGTCGGTTAAGTGTTCGACTTCGGCTCAGGTCATGATCTCGCGGTTCGTGAGTTTGAGCCCCGCTTTGGGCTCTGTGCCGACAGCTCAGAGACTGGAGCCTGCTTTGGATTCTGTATCTTGCTCTCTCTCTGCCCCTCCCCTACTCGCGCTCTGTCTCTCTCTGTCTCAAAAATACATACTAAAAAAAAAGAAAAAGGAAAAAAAATTTTAAACAAAATTGGATTTGAACAGACAAGCCACACACCAGCGTTTACCACACAGAATTGAAAACATCTGCCTGAGGCTGCCCTCATGTTCATCACAGAGGGTACAGGAGAGCTCTAATGTACTGGGAGTGCTTTGGAAACTGGTGAGCTTGCGCACAGAACAGCGTGTAAAGTGCTGGGCTCCTCTCTACTCAGAGCAGTGGGGTCTGCACCACATTTATGGGTACAAGAAGAAGCAGGGAGCTCCCAGGAAGGGGGGGGGATACCGGAGAAGTTGAGGAAGAATAACAATGCAAGGTGTAGGGAAAGTGCCTTAAGGGTTTTCCAAATCCCTGGGCACACTCCTTCTCAGAGACGTCTTCCAAGATCCTAGAAAAAGTCGCTGCTGTTTGTTTATTCAGGCTCAATCAACTGGTCAGCCAACTCCTTTCTATTCAGTGGTAACCTGGGAGTCAGCAACTGTCTCTTGACCTTAATCCTGGGGGAGAGGAGCATATAAAATTAGTCTAATTTCCCCCAGTTGTTGATCTGAAGCACTAACAAAAGCTGTTATTTACTGGGCCCTTAAAGGACTGCAAATAAATAATGGCAACAAAAATAAGTAACAAAAATAGGTAACATTTATTAAAGTGCTTCCTCTGTTAGGTACTGTTCTAAACTGCAAGGTGCAGAGCAAAGCATGGAGGGATGAGGGTCTGGGCTAAGCCCGAATAATGGAGAACTTTGAAGCACAGGTGTTGCAGCTGCAAAGCTATGGGTTTCAAATCTGGTTCCATACATTACCGGTGTCTCTAAGACTCTGAGCCCTGACAGGATCCTAGCTGTCTGAGATGTTCAAATTGATAAAGATGTATTAAGTAGAATGCATAAGCCAGTGGCAGGCACACAGCAGCTCCTCAATTAACTAATGATGATCACCATGAAGATGTCAATCACGTTGGTGTTGCTTCCCTGGCGTCAGCAATAACAATAACCAACACTCGTGTGATATTAATACCAAACACTGTTTCTGCACTTACCCCGCTCCAGGCACCGTGGTTTACACTTACATACATTTACTAATTCACTGAATCCTCAAAACAAGCCTATACGGGTACTATTTTCAGGGCCATCTCTCAGATGAGAAAACTGAGGCACAGAGATTATGGAACTTGCCGAACGTCGCGCAGCTGGAAGTGCAACAAGAGGAATGACGACCTTGACTCCGATTCAGTCTGTAATAAGCTCCTCACCTGCGTAAAACCCTCACAATAACCCTAAGGGTTTGCAGATATGCCCACTTTACAGGTGGCGAGACGGAGGCTCGGAGCGGTCCTCCCAAGGATGAAGACTCGGTCCCAGGGCCAACTCCGCACTCACCGGGCCTCCCGGATGCGACGAAGCACGACTCGGCCGTCCGTCTCTGGTTCGGCGTCCAGGCCCCCCGCCGCCGCCTCCCTCCCTCGCGGACGCCGCGCCGCCGAGCGCCTTTTCCTGCGCGGGGCAGCAGCCTGCCAGGGATCCAACGCCGCCGCCGCCATGGCCTTCTGACGTCAGCGGCGCGCGCCGCCTGACGTCATCACCGCGCGCCTGCTCTCCGGGAATCGTAGGGGGTGGCAGGCGCTGGCGGCGCGTGATCCTCGGGCCTGTTCGCCGCGCGAGTAGGTACCGGGCGGGAGTCGCTGGCGCCCCGCTGCTGCCCACCCTGCGGGGCCCGAGCCCTGAAACCCCGGGCTGCCCGGCTATGCCGGCGGGTGGGCGGTGCAGGGACACCGAGGGGCGGGACCCCGGCCGAGAGCGCCTCTTGGCGGCCTCTCCGCGCGGCAATCGGCCCCGCTTGACCTCCCCCCTCGCCTTTGCCCACCAATTCCCGGCCCCCTGGAGCTGAGGTCAGACACTGCTCAGCGCCCTTAACCCGTTCCTGATCGCAGTCGTTAGCGCCCCTTTTCCTGGCCCGCTGACTCACTGAGGCCACTTCCTACACCTCACCTTCCTGCCTCCACTTCTTGGCTCCTCCGGGTCGTTACTGCAACTTCCCAGACTGCTGGAGCCTTCTCTGGTCGCATCCCAACACCTGCCCTACCCCGGGGACATTACCGGCCTCTCCTGGACCTTTTAGAGTTAGGAGGGTGGACCTTGGCAGCCTGGGGCTCGGTCCTAGGGGAACGAGGGATGGGGGTCTCAGGCTGCTGTCCTGGATTCCAAGAGCTGACATGCCCCAGATAATGCTTCAGAGAACACCATGAGTATGGCCTCAAGATGCCTAAAGCTGAGGAAAGATAAGAGGTTTCACAGGCCTCAGAGAGTCAGTGGGGTCCTCTCTAGGTACTTCTAAGAAAAGAGCCTTAGGAAAACTACAGTATTCTCAGGAGGACGACAGATGGTGAGCAAGCAGTTGAAACCCTGTGGCTGAGACATCCAGCTTGGACAAAGTGACAATAGAAATAGAGTTCTGAAGGGACCACTCTAATTCTTGAGGAAGGATTAGAGACCCTGTTTTGTTTTCCTGGTGTGTTATCCAGACCGGCGTTGGGAGGTTCCTGGGAGGCCAGTTTTGGTTTGGTGGCAGGATAAAGTTAACACTACGAGCTGCCTGTGTCTCTGGAGGGAGTAGGCCAGGGACCAGCTAATTTTTGACAGTACGAGAGAGAAGCCTCAGGGTAAGATGCCGGGGTCCCTTCTGATTCTGAAATTCCGTGGTGCTCTGTTGCCTGTTCTCTTGGAGTTTGAGAGCCACTTGTTAAACTCTTTTTTTTGTTTTGAAAAACTTGCCCAGCTCTGGATTTAACGTTCAGATGACTTTTGAGCTGTCAAGGTGACAGTTCCTTAATTTGAGTTCCGTGATTACTGCAACAACCACCTTATTTGTATAGCTGTCCTTGTATAGTGTATACAAATAGGGACCTTATTTGTATAGTGTCCCTATTTCACACTACTTGTGTAGTTTTGTCTTCTGTGTGGCAGAACTGTTCAAAAAAAAACTGAAGAACTTACTCTAAAGTCCTGCCCCACTCTCTTTTTTTTGTTCTGAAACACAATTTTCAACTTTCTAGAAGACTCTTTGAAGTATACCGTTTGCCTAACCCTGCTGGGTCACATGCTGTCTCATGGGTTTCTGAAATAATCTATTCCTTGTGTTTATTTTAGGACCAAGGCACTGATGTTTGAACAGGCAGCTTCACAATGTTTAAAAGAATCTTCCAAATGGCTTTGAATCAGACAAACTAGAAAATCGCTTCGGAACACCGCCTTCAGCATGCTTCTCCCCCCTTGGGCTTTCCTGGCCAGGAGCTTTTTGAAGAGTCCATTCTGCAGGGAGCCAGAATGCTGATCCTCATGGAACCAGCTTAGTGGATTTGACTTTTCTGGTAGATTTCTCTCGCTTTATTAGATTCTCTCCCAGAGTTCTAAGAGGCATGGAGGAATTCATGGCACCGAAGAGCCTGCGAGGAAGGAAGTAGCACTTTCATGCTGCGTGAAAACCAAGCAGGTGACAGTTGTGGCTGAAAACACTTAAATCTCTCACGTCTGGCTTTACTGCTGGGGCGCAAGAGGCGATACTGGACAAGAAAACCCAAAAAAGTAGAATGAGGGCCACTGGCAAGTAAATGGCCACTTCTACCTTGACGGAGCCGACGTCAGCCTCCTGGTGAGTAGCAAGGCCTGTGTGGCTTGCCTCCTGCCCAGCTGCTGGACCGATGCCTTGGATGAACTGAAAATCCCCAGCCAGACTGTTTTGCTTTCTCTAAGGGTGGGGGGGGAAAAAGAAGGCATTTTTCTCAGAGCAGCCCAGTCAGGCATGTGAGCCGATGGTCTCTCTCCAGAGCTCAAACCTTGCAGTGTTCGAGCGAGTCGAGCATTACTGGTTGACTGCAGAAAAGCCGGCCGCGGCCGGGTCACGCAGTCAGCTTCGATGAGACCGTGGGCGTTGTAATCTTCGTTTGTAAGAGACAAGAAACGGTTACAGTGCAGAATTACACCACGAGAAGAGGTCTGGCCCGTCTGCCTCTTGAAGGCTATTACACAACGTCTGCTTGAAACTCCGTTCCCTTCTCAGCCCCACATGGGTTAAGCCTCTCTCCCAATTTGGCTCAGCAAACGTTTCATTGAACAATGCAAACAAAAGGGCTGGTTTAACTAGGAGCAGGATTCAGTGACCAGTTATGTGTGTGGAAGGCACAAAGAGGGAGCCGTCCATTATGACGCCCAGGGTGTCTTTTGCATTGCCAGAAAGCGTGAGGGTGCTTTTGCCCCGACGACGTAAGGAGAGGGTCAGTGGGGCCCGGCAGTGGGATTTCTGAATTGGGTTTGACACGTTTTTGAGGCTTTTTGATCTGGGCTTGCCCTGCAGGTGGTTCCACATCTGGTTCTACAACTCAGGAAAGCAGACTGTGGCTGGAAACAAGAGTTAGCCTTGTCATCAGGAAGAGAAGCTGGGAGCCAGGGAGGGTGGTAGGGGGAGGGTGTAGCTTCAGGGAGAAGAGCGCAGGTGGCAAAAGAGTGGTCACAGTTCCTCCTTATGCTCTAGCTTGATGGGTGTGCTTTTGGAGAGGTAAAACCCAGGTTCAGCCTTTGGGGGGGTCTGCTTTGTGGTCTTAAAAAGGTAATTATACTGCAGAGTAGACTAGAAGAGTCCTTAGCAAAGAACAGAGGGTTCTGGAAGGAAATCAGAAGTTTGATGACGGGTCGTGTTGGAGTTAACACACCGTGAGGGCAGAGAGGGGTTTGGGGCGCCTCTGTGAGCTCTCATAAGACCCATTTTCCTGTTATAGACTCACTGTCCTGTGTTGAAATGAAATGTTTACAGTCTCTCTTTTAGCGCCATGGCCCCAGGGTTGGCAAAGGGGAGAGCACACTGTCGCCCTCATTGTTTGTTAAATGAACGCGTGGATTTCTGGTCAAAGGGATATTTCCAGAGACTGTGGTGCCCAGCAGTTGCAGGGCATGTGGCTAAGACGTCCCCAGCTAATTTGGTTATCAGAGCCTTAAATGACAGTGTTCCAAACCACGTGGTGGTATGGTTAAGGGTCAGTGTCTCAAACAAGAGATATCCCTGGGCGCTCTGTCTCTCCCCCAGATACACTTTGGTCCTTTGGGCCAGACGGTCTGACGACGGGATAGAGGCATATTTTTAGTTGGACTCAACAGCACTTTCGAAGTGGTTTGTTATCTATTTGTAGCCACTGGATTTTTTTCTTCTCTGGGGCCACCAGAAGGCTCTTCAAATCCTGAGTAATGAGCCCTTCTCGCGCTGGGGCATAGGAAGCTGTGTTTTAAAATGCCTCGATCGCCGGATGAAAGGAAACATGGCTCCATTCTGTTCTCTTGCCAGGTGGAATTATTTTTTCCTTTATGATGGTTCAAAGGTGAAGGAAGAAGGCGATCCGACGAGGGCTGGCATTTGTTATTTCTATCCTCCTCAGGTGAGCGCCACAGCACGTTATTGTTCGGTGGGGATGCGGCTGCCTCAGCGTGGTGGCTTTTCAGAAGCAGAGCATTTACATCGGGACAGTTTGTAAGCCAGGCATTCTTGACGTTCCCTTGACAGCTCCGTACTTCCGTCCTCTCTGGCTTTCTGCCACCGTCCTGATTTTCTTTTTGGTTTGTTTTTTTTTTAAAGTGTGTTTATTTATTTTGGGGGAGAGAGAAAGCGCGAGTGGCAGGAGGGCAGAGAGAGGAGACATTGAGAATCCCAAGCAGGACAGGCACAGAGCCGGACATGGGGCTCGAACTCAGGAACTACAAGATCGTGACCTGAGCCAAAGTTGGTGCGCTGATTTTCTGTCTGCCTCTCCTTGCTCCCAAGTTTTGATCGGCTCTTTTTTTTTTTTTAAGTTTATTTATTTTGAGAGAGAGAGAAAGAGCGCACAAATGGGGGAGGGACAGAGAGGGGGAGAGAGAGAATCCCAAGCAGGCTCTGTACCCGCAGTACACAGCCCAATGTGGGGCTGGAACTCAGGAATACTGAGAATCGTGAGATCATGACCTGAGCCAAAATCAAGAGTCAGACGCTTAACCAACTGAGTCACCCAGGCACCCCTTGATCGGCTCATCGAAAACACTTCCATGGGGTGCCAGGGTGGCTCAGTCGGTTAACTGCCTGACTCTTGGTTTTGGCTCATCACGATCTCACGGTTCGTGAGTTCGAGCCCTGCATCGGGCTCTGTGCTGACAGCGTGGAGCCTGCTTGGAATTCTGGCTCTCTCTCTTTCTCTCTCTCTCTCTCTGCCCCTCCCCCGCTCACTCACTCTCAAAAAAATGAATAAGCTTAAAAAAATTAAAAACAACGCCAACAACCACAAAACAGTCTCATTCAAACATATACAAAAGCAGAGAGGAGAGTGTCATGGACCCTCCTGTGCCCATCACCGGTTAATTGGTCACAATAATCCCTTAATATCATGTGATACTATATTCAAATTTTGCCTTCCTGTTTTGATCTCTGCCCGATCACTTCCTCGTGGTGGATGTCACTTCAGGTCTTATTTCCCCTGTGTCTCCTTTACGCTCTTAGTAAGACGTAGAGCCTCGAGTAGATTCAAGCTCTTTTAGGCAGGACTTCTTCCTAGGTGGTGTGTACATTTTCTCTTGCGTCACACAGCGTCTGGCTGTCCTGCAGTTTAGTTAACGCTCAGACGGCCTCTGCATTCGCTCATGTGATCGCGTTCCCGCTGGGGTAGTTGGGATTAGTCTAGGCTGCTCTGGCCACTCTGCAGGGGATCTGAATGGGGATGAACGGCTCCTGCTCCTACGTGTGCAAGTGCCCCGAGTCCTCGGAACGAAAATGAAGTTCTGCCCAGTCACCTTATGCATGCGGCCGGGGACGTTCTGAGACAGCTCTGTTATCCCAGGCAGGGGTCAGCACACTTTGCCTGCAGAGGGCCAGAGAGTGAGTATTGAGGCTTTGCAGGCCATGTGAGCTCTACATCACACGTTCTTTGTTGTTGTCCTGACGGCCTTCAAATATCAAAACCATGCTTAGCTCCTGGGCCTTCTGAAACCAGGCAGCCCCCCCAGATCTGGCCTGCAGGCTGCAGTCTGCTGTTGCCCCAGCCTCTGCTCTAAGAAATGACACACGAGTGGGGCCGCCTGGGTGGCTCAGTCGGTTAAGCATCCGACTTCAGCTCAGGTCTTGATCTCGCGGTTCGCGAGTTCGAGTCCGGCATCGGGCTGTGTGCTGACAGCTCAGAACCTGGAGCCTGCTTCAGATTCTGTGTGTGTATGTGTGTGTGTGTGTGTGTGTGTGTGTGTGTGTGTGTGTCTCTCTCTCTGCCCCTCCCCCGCTTGTACTCTCTTTCTCTCTCTCTCAAAAATAAGTAAAATGTTAAAAAAAATTTTTTTAAATGAATGATACACGAGTTCAGCGGTTTCACCTTCCCCTCTGGAATTTGCTGCTTTCCCACAGACTCTGCTTGACCAGCAGGAGTTGCTCTGTGGACAGATTGCGGGCGTGGTGCGCTGTATTTCTGACCTCTCCGCCTCAGCTCCCACCCTCGTTCGTCTGCGGAAACTGAAGTTCGCCGTAAAGGTTGACGGAGAGTACCTTTGGGTAAGTTTGCCAGACAGAACCCGTGCCGACAGGGTGGCCATCTGCCTTGGTGATGAGTGTTGTGCTGGTAAGGTGTAGAAGGTAGTGCTTTCCGTGGCTCTGGAGCCTGGGACCCCCTCCACACCCCCAGGTGCCGCATGCAGTACGTCCACGCTTCCTGTGTCCCTCTCTGCAGGTGCCATCATAACTGAGCACTCTCCAGAACGTCTCTTTTTTATTTCTTTATTAGAGAGAGAGCGAGCACGGGCAGGGGAGAGGGGCAGAGGGAAAGAGAGAGAGAGAATCTTAAGCAGGCTCCACGCTAAGGGTGAAGCCCGACGTTGGGCTCGATCCCACGACCCTGGGATCATGACCTGCGCCAAAATCAAGAGTCGGATACTCAACTGACTGAGCCACCCAGGCGCATACTAAACCGTTGAAGGAATCTTACAGTGAACAGTCCTGTGTATTTCCAAGGTTCTGCAGTTACCATTTCATTACATGTATTATTTATAATTTGTTATAGTCGCTTTATCACATCTCTCCATCCATGCCTTCATCTTCTGGCAATCCAGTTTTTATTTTAATGCTTGCCAAAGTTGCACACTCTAGTATACTCCTCCCCACCCCTAGGACCTCATTATGCATGACGTTAATTAGAGCTCAGTAGTGATTTGTGTTGGTTTTTTGTTTTGTTTTGGGGTAAGATTTACATACCCTGAAACTCACAAATATTGAGCGTGCCACTTAATACATTTGGACGGGTGACACCCTGCATGTCACGAATCCCCATCAAGGTGCGGAATGTTAGCATCGCTCCGGGCAGCTCCCTTATGTCCAGCTAATCCTTACTCGCGCGTCCCAGGCAACCATCGTTCTGATTTTTTCCCACCGCAGGTGAGCTGTGCCCGTTCTAGACTGTCAATAGGAGTGAAAGAGTACGTACAGTATCCCTCTCCGCAGGCTTCTGTCGTTCCTGTGACCTCGCTGGGCATCATCCACAGTTTGTTCTCTGTATTGTGGAACAGCATTGTCTGAATGTCCATTGTCTGAATATATCCCTCAACTCCCGCCCTTGCTTTTTTCTGGATACGTGAACCACCTCTAGTTAGGGGCAGTCAAGAATAAGGTTGCTAGGAGCGCTTCTATACGAGTCTTTTTGTGGACATCACTTTTCATTTCTCGTGGGTAAATATTTAGGCGGAGATTCGCTAGGTCACGGGCTATGTGTAGGTTGATTTTATAAGAAACTTCCAGGCCTTTTCCCGAAGCGGTTGTTCCATTTTCCAGTCCTGCCAACCGTGTGTGAGAATACCCGTTCGTGTACGTCCTTGTCAACCGTGCTGTCAGCCTGTTCGGTTTGAGCCACTCTGCTGGGGGTGTACTGATATCTCATTTTGGTTTGGGTTTCCGTTTCCCTAATGACCAATGCTGTGAAGTCTTTTTCGTGTGCTTAATGGCCACTGGTATGTCTCCCTTCAAGAAGTATCTGCCCAAAGTTTGTTTGCCCATTTTTTATTTTTACTTTTTTAAATTGTTTTTCCTTGATGTTTATTTTCTGAAGAGAGAGAGAGAGAGAGAGAGAGCACATGTGCACACAAGCAGGGTGGGGCAGAGAACGAGGGAGACAGAGGATCCCAAGCAGGTTCTGTGCTGACAGCAGAGAGCCTGACGCAGGGCTCGAACTCACAAACCGTGAGATCATGACCTGAGCCGAAGACAGAGGCTTAACTGACTGAGCCACCCAGCCACCCGTTTGTCCATTTTTTCAATTGGGTTTTCTCTCTTTACAGAGTCCTAAGTCCTGTGAGACTTTTATATATCGTGGATATCAGCTCTTTGTCAGATATATATTTTAAAGATATTTTCTCCCCCTTTGTGATGTGCCTGTCAATTTTTTTAATGATGTCTTTTGATGCGCAGAACATTGTAATTATTTTTCAAAGTTCACTTACTTATTTAATGTCTACACCCAACGTGGGGCTCGGTCTCATAACCCAGAGATCAAGAGTCACACATGCTACAGACTGAGTCAGCCAGGCACCCCCAGAATGTCTCAGTTTTAATTTAATTTTAATTCGTAACATACCAGTTTTATCTTTTGTGGTTAGTGCCTTCTGTATCCTGTGTAAAACCACTACCTATCCTACTGGAGAAGCTGCCTTCCAGTTTTTTTCTTCTGAGCTTTATAGTTTTAGCTTTGATTGTTTTTAAGTTTATTTTGAGAGAGAGAGCGTGCACATGTGCATTCACGAAAGCAGGGGAGGGAGAGAGAGAAGCCCAAGTAAGCTCCACACTGTCAAGGCGGAGCCAAACACGGGGCTCGATTTCATGACATGACCTGAACCAAAATCAAGCACTGGACCCTTAACCAGCTGAGCCAGCCAGGTGCCCCCGCAGTTGTAGCTTTTAAACTTAGGTCTGTAATCCCTCTTGGGTTATTACTGGTGCGTGGTGTGAAATAGAGTCAAAGGTCCTCTTTTTCCATGTGGATATCCAGTGGTTCCAGCACCACTCTTGACAAAACTCTCCCGCTTGGCTTCTTTTGGCTCCTTTGTTGACGATCAGGTGACCACGTCAGTGGGGTCTGTTTCTGGGCTCTGTTCTTTTCCATTGATCGATTGGAAGATCCCGTACGAGTACTGCACCGTCCGGAAATCAGATAGTCCACGTCCTCCAGCCTTATTCTTTTCCAGGGCAGCTTTAGCTATTTTATATTCTGGGTTTCAGTATGTCAGTTTCTGCCGGTGGGATTGTTAGAGTTGCATTCGATAGGTTAGTGATCAATGACGGAAGAAATAAGCACCGTGTGCCAGACCGTGGTAAACCCTTGGGTTGCATCAGTGAACAAAGCAAAGATCCTGGCCTCAGTGGAGCTTACAGTCGGGAATTTGTTTGTCTTATGTCAGGGTTTGTTTGTTTCTTGGTTTCTGGTGATTCCCTTTGGAAAGATCCCTAGAGGTTGAATGACCAGGTCAAAGAATACAGACTCTTCTCAGGCTCTTTCAATATGCAGCCGGATTGCTTTTTGACGGAGCACACGTTTCTCTTCTGCGGAACCGAGCACCGCGGCACTCTGGAAGTCTAGAACTGTGTGATGATTGGTTTGCTTCCTCTCCCGAAGCAGTTGGTCCAGCTCGGGAGACGAGAACGCCATTCACGAAACAGTCGAAGTCTCGTCCAGCGTTTGTAACAGAACCCGCATTAAACACCCAGTGTGCGACTAACAGTCCTGATAATATAAGGGGTCAGCAAAGAGGTCTGCATTGGTCAGAGTGACCTGAACGGGCACCGTGAAGGTGCTGGAATCTGCGGTGGGCACAGAGGGGATGGGTGAGCCTTGGACAGACAGACAGAGGAAAGGAGGACATTCCAGGTTGGACAACTTGAGTAGATACAAACAGCACTTCTTCTCTTGGAGACCAGCGGGGCTGGAGTGGACACGGTAGGCCTGGTGTAGACCCGTCCATTTTCAGCGGGTCAGTACCTTCTAGCCCTGTGGAGCCCTGGATGCCGGGATTCCAGGTTTGGACTCAGAGCAAAGGAAGATACCTGTCTCCTGGTTTCCCTCTTTCTAGGTGCTGGGCTGTGCTGTGGAGCTCCCCGACGTTAGCTGCAAGCAGTTTCTGGATCAGCTCATTGGTGTCTTTAATTTCTACAATGGGCCCGTCTCTCTGGCTTACCAGGTATGAGGATGGTGGTGAGGAGTCACATGCGGACTTCTGCAGCAGGTCCGGGATCGCCAGTGCACAGCATTGCTCTAGGGTCTCTCGTACTTTTCATAAACACGTCACATCCAGCGGCAACGTCAAGGGCCCTGGGAGTCCCTCCTAGGTGCCTTTGCTCCCCAGTGGTGTAGGTCACATCCACTGCGAACGTCCGTCCCCATGTCCTCCTCCCTGGGACGGCTGGAAGACCAGGTTGCCCCCCACCCCCAGCACGAGCGCTGGGTCTGTGGTGGGTGAGTTATCGGGGGGGGGGGGGTCCCGTGTGCCTGGGAAGTTTAAAACAGGCCCTACCTTCTGGCCAGTTTCCTGTGTCAGGAACGATTTTTTTTTTTTAAGTATTTATTTATTTATTTTGAGACAGAGCACGTGGGAGAGGGGCAGACAGAGAGGGAGAGAGAATCCCAAGCAGTCTGCGTGCCACGAGCACAGGGCCTGGCGTTGGGCTCGAACCCATGAACCGTGGGATTGTGACCTGAGCCTAAATCAAGAGTCGGACCCTCAACTGGCTGAGGCTTCCAGGCACCCCATGATTTTCGTAGTAGTAGGGATCCTTGCCAAAGGGGGTGTCTCTCCATATCTCGGATGCTGACCTCCAGTGGTTTCTGTTGTAGAACCGTTCTCCGGAAGACCTGCACGCTGCTTGGGACACCTTCATTGCTCAGGTCCTAAAGAACACCAGTGACCTGCACAAGATATTCAACTCCCTCTGGAACCTGGACCGAACTAAAGTAACACCCTCCTCCCCCTTACCCATTCCGCCTAAAGGAACAGAGCTTCTGGACATTTTCTTCTTCCCTTTCTGTGACCTCTCTATCCAGAGAAGAGACTAGAACGTGTCATTTCTCGGTGGGGAGGGGGAGGGTTATTAAGACCTGTGCTCTGCTTCCACGCTGCCACTCGCCAGCCATGTAAACTTGGACAGCCCGGGTCTCCTCTCAGAGCCCCGGTTTCCCAACCTGCAAACTGCTGTCAGGATGCCCGCTCCCAGGACTGTTTTGAAAGTACAGTGAGACCATAGCTAAATTGGCACAAAGTAAATACTCAGTAAAGGGTGGTGTTATTTTGCTAGTGCCCCAGAAGTGTTGGACTCTGGCATCTGAAGGTCCCCACATGTTTTTTGATGTGAGTATGATACAGTTGACTTGTATTCTCACCATCAGAAATGCCCAGTGTGACTTTTAGTTTAGTTTAGTTTGAGAGAGGGAGTGCGTGAGCACACAGGGAAGGGGCAGAGAGAGAGAGGGGGAGAGAGAATCCCAAGCAGGCTCCGCACGGTCAGCACACAGGCGGATGTGGGGCTTGAACCCACAACCCATGGGATCTTGACCTGAGCCGAAGTTGGATGCTCAACCAACTGTGCCTCCCAGGCGTACCGCACCCCCCCCCCCCCGCCCCCAGTGGTACCATTTTACAAACAAGGTGTCTCTGTCTGGGAGGGAGTCCTTGGGAGCGTTTTGTCCCAGAGCCGCTCCATTGGCCACCAGTGTTCAGTGACACATAGGCAGCTTGCGTGGTTGGCCTGACCACCGATGCTGCCTGTTGCTCAGTGGCCTTGATCTTGGTGAACATCATGTCCTCATTGTCAAGGCCAAAGGGAGATGCGAGGCTGTGCCCCCTGAAGAATGGTCCTCTTGCGCCCCAATACCTGAGGAGGCGTGTGGGCCGTGTCTCACCACAGGAGTTAAGAGGGTCCTGTCAATGGGCAGGTTGGGTCGTGGCTGTGCCTTCACAGAGCGTGACTCTGGTTGGAATCGGAGACGGGCTTTCCTGGCTCCGGTTGGAGGGGTTTTCAGAGTTGGCCACAGAGCTTTGCGGAATGGCTGGCTGGGACCAGGCACTGTCTTGAGGCTTAAAAGCAAACTCAGCTCCAGAGCTTGCTCCCTTGGCACTGAACTCTGACCAGTATGGTGCTTGCAGGTTCTAGCTGTCGGCAGGTAATGGGAAGAAGCTTTTAGCTACTGCTGGCGACTCTTGACCAGGTTCAGATCCTCTTCCGGTATTCTTAGGGACTTCTAGGCAACGGACTCCTTGCAAGGAACGTCGAGTTGAGGATTATTACCCTGAGTGAGAGACCTTGATGCTTTCATTTTATGTGACGGGACAGAGTTATGGGACTTGGTGGGACACGAAGCCAGCTCTGTGGCTTGTGCTTGAGAGGGAGGGGAGAGGAGGGGGTGTGTGGCTTTACCTGGTGCCATGCCATGTGTTTGAGGGGTGGGCTCCCCTCTCCCACTGCTTCCTGGTCTCAGCATCTGTAGTCCTTCTCCTGAGGGAGACCTACCTTGTCCCCATGAGTGGCCGTGTGCTGTATTCGCCGCACCTCCTCACTTCTGCAGAAGCCTCCTCGTTCCAAGAATTGGGCATTTCGTGTTGGCCGGGATTCCGGATGTAGAGAGGTGGAACATAGACCCAAGGCGTGACACGGATTTTACCACGTGGCACATTGTCCTTTTCCCCAGTTTTGGGTTAGGACCTGTCCACGTGTTCTATGAAGCCCCCTGCTCTCTCCACCTTTGCCGATGGTGAGCACGCTGATTTGTGGGTGTGCCTCTTGCCCTGCATAGGTGGAGCCCCTGTTGTTGCTGAAGGCAGCCCTCATTCTGCAGACGTGCCAGCGCTCGCCTCACATTCTGGCCGGCTGTATCCTCTACAAGGGACTGTGAGTAACGCCAGCATCTCCCCCACACCCCAGCCCCCTGCCGCCGAACCAGACCGGCCTGGCCTCCTCCAGATCACGGGCCGGGAGCCCCATCCCTGGCCCGTTCCAAGAGGGCTGCTTTGGCAAATGTCAGATAGTCGAGATTTGACTTAGGGCACATACCTGCCTTTCGGCCACACTGGGAAATTGGCAATCATGTCCAGAAAAGGGCTAGGAATGTAAAAGGCACGTTTTAGAGAGATCCGCGTGAGTCTCATGGTGGGGCGTGCCTTTATAGTCATCAGTCTACAAAGTGCTGACTCGGGCGCCCCAGCTTGCCAACAGCACTGGAGGTGAAGGGGTGTGGGAGCCTGCTGCAGCCCCCTCCCGCTGCCTGGGGCCCTGCTGCCCTTCTGTGGCCGGTTCTGCACAGCACAGAGCGCCCTCACCTGCTTCTGCTTGGGCTCCTGCCTGCCGCCTGGCTGGGTCCATCTCTTGGCTGGCCTCTGAGATCTCCCCACACTTCTTCATGTGGTTGAGGGCATCAGAGCGAGCCCGAGTGCCTGAGGGTGTGGCCTGAGGCCACTCTCCTCATGGACGGCCGCTGCTTGTGTCCAGAGCTTTCTGATGCCTGGATGAATGTGTGACTGGAGAAGGTCTGGCGGCCTGACAGCCTGGTGGGTTTCCAGTCCTGGCCTCGGACAGGTTGCTTTTCGAATTTTCTCTACTGGGAAAGCACCTTTGTGGAGAATGAAAAGAGAGGGCAGATGTGGACAGACAGAGCACAGGCCCTGCTTTCCGGTGGCCCTTGGCACGGCAGACCCTCATGCTTTCCCCGTTTTCTCATTATGATGGCTCTTTAAAAAAAATTTTTTTTTAATGTTTATTTTTGAGAGAGAGCCAGAGTGTGAGTGGGGGAGAGGCAGAGAGAGAGAGGGAGACACAAATTAGAAGCAGGTTCCAGCATATGACCTGTCAGCACAGAGCCTGATGCGGGGCTTGAACCCACAAACTGCAAGATCATGACTTGAGCTGAAGTCAGATGCTTAACCAACTGAGCCACCCAGGCGCCCCTCTCATTATGATGGTTCCGAACCTGCTTGTGGTGCCCCCAGGCTCACCAGTGGCCTTGCATCAAGAATGGTATTTTCCCCTCATGTTGCATTTCTGGTGTATTTTTAAATCAGACACCTAATGCACGAACGCATTTTTGCTGCTGCTAGCAGTTTGATCTGTATCCTTTGCTTTTCCATGTGGTTCCAGTACAACGTCACATATGTCGCTTCTGTTTATTTTTGCTGCCTCTGTCAACGGACCCATACGGTTCCTCAACGTGTACAGTAGAGATTTATCAGTCCGTGCTGATCCACTTCATTCTTGTAATTGCCGCACGGTTTTTGGTATTACAGCTGTGCCGTGATTCACTTCACTGCGTCTTCTTTTTGATGGACATTTAGGTGTTCATCCATTTTGTGACTATTTTACCATTTTTTCTGTAGCACGTAACTCTTTTTTTTAAAGTTTATTTTTATTTATTTTGAGAGAGATTTAAATTTTTTAATGTTTATTTTTGTGTGTGTGTGTGTGTGTGTGAGAGAGAGAGAGAGAGAGAGAGAGAGCGTGAGCATGGGAGGGGCAGAGAGAGAGAGGGAGACACAGAATCCGAAGCAGGCTCCAGGCTCTGAGCTGCCATCACAGAGCCCAATGCGGGGCTCGAACCCATGAACCGTGAGATCTTGACCTTAGCCGAAGTCAGATACTTAACTGACTGAGCCACCTAGGCACTCCTATTTTGAGAGAGATTTAGAGAGCGAACAGGGGAGGGGCAGAAAGAGAGAGGGAGACAGAATATCAAGTAGTCTGTAGAGTCTGATGTGGGGCTCGAACTCACGAACTGTGAGATCATGATGTGAACGGAAATCAAGAGTCAGATGCTTAACCGACCGAGCCACACAGGTGCCCCTGTAATGAATACTCTTAAGTATGCATCTTGGTACAAGGCAGGTCAAAGCGTTTGGACATTCTGAAGTTAAGTAGGAATGGCCAGAGTGCTCTCCATAAGGGCTTTGTCAGCTGAAACTCCCACTGGCTGCGTCCCCAAGACCCTCGCCAACATGGGGTGTTAAGAATCCTGCAGTGTATTTTGTCTCACGGTGTCCTTGTTTTTGTTCTTGCTCCTGTGACCTAGGATTGTTAGCACCCAGCTCCCACCGTCCCTCACGGCTAAGGTCCTGATCCATCCAGCTGCACCTCGGGACCAGGTATTGTAAAGTCCACCCACCTGGCTGGGATGGTTCGTCCACAGCGTTAGTCTCTTAAGCAGAAAAATAGAATTTTATGTGCTGTGATTTCAAGGCATTTAAAAAAATGCATAACCTTGAAGGAAAATATACCCAAGATTAACAGTATTAGCTTGTGGGTGAGGGAATTCTATGTGATTGGGGAGCTGATTTTTGTCTCAAGTACAATTATATAACTTGAAACATAAGTTTTTTAAAAAGCCACTAAAAAAGAAAGAAAGCCACCATTTCTTAGGAGCAAAAGTCATACTGGCTGGAAGAGTTTTCGTTTGTTTTTTTGTTTTTTTGGGTTTTTTTGTGGGTTGTTTGGGAACCTTTGGATGAATTGTCTGGAAAGCTCTTTTGAGAAAATTCCCAGTTTCAGAGAAAATTAGGCTTGTCACCTTGACTGTGAATCAGAATAAACAAGAGAGATCTAGCACAGCATTTGGTTCAGGTCACATCCTTTATCATGAGGGTCCCGGACGTTCCTGTATTTGTTACGGTGGAATGTGTGTGCGTTCCACGCCGGGGCTGCGGCAGGCGTGGGAATACCACGGCAGGTGAGTTCTCCCGAGGTGGAAAAGACACCGGGAATCCTCGCCCTCATTCCCAGAGGAGGGAAATAGATCAGACCGTGAAGCCTGATGTGTGTTTGCGGGGAGCCGCGGCCTGGGGAGGCGCAGGTTCTCGCCTGACCCCGGCCGTGGTGGAGAGCAAGCAGCTTGGGGGAGCTTCTGTGCCGTCTGCTTCGCTGCTGGCATGTGGCCGGGGCAAGCGTTCTGGGCCTGGCTACATTTTACGAGCAGATGGCACCACACAGTGCCGATGATTCGGTCCGGAGGAGAAGGCGGAACCCGGAGCCAACTTCTGTGTGTGTTTATTTTCAGAGAATACCTGCAGGAGGGGGTGCCCTGCAGGAACATGGTAAGTAGCAAGGTGCATCGCTGCCTCTTGAGAACATAGCCTTTTATGCCGCCTGTCCCTACATAAGTCACGGGAGGGGCCCAGTGGTCCCGTGCGTTACTTCCTGTGTTCAGAGATTAGGGAAACAGACTAGAGCTTTAAGAACAAAGTTACTCTGGGCGCCTGGGTGGCTCAGTCGGTCAAACATCCAACATCGGCTCAGGTCATGACCTCACGGTTCGTGGCTTCGAGCCCCACGTCAGGCTCTGTGCTGACAGCTCGGAGCCTGGAGCCTGTTTTGGATTCTGTGTTTCCCTCTCTCTCTGCCCCTCCCCTGCTTGCACTCTGTTTCTCTGTCTCCCAAAAATAAGTAAATATTAAAAAAGTTTTTTTTGAAACTTAAAAAAAAGAACAAAGTTACCCATCAGAATCCTAGTTGTAAAGCTCCTGAGTCTACGTGTACCTTTCCAATCCCTGTTTTCAGATGCTCACCACCTCATTGTTAGGACTGCCCAAACGAGGTCCAGGGGATCATGCTTACAGGAGACCAAGAGAAACAGCAGTTGCCAGAAAGACCTTCTGCAGGATGTAGGGGCATCCCTGAGCGGGTGATTTTGTTTTAGTTTGAAGCATAAGTTAGGGCAGATCCCTTTTGTCAGTTGGAGGAGATTTTTCCAGTTTTTATTCTGTTTTTGTTCGTTTTTTAAGTGCCAGTAGCTTTTCTTCCCCCAAAAGTCACCTTTATCCACAGCAAGGAAGAAAGCTGCCCACGAGAGCTCCTTCCCCACTGGGCACAGAACTCTAGCTGCGGTTTTGCGTCTTTTGTTCTGGGCTGAGGAGTGTGTCAGGGGCGGCTCTCCCAAGTCGGTGTGTCGTTTGGATGGGTCACCCCAAGCGTAGTTACTGTCCCTCCATCTTCCCGGCCCATGGCAGAGCCCTGTCTGTGTTGCTTTGTGATTCTAGGAGCGGCACTCCCCGCAAATGTCCAGATCCTGCCTGTGTTCCTGACCGAAGAGGAAGCCATCAGTCTCCACGAGTTCCCAATGGAGCAGGAAACTAGGTACAAACAGGCCAGCCTTCCATCTTCCCCACGTTCTGCTATGGAAGGGGCACCTGGGGCGGCTGGCCTCGCGAGATGGGTGTGGGTTTCAGGTCCCGGCTCTGCCGCTTACCAGCTGTGTGACCTTGGGCAAGTCCATTCCCTGGCTGTAAATCGGACCCAGTAATAACCTACTTCATGGGCTCGGAGTCAAAATTGGAAATAGCGTACGTACAACATCTAGCGTAAGGCTCGACTCAGAGTAGACTTCCAGGCGGGGTGGCTCTCATTCAGCAGGGGTCCTGCCGTTGCCGGTACACGGTCTCGTAGCACCGCGTGAAGCCCCGAGGGCCAGACATCGCCTTACTTTTACTCCTGTGGATTGACCACGATGGCCTCTTGGGCTCTGTGGCCTTGGGCACCCACTTGGCACTGAGAGCCCTGCTCTTTAGAGAAGCGATGCTTCAGTCTCCCCCGGGGAAGGGCACCTGTCCTGCCCTCAGTCGGGTGCCCCTCCCTCCCGTCTGTCTGGTTTGCTAGCTCGGCTGCCCCGCCGGCCGGACTCCAGGAGCACTCAGCCCAGCGTTGGAGCACATCTGCCCCCACCGAAAACGCCACTGGCCACGTAGGATCTGCGGCCTGGACGTTGGCAACCACTCCCGAGCCTCCGGGTCCTGACGTAGCATGGCCAGATGGCAAGGGGGAGAATAGGCGCTTGCCTGGCCATGATCTGGAGAATGTCAAGCCTGCAAGACAGCACAGCCCGGCCAGGGACAAGGGTCCTGGTCTCCGCGGCTCCCTGGCGAGGGAACCTCGTCTGCCCTGGGTGGAGGAGGAACCGGACTTGTCGGAGATCCACATTCCAGAAGCTCGGGAAACAGGAATGTGCCCGGGTTATTTTGCCCTCCCGAGTACGTGCACCCCAGATCGTGGCAGTCCTTGCTTTGAGGAATGTGCCAGTGACTCTGGCAGCCAGGAACCCAAGCCGCCTGATGCCCTCAGCAGCTTCCTGTCTCTGTCCACTCCTGAGATCCCCCCCCAGAACGGAGCCCTGGAGCGGCACAACGACCCTCCAGGGGACAGCAGCCCAGCCCCCTCTCCCAGGGAAGACTGCCTCCCTGGAAGGACGAGCAGACCGTGGTCATGGCCTTGCTCAGACTCGAGGCAGGAAGGAACCACGCTTCCCGTGGGCGAACGAGGCACAGAGCAGCCTGTTGGGGTTCGTGACAGCCGCTCAACACCCAGTGGCTCTGACTTGGCAGAGTCTCAGGACGATGGTCCCTCTGCAGACAGAAATGACCCGAGGTCAACCCCCACATCCCGTGAGGGGCTTGTGCCGATGAACCTCTACACCCACGATGTCAACGGGCTGGTGCTGTCCCTGCTGGCCGAGGAGCCGCTGCTGGGTGACGATGCAGCCATCGAGGAAGTGGTGAGTGTGCACAGACCTGTCTGCTGGGAGGGGACGGGCAGGAAGGTGCTCCCCTTAGGGCGGCGCACAGGTGCCGCGTGACCTTGCGCCGAAGTCCCGCTCTACGAGGAGGGGATGAGGGTGGTACCTATGCCCTGGGTTCGGTGGGGACGAGTGCGCCCAGCGCAGAGCACAGTGCCGGGGGCTGGGGTGTCCAACAGGAGTCCGTTCTCTGGCCCTTCCCTGCTTCCTCCAGTTTCCCAGAGCGCAGGGCTGCGATGCTCTGGTTCCCCCTCGGCAGTGTGGGGGGTACTGGCAGGTGGAGACCAGGAGCACAGCCGTTGTCGTGCGTCCCCCCCCGTCCCCCGGGGCCTCACTTCCCAGCCCGGGCACCTGGGGGTTCTGTGTCGGCTGGAGTCCTCTGCACGTGCCACAGCCCGGGTGCGGAGTGTTCTGGAGGCCGTAGTCTCCCTGCACCGAACCGCGGTGATCTGTAGCTCCTTCCTAAAGGACCTTGGGCATCTGAAATGCTGACTGGCTCCGGAAGGCTCCCCTTTGAGCATTCCAGCCCCTTCCCTGCTTGTAGCAATGAACTGACCTGCTCCGAGCTTGGAGCTTAGGCCCACGCTGGAGATCCAGTTGCTATAGTAACAGTCTTGCCTTAGTTGGCAGAAGTTGCTGCAGGGCAGATGGTGTCCTGGGGCTTGCCTTGTTTTTGTTCTTAAATCTATATTATTCTAAGCTGATCTCATTAGCATGCAGGGCTGGTGACCCTCCATAAGTGAGCGGGTCACCTTGGAGCACAGAGCAAGGAGGGAAGGCAGCTTCCTCTGCACAGAGCCCCGAGGCAAGCCGCTGCCCCTCTCCAGCCCTGGCTGGCTTATCTCCCCGCTTCACAGACCCTGCAGTACCCAGGGGCGGCCTGTTCGCTTCCCGCACCCTCCTTCCCCACAGCTCTGAGTGACTTATCCATCTCCTTCTGACACTGCACGGGGACGCATGGTGGTGGTTCTGTGGGCGTCCTCTCCCCGATGCCGTGGTTTTCATGGCCTCTTCTGCTCTGTGCCAAGCCGTAGACAGGTTGTTTTGAAGGCCCAGCATTCGGGTGCAGTGAAGTGGATATGATACCTTTACTTTTCCCCCACCAAAAAAAAAAAGAAAAAAAGAAAAAGAAAAAATAGCACAGGCTGCTCCTGAGGAAGGAAGTAGATTAAAATGTATTCTGCATTCACTATATGCTGAAGCCTTTACATCTGTTACTTCAGCCAAGCCTGAGAACAGCACTGGGGGTAGGCACTGTAATCCCCGTTCTACCAGGAAGAAAACAGCCTCGCCAGGAGACCCGATGGGAGTGGAGGGTCTGGAATTTTTGTTCGTTCCTCGTCTCGCCGCCCCTGCCTGTCTGTTCCCCCACTGATCTGACCCTGGAGGGGTCTGACTTGGTTTATCACGTGCAGGTCCTCCATATCAGGACAGCGGCCTCTGTGGGCTTTCATGCAAAGGAGAAACAGATGGGTGGGCCCCAGGAAAGAGAGGCAGCTTAATGAAGAAGAAAAACTCGTCTTTTCTAAAAAGGGTCAGGAATAACTAACTTTGATCGGCTTGCCGTTTTGAGAGCAGGTTTTGTTAACCAAGCCCAGAGGTTGCCTGTTTTATAATTGGGAGAGATGTTTTATTGCCTTTTTGTCCTGGGCCTGCATCCAAAATACTTGACCTGATTTCCCTCCAGACCCTCTGTTGCTGTCTAGAAAAGCCAGTCCCCTGAAGAATGGTAAACTACAGTTCAGATGTGGCAGTGAGGACACCCCCTCCCCCGCCCTCTTTGAAAGGGCTCCTTGGTCACGTTACACACCACCAGGTCATCCTCGTGTCATTTGCGCACTCGTCTTTCAGCAGATGATCTGCCACCTCTTCGTGTTTGCCTCGGCCAGGGGTGGGGAGCAGGTGGAAAGGGGTGTGGGGGGAGCCGCTAAGAGAGGTGGGGAATGGTTCAGAGAAAACGGAGTACGCTCACACCAGGGGGCAGCATAGAGCCACCAATAGTTTCCTTCTCAAAACCCAAGATAATCTCACCGACCTTCAAGTACAGTGATCAGATCAGTTATTCATCGCGACAGTAGGACTTTGAGCTGTCTGTGCACAGTAGATGAGGCTTGAGGTTAGTGCCACGGTGTTAGCACAAAATACCTCATGAAAATGCACCCGTCCCCCGTGAAACTAGTGCTTTGGGTGAGTGCATGTTAGTGCATCATTTCTTCGGCACATTTTGGCACACGCTGACATTCAGGCCCCTTGCTTTACTGTGGATTGGAAGCTGGAGGGTCCAGGAATCAGCCCAGCTTTGTATATCCTGGGGCCGTCGTGGGGATCACGTGTGTGTCAGCATATATCAGGGCTTGGCGAACTTGGAACGTAAAGCAAGACCTAGCACATATTTTCAGCTTTGTACAATTATTCGGCTTTGCTCCTGTAAGACAATGACAATCACAGACAATATGTAAATAAACGTAGTGGCTGTGTTCCAATAATACGTTGCTCATGGATACGGAAATTGGAACTTCGTATGATTTTCATATGTCACAATATTATTCTTTTGATTTTTTTTTTTCCTAGCCATCTAAATTTGTAAAAACCATGCTTAGCTCTCAGGCTCTATGAAAACAGGCAATTGGCAGGATTTGGCACCTGGGCCAGGGTTTGCTGACCCCTCATATAGATGACAGCATTGGTTCCCAGTAAAAACTCGTCTGCATATCATTTGACACAACATCGTGTGAATGTGTGTTTTTGCTTAAGTGATTTTACCTTGACTACAAGTTGGGCAGAAAATTCCAGAAGCAGAGTTCAGTACCCACAGGAAAAACTCGGGTTTTAGCACACCTCACTTTCTGTCCCCGTTATCCCCTCCTTTGGGCACCAGCTCAGGATGGAAGGGATGACGGTTACGAGGTTCCTGAGGTCCAGAAACTTCCAGCGAGGCTGTGGTCTGATTTCCTGGTGATGGGTTGTGCGGGCGTGTGCGCCCATCTATTCAGATAGGCTCGTTAGCATCGGTGAAGGGCTGTGTCTGTTATGCTATAGCGATGATCGGACCAGGAGATCCCTGAGTCTGGGTCCTTTGACTTTTTTACCACGCACCTCAGTTTACACGCAATAGCCCATAAGTGGGATGTGCTTGCATTGGATCTGCCCCTTTATCTGCTCACTGTGTTGATGTTTATCGCGTACCTACTAGGGGCCTGGCACTGTGCTAGGCGCTGGGGATATAAAGGTTGAACCCTTGTGTGCAGATGTATTGCCTTTGAAAATCACTTCTTTTTTTTTTTTTTTAATTTTTTTTTTTTACATTCATTTTTGAGAGACCGAGCACAAGCGGGGGAGGGGCAGAGAGAGACGGAGACACGGAATCTGAAGCAGGTTCCAGGCTCCCAGCTATCAGCACAGAGCCCGATGCGGGGCTCGAACTCACAAACCACGAGATCGTGACCTGAGCTGAAGTCAGACGCTCAACCAACTGAGCCACCCAGGCGCCCCGCAAATCACTTCTAAGACACCCAGAGAGAAGAACTAACATGAGCCCAGTACACTTCCAACTCTGTACTTTTCACATGTGCTTATTTTTCTACACGGCTGTTGAGTAACAGTCCACAGACGAGTGGTGGTTAAAAGTGCCCGTTAAAAAGATCCCTCTTCTTTGACGATAACTTTCGCTTTCTTGACTCTGTAAAAATGCCTTTCCCCCAGGGTAGCACTTTCAGAGCTTACAGTGGACTTTTATGTGTGTTATTTTCACTTACTGCACTCAACAGCCCTGTCGTCGTCCCATTTTGCAGATGGAAAAAAAAAGTGAGAGAAAATTCAGTTAACTTGCCCCTGATCATCTGGCCAGGATGAGCCACCTGCTTCCCTGGGGCGGCAGCGGCCTTCTCGTGGCCAAAGCAGCCTCAGGACAGGAGCGGGAGGGGGCCCTGCTTCAGACCGAGTCCCTCAGGCTGTGACCGATGTATTTGGTCAAGTCCAAAGCGGAACTCAAAGACTACCAGACAGCCGTTGGAGAATGACATTTGACGTTGCAAGAGAATAGTTTTAAGGACGGAGAGCATAGTTCATGCTGTATCATTAAGCTATAAAACTCATATCAATCGTTATTTATGGTTTGATCCCATTTTTATTCTATAAAGAATCCTACGGGGCGCCTGGGTGGCTCAGTTGGTTAAGCATCCGACTTCGGCTCAGGGCATGATCTCACGGTCCGTGAGTTCGAGCCCCACGTCGGGCTCTGTGCTGACAGCTCAGAGCCTGGAGCCTGTTTCAGATTCTGTGTCTCCTTCTGTGTCTGCCCCTCCCCTGTTCATGCTCTGCCTCTCTCTGTCTCAAAAATAAATAAATGTTAAAAAAAAAAAACCAAGAAAGAATCCTACAAAATGGTGTAGTTCTGTGTTCTCAGCTGTACCTGCACGTGACTCGTCCTGGGAGGTTGTTTTAAAATACAGGTGGTTGGGCCTCCCCTCCCAGACAGCTTTCCTCAGCCAGATTCCTCCTCTGAACCACAGAGCACAGAAATCCATCTGACCCCTGTTTGGGGGTGTGGTTGGTAAACTATTCTAGACGCCCCAGAGAGAGGCAAACTCACTGCAGACGGTCGGGGGGTGGGGGGGGGGAGGGGCTTCTCAGCCCAGGCTCCTGGCGAGAAGCACTGGGGGTGGGACCGGCCACCCGTGCCGTGAAAATGTGTGCCCGGGCGGGAAAGTCACGGTCAGAAGATGTACCAAGATGCCAGCAGCAGCGACGACTGTGTGGTCGGGTTATGGACCATTTTTCTCTGCTTCCTTTTCAGCTTTTCCGTTCACCGCTGTCTTCTGATTTTTCTGCCATTTTAGGAAAACATCAAAACATAAGGGCAAGAGTTAGTACTTCCCTAAAAACCGGTAAAAACGCCGGTCAGAGTCCTTTCTTTTTAAGTTTATTTATTTATTTTGAGAGACAGTGTGTGTGCACACACGTGTACAAGCGGGGGAGGATCAGAGAGAGAGGGAGAGAGGGAATCCCAAGCAGGTTCCGCACTCTCCACGTGGCGCCTGACTCAGGGCTTGAACTCCCGAACCATGAGATCACGACCTGAGCCGAAACCGAGCGTCGCGTGCTTAGCCGACTGAGCCGCCCAGGCGCCGCCCCAAGGGTCGTTTTTGCTCAATCGGATGGCCGCGGGGATATCCCTAAGTCTCCGCTGCCCGTCCGCAGTACCACAGCAGCCTGGCGTCCCTGAACGGGCTGGAGGTCCACCTGAAGGAGACGCTGCCCAAAGACGCCGCTGCCTTCCCCAGCAGGACGTACAACTTCACGCATTATGACCGCATCCAGAACGTGCTGACCAGTAAGGAGAGGCGTGCGGGGCCAGGGTGTCTCCTCGCGGTGGGGGGTGGGGGTGGGGTGGGGGGGGTTCATGCTCGGGGCTGGCGCCCCGTTGTTGGTGCTCTGCCCGGAGCTGTGGCCCGCGGTTAAGAGGCTGCTTTCTCGCTTGGAGCCAGCTCCCACTGAGTTTAGAATCCGCTTGGCAAACACTCCCTTACTCATTTGTCTTTTTTTGGTTGTTTCTCCAACATTTGGAGAGAAGCACACACATGTTCAAATATCTGTGATAAGGTCTGCCTCAAAGCGGTGGGATCCATGGGCGGAAACCCGGCGTCGCTCATTCACAGGGACAGCGCGTGCTGCGTCGCATGGTGGCAGCCGTAGGTGGCCGGCACCCTGGGCCCCTGCGCCCATGGCCGCGAGCCACATGCTCTCCCAGCCTACGGTGCCGGGGGTGGGCCGGTCGGCCGGGGGAGTCCCCTGCCACAACCTCTGTCCTCTTCCGCAAGCGAACCTGCCACAGGTGGCCACCGCTCAGGACCGCCGCTTTCTCCGGGCCGTCGGCCTCATGCACTCGGACTTTGCCCGGCTGCCTGCGCTGTATGAGATGACCATCAGGTGAGCGTCCCCCAGGGTCCCTCTTGAAGTCCTGCACCCAGAGTGGCCTTCCCAGGGGTCCGGGCCACAGCCTTACGCATCACGAGATGAAGAACATTCCAGTGCTTCTCCTTGGGTCCGCTCCCCTGTCCGCCGTCACCTCCTGTCACGCTTTCCTACATCCTGTATTTTCTGGGGACTTGCCTGGGGCTCGGACCTGTTTAGACGATAAGCTGCAACAGTGAGGAAAGCTGAGGTCCCCACCGCCTTGCGGGGACAGGGGGCCTCTGTCCCTTGCCTGGAGCGATGCCTGAGTGCTATTGCTGCCATCTGACCTGAGTCACGTGCTTACAGCAAAACAGACTGACCCGAATCTGTGAAGTAAAACGTTCGTCTCCCCTCACCCGCCACACACCCAAAAGATCCCCACAGATAATTGTTTGGTGTCTCGTACTCCAGGTTTTGTTGTTTGGGGTTTGCTTTTTTGCTTATAAAACATAGACGGTCAGTATTTTCATTATGCTAATAGCTTTTCTTCTAGAAAACAGGATCACACTAACGTGCTGTTTTTATAAGTTTCTTTTTTCATTTTATGACGTATCCTACCCATTGCCACATCGGTAGGTATAGCTCCATAAATTAGCATTGTAATTTATAGTATTTAACCAACTGAGTTCTCCTTTCTCTCCCTACATGCTTCTCTTATGAAACCGGTAGGAGAACATAAGGCAAGTTAGAGGGCAGAAGGGGAGGGCCCACTGTGTGTCTGTGATTCCACCAAATCCTGGCAACGATTTGGGAAAGTGCGTTTTTTCCTCTTCATTGTATAGATGCGGATACCGAAGCACAAAAAGGATCAGCAACTTGTCCCAGGGTCACATTCTGATTAAGGGGCAGAGCCAGGATTTGAACCCACGTCTCTCTGACTCTGAAGTGCCCATTGTGTCCCCATATTTCCAGTTCAGGGGCGGGCAGGGTGGTCGAGAGGGAGGGGCGCGGGCTCTGGACTCCCACAGATGCACACGGGGGCCTCGGCCGTCATGGTGATGTGGTGCTAATGCCCTGTACCTGGGGGTCAGTATTTCAGGATATTTTCCCATAATAAATGTGCCTCCTCTGGCTTTAAGTCAGAGCTGCCCCAAGCTGGCAACCTAGAAGGACATTTACAGTCACTGGTTTGGGAACCGATTGTGTCGGGGTGTGTTTTGCGGGGGGGGTTGTTTAGAGAGGGATGGAAATGAGTCAAATGTCAGCTTGGGATGTATTAACAACCTTGTGGCCCTGCGGTATTTTGGAGCCAAGTGGGGTTTTGTGTTGGCATCCGTGGCTTATTTTAATAGTAACAGAAACAGCTGCCACCATTTCTTAACCACTCACCATGTACTAAGCAGTTTCTGTGTGTTTTCCTCATTTAGTCTCAAGAAAAATCTCAGCAATGGGATTCACTGTTGTCATATCCACTTTGCAGATCTGGGACTTAGAGCTGGGACTCAGGAGGAGTAACTTAGCCAGGGGCACCCAGCTAGGAAGCCACGGGGCTGCGATCATGCGTGTGTGAGCCCAGCTCCAGGCCTGTAGCCACCAGGCCGCGGTGCTCCCTCCGGGTGCCTGTGAGGACTCGCCCGTGACTCATCCCGCTGTCCAGCGAGTGCCACAAAACACGTAGGCCAGGTGGACCCTTCTGGCCCCTTGAGGTCCCAGAGGGGGGAGCTGGAGGAAGACAGGATTCTCCTCCTACCTCCCCTGGAAGCAGCGATCCCAGTGAGCTGGGCCTGGGGGTCCCTGACTCCACTCCCTTTTACTAGACTTGGAGAAACTAAGGCCCAGCGGGGAAACAGTCCGAGACAGGCAGGATCAGGGAACCAGGTGGTTGCCTGGCCCTGGAGTCACTTCCTCCCTAGTGGGTCCTCCTTTGCCCGGGCCCCTCACCCCTCCCTCCGCTTCTGTGACGTTTCCTGTCACTTGATTTCGCAGCCCTCTCCTCTGCCCTCACTGCCCCCACTCATCCAGCCGCCTTCCGTGGACATTGTCCGTGCTCGTCATCCTGGCGGCATCGCCCAGCCCTGCGCCTCCGGGTGCCCTCACCGCTGCTGCGTAAGGCTGGGCGGGGACTGAGCCAGGCTGCCCAAGCGCACTTGGCGGAGCTGCTCTGCCGTCAGCCAAACGTGCACCCGCCAGCGCAGTCCTGCACTTACCCTAACCTCGGGCTCTGTGGCCGGGGCCGCCACGGACGGCGCCAGCCTCCAGTGAGTCAAAAGGAAAGAAGACGGCTCTTGGCACCGAAGCCTGGAACTCGAGTGTGCAAGTCGAACCCAGAACCGCAGCAGCTGCCCTCCCCCTCCCTCCCCCCCCCCCAGCATTTGGCGTCGCTGGGCCCCTGCCGAGCACCTCCTGAGGTCTCTGTGTGGTCAGAGGCCTGCCCAGGCAGCCTGGGACCGTTGTCTTCTTTCTTCCCCCTCAGAAACGCCTCCACGGCCGTGTACGCCTGTTGCAGCCCTGTCCAGGAGACCTATTTCCAGCAGCTGGCGGTGGCGGCGCGGAGCTCCGGCTTCCCGAGCCCACAGGATGGTGCCTTCAGCCTCCCCGGCAAAGCCAAGCAGAAGCTGCTGAAGCACGGGGTGAACTTGCTCTGAACCGGGCCGTGGCAGGAAGTTCATCGCCCCAGGAGAGGATGAGCAAGTTGAACAGCACAGAAGTTGCGCCTTCTTGAAAGTCCCTGTGTTCTAGTTTCCTCGGCATATTCCCCTTGTAGGAACATGATGATACGTGCGTGCGTGTCACTCCTTTTGTAGGCTGGGGCTTGAGCGGGTAGTTCTTCGGGGCAGCGGACCTAGAGCACGCGATAAAGGGCTTTGTTACGCTGGCCAGGTTGCGGCCGGGCCGGGTGCTTTTGGCTCCCAACCAAAGAGGGGCAGGGCCAGGTAGTTGACCCGTCACACACGGTCTTGGGCACCTGCCACTTTTCGCTGCTGTTGCATCTGGACCCTAACTAGTACCACGAGCATTTTCTCTGCAACCCTGTTGTCCTGAGTCCAGGGGGCGGTGTGAGGCAGGGCTGCAGGGGGTGGGATTTGTCAGCCAGCAGACTGAACCCCCACACCTCAGGTAGGTGTTCTTTGGAGTGGCCCCCCCGGGAGGTCTGGACGCGCAACGCAGGGAGGCAGGCAGGGATGCCAGAACCACCTCGTTTGCATGCTTCTAGAACTATATTCAAAACCAGGAGTTCTGTTCTTTGGAACACCCACAGTGGGGGCAAGTCTTGACAAAATGGGTGGGAGCCTGGGGTTCTAAGGCAGCCGTGAGCCCCGGGAACTGGGTGATGGCACACTGGGCCGTGCGCCTTTGGTGCGACGTGGGCCATGCAGCTGGCCCCTCTCCAGTGAAGGTCCTCAAACAGGAGTTCTCAAAACGGGGCAAAAGCCAAGCTGTGCTTTCCAGCGGTGGCTGCATGAAAGGGAGCAGCGTTCATCCGTGTTCCCGGGCCCATGCTCCAGGCAGAAAGTTTACAATAATGTGATACAGAACACAGGATGAGATCTTTACCAGGGTCTGAACTGTTTACTGGGAGTACCTGAGACTTCCGTTTGGAAACTGCAATGTTAATAGTTTCATGTCGGTGAACAAGTGCCTAATGTTTGTGACCGTGTCTTGTCTTGAAAGGAGTTGCCCAGGGCTAAAAATAAAACAGCCCCAGATGCTATTGAGTTGTGAGTCATGGTGACCTCTCTAGTGAGAAAGTTAAGGTAAAGATATTTTGTGTGTGTGTGTGTGTGTGTGTGTGTGTGCACGCACATGCACCCATTTGGCACGGACGCGGTTTGCCATGCCTGAACCGACGCAGGCAGGTGAGTGCAGGCGCACTTCAGAATGGTCTGTCCGTGAGGGTGACCGGCCGCAGCTGCTGTGTCAGCGTCAGCGTGGCTGGCCCCGCACACCAGGCCCAGCCACCCTTCCTTCCGCCTCTCCCTGGAGTCCCTGCTGCCACTGGCCGGCCTACAAGGGTCCTGTTCCCAGATGGAGGAGGACCATTCCCCAAGCTAGGGCAGACATGTACTGTCCTACTGCTCCGCTAAATTTTCCAAGAAGACATTCACTATGAGCCTCTGTGCCAGCCTGCCAAGGAACCTTCCCATGACTGACAGACACACCACACAGTCCTTTCCTGCTGTGGGGTGTTTTCAAGTAGCCGTGCTTTGCCTCCTGCTCGCTGGGACACCAGAATTCCGAGGGCCCCAGCTCTGAGCTCAGGGGCATCACAACCTGTCACGTATTGAAACGGGGACAGAATTTGGAGCCCGGAACCCACGGTCATCTGCCTCCTCACAGCTTAGCTAACTGCCCGAGTTCAAGGACTCTTCCAGACCGGATCTGTTTCACGAGCAAGTTGCTTGGCTTTCCTAGATGTCATGCCATCTGCAGACCTGAATCTTGCTGGGTTTGCTTTCAGGAACCTCTCTCTCCTTCTACATTCTCAGGGCAGCCATTGAGCCTCAAAAAAAAAACACTCTTAATACAAAATGTCTCTGTTTCTGAGAATCCACGCTCGAGGCAGCAGCCAGATGCTCCCCCTTTAGACCTTCCCCCCCAAATTAAGTCTTAACAGTTACATGGATAGCCACACGCAATGGTCATTTCAAAACACATCCACAGATGCTTTGCTACAAATGAGGGATCTGCTCCTCCTCCCCTGAGCGTGGGCTGTACTTAGTGATTCGTTTCTAATGAACATGGTAACAACGACAGTATGACTTCTGGGAGCAGGTTACACAACGCACGGCAGCTTCCGTCTCACGGGTCACCTCATTTGGGGCAAGCTGACGTTCAAGCAGCCCATGGAGGAGCCCTCGTGGTGAGGGTCTCCTGCCCACGGCCGTGTGAGGGAGCCGTCTTGCTTCAGCCCCGGTCAAGCCTTCAGATGAGTGCAGCCTCTGGAGAAATTGAACCAGAACCAGCAAGCTAAGCTGCTTCCGGATTCCCAGCCTTCCGAAAGCATGTGACCTAATAAACGTATGTGGTCCCGAGCCACCGTTTGGGGGTCATTTGTTACACGGTGGTAGATGATTAAGACAACTTTTATGCCAATATCCCATCCACCAAAGTAGCTTCCGTACTGCTTCGGCACTGCTTTTTAGCCTGATGCTAGACAAAGCTGCAGTTTCTCAGACGCCGGGTACCCCCTTTCCCACCTTGGAGAGCCGGGCTGGAAAACTGAGGAACATACTGTGATCACTCCCTCAGCTTTCTCCGTACGGCTCCCAGAGCCTGACACTGATAGCCAGGTCCCCACTTCCTCTCGTCTGGGCCCTGCCCTGGCCCCTCTTCTTACTCCAGCCACCCAGGTGCCCCCATGCAGGCTACCCTCTTCTGAAAGTGAATGTCCACCCAAATGGCCCCAGGCCCCCAGCCTTCCTGGCCCCACCTGTCCCACTTTTCTGGGAGGCCTGTGATGGAGGTGTGTGGGCACCAGTGAGGCTTTCCCCTGCAGTTTGAGGAAACCCATCAGCTGCAGCTGGAGCATGGGTAGCACGATGGAGGAAGCTGGGAAGGTCCCTGGATGATCATTTCTTGGTCCTAGAATGCGTGCCTTGGAGCTGAGAAGGGGGAGTTGGCAGGAGGCAGCAAGAAGAGGGGGTGAGGGCCAGCCCCCTCACCTTTTTTCTTGTCCAGGAGGTGGGGTCAGTCTGGAGGGTGGCCTCCCACTGCCGACGCCTTGAACGGCTCACCATCACCCTGGCCCAGCCCTCTGGGCTCCCAGCTGCAGCTGCTTTGGCACACGGTCCTCTGGCTCCAACTTGCCCTCAGCCAGTGCCCCCCGGCACCCCCACCCCCAGCACCAGACCGAAGAAGACAGCTTTATAAAGTAATTTGTGCTGAGAACCTTCTTCCACTCTCCACCAAGATGGGACTGTCCAATACGTACCCATTGTGTATGGAAAAGGACCACCCCCCCCCCCCCCCGCCACCGAGTCTCATCCACCCGGGATTAATCCAGAAAAGGTGAAGTCCATACACGTTGTACACCCCTTCCCTTTGCTTCTGTGGTCCCGTTTACTTTCTGCAGTGGAGCCTGGCTCAGGGACCTCAGCAGCAGCCTTGATTGTGACTGTGGCCCCAAGGCTGCTAGAAGAGGAACGCTTAACCCCTCGTCTTCCTGTGTGATACTGCAGAGCTTCCGGTGGCTATGAGGACATCACTTAATGACAGCCCGGAGGGCCCCTACCCTCAAAATTAGCCTCTAGACTCGAGGCTCCCCAGAGTAGGGGCCCTTCTGTTGGAGCGGGCCCCATGCCCCCAGGGAGGTGCTCCCTGGTGGCATCTGCAGGACAGATCCTGTCCTGCCTTGGTTTACAGGTGACACCTGAATGCCCCGGTCATCCTGGATGACAGCTTTATGTGAGCGGGGAACACAGGATGAGCAGGGAGTGAAAGGGTCTGTTTGGGGTCAGTCTGCACCTGCTGCCCAGCATTTACAGCTCGTGAACCTTAAGGATCAAGTTCCCCTGGAGTGATTAATAGGGACAACCAGATTCCTGCTGGGAAAGGACCTCCAGTCCCTAGGGGGGCCCCCTGAGCCTCATCAAACTGGCTCCTTGCTGGAGGGAAGCATCTAGGATCACTGGCTCTCGTCACCTTGACAGTGGTAGCACGGGAGGCCTGGCTGCAGTGACTGGCTCCGGGGTCTCTCGAGTGCCAACCCCATGGCGGTCTTTTCGGCGGCTAACAAGCCCTTCGCACCCCCTCTGACACTGCACACCCCGCAGCAAGGGGGTGTGACGTGCTCTGTGCTGTGCTGTGCGAATGGTGGCCCCCAAAGGTACCGTGTGCTCATCCCTGGCACCTGTGTTACCTCGTACGATAACTGCTCTGCTGGCGTGATTAAGAATCTGGAAATCCAGAGAACGTTCTGGATTATCTCAGTGCTACCACAAGTGTCCTCATCTGACAGGCAGAGGAGGACGATCCACACCGAGAGGGGGAGATGTGGAGGCAGAGACTGGAGCGCCACGGTCACAAGTCAAGGAACGCCGGGCGCCGCTGGATGCCCGGAGAGGTGAGGGACGGCTTGTGCCCTAGAGCCTCCGGAAGGGGGGGCCACTCTGGTGACGCGCTGATTCGGGCACAGTGAAACGGATTGCGGACGTGGGCCCCCAGAAGTGCGTGAGAATGCAGTTCTGTTGTTTTGGTGGCAGCTGGTCACAGCGGCCACGGGAGACTAACGCGCCCCGCCGCCCTGCCAGCATTGCCCCCATGCAAACATCCTGGGGCAAAGGGGAGTGGGTCCATCGGCTCCTGAATGGATGAGAAGCAGGACAACGGGAAGGGCAAGTCCCCTGGGGCCCCTGAGAGGACACTGGGGAGCCGACACTTGTCCACGAGGCCGAGGAGGAAAAAAAGAGACTCTGGATCTTTTTTCAGTGCGTTTGTTGAATCTGGGAAGCTGAAGGGGAAGGTTCCGAGGGCTTCAAGGCTAACGAAAAAAAAAAAGAACATTTCCCCTCTGTTTACTTTAAGTGTCAGAACCTGAAATCAGCTGTCTTTCTCCTGGGAATGAAATGCACGGAGCTTCTGGATCCTGTTAGAGCCAAAAAGCTGGCTGCCTGTGTGCCCTCGGGTCCGAGCAGAGAGCCGGTGGTGTTCTCGGCCCTGCTTTCCCGCTCAGCTGGGCCCCGCACTCCCAGGGGAGGGCCGGGGGACCTGAACGCTAGACCCCACAAGGCCCCGTGGCCAGAGGGAGGAGGAGACAAGCCAGCCCCCACCTCCCACGCGCTGGTGACAAGGCACTGCGTATGTCCTTTGCTCCAACCAGCCCAAAGGGGTTCCTGCCGCAGTGGAGGGACGCGGGCTTTGGTGACAGGGCCGGAGCTCAGATCACACCCCTTTAACTTTACTGCTGTGGAAACGGGGCCAAGTTACTTTATTTCCCGGAACCTCAGTGTCTTCTTGGGAACGGAGAGGAAAGGGTAATTATGTAAAGGGGTGGCATATTGCGGGGACCCTCAGAAAGTGGGGGGTTCGGTGAGTGTCCCAAGAGGGCAAATGGCATCTCCAGGGAGGACCCCGTGCCAGCGATGAAGATGAGACCTGAGGGTATGGGTGGGGTTCCAAATGCTGCCAGACCGTGCGTTTGGTACCTTTCTTCTAATTCCAGCTCCTTGTTCCCGGCAACTGCTGCTCTGAGCCCACATCTTCTGTGTTAAATGCACACAACTGTCTCCGCTTTACCCCAGTGTTGGCCCCCAGTACTCATGGGACGATAACACCTGCAAAGGAATCTCTTAAGAGGGCACGGTGCTCTCTGTGCCCAAGGAAGAAACGGACTCTCCCCTCGGATCCAGGGTGGCTAACGCGTCAGAAGCGGGGGGACAGGGGGACGGGGAGGCGATCAGAAGTCAGGACCAAGGCGGGTGCCTGGGAAGGAGGCAGAAAGTAAATCAGCTTCTGTGTGTGTCGCCTCCTGCCACGTAATGCTCCAATCTGCTTGAGTATTTTCACTGCCATCTGTCAGCAGCTCGAAAATATATGGCCTTATTCTGTCCCGTTCCCTGTGTTTACATCTGGTTTGCAAGATTTAGCTGGGAGGTAAATCGTAGGGGGAGGTTGCGAGCAGCAGCGCCCGATGGTCCTCACAAACAGCATTTTGTGCTCAGCTTTCGCTTCTCATATTTCCATTTAAAAAATGCGAACGGAGCCCTTCCCATCCACCCAGAACTTGACAGTATTATCTTATTCGAACCTCACTTTATGCCTATGAAAGTAGGCATCAGGCCCGTTTTATAGGTGAACCTCACAGAGTGGATCAGGACTTCCTGGTGGCAAAGGACAGCAACCGCAACTCACCCAGCGCCTGAGTGCCAGGGGTTTGGAAGGCTCTGACTGGTTGGGTGTGGATGGTGAGCCCGGTCCTACAGCTGGGGCTGGTCAGATCCTAGAAACCCAAGAGCTGAGAATGGGGGTGTTACATCTTACAAGAGGCTCAACAAGGTACTGCTGGAAGAGAGTCTTAAAAATAGCGGCCATCTGGGGCGCCTGGGTGGCTCAGTTGGTTAAGTGTCTGACTCTTGATTTCCACTCAGGTCATGATCTCGCGGTCCGGGAGTTCAGGTCAGGCTCTGTGCTGACAGCTCAGAGCCTGGAACCTGCTTTGGATTCTGTGTCTCCCTCTCTCTCTGCCCCTTTCCTGCTCACACTCTCTCTCTCAAAAATAAACAAACATTAAAAAAAAACAAACAGCGGCCATCTGGGGCGCCTGGGTGGCTCAGTTGGTTAAGCATCTGACTCTTCGATTTCGGTTCAGGTCATGATCTCACAGTTCATGAGTTCAAATCCTGCATCGGGCTCTGCGGTGACAGGAACCTGATTGGGATTCTCTCTCTGCCCCTGCCCTGCCTGCTCTCTCAAAAAAAAAAAAAAAAAATTTAAATAAAAAATAAAAATAAATAGGGGCCATCTGTTAGAGACCCAGGTTAAGTAGCCTGCCCAGCGTTGCACAGGGGCACAGTCCAGACTGTCACCTAGAGCTGGCTGGTTTCAAAGGCCTTGCCATTCTTGAGTGGGACCCTCGGCCCCAGCTACATGTTAGAATCAGGGCAGGAAGTGAGTTGAAACAAACACTGAGACCTGGGCCCCACCCCTTGAACAAAGAAATGAGTGGCTTTGGGGTGGGGGCAGGGCATCAGTGTTTCTCAAAAGCCGGTGACTGTATCACGCATCACGCAAAGTCAAGGACCGGCAGATTAGGATCCCCCTTCCCCTCCCAGACCATATGCTGTAGGGCATTCGATGTTACAAGTGTGGTCACTGTACCCAGAACCCAGACAAGCCGGGTGACTTTGGGGGATAATGAGCAGGTGCCTGGGAGACCCGGTACGTGACCTAGTGCAGTCTGGCCTTGAAGCCGATGCAGGCTTCTCATCTGAAGCCGGGCGGGCACACGGGCTCCCTCTTCTCACCTTGAGCATCCTTAGCTGTAGCGTGTAAATTACTTTAGCAATTGCCTAGTTGGCAATGCACACTTCAGGAGAGTGAGAGAGGTCTCGGCCCCGGGGCGAGTGGTGCTCCTCCCTCCCGCCTGCTGAGGGAGCCCAGCCAGGACTGACACCAGGCAGCTGGGCTGTTCTTGGGGCTCCAGGCCACCCGCGTCACCCACCCCTCTTTAAAAGGAAAAAAAAAAAAATCAAGATGTAGCTACTGAGGGGCCTGCTTCCTCCCGTGTATCTGCCTCTTCCTTACAAACCCTTCTTCCTCACCTGCCCCCCCTCCCCCCAGCCCCACCACAACAGACTTGACCACTTCACTCTGGTTTTCGGCAAGATCCTTTATTTATCTCCTGTTCCCCAACCATGTGACATGAGTTCAGGTAGCCGGGTACCTGCGTGGGCTGTTGGCTTTGTAAACGTACAGCAGTCAGTATGTATAGAAATCATGCACCTCGGTGATTCCGGAACAAGATACTTAATGAGTAAAAAGACTTCAGGTGTGTTCGAAATGTCTGCCCTGTCCCGCGTTCTGATCGCTGAAAAATGTCTGGATAGAAAGTTTACCCAAATAGAGACAGGTTTTCTTCGCTCGCGTGCCAGTAACGGCCTACTGCGTTTCGGATCACGGTTCCTCCTGACGGCTGTTCCTCGCAGGCGCTGCCGGTTTCCGTTCAGACACGGCCCCGGCCCTGTCCGCGGGACAAACTGCATGTTCCACACGGCCCCACGGCTTTATAAATCGGACACTGCTCGTAACGCACTATTCAAAAAAGGCGTCTCGAGTATGGCCGCAGGCTACTCTTGCACACGTCGGCTAACAGGAGGACGTTTCTAGAATCAGTGCCTCAAACTGGCCATGTCCTTCACAGGCGACCAAGAGGCCAGCACCGTGACTGTGGGTCTTTCGGGTTCGTGGGTCTTCCCGGTGGCCTCTCTCTCTCACACACACTGGCCTGGGTCGCTGTCGCTCGGCATGCACCCGTGCGGTGACAGGGACACGGGGCCGATGCCTCCACCGTCTCGGAGTCCGGCGCTTGAACATTTATGTACAGACGGATAAATGGAAACACTCATAGGCAACAGAACTCCAAAGCAGAACGGACACTTTTTGGTCGGATCTACGATTCCAGTTTTGCCAGAGGAAGGTGGTTCCTGGAATGTCACTTGGACGAGCGAGGTCTCACTGCACACCCCCCGGCTCCTACCAGCCAACCTGGCGGTCTTGACGTTCGTCACCGTGGACTCGAAACAGCTGCACGGGGAATTTTCCAGGCCCGGTTTGGCAGTAGGGCTTCGGTAGGCAGTGAGGTAAGTGGATCGCATGATCCGCAGCTGATCCGTGGGAGCCCCGACTTGGCTGCCGGGGACACTAGCCCCAGCTCTGCGGGGAAGCCGTGTTTACGGAAAAGCCGCCAGTCCCACCAGCCGGACGCTCCCTGCCGTCAGGGGCCTGACAGGGTTCGGAGTGAGGTGAGCGACAGCGACAGGGTCCCGCTGGGGCCCGGCCGCCACGCACCGCCCCTGACCGGGTCCACCCTGCCCGGGAAGCCGGCCAGGCGTGGGGGCTGCACGCTCTCCTGGCCGCCGGCCCGGCGTGGCCGAAGGATCCCCTGTGTGGCCGTGACAGCAACAGAGGCCAAGGTCTCTAGCGCTCTGGTGTGCAGTTTTTTGGTCGAGTTTTGTTTTTGTTTTTCTCTTAAGATGACCACAAGAAGTTTCACGTTATTACATTCAGACACATAACCGTTTGCTTACGTTGTTTCAGAGCACTGGGAAAACCGAGCAGCGATACGGCAAGGACAGGGGCACTGAGCCTCCGGCCCCGGAGCAAAGTAATGCGCTATTAGGCAGGAAGGAGTCGCGGGAGCAAATGACTGGAAGGGAAAAAAAAAAAAACAAAAAAAAACAAATCTAAGGAAATACAAGCCAAAAATTTCCCATTTACAATAATCAAAGGAAAGAGGGACCCAACGTGATCTCAAAATCCCAAGTAAGGACTTTCCATCGAGGCAGGCTTCTGAGCATGGAATCCCAGCACGGGTTGGGGGCTGGACCGGACCCCAGCCTGCCCAGGCTGACCCGCGGCCGCTCTCGCCGACTCCAGCACGGGGACTGTTCTCATCGTCCTGGAGCAAAGATGAAATCCAGAGCCTGCCGTTCGGCCGCTGCCACGTTGGGGTGCCACAAATCCACCATGAAAACCACCCGCGGGCCATCCTCTGCCGAACCTGGGGAGGGGAGGGCGCGAGAGAGGAGAGGTCTGAACCGTCCCGGAGCCAGGAGCCGCGCAGCGCGGGACTGCACACAGTGAGCTTGCGGGCAGGGACCCATCCTGTCCTTTGGCATAGGCGGGAAGATCACCTCCTTTCTCAACAAGGACTCTAGCACGGCTCCATAAGGCTCTGGGCAGAGCGTATAAAGGGAAGCGGGCACAGGGAGGTAGGGGTGAGTACGAGGTAGGTGGAGCACAGAGGACTTTTAGGGCAGCGAGGCTATTCTGTGGGATCCTGTCACGGTGGATACATGTCACCATACATCCGGCAGAACCCACAGGACGTGTGACAGGAAGAGCGAACCCTAACGGAGACTGGAGAGTCTGTTTAATAACAATGTGTTGGGGCGCCTGGGTGGCTCAGTTGGCTGAGCATCCGACTTCGGCTCAGGTCATGATCTCGCGGTCTGTGAGTTCAAACCCCGCATCAGGCTCTGTGCCGACAGCTCAGAGCCTGGAGCCTGCTTTGGATTCTGTGTCTCCCTCTCTCTCTGCCCCTCCCCCACTCATGCTTTGTCTCTCTCTCTCTCTCTGTCAAAAATAAATATCCATTAAAAAAGATAATAACGGTCAATATTGGCTCATCAGTTAGGACACACGTGCCACACTAATGCAAGAGGGTAACAAGAGGGGACACTGTGCGTGGGGATGGTGTGTGCTTTCTGCTCAGTTCTTCTGGAAACCTAAAACTGTGCTAAAAACACGCGCCTCTAACTAAAACCACCCCCACCACCACCGCGGGCACTCACCCTCGTGGAATGCAGTGTGCAGGAAAGAATCATCAAAGAGGAGGCAGCGTCCTTCCGCCCAACACTGGGGCTCTCCCCCCACCACCAGCTCGCAGCCACTGGGAGTTTTGAGACCTTTGGGGCAAAAGGAGAGAAGAGACAATGAAGGCGGGTGGGTTCGGGGATGGCCTGTTCTGGGGTAAGCTCTCCATTCCAAAGCACCGGGCCTTCTGCCTCACCCCTCGGGGCCCTCTTTGGGGGCGTGGGGGGAGGGGGTACTTCGACCGGGCAAATACAGGCTGCGTACCCTGAGCGTCGCTCCCTGGAGGCACGCATTCCTCCACTGGCTTAATGGGTCTGGGGTCATGGGCTTCTCGGTCAAGGCTCTGCGCCGCACTTGTGAGACCCCCGAAGCCCATCTGTGGGACCCCCCGTTAATCGAGGGAGGCCAGGTTCACAGCCCGCCGTGTCCCGGAACTCTGTTTACTACAGCCCTGTCTCCAGGGCTGTTCTGGCAGAGCCGACACAGTGTCCTCCTCTTTGGGTTCCGAGCTTTAAATGCATTTTGGGGCCTGAGGATAGCATGCTCTTAGTCTCAGTTCCTCCGGCCTCCCTCCGAGAAACTGGAGGTCGCCCCTAAGGAAACGGCTGAGCTCCAAGAAGAAAGAGGCCCACACCTTCGTAAGGGGCCATATGCGCCTAACTGCAAGCGGCCGGTGCCCAGCTCGGTGCGTAACCCCAGAAAGGGGGCCTGGCTGAAATGCCACCGTGCGCGCACTTTCACATCCGAGGGTCTCAGGAAACACTTGGCCCCTGTCAGTGCACGGCCGTCTGTCAATGAACGCACCACCACAGCCATCTACGATTCACGAGAGGCGGCTCCGGCCCTACGGCTCTCAAGAAGGATGATTTGGGAGGAAACCGGCAGAGGGGGTGGGATCGTGGTGTTCCGGTCTGTCTTCGGTGACTACCGGGACAGCCGTGGCCCAGAACCAATTGGCACCCCCTCCAATTTAGTCTTCAGGACAAGCATGAGACAGAGTTCTCTCTAACGGAGCATTTTAACTCACTCCTTGAACCAGGAATGCATGGCTGGAAACACAGGTAGAGTAGGAAGTCACACAAAGAGGCTGCACGGGGGAGTGACAAGGACATGGGACCTGAGGCCAGATGACTGGCTCTGACCCCTATGTGCTGTAGGACTTCGGGCAAGTCACTGAACCTCTCTGAGCCAGGGCCTCGTCATCTGTGAAGGGGAACGTCAACACACTTGCCTTCAGGGCCGCGTGACCAAGAACGTAACGCCTAGCTGGGCGCAGGTCCGGGCTAAGTCAGCACTTACAGACATCACCTCACCCATTTTCCAGATGGAGCCACCGAGGTTCAGAGAAGGTCAGTGACCTGCCGGAAGTTGCAACGCAGTCCTTGCGGGACCTGGGATTTCAATCCAGATCCTCCTGGCTCCGAAGAACGGGCTCTTGTAACACTGGACTCTGCGGCATAAATACTAGTCACCCATCAGGAGTTGTGGTATGAAAGGGACCCTTCTTGTAGTTACCGTTTTGACTATGGATGGGACACTTCACTGAGTGACGGACTCCGGAACCACACTCTCCCATCTCCCGCTACTGTTAATGGCTAGGGAGGGGGCGTTAGGGTTGTGATGGGCCCAGATGGAGAGGGCCCTCCAAGCCACGTCTCTCCACGGGTGCCCCTCACTGAGGGGACTGGCCGCTCTCTGCAGAGACAGTCCACCCCAGGCCTTCAGAAAGCAGCCCTCCTTCCTCTGGGCCACCGAATGATTCATCAGCAGTCACCACGGTACAAGAGAAAAATGGCCTGGCTTGCTGGCTTGCCAGCCCCCTGCTCACTTTCTTCGGGTTCTCCCCTTCACTCTGGCCCCGCCTTCCAGCGGCCCACCATTCCTGCCTCCTGCCCACAAACCAGCTCGGTTGGCAGAAACGATCGATACTCCCAAGACAGAGTGTTCAGGTGGCTCTCGGGGACAGAGACAGGCCCCGCGTCCTCCGGCGCAGGGCTTGCTGCTTTGTCCCCAGCCACTCAGTGAGGCAGGTCAAGGGCAGAGAGAGGGCTCTGTCCACCACCGGCCCCCGCTTGAGGATGCTGAACAGGTGGGCAAGGCGAACACCAGCTGGTTCCACCCAGCCGGCCGGCCGAGAGATCCAACAGCGTGCACACGGGAGGCGACGAGAGTCTAACTGCTTATTTACTAGTGTGAATGGGCTGAACACCCTCGTGCGTTTTCACCTGCCCTTTCCTGAGGGTTGGCCACATGCAAGGACAGCAGCCTCCCCGGTAAATCTGCCTAGTTGGCATCAGACGGTGTTTACTGGAGGTCTGCGGTGACGCGGTCGGGACGTCCCAGCCCTGTGCTGTGTGCTGTGACACGCTCGGTGACAGCTCGTCCCAGGGCTCTACGTGGGGTCCAGACGGAGTGACGCCACCTCTGGAGGCGGCTCCACGCCGTCCTTGGCAAATGAAGAGACTGGGCGAAGGCGGGGCAGTGGCTGGGGTTTCAACTGTCGGCGGGGACAGCTCCCCTCACCCGACCCAGACGGAAGGCAGGAAAAGGGGACAAAGGTTGGCGAGTCAGGAGCTCGGTTCAGGGACTCCAGGTGCTTCCTGCACTTTAGCCAGGGAAGCTGGCAGAGGCGTGACTGCCAGGGACGTACCCGTCACTCTGCTTCCGACCCTGTTCTCCGGACTCCCTCTCTGGTCACCGACAAGGTCACGTGAGCCTAACACACCTCTGTTTCCTTCCGGGGTGGATGTGAACGTGGGCATGACAGTGGAAAGAAGGAAATGCTGAGCAAACCCGACCACGGAGCCTGCCCTGGCCGTGGGGGAGCAGCCACAATCCAGCGGGACCTCTTCCAAGGCTGCTGGCTGTCCAAGGGAACATGACACGGCCCAGTTTTGCTGGTGGCGAGAACGAGCTGAGCTGAGGAGGGAACGACAGGTCCTAACGAGGGCCCGCGCGGGCACGGCTTACACATGCGCATCTACTGCGCGGACGCACGAGAGGCATTGTGGCCCCCGGCCCTTGCTACTCAACGCACCTGCCTGGATTCTGTATCAACCCACAAACGCCCCTCCCTACGTGTCACTCCGAAGCTCTTTAAAAACCTACAAAGCCAACCTTCAAACAAGAAGCCAGCACCGCTCCCCACGGCCCACAGCCTCAATTCCGAAGCCCCGCACGGGGGCCCTCCGCAGTTTGCTCCCACCCAAGCGGTCTAACCTCAGCCTGACCGTGGACTCCACAGCAAGCCACGTGCGGAGGGAGTGGGGGAAGGGGGGTGGCTCCTCCACTCCACCCTGGTGGCCCCGTGAGCTCTGACCCCAGCGTGCCCCGGTGCGTTGCACAGTGACTTTACTGAGATGGCTTAGGTGACCGCCTCACCTCCTGGATCAGGGTGCCCTTTACCTGACTGCCCTCCACCTGCCAATACCTCACACGTGCCACTTCTAACCCCCCAGAGAGCCCCCAGGCAGGTATTTTTACCTCCGTTTTCTCCTTGAAAACGGAGGCTCGGAGTTCCAGGGTCCCAGCCAAGATCACTTGGCAGGTGGGGCCCACAGAGCAGAGTCCAAGTGTGCGTGCTTCCGAAACCTGATCATTTCCCACGGTTTCCTGAGGCCCCACGTCTTAGGCAGCCTTTCTTACACTGCCCAACACGTGTTTCGTCACAAAAGGTAGAGCTGCCTCTTCTGCAGCCGCAGAAGAGACTATTTAACCCGGTCAACGATCCTGGGGAGGTAAGTGCCGCCTCCCCATTTTACGGAGGAGGAGACTGAGGCACGGAGGGACTCAGTTACTTGCCCAGAGTCCCACAGCTGCCCATGGAGCCAGGACACCTCCTCTGGCGCGCCTCGGCCCTGCCCTTTGCTCTTGAAATATTCAGAGTCAACTGTTCGAATATAGCTGTTTTTAGAAGCGGCAAAGCCCTCTGTCCAAGTCACCTCTTCCTCGGGATCCCCACACAGGGGCAGGGGAAGCAGAGGGCTCTGGGGGAAGCAGGGCTGGAGGGCCAGGTGTCTGGCTCAGGTGCCCCCGGGAAGCCCCGGGCTTCCTCTGCGGGACACTCATGAACCCCCTGCTCCAGCCTAGGTCGCCCCCCCACCCCCACCCCCCTCGTGTGCTCTCTCTTCCTCCATTCTGGAGCCAAGGCAGCCCGCGCCGCAGACTTCCCGAAGCTGGACCCTGCGCAGGCTCTGGGCGCGCTCCCCCAGTCTGGGATGCTAACTGGTGGCGCCTTCGCCCCGGTAACCGTCCCATTAGAGACTCACCAGGAACAGGGCATCCTGGGGAAGTGACAACAAGGAGTTGTCGTGAAACCCCCCTAAAGGGTGAGTCCTCGCTCCACATGACTAAAGACTCCTCTTAGCAGACCCTCAAGGCAACTCTGCAGGGGACGATCTTTTCCCCTCCTCTTTTCTAAATGAGGAAACTGAGGCCCAGAGAGGTGAAGTGACTTGTCCAAAGTAACACAACTAGCTGCCGGTGGGGCCGGGATGCAAACACGGCCACGCGGACTCTGACCTTGTTCTCGAAACCACCGTCACGCAAGTTACCGATTTCCCCAGAAGCGGAACAAAATCAGTGTTAACACCAAGCGTGACTTCGCCCTCCATTCGGGAGGCGCTAAGGCATCGTTCGCGGCCTCCCGGATGTCATCATGAACCTCAGCGACTGTTACAACAGCCTTTGGCTCTAGAGATACGCTGTCCAATACGGTAGCCGCTAGCCACGCGGGCCGATTTAAATTCAGATTAAGTGACAAATTCTGCTCCTCGCCTGCACTGGCCACATTTCCAGCCCTCAACGGTCACCCGCTGCTAGTGGCTTCTGTACTTGGACAGCGCAGATGGAGACCATTGCCATCACCACTTCCGTCCCCCGGACAGAGCTTTCTCTGTATTACCTGTCGGGTAATACCGATCTCAAGTCCCCTTCTCGGCTCAATCTCTGCTGTGAGACACGTTTACATGCAACTCATCAATCTTTGATGGGACAGTGAAGAAAGCGAAAAGGCACAATTCTGGCTACCGAGCTTCTCACGCCGCCTGGGCCGCCGTGAGTCAGGAGACCCCCGTCCCTGCGACATACCTAAATGGCATCGGATGCGTATGTTGGTGGGTCCGTAATGCTCCGTTATCACAGTCCCGGGGCTCAGCACGGAGATGCACGCGTTCCCAAAAACATTGTTCCCAATACAGGTCCGAAGGCTTCCGAGCAAGCGGTACGTCCGTGGGCACTTCCTGCAGTTCCTGGGAACGCAAACCCCCTGATTGACCAAGTAAAAGGTGACCCACTCCCCGCTGGGGGTGCTGTTCATTTTCCATCCTTGCGGGAGGCTGCAGTTTGAGAAAGCCTTGTAGAGGGTCTCAAACTCGCACAGGATGGTCTGGAAGTTCCGTTCCAGCAGCTCCACGTCGTGCTTCTGCGCGTCCCGGGCGAAGTATGGCGTGGTGGGGAGGTCGGGCAGGAAGAAGACCTCGGGCTTCTGGATGGAGGGCCGGCTGTTGAGGTAGCGGCCCTGCTCACGGATGCCCTTGTGGATGCGGCCCATGCCGGACCACGAGTACCGCTTGGCGTACTCCTGCAGATTGTGGTAGAGCTTCTGGTTGAGGCCCTCGTTGTGGGCGCAGCGCACGCACTCGGGCGACTGGCAGTACACGTACCCGTTCTGCAGCCCGTTGGCGTCCGCACCCTGCATCAGGGAGTTGACGGACACGTAGGGCCGGGGCTGCTCCCGGCCCACGTGGTAACAGTACCACACGAACAGGACCAGCAGGCAGGCCACGGTGACCACGGCGGTGGTGTCGCAGTCCCGCACCGACTGGATGCCCGTGGCGATGCAGTCTCGCAGGCCGTCCAGCGACCAGCTCCAGGCCACCAGCCACTCGAGAGACATCTTGGGGGGCCGGGTTGTCGGTGGGGGTGCGAAGCAAGGTCAGGCAGTCAGTCCTCGGGGGTCCCGGGGGCACCCACACCATGCAGCTTAGTGCGCGGGGGACGGGGCAGCTGGGGCGGGGGGAGGCATGGCGGCCACTGTTCCTCGGAGCCCGCCAAGGGCGGCATCGACAGACGTCTGGGCTCGCCACTCCACTCCCGGCAAAAGTCACTGCACGGAGGCTGGAAGGAGCCGCTTCACGTCACCCTGGCAGGCGGGGTCGGTCACCGTGAAAGGATTTTTTTAGGACGTCCAAACCTGAGATGGGAAAAGGAAAGTAGACCAGCGTCAATTTTTTTGTACCCGGGCAAATCCTCTGAAGCGCACAGTCCCGGAGCATCCTGTAAGGTCCCCGCTGGCAGGGGGCACACTTCTCAATCTTGTGTGTCCCCTCCCACTTTATCACAGCCCCCGGGGCCCAAAGGGCTGGTGGTGCTTAATCTGCATCTAGTACTGTCTGAGAAGTACAGACGCCCGGCCTGTTCTGTGTCATCCTTAGGGGGTGTGATTAGCTCCATTTTACAGATGGGGAAGCTGAGGCCCAGAGAGGTTCACGCAGCCAGGACAGGGACCTCAACCGCTGGCTTCAGCATCAGGTCCATCCATTTTGCTCTGCTCTTTCACAGTAGCTATGTCATAAATGCTTGTTTTCCTTTGGTCTCTGTACCTTTACAGAGCGGCCTGGGTTCCAAAGCATCTTTAAAATGGCAAAAGAGGGGGCGCCCGGCTGGCTCAGTCGGTGGAGCACGCGACTCTTGATGTTGTGGTCAGGCAGTTCAAGCCCCACGTTGGGCGGAGAGATCACTTAAATAAATAAAGAATCCTTAAAAATGGCAAAGGAGCCGTAAATCCCCATTTTACTTTCTCTTTTCATGGCACTTGGGCATTCTTTCTAAATCTCTCTTGCCCTTTGGACACGGACTGGGCATACACCGAGCTGGAAGAGGACGCCATCCCCATGGCAGACACAGGGTGTTTCTACCTGCTTGGGAGGCTCCTCGCTGGTCTCACCCACAGGTTATGAGAGAAGGGATGGGGGAGAAGGAAACAGAAGCCCTCTCGGGTCTCTTTGCCACATATCCCACCAATGGTTAAGGGCCGGTGCCTAGCACCCTGATTATCCTAATAGCCCAAGAGTATGATCAGAGCCCAGCAGTCAGGTTGCCCGTGTCTATCAAACCCCAGCCGTGTCTCCCAGCTGAAACCCTCTGTCCAGGCTGCTTTTTTTCTAATCCAAGAACAGCCAGGTCTGTGAGCTCCTCCAGGCCTAATACATTCCCTCGGCGCCAGGGGCCGGCCGAATAAATTCAGAAAAATCGTTTTGTGCTCTACCTTCTCTCTTCTCTCTCTTGGGAATAGAAGGCAACTAAAACAACTCCTTAAAAACTCTAAAAGCCCTCCCCTTTCTCTGGGGACGACATTTGGCTGGAAAATTCTTGCAAGGCTGGCAGACAGGCCAAGAACCCAAACTGGGGGTGGGCTGGACCCTGGGCGGGTCATTTGCCCTCCTGCTCAGTTTCCTCATCACTAAGACCGGGTCATGCTCATCCCCCTGGAGGGAGGTGAATGATGACAGCTGTAAGCACTTAGGATGTCACGGCAGGCGTTTAATATGTGCTGACGACTGCTTACACATGTGGCACCCCCATGCTGATCAGCAAGCAAGGCAAAGGTGGGGCACTGGGGAAAGGTATCTCAGGACTAGCAACCCTGAAGGCCAATTCTGGACATTCTCACCTCCACACATCTGTTTGGTTTTTTTTTTTTTCGGTCCCAGACTTGCAAAACTAAAAATGAAAAAGAACAAACCTCAGGTGCTCATATAACTGCCTACTTGCACTTTCCCTGCCTAGGTCGAATTAAGGATCACTTGACTATAAGGTTTCCTAAGTCAGAAAACACACATGCTAAGTATTTGGGGCCATTTGTATGTTTCTAGGAAAAATACAAGAGTGGGGAGGCTAGCAGCTCAATTTTCTTTGGCACCCGTTCTCCATTTCTTCCCAGGTCTGGGCCCCATGGCATGAAAACAGACCCCTCCGTGCCCCTGCTTCTGTCCCAGCCATAACTGGCACGTTTCCTCTCAAGGAAAAGGGAAAGAAAATCTGGATGGTTTTCCTCTGTTTTGTTTGCAAGCCTGTCTCCCAAACAGAACCCCGGGGTTCCTGCAATTCAGCAGGAAACTGTCATCTGCGTGATAAACCAGCACTTTTACTAAAAGGATTTCCCCCTTCACTGAGCTAAACCTCTAATTGGAACTTTTAAACTGAGTCTCTCAGGAGAAGAGGCTTTTCTTAAATGAGAAGTGAGATGGTGATAATTTAACAAACACCTGTTACGTGTCAGTTCCCATCAGCCCTTCTAATCACTTAACCCAAGCACAGCGAAGACTTGGAAGACAGGGCGGGTGATGAGGGGATCTCTCCACTGGACATACGGGCTGCTTACCCTCTCCAGCGTCATTCTACACAACATCAGCCATGAGCGCTCCCTGGGCTGAGCTATAAACAAAAGGCAGCAAAAGATCCAGATACCCTGAACCCAGCTTCGGACTCTGTCCTCATAGACAGCACTGAGAGCTGAAGTTAGGACTTGTCTTACCTGCTGCCAGTTACTTTTACCCAAATTATGCTGGCAGGCCCCTGAGCCCAAAGATGGATTAAAAAGCTCACCACTGAAATGTGACACTGAAAAAAAAAAAAAAAAAAACCCAAAAAAACCCAAAAAAAACCAACCTTACATTTGCAGGGTGACTGACAGCGTATTAAGCACTGGTTCAAACGTTTGACACTCAACAGGACGCAGGAACAACCCCCAAGGCTCCAGTGGGAAGGGCACGGATTCCCCCTCCCCAGTTCCCAGCTCAGCGACCACAGTGACTTTCAGTTTCCTCACACATCTGTTTCATGTCTGTCCTCGTTAGGGACGGGGACCTGTACTGCAGTCCTGCACTTTAAGAACTCCAGATCTTAAAGGTCAGTCAGCTCTGGGGAACAGGGTCCAAATTCATTACCAGCTGGTGAGCGAGTCCAATGAAATATAACTTCTGATATGATGAACATCTGGGGGACAGACTCAGCTCTAACCTGGCTAACGCAGTTTACCTTACAACCTAAGTGGCTGCCCTGTGCTAAAGGGCTTCTGGTCACTCCCAGGGTGTGGCCAGGCCACCCCAGAAGCCCCCCAAGGAGGAGAGCAACCCCAAGCAATGTGTGCCATGCAGGTCACTCTCTCTCCACCCAGGACCCACTGAGCTGCCCAGGACCAGCCCTTCCCCATGGGCAACCGGAGACCTCTCCTCCTCACTTTCCCGGCCACCTTTCTCAGCATCCACCCACTCTGGAGTGTGGGGGCAAACGGGGGAGCAGCGGATGGGTTAACACAGATGGTGACCACCAGGAGGTCAGGGGAGGAGGAGGATGGGGCCACGGAAAGGTGACTATTGACTGGAAAAGTGGGCAATCAACTAAAGATTAGGGAAAGGGGCTTATGGTGATAGCTCATGGGACAGGGGAGGAGGGTCACCGCGGGAAATCTGGGAAGTGGGTGACGCTCAGGGCTGGGGGGAGGGGGGAGAGCAGGCTGGGAAAGAGACCGGGGAGGAGGGTCAAGAGGAGGAGGGTTGGGGGGGGGGCGCGGGTAACACCGGGGAAGGCGCCGCTACGGGGCAGGGGCTTCGAGGAGGGTGATGCCTGGCACGCCGCAAACACAGTCAGCCCCGGCGGCGGCGCTAAGCACGTAGCGAACGCGGGGCGGCGGGGCCCCTCGGCCCGGCCGGGATGCGGGGCGCGGGAGGGCGCCGGCGTCCGCTAGCATCCCCAGCCGCCGCGCCGCCGCCGGGCGTGGGGACCGCGGGCCTGCAGCCGCCCGTCCCCCTCCTCCTCCCCCTCTCCCCGGGGGGAGGGCGGTGGGCGCCGCGCCGTCCCCCCCGCCTCCCCGCAGCAACCCGGAGACGCCGCTTACCTGCGCGCGGGCGGCGGTGGCGGACGCTGGGGCCGGGGCGACGCCGTCGCCCGAGGGCGCGGACGCGCAGACGCCCCCTGCCCGCGCCGCGGGGCCACCGCCCGGCCCACGCCGCGGGAGCCCGAGCCGGAGGCGAGCCGGTGCCCCCGCCGGTGCCGACGCCGCGCTGCGCTCCGCGGGGCCGCGCGGACCACAACTCCCACAATGCCGTGCGCGGCCGGGCCGGCGCGGGGAGGGGGCGCGGGCGCGGGTGGGGCGGGGCCGACGCGGGGGCGGGGCGGGGCGGAGCCCGGACCCCCGGGCGCGGGGAGCGCTGGCCGCGCGCGGGGCTGCTCGCGCGGCTTTGCGGGGGCCGGGCGCGCAGGACGCACTGGCCCGCGGGGCCGGGGGGTGGTGCGCGCGGCCGGGCGGGCGTTCATTCATTCACTGTGCGTTTCTCCCTCTGGGCCCCAATCTGTTCCCCCTCCCCCGGGCTCCGTCCCTGCCCCGGCTTCCCCTCCTACACTTCCTCCTTCCAGTCTCTTTCACTTTCCCTCCCTCTTCTTTCCTCCCTCACTTCCTCTCGCCCGACACCCTTCTTTCCTTTATTTGTTGATTCGCCGCGCACTTAGAAGGCCGCTCAGGCACTTGGAAAGAAACCGTAAATCACACAGGATCCCTAGTGTCATGGAAAACTCCTTCGTTCGATGCAAGCGACTGTTGGGCAGCCTCTCTGTGCCTGGCCCTGTGCTCCCGTGGGGAGCGGGGCACACGCGGCGCCTGCCCGTGAGAAGTCACAGTCTGGCCAGGAGTCAAGGGTACCCAAGGAATCACAGGTGTAAATGCACCATCACCTGGCCCGCAGAGTAGCAGAAGAGAAAGTACAGGGAGAATGAGCATGTGAAGCAAAAGGGCAACGTGATGGCGGGGAGGTTTCCCACGGAGGACTCCATGAGGAAGTGATGTTTGAGCTCGGGCCTGTGGGAGATGGATGAGCTAACAAAGGCCATGGGACATGTTCGGGGCTCCAGGGGGACTATGCATGGGTAGGTTCTGGGAACTCGCGAGTGGGATCGCTGGCCCACAGTCCACGGGTCCTGACCCAGAATCTGGTGGCTGTCCCAGCATCCACTTTGTACTTGTCCCAGAACCCACCTCAATCATGTCCCAGAATACCCCTCTCACACATGTCCTACAACCCATCTGATCCCTGACCTAAGAACTTCCCGTTACCACATCCCAGAATCCACCTTACCCTTGTCCCGAACCAACATCTACCATATCCCAGAATCCACCTCGTCCTGGTCAGGAACCCACTTCTCATCCCTGACCTAACAGCCCACCTCCACCATGTTCCAGAATGCACCTCATCCCTGTCCCAGAACATATCTCTCTCATCCTTGTCCCAGAACCCACTTGGTCCCTGACCTGACAACTCACCTCTACCATGTCCCAGAGTCCATCTTGTCTCTTCCCCGGAGCCCACCTCTACTGTGGCTCAGAATCCACATCTGCTGTGGCCCCGAACCCTTTTCTACCACATCTTAGAATCCATTTCATCCCTGTCATCTCTTCCCTTGTCTTTACGCCAAAGGAGGAAGAACCTTTTTCCCCTTCTCTTATTCTACTAAAATAACCAGAATGCATACATTGGGAAACCATAAAATACATCCAGATTTGTTCAACGTGTGGGTAATCAACACAGTCATCCGATTTAGAAACATTAAACAAGATGTCTCTTTTCACTGCCAGCCTCAGAGTAGTTGAACCTGGGTAGGGAAGAGAAAGGGGGAGGGAATTTGGTCCATCTCACTTTCAGGAAGTTGCTCAAACGAAGACTTCTCCAAAGGTGCTTATACATTGAGTCAGAGCATCACCCCGACAGGGTTGAAAAGGAAAGCATTCTTCATAGACTTGTAAATGTGTGTTCCATTCCTGGATCACACCATCTGTAGTGCATTACGAATTAATATCATCTATAAATCCTGTAATTATCTGTGACCGGCACAATTATATTGCTCTGTATTTGTTAAAAGTATTTATTTGTTCAATGGCAGTGTTACCATTTATACATTTTGCTAACCCTGCTTGCCATTTCTGCCTGTGGGAGATACTGGGATGTGGGGAGGGGAGGGGAGTTCTCCCAGAGAAAAACGGTATTCAGGCCTTCCGGGGGGGCTTTTGGATGAGAACTCCACATAAATTGTCATTGCACTAATGGAGGAGCCACGATAAGGGCCAAGTGAGTCTAAATTGCCTGCCTCCAGCTTGGCTGCCGCCCGCGCCCTCCTCCTCCGGCTGTCTCCTCAGGGCAGTCCTTCCCGACCCACTCTGAGGTTGCACAACCTATCATTATGCCATCTCATACACTCATGGAGTCCACCCAGCTCCCTCCTCCTGCAGATGGAGTCACTGGAGGTCCAGAGAGAAACATGCCTTGCTTATTCGAGGTCACTCAAGAAAATGCTTGCTTGGTGCATTAAAGAAACTAATATAGTCCCTTTAGAGAGAAATTGAGTAGTATTTGTTAAAAACAAACAAACAAACAAACAAACAAACAAGAAATGTGTATACCTTAAAAACCAACAATTTCACTGCTCTATATCCATCCTGGAGAGACTCTAGAATAGATTACAAAGTAGTGATGGTTTTCTATTATATAATCCTGTACAACTGTTTAAAAGGAGGAGCTTAGATGTATATGTAACAACGTAAAGCTCCTAGGGGTGCCTGGCTGGCTCTGTCGGTAGAGCACTTTTTTTTTTAAGTTTATTTATTTATTTTGAGAGAGAGCAAGAGAGCACAAGTGGGGTAGGGGGAGAGAGGGGGGGGGGAGAGAGAGAATCCTAAGCAGGCTACACACTGCCAGCATGGAGCCTGATGCGGGGCTCGAACTGATGAACCGGGAGATCATGACCTGTTTGGAAAGCGAGTTGGTGGCTGCACCAACTGAGCCATGAAGGCACCCCATAGAGCATGTGACTCTTGATCATGGGGCTGTGGTTTCGAGCCCCATGTTGGGTGTAGAGATTCCTTAAAAAAATAAAATCTTAAAAAAATATATGTACACATATATACATATACACACATATATATACACACATATATACACGCGTGTATATACATGTATATATATATACACATATATATATATATATATACATATATATATATATACATATATATACATATATATATATATATATATATATATAGTGCTCCTCAACAAATAATAGAGCAAAAAAATTCTGAATTATGCTTGCAGTATGATTACATCTACATAACACATACACACAACATAAAACATTACTTTATATAAATATACATATATTTATACAAAAGCAGGAGAAAAGCACTAGAGGAATACACTAGTATGTTCTCCTTTTTAAAACTTAAAATATTACAATATTGGCAAATGCAAAGAATATCCCGCAGAGGAAGCACCCCAAATTCATGAGTTGCAACTTTGGGAGGAGGTCAAGAAGGAAAAAGCATTAGGCACAGAGGACACAAGGAACTCCAGCATTTTCTGGAATGTTGTAATTTGATTCAAAAGGATTTAAATGCCCCTGGAACAAAATGCAAAAAGGATAAATAAATTAAATAAATAAATAAATAAATAAATAAATGGTTACTAGGAGTACCTCTCTCCCTTATCCCACAACCATCCGGTTCCCTTTCCTTGAGACAATCATTATAACCAATTTTTCATGCATCCTCTAGGAAAATGCTGTGTGTTTGCAAATACTATACAGAAACACTTTAGCTTTTGAAAAGGAAATATTAGTATGTTGTTGGCGGTATTAAAAATGGATTTTTAAAATACATTTCAAGATTACATTAAAAATTATTTTTCAGGAACGAACAAGTGCTCAACACCAGAAAAATCTTTTGATACAATTCATCAGATTAACAAATTAAAGTAAAATACTACAAAATAGGTGCAGAAAAAGCATTTGACAAAATTCAACATCCATTCGTGAGGAAAGACTCTCAGCAAAGTAGGAAGAGAAGGGAACTCTGTCAGTCTGATAAAGACCATTTATGAGGAGCACCTGGGTAGCTCAGTTGGCTAAGCATCCCACTCGTGAGTTCAGCTCAGGTCACGATCTCACAGTTTGTGAGTTCGAGCCCCACATTGGGCTCTGTGCTGTGTCAGTGTGGATCCTGCTTGGGATTCTTTCTCCCTCTCTCTGACCCTACCCCACTCATCCTCGCTGTCTCCCAAAATAAATAAATAGACTTAAAAAATTAAAAAAATATTTTTAAAGAGCATTGATGAAAAACTTGCAACCGATATTATATTGATGGTTAGAGATTAAATGCTTTCCCTCAAAGATCAGACCCAAGACAAGGATGTTCACTCTTGCCACTCCTATCCAACACTATATTGGATTTTCTGCCAAGGCAATAAGGCAAGAAAAAGAAATACGAGGCATTTGAAAGAGGTACAGAAAAAACTCTTCCTAATAGCAACAAAATTGTAAAGAACTCAGGAAAGAATTTAACTAAAATGGGGAAGATGGAAAAAGTGAAATAAAAATATTGAGGGGCCCAGAATAAATCGCAAATAATGACCACGTATGCAAAATTCATGGATGTGAAGAGACAACATCATAAAGATGACAGATTCCCCTAGTGATCTTTAAAATTGAAACATTTTTTAATGTAAATCCCAGTGTTTTCAGTGCAACAAGATACATTGGTCACCAAGTTTATATAGAAAAGCAAAGGGCCAAGAAGTCTAAAGATCAAATGAAGCTACCTAATAAAAATTGAGCAAAAGGTACAAGCAGGCAAGGCGTGCAAGAGGGAACAAAATGGCCAAGAAACCCAGGGCAAGGTGCTGTGATGCCCGTTCATCACGGGAATACAGAGTAAGTCCCAGGGGATGCCATCTTGCATTCATCATGTTGGCAGATGTTAAAACGCCAACTGATGCCAAGTGTCAGAGAGACTGTGGAGTACTAGGTGCTTTTGCACACACTGGGGAAGTATAAATGAGCACAACAGGTGAGCACACACACTCGTCCCTGCCATCCAGCTTCCTGGCATTGGTTCTAGGGCATGGATTTTCAGACTGGGGGGTCTCACTGACGGGTCTAAAATGAATAAAGTAAGTCGTGACTACGATTTAAGACAATGAAACAGAATGAATTACAATAGAAATTATGAGAGTATTTCTTTTTTTTAAGTTTGTTTCATTAAAAAAAATGTTGATTTGTTTATTTTTGCGAGAGAGAGGGCACACACGTGCATGCACGAGCTGGGGAGGAGCAGAGAGAGAGACAGGGAGAGAGAATCCCAAGCAGCCTCCACGGTCAGCACAGAGCCCAGTATGGGGCTTGAACTCATGAACTGTGAGATCATGACCTGAGCCAAAATCAAGAGTCAGATACTTATCTGACTGAGCCACCCAGGTGTCTCTTAAGTTTATTTCTTATGTGTTGTTTTTTTTTCCCAAGTAAACTCTGTGCCCAGTGTGGGGCTCAAACTCATGACCCTGAGATCAAGAATCACATGCCTCACCAAACTGAGCCAGCCAGGCACCCCTATGAGAGTATTTCTGACAGTGTCTTATACTGTATGTCTGTGTGCATGTGTGTGTTGCACAGCTGCCTCTGTGAAATCCATTTCTGATAGTGGGTGGCAGTCAGGTAAGTCTGAAAGCCTTTGCCCTAGAGACGTTTTCAGAGAGGGACAAGAAGACACATTGGGACATGTGCAAAATTGGAGGCGACAAACATTCAAGAGGAAAATGCACACAAAAATTTGAACAAAGCAAAATGTGACAGCAGTTACAGTATGAGGCAGAGCTAAATGTATCAATGTGGATGAATCTCCAAAATACAATATTGAGCTGGAAAAGCAAACTGCAGATTGGCATGTGAAACATAACATAAAGTGTGAACTCATGCAAATAATACAGTATACCGTTGAGGGAATATTATGTGTGTGTGTGTGTGTGTGTGTGTGTGTTTGTGTATATATTTGGGGGAAATATATACATTAACGTGTGTTAATAAATGTATTGATACTGAAGTCTTGTGTGGCAATGATTAATACAAATTCAGGGTAGTGGTTATTTTGGGGGAAGGAGGCAAGAGGGGAGGGGAATGGAATTAGGGAGGGGCACATTGTGATATTTTATTCCTTTATAAAGATAAAAGGAAAAAAGCAAAATGTTAAGATTAGCTGAAGGTGGGTGGCAGGCACATAAATGTGTGTGCTATTATTCTCTATGAATGTCTGAATTATGACACATTTATACATTAGAAAAGGCAATTTGAGGGGCACCTGGGTGGCTCAGTTGGTTAAGCGTCCAACTTCAGTTCAGGTCACGATCTCGCAGTTTGTGAGTTTGAGCCCCGCGTCGGGTTCTGTGCTGACAGCTCAGAGCCTGGAGCTTGCTTCAGATTCTGTCTCCCTCTCTCTCTGACCCTCCCCTGCTCACACTCTGTCTCTGTCTGTTTTTCTCTCAAGAATAAATAAACATTAAAAAAAATTATTAAAAAAAAAGAAAAGGCAATTTGATCAGGTAAGATGAACTTTGGGTTTGAAAGTTTGGGTTGTGGGTTTCCAACATGACTTGAGCTGTTTGAAGATTTGCAAGAACACAGCTGTTTCAACTGTGTTCCAACTAACTGTGAGGCTCCCAGTAGCCCCTGTAGGGCAAATAAAAGTTGGGAAGCTTTGCTCTGGGAAATATCAGGATAAGCCTGCATCAGAAATTGTAGGGAATGAGTTTATAGATTGAAATAGATTTATCACACTGGATGGTGCACTTTGCTTGGTTAGAAAATACACTGAGTGATTCTATCTGTCCAGAAAGCAGAACCACCCTTGCATGTTATCAAATGTTGAATGTGTTCCGGAACAAATCTAAATCACCTTGAGCTGATCCAATAAAGGGCCGAGCTAACACCTATTTAGCCTTTGAACAGACGGTGAACTTCCTGCTTACCGTGCAAATAGCTAGAACCAGGCGTGAGCCTGCTGCTCATGAAGCCTGGGGAGAGCTTGCTCTGTAGAGTGGAGTAAGTGAATTAATTAAAACTTCTTCCCCAAACCATCACCTGTTTCTGCCACTGCCTTCCACTGGGTCACCTGGCACTGGATTTGGCTCATTACCTACCTCTGGAGTACTCCATTCATTCCATGTTCTCTGGAAGCTTTGGAATAGCTTTGGCTGGGCGTGGAAGGTAGGTGTGAGAACCGAGAATTCTCCGAGATGGGAAGACAGACATGAGAAGCATGGCCAGATTCATAAGGCCAGCCCTCTACATAAGAATCAGCCCTCTACAAAACCTGGAATAGAATTCAACCACTAAATGAATTAGCTCATGTCATGACAGCATGCTTCCTGTCCCAACTCTAAGAGCCTTTCTTGGTGGTAAGAGATTATGATCATTATATGTCTCCTTTTTTATTTTATTTGAGAGAGAGAGAGAGAGAGAGAGAGAGAGAACGAGCAGGGGAGGGGGCAGAGGGAGAGAGAGAATCTCAAGCAGACTCCATGGCCAGTGCAGAGCCTGACGCGGGGCTCAGTCCCATGACCATGAGAACATGACCTGTGCCAAAACCAAGAGTTGGATGCTCAACGAACTGAGCCACCTAGGCGCCCCTAGGTTTCTATTTTTTGCACCTAGATTGTTTAGCAACCAGTACACCATGGTGAGAATCATCAGAATGGATGGGGACTACAAGGTGGGCATGACCCTATCAACGAACGCTAAGCCACATCAGCCCCAGACCAAGTGGTATAGAAATGTAATCTTCATGAAATTTCATGTAGGTTGCATCCTAGCCCGAGAGCAGCCATATCCTGAAGTTCCAGGATATGGAGAAACTTCCTCCCATTGTGAACCCACCTTTTCTACCTTTTCACCTTTTTAACTTCCCCATGGAGGGAAGTTGTACTGCTCGTCAACTAGTTCTAAGCTCTGCAAAGCCAGCTGGGAAGACAATTCATTTATCGAACACCTAATTGTGGAACACGTACTATGTGCTATGCTCATTGCGTATATGGAAATGGTTGAGTGCTGGCAGCCCATGCAGAAAATCCGGCACAAAAATGTGTTCGGCGTGGCCTTCGTGGGGTTTTAAAATTGCCCACATTTAAAAATTAGGACACACTACGAAAAATTCTGGTTTCCCAGCTTCTCTTGAAAAATGGCAACGTCTGGTCACCACGGGGGCCAGATGACTGCAAAACAGCAAACTGGCGGGCAGGTGGTTTGCTCTAGTCTCCTCCCACTCCCTATTGTTCCCCAACACCAAGGACGACTGTCACTTGCCACCATCATTGACTCTGCACCGTGTGTGTGTGTGTGTGTGTGTGTATAAAAAAGTGAAGAAATTTTTCTCTGTGTGTGTGTGTGTGTGTATAAAAAAGTGAAGAAATTTTTCTCTGTGTGTGTGTGCGAGTATAAAAAAGTGAAGAAATTATTCTCTGTGTGTGTGTGTGTATAAAAAAGTGAAGAAATTTTTCTCTGTGTGTGTGTGTGTGTGTGTATAAAAAAGTGAAGAAATTTTTCTCTGTGTGTGTGTGCGAGTATAAAAAAGTGAAGAAATTTTTCTCTGTGTGTGTGTGTGTGTATAAAAAAGTGAAGAAATTTTTCTCTGTGTGTGTGTGTGTGTGTATAAAAAAGTGAAGAAATTTTTCTCTGTGTGTGTGTGTGTGTGTATAAAAAAGTGAAGAAATTTTTCTCTGTGTGTGTGTGTGAGTATAAAAAAGTGAAGAAATTATTCTGTGTGTGTGTGTGTATAAAAAAGTGAAGAAATTTTTCTCTCTGTGTGTGTGTGTGTATAAAAAAGTGAAGAAAATTTTCTCTGTGTGTGTGTGTGTGTATAAAAAAGTGAAGAAATTTTTCTCTCTGTGTGTGTGTGTATATAAAAAAGTGAAGAAATTATTCTGTGTGTGTGTGTGTGTATAAAAAAGTGAAGAAATTTTTCTCTCTGTGTGTGTGTGTGTATAAAAAAGTGAAGAAATTTTTCTCTGCTTCCGTGTCTCTGTCAAAAGTGGGAAAACAAAAGCCAGACCAAGAGGGCTGAATGGTTTTTATTAGCCTTGGCCCCTTGCCTTGTTTATGTTACCTGACATGTTCTGTAGGCGCTCCCAGAACACAATGATGCCGAAAGATAAAATAAATAAAAAATAAAAGTAAAATGAATGTCTGCCTCAGGGAACTTGCAGGAGTTCGATTAAACTTGACAAGTATGAGAATCCACACCTGCCCTGTGCCACCACCGCCCCCAAGACCTGGTAGCAGGTGGAGGGAAAGAAGGAAGGGTGAATGCAAAGGGAAGGAACAAGCTTGACACATTTCGAAGGTGCTAAGAAGCCCACGTGACTGCGGCAGAGAAGAGGGAGCATGGGGTGGGGGGATGAGTTTGGAGAGCAGGCTCAGGCCTCTTCAGCCACGGGAAGGAGCTCGAGTTTTGTTCTAAGCGGCCCGCCATGGGTCCTGCTTGACACTTGCAAGGGCTCCCGAACAAGTCTTTGCTGTCGACGAGCCCCCGTGTCAGTTGGGGTAGGTGGGGATGGCAGCAACATCAGGGGAGGAGACAGGCAGGCAAGGCTGGCTTTCACCTAAGGGGTTAGTAGCACTCAGGTGCCCCGAAAGCAGGCAGGGGATCATTTGAGAGGGTTTTAATAAAGAGGTTGGGCTCAGTTTAAGGCAATCTCAAGGATGGTGCAGTACCTCGGGCTAGTGACAGGGGGCGCTGTTGCCCACTTAGGCCTGAAGGGACAAGGGAGAGAGGGGTTCCCAGATTCTGGAGGTAGAGGTATTTGTTTAGAGAGGTCTGCTGTCTTCTCATAAGGGACACAGTCAGCCTTGGGGACCCCACAAAAGAGGAAGCTGCGACCTCACTCTCCCCCTGCCTTTCGATCTCCTGCTGGGGCTCCCCATGGGCCATACCCAACTGGACGCCAGAGGGGAGGGAGCCCATTGGTGGGGACCACACAGGTCAGCCTCGCTAGAGGCAGTGAACTGGGAGGAGAAAGCCAGAGAGCAGACCTGGAGGGGCGAAAGGAAGATACCGGGTTCACCCTCCAGGACGTGGAAAAAGAAAATCGCATCCCTGCTTGGACTAGGGGCCACACTCAGGCGTGATGTCTACCCACAATGGCTATCATCCGACTCTTTCACGTTCAGGGCAGAATCGCCTCCGGGCTGCAGGAAGCCCAGAGATCAAAGCAAGGGAACACTTCAGGTTCTGGTTTTGAAGATAAGCCTTTCAGATGCAGGCTCAGAACTGCCAAGATGAGGCAGGAGGCACCTTCGATTGGCCCGGAGTCCCTCGAGAGATGTCCCTGATCTGCTATTACTGGAATTTGCAATTCTTGAATAAAGCTGCTGGGGGCATGACTCACCGAGTGGATGTCCAAACCACTGCCTCCACAGCTCACCATCCTGTCCCCCGAGTCTCCTCCCTCTTTCTGCAGCTGCAACCCGAGAGGCATTGGTTCCCTCCAGGGAGGGGCCCGGGGACCTGGCGTCAGCATCCTTGGTGGGCCAGCTGCCTCCACACACTGCAGGTAGCCAGAATTTCCTGCATTCCAGGGGGAAAGAAGTCTGTCTGGAAGAGACCAGACAGTCTCAGCCTCCTCGTGGTAGGTCACATTCCTAGAGGGAGAAGGTGAGCACCACCAAGTCCTACCTGGAAGTCACCTGGTTCACTGGGACAAGCCCTAGCACAGTAAATCAATTTAGGACAGCTCCACGGCGCTAAGACTTTTTTTTTTTGCATTTCTCATTAATTAATTTGGTTCTCATGCATCTGGGGATTTGCACCAGCCTGAACCGGATGCATTAGGATTTAGTTTATTTTTATTTTTATTTTGTAAGCTTCCTTTTGGCTTGTCTTTTTGTCTGCATTTTTTTTTCTTGCTTATGCCTGTCTAAGTTGGTAATTTATGGGCCCTGCCAGAATCTATCTAGCTGATCTGGCAGTGGCGTGGGAGGGTGGTCAGGTCGCGATGTGACTGTTAAAAACTCAACTTGCTGGTTGACACATAGCCCTACCTAGAACTGAAAGGCTGTGGACTCAAATTTCCTCTGAGTCTTTAGCTGGCAAAGTTGTCATGATTTCTGTTAACCTGAGATGCACCGTTCAGAATTTTTTTTTCCCCTTTACAAACTCTCAGTTCACTTGGTGGAAGAAAGCAAGGAGCTTTAGGCTGGGATCTAGAGTTTGAATCCCGGCTCCATCCATCACTGGCCAGGTGGTCTTAGACGTGGATTACTCTCTGAGTCTCAGTTGTCTGTCTGTTAAATGGGCTTAATACGTACCTCACAATACTGTTGTAAGGATTTTTTTAAAATATAATTTATTGTCAAATTGGTTTCCATACAACACCCAGTGCTCATCCCAACAAGTGCCCTCCTCCCTGCCCATCACCCACTTTCCCCTCTCCCCCCCACCCCTGCACCGACCCTCAGTTTGTTGTCAGTCCTTAAGAGTCTCTTATGGTTTGCCTCCCTCCCTCTCTGTAATTTTTCCTGCTTCCCTTCCCCCATGGTCTTCTGTTAAGTTTCTCAAGATCCACATATGAGTGAAAACATATGGTATCTGTCTTTCTCTGCCTGACTTATTTCACTTCGCATAATACCCTCCAGTTCCATCCACATTGCCGCAAATGGCCAGATTTCATTCTTTCTCGTTGCCAAGTAGTATTCCATTGTATATATTATTGTAAGGATTAATGAGATAGCATAGGCAAATCACTAATACGCTGTCTGGTTTAAAGGTGCTCGCAAATATTCATTTCCTCCTGTCCCCAGCCTCCTTCCTGGCCAAAGCATACACATTTTAACCCTTTGTATCCAAGTTTCCAACTTGAGGATCTTGCTTAACCACAAGAGGAGTTAGCAGGATCATGAAGCTCATTGCATAGCTCCCTTCCTCCAGCCATCATGGAACCCTTGTAGGTTGTCATACAGACTGGGATGTTGGAAGTACCATGTGGATTTGGGAGGCTGAAAATCCAGAGCAAAACACCTGGAAGCACAGGGGGTGGATAGGTGGAGGCTCGTCGAATGTGAGGGTGCGGGGGAGCCTTGGCGGGCCAGGAAGGAGTGTGAAAATTTGTGAAAAACTGCTAAGAATGGCTGAGAAACAACCCTAATGAGGCTGGGCATAGGGTGTTGGAGAGATCAGCCTGGCACACGGGAGGCCGGGTAAGTATTGGTGAAGGAATGAATTTGGAGGATAAGGAAGGAGGACCAGGGGAGGGGAAAAGCAGTGAAGAGTCTCAGGGGACTTGGAAGGATCGGGTTTCTGCTGAGATGTCATTGTCAGAGAGGTCCCCCTCGACGTTGGATGTGCAACAGCACTCTGTTGGTCCTCTTGAGAACCTCCCCCGCCTAGCTCCCCCATGGTGCTTGTCACCAGATTACACATTTATTGTCTATCTATCTATTTATTGTTAGTCTCCTCCACCAGGGGTATAAACTCCAGAAGGGCAGGGACTTTGTCTCTTTTGTTGTCTCGTGCATCTCCGGCACCTAGAACAGAGCTTGGCAGGCAGCAAGGCTCAGTACCTATATTTGAACAAATAATTGAATATGAGAGAGTGATTCCACACATTGGTGGCAATGGAAGGGCTCAGGAGAAAGGCTTGCGGGGGTTCTCAAACTTAGGGCGCCTCATCACCACCAGGGGCTGTTTCAAAGTGCAGATTCTCTGTCCCTGGTCCTGACTGGCTGAATCAGAGTCTCGGGGTGGAATGCGGGGGCCTGCCTTTACCAGTAGCTTGGGTGGTTCTGGTGCAGAGGTTCTGAACTCCACACAGACATTCTGGCCTTGCCTTATAGAAACAGATGGATCCTCTCAACCATTCTCACTTCTGGAATGGACTTCTCCTCTTCACTTACGTCAGGATCACTTTGTAATATCCGAGCACTCCATATATCAGCTCTTCATGTCTTAAAAAATTTTTTTAATGTTTATTTTATTTTATTTTTTTAAAATTTTTTAACGTTTATTTATTTTTAAGACAGAGACAGACCGAGTATGAACGGGGGAGGGGCAGAGAGAGAGGGAGACACAGAATTGGAAGCAGGCTCCAGGCTCCGAGTTGTCAGCCCAGAGCCCGACGCGGGGCTCGAACTCGTGGACCGCGAGATCGTGACCTGAGCTGAAGTCGGACGCTTAACTGACTGAGCCACCCAGGCGCCCCTGTTTATTTTATTTTTGAGAGAGAGAGAGAGAGAGACAGAGAGTGTGAGCGGGGGAGGGGCAGAGAGAGACAGACACAGAATCCAAAGGAGGCTCACAGAGCCCTACGTGGGGCTCAAACTCACGGACTGTGAGATCTTCGTGACTTGAGCTAAAGTCGGACACCCAACCAACTGAGCCACCCAGGCGCCCCAGCTCTTCCCGTCTTTATATATCACCTTGAGGAAGCCCGCCGAGAATAACTTGATGAAAAATAGGAGAGAATGTTCTCCAAACTGTCCATCCCAAGATGGCGCTCCTGGGCTCCCCAAACACTTTTGCTTGCTTGCACGCTATGAAAACACTGAATTTTTACCTTTAGCCTTTTACTGTGTTGGATAGTGTCTAGTCTCTTAATTTTAAATGATCCTGTGTGTTTGGAGCGCCCACTTGGGAGAGTAAGCTTGGGAGACAGGGATTGCAACTTGGACTTCTCTTCTTCCCTTTAGGTCAGCTGTCCAAGTGATGCTCCATGAATGCTCTTAACTTACTGACCAATTAACAGCCACAGCTGGGCACTGAATCTGTGCTTGAAACGTGAACATGACGATGACTGCAGTAATAGTAACAGCTTGTTGGATATGCAACCTCCGTTTCCTCCTTTCCAGAAGCTCGGTGAGTTGATGTAAGGAAAGAGGAATTTTCCTATTGTTACGTAACTTCCCCTTTCTCTTTCCTCCTCTTTGGCTTGCTTCCCTGCCCCACAAACATTAATTACCTGTCCCTAAAGGAATATATCATTGAGTCTCAAGAGCACATGCCCTCAGTATGAATGTTTAGTTGGATTCTCAGGGAAAGCAAAGGCTGGGGTGGGGGTGGGGGGCTGACGCTTTTGCCTTTGCTGACTCACCTTACATTTAAAGCATAAACTGGCCGGACAGATGGCTCTTGCCCTCTGAATTTGTGGAAATGTTATTTTACTCCTAGGCTCATCACTGATGATAGAGTAGGGGCAAAAATGAAAGTTAGGACCACCCACCCTGGCTGTCGGCTGTTGCTGATGGTGGCGGTGGTGGTGTGTATATTACAGCAAATAGTCTTCTCCTTTAGGAAAAGGCTTCTAACACCTTCCAGCCCCAAACCAAAAACTCTTCCTGTCTTTCCAGTTTCTGTTGCTGGCCCCTGCATCCTCCCAGAGCCTTATTCTGAACACTAGAAGCCAACTTTGATTCCTTCTACCCCTGAGTGCTTGCAACATCCAGTAGACCCTACCTCCCCTGTCTCTTTCCCACTGTCTCTGCTGTCATAGCAATTCTGAGCCACACCATTCCCTAGTCTGCAACCCCCTACCCCCATTCATGCCACACATCATCAACAACTTAAGCTTTCTGAAACAACTCTCCGGTTTCAAAGTCTCCCAATTTATGCACAAAAAGACATGTAGACTCATCAGCTTGACTGTCCATACCTTCCAAAAGAGGGCCCCAACCTACCTGGCCTAGCCTATCCCCTATACAGTGGCAATTTTCTGCCAATGAGTATTTGCTCAGGCTGTCTCTATGTCCAGGAATGCCTTTCTTCAGTGTCTTATGTCTGTAGAAATCTCTTTCACTATTTTAGACCTCATAAAGTAATCAAAAATGGGGCTTTCAGTTTAGCAAATCCTTATTGAGTGTTCCAGGCATGGTGCTAGGCATTGAAGATTACAGAAATGAGTTCAGTGTCTATTAGAGAGTGATGGGGGCTGTAGCATTCAGTAAAGCTGATCATTTCAACAATGCAGATATCTGTAGAAGGACACAGAAGGGGTATCTGGCTTGGACCTGTTTGTGGGGTAGGGATGGTGGGGAGACAGGGAAGTTGATACAGAGGAAGCAATATTTGGATGGGCAGGTGATGATAAGAGGGTGGGGATAAGCCAAAGGAGGAGGCAAAGTGAGTGAATATCAAGGGGCTGTGAAGAGGGCCAGCCAGTTGTTCAGTCACATAGGATATCTCTGGACAGGCTGCAGAGAAATACTGAGCCTCAGGCCAGTTCACTGAAGAAAGGAAGAGAGAGTCTCTTGATGCTCATTGGATCCAATTTATCCCATGGGGCAAGAAATCCACACACTCACGTGGCCTTTTTGGGAAGCTGCTGGGCAGGCCAGATCCCCGGCCCTATCCTATGGAGCTTTGTCCAAGTGTAGACGTGATGAGAAGAGCAGCGTCTTAAGGAGTCTGGTGTGGTCATGGACCTGGGTGGTGGAGCCACAGCTCCTGCCATGGCAAGTTGAATGGAGGTCATGCCTGACCTCAACCTCACTCCAAAAGAGGCAAGGTAGCCAGCACTGGGGCAGTGGAGGCTTTGGCTGTGGTAGTGGCGGCTGGGCTTTCCAACAGGTAGAGCACCAACTGTGACTAATACAATCCACCCCCTATGCTTATATCTTCCCATGATGGCTGGCTTCCCATTCTATGCTATCTGGCCTCAACTTTTGAAAAACAAGGCTAATATAATAGGGCAGATTTAAAGAGGGCAAGTTCAAGAGCAGAGAGATTAGCTAGTAGGCTACTGCAATAGTCTTCGCAAGAGATGATAAACATCTCAACTAGGACAGTGGTAGTGGCAATGGAGAGGAGAAAAAGAACCAGATAAGTATTTGGAAGATAAAATGCACCAGATTTGGTGATTGATGAATCCAGGGATGCCATTAACTGAATTGTGTTCCCCTATAATGCGTGTTGAAGCCTTAACTCCCAACATGATGGTGTTTGGAGGTGGGCCTTTGGGAGGCAGTGAGATTTAAATGAGGTCATGAGAGCAGACTCTCATGATGGGATTAGTGTCCTTCTAAGAAGGGGAAGAGACACCAGAAAGCTTGCTGTTTCTCTCTTCCTCTTTTTTCTTTTTCTCTCTGCCATGTGAGAACAGAGCAAGAAGGTATCCACCTGCAAGTTAGGAAGAGGGCTCTCACCAGAACCCAGCTGTGCTGGTGCCCTGATCTCAGACTTCCAGATTCCAGAACCACCAGAAAATTCACTTCCGCTGTTTAAGACAGAATACCATCTATGGTATTTGGTCCTGGCAGCCTGAGCTGACTGATACAGGGCAGTTGAGGGAGAAAGCAGAGTCTAGGTTGCTTCCAGGTTTCTACCCCAGGGTATCTGGAAGGAAAAAAAATGCTGATTCCACCATGTGAAGTGGAGAAGCCAGAAGTTTTCCACTAATGATTCGAATCAGGAGTAAAACCAAGAGGATGAGGGGGGCGCCTGGCTGACTCAGTCTGTAGAACATGCAACTCTAGATCTCGGAATTGTGAGTTCGAGCCCCACGTTGGGTGTAGAGATTAGTTGAAAAATAAAATCTGTAAAACAAAACAAAACAAAACAAAAAAGAAACAAACAAACAAAAAAACCCCAAGACGATAAAGCCACGCTTTTCTAATGGCGCAAACGAAAATCTAAAGTCAGAATAGGAAGATGTGGCTGGCGAGTTTTTATACACATTAATAGAGAAGATTTTAAATTCCAGTTTGTCTAGTTATTTCTTTGAACTTACTTCTTAAAAACAAATTGAGTATCTTCTCTAGGGGGTTAAGAGACAATCTCACCTTATGGTATGCCAATCTGACAGCTGTTAAAGGCAGACATTATCTTTTGTTTCACATTTACCGCCTTACAGAGTGGATTGAAAAAATAGATATATAATCATCCGAGCTGAGAAGCTCTTTTTTAGCTCTGAGAGTAGGAGGTAGATTGGCGTGCAAGAAATTCTGGGTTCATTTGGCAAGTGTATGGAGAGTCCTGTCGCTGTATTGTCCTGTTACGCTCCGTGAACACCAAGTAGGCTTGTGGCCATAACAAAACCGTGTCTGAGGTCAGGAGCCTGTGGAGCAGTGGATGTGCCTCCCCCAATATCTCCCTTGAGCTTATTTTTAAAGGGACAGACTCCAGACAGGCTGTTGGGATCCACAAACGGTGTCAAGCCATTCTTATGATCACGTATTTCTTGTGTCTTCTTCGCAAAGTCGCGCTGTTGTGTCTCTTTCAGAGCAGGTCGTAGAAAAAAATATCCTGCAGGCATCGTTTTGGACATCTCGCCTTGAGATTTCCAAGTGGCTCTAAGTGCTTTTTTTGTTTCCATGGAAACCAGCAGTGTTTTGAAGAGGCGGTGACAGGTTCAGCACATATCAGCTACCACGGGAGCGCGCGTCAGTCTATCGGTGGGAGTCAATGGCAACAGTACCGCGTCCCGAGGCTCTCTCTGACCCGGTCAACTTGACCTTGTAAAGAAAGAGAAGCAGAGTGATGGAGATGAAGTCATTTCTTTCACCCCAGCATTCTGGGCCTGGAGACTGTTCCTCTCTACCTCACCAAGTCGCTCCCACTCATCTCGGTCCTACTTTTAAGCCACCAGCAGAACAGGTGCGGCGGCTGCTGCCTGTGAACGTGTGATCGCGGCGCTTGGACCAGCCGGCTCTGGCAAGGGGCGGTTCCATGCCCATTGGCTGGCATTTCCTTCCTTGTGGAATTCATTCCCGGGAGCCCTAGCTTGTCTTGCTAGGGAGTTTCGGGTTGCGTTAGTTCTTCAAGAATTCATGAGTTTCACATATTGGTGTGTGAGGGTGAGAGAGGGGCATACATTTTTCACAGCCCCTGAGGTCCTGCTAGATTTGGGGAGACATTCCCAGCAGGGGTATGACCCACCTGCAAAAGTCCAATTACGGGTGGCCTGGGGATGGGGCATTTTCAGAGCGAAGCAGTGTGGACCCTCCTCTCCAGCTTCCTAATGAGCTGGGTGTGGCACAGTTTTAAAAAAAAAAAAATAATAATCCTCAGTGAGACTCAGCAAAAGACATTGCTACTGTCACAAATGCAAATGGAGGCACCTGTATTTGTTTGGTCTGGATTTTACCAGCCATCTGGGCACAGAAGAAAGGCCTTTGTCTGTCTTGTCTTAGACCTTTGTCTAAGACCTTAGACCTTAGACCTTTGTCTGTCTTGTCGTCTGTACTCTTGTCTTAGAATCTGCAGGAGATGCCGCGTGTCCTCAACGGCCCTTACCATTTCTCTGCACCTGTGTTCCTTGCCCCGAGGGATTTCTCCGGACAGTCCCATCTGTTGGCACAGGTGACAGGCCAGCAGTGTCGGGGAATTAGCGCCCTCTGAGAGCTGCCCTCCCGCAAAGACTGATGGGAAGGGAAAAGCAATTATCTCTGCTCTCTCCCGGTTTGGGATGCAGAGACTAAGGTGGGTGTCTACACTGGCTCCCAGGGTACCCAGGTGGAAAAGAACAGCATGAAGCAAGTTACACGCTTGTTTGCTGACCTTATACTGACCGCCTCTCTTTCCCTGCCTCATTTCCCTCCTTACCTGTGGATACGTCCTGCGCGGGCTTTTTGTATATTTATTTTTACTTTATTTTCCCCCCGTTTGTTTTCATTGGTGTGAAATTCACACACTAACATAAACTTAGCCATTTGAAAGCGAGCCATTCAACAGCATGTAATACGTTCACAGTGTTGTGCAACACTGTCTCCATCTGAAGCCCGAGCCATTTTATTTATTTATTCATTTATTTATTTATTTATTTTTATTTTTTATTTATTTTTTATTTTTTTTAATATATGAAATTTATTGTCAAATTGGTTTCCATACAACACTCAGTGCTCATCCCAAAAGATGCCCTCTTCAATACCCATCACCTCCCCTCCCCTCCCCTCCCTCCCACCCATCAACCCTCAGTTTGTTCTCAGTTTTTAAGAGTCTCTTATGCTTTGGCTCTCTCCCACTCCAACCTCTCTCTCTCTTTTTTTTTTCCCTTCCCCTCCCCCATGGGTTCCTGTTAAGTTTCTCAGGATCCGCATAAGAGTGAAAACATATGGTATCTGTCTTTCTCTGTATTAGCCTGAGTCATTTTAATCACCCCAAAAGAAAACCTCACACCCACTACGCAGCTACTCTACCTCCCCCATGGATTTGTCTGTTCTAGACATTTCCATAAATGGAATCACATAATATGGTACCTTTTGTGCCTGGCTTCTTTCACTCAGGGTAATGCTTTCTAGGTTCATCCACATGGTAGCATGTGTTATATTTCATTCCTTTTCACGGCCGAGTAATATTCCATCGCATGGATATACCAAAATGTATTTAGTCATTTGTCTATCGATGGCCATTTGGGTTGTTTCCACCTTTTGGCTATTGTAAATAGTGCCGTTATGAACCTCCACGTACAAGTATCTGTTTACGTTCCTGTGGGTTTTTTTCAATATTTATTCACTTTTGAGAGAGAGAGGTGGGGGGAGGGGGAGAGAGAGAGGGGGACAGAGACTCCAAAGCGGGCTGTCAGCACAGAGCTTGATGTGGGGCTTGACCTCACAAACTGTGACATCATAACCTGAGCGGAAGCCGGAGGCTCAACTAACTGAGCCACCCAGCCGCCCCTGGAAGTGGGTCTGGTGAAACGTGTCAACTTAACATCTTTAATGATAACACCAGACTAGAGTATGGGCGTTTACTAGGGGCCCAGGGTTTCACGCACACAGTCTCACCGAATCTCAGGATGACCCTGTGCAGCACAGGCGCCAGAGTCCACAGCCCTCCCTTCTGATGGTCCTCTCAGAAACCACCCCTCACTCTGTCGGCCCACCTGCTGAGGTCGTGCTGGCCCCAGCGCCCAACACCAGCGAGGCACCTGACCAAGGCACTGCAACCAGACTTGCAGTGATTGGCCAGGGCGAGGCACGTGATCCAGGTTGGGCCAATGAGAGCCCGCCCCTGGGCTCCCTTGGCTCCTGGGACGGAGGCCTCCGTCTTTGATTGCAGGACCCGCCGTCCTCTTACAGGCCCCCGAGAAGGTACCGCCAGCTCGTTACGAAGGCGCGTCGTTTGTAAGCTACGCCCTGATTTCAGACGCGTTCAAATGCGAAAAGAGAAAATGCCTTCGATTGCTGGCCATCTTGCCCTCCCTCCCCGGAGAACAGCCTGTCTGAGGCGTTGGCTGCGTTTCCGGAAGGGAGTTGCTGACTCCCCACACGTGGTTGCCTCCTTTCTAGTGGCCCAGAAACACTCACTGGGAGGCCGCTGGCTGGAGCTCTGGGTGCTTATGAAACAGACCCAGCCTCCCCCGGAGATGTGCTGAAAATAAGTGTCTGTCCTCGCATACCCATCTTTCCTGACAACCAGGGTCTTCTGGTTCCCTGACTTCGCAAGGACCGCGTGGACCCCGTTCCGCAGCAAAGGACAGCAGGAGAGGCAGCGGGGCGGTTCTCAGGGGCCGGCCTGTGATGGATGAGACCTTCCCTTGGGGACTGAGGTGGTGGTCAGGGCACTGGGAAGGAGGTCCCAGGAGCCACGACCTCCCCAAAGACCCCCACGCTCAGGAATCTGACTCTTTGAAGGGTGACCACGTAGCTGTGTGACCTTGGACCACTTACCCAGCCTCTCTGGGCCTCAGCTTCCCTTTCTCTCCTGGTTTGTTATTTTCAGGGTTGCTGGGAGGATTAAACCAGATTATCCGTGCAGAGGTCATTGTGACACCAGGCACAGTGTGACTGTTGGCAGTCACGCTTCCCAAGGTTTTCCAGCCCTTACTTAGATGGCCAGCCTTGAGCCCGGGGATGTCTGGCTTTCTTGCTGTGTTCTTAACATCTCCCCAGGATCTTTTCACAGCCTTGTCCCGTTTCCCCTCTGCGCCCCTCTTGTCACGCTCCTAAACTCACAGCTAAATTGTGACAAGAGGGATTTGTGGCAAATGGCTCAGCAGGATTAAGAGACCACTTCTCAGCACATCTGCTGCACATGTTGACTCCAGAAAACAAAATTGTCACCAGCTCTACTCCCCTCGGTGGTGACAGCGGGTGTGGGAGGGGAACCAGCGAGAGGCAGGTCTGCCCACACAACCCCGGGGCTGTGAGTCTTTTTTAAAAATGCAAAGCCTGGGAGTGGGGCTTTTGTTGCAGGTGCTGCCTGTTCCCCAGGTGGTACTTTGCTGTTTTTGTGGGAATCTCAAAGGTCAAAAGATTTTTCTAACAGAGGTGGACGGCAGAAAAAATCCAGCCGCGAGAACGTGAGAATGTCGAGAATTTCAAGGCAGCTCACAACGCGAGCAGCCTGACAGCCAGGTCCCTGGCAGAGGGGGCTGGTGCGGGGGTGGGGGTGGGGGTGGGTGCTCCGGTCAGGGGCGGGATGCAGACAGAGACCACGAGAGAGACAGCGAGAGAGACAGAGGCAGAGGGAAAACAGAGACACAGAAACAGGGAGGAGACAGAGGCAGCAAGAAAGGAGACAGAGAAACGCACAGGAAAAGGCAGGGAGAGAAATTGAATGAGATTCAAAGCCACAAAGAGAGACAGAATCAGAAGGAGGGAGAGAGAAGACAGGAAAGCAAGACCAAGAAAGAATAAAAAACAGACCCGAAATGAACTGGGAAGAAGGGATTAAAGTACCTGTTGACTTCACAGGGCAAGACAAGAGGGGCCCCTCAGTGACTCAGTTAAGCGTCCGACTCATGGTTTAAGCTCACATCATGATCTCGTGGTACATGGGTTCCAGCCCTGAGTCAGGCTCCACAGCTGGCAGAGTGGAGACTCCTTGGGATTCTCTCGCTCTCCCTTTCTCTCTGCCCCACCTCGCTTGCGCTGTCTCTGTCTCTCTTAAATAAATAAAGTTAAAAAAAATGAATAAAGGGAAAGAGAAGAGAGACCTGAGAAAACAGAGGAGAAAAAAGGTGGGAGAGAACTTGAGAAGAGGCTCCAAGAGCGGGGAGAAAAAGGCCAAACGAAGACAGAAAGGAGGCAGGGAGGAGGAGGGAGGGGTCTCACTCAGGCAGCCAGGCCGGGCACCCCATTTCTCTCTCCTGCATTTTTCTCCTTGCAGGCTGAGGGCCAATGATGATTCCATGCCTCTGCAAGCCCAGGGCCCTAGGGGAGTATCCAGGCTGAGTTGGGAAGTTTCTAGATCTGGTTCTGGACAGCTTTCCGCCCACCAGCTTCTGCCCCAAAGTAGACCCCTCTCCTAGGCCCTCAATGCTTTTTCATAGGACGTGATTTGGGGAAGACCCTGGGAGAAACCTACAGCCGGAATTGGGCACATAATTTGTGGGATGAAATGGAAATACAGGAGCCTTTGTTAAAAAATTATTGAAAATGTCAGGACGGTGAAGGCAGAGCATTAAAACCAAACGTGGGGCTCTTCCAAGAGCAAGGCACCTACCACCCTCACTTAGATACTGCGCAGGGAGCCACAGAGGTGGGACCCTAAGTCCTCGGTGATGGTGAGAGGCACTGACCATATGTCGGGCTTCTCTGTTGATTTCATTCCTTCATTCATTCAGACAGAGGAGTTATACCAGCCCCATTTTACAGATGAAGAAACTGAGGCCACTGGCCAAAGTCCCAGGGCAATTCAGTAGTGGAGCCACGCCTGCCTGCGTAGAACCCTCGCCATTTACCATCAGGCCGTTCCTATCGCTGTCCCTCTTGTAAACGGGACAGGAGACAGAAAGTAAGGCTCAGTGGGTTGGGAAGGAGCCTCTCTTTCAGGACTCTTTCTAGTGAGCAGAGCGATCCGTTGGATTGAAATAGTAAGAAGGAGTTTTTGCACATTGAGGGGATGGGCAGAATTAGCAGGAAGCAATAAATCACCCCCCCCCCCACCCCGAGCAAGCCTGCCTGTGCCCTAGGGACACGGGCAAACGTTCAGCATCTGATGAGTTACAGGGTTTTGTAAATTTGGCGTGTTTTTTTGAAGCGGGTCACTAACATACCACATCAGGTTGTTCATCAGTGAGCAACTCTTGACAGATGTGTGGTCATCTAGAACAGGGGTTCTTAGTCTGGGGGTGTGGGTGGGCTCTGTTTCGCCTGAGATTGGATGTAGCTTTCCCTGTTGGGGCTCTCCAGAAAGAGATCTTGAGTCAAGAATTGTCCTTCCCTGGGGTGGGGGGGGGCCGGGTGTCTCAGTCGGTTGAGTGTCCGACTTCGGCTCAGGTCATGATCTCACGGTTCATGGGTTCGAGCCCCACGTCGGGCTCTGTGCTGACAGCTCAGAGCCTGGAGCCTGCTTCAGATTCTGTGTTTCCCTCTCTCTCTGCCCCTCCCCGGCTCGTGCTCTGTCTCTCTCTCTCTCTCTCTCAAAAATAAATAAACATTAAAAAAAAAAGGGTTCTCCTTCCCAAAGGAAGTGAAAGTTGGGGGAAATTTCCCCAGCTTTAATCCCTAACTCCAACCCTCATTGGTTGAGGGTTGCTTTCAGGAATACCTCGCTGACACTTCCAGACATAGAATATTTAATTCTTGCCCTTGGGTCTTGAACCGTTAGGGGTGTCAGAGTTATTGCTTGAAATAGAATTGTCTGTACATTACATAAATATTGCAGTTTTCAGATATATATAAATATTTTGTGACTATGACAAGATTTTTTTTTTAAGGCTTTACACCCAGCATGGAGACAAACGAGGGGCTTGAACTCACGACCTTGAGAGCAAGACTCGGACGCTTAAACTGACTAAGCTCCCCCTGGTGCCCTTAAGACTAGATTCTTAATAGCTGTGTGTGTGTGTGGGGGGGGGGGGTGGGAACACACAGTCACACACATGATGTATTTTCTCAATTCCCTAAAACACAGATAATGTTCGGTTACTAATACCTCTCAGTTTCGAGGAACAGAAACCCAAGTCAGTTGGCTTCATCCCAAAGAGAAGGTTGGGTTTATGTGATTGCAAAAGTAAGAGGTAGTAGGTCTCATTTCGACCCAGTTGGATCCAGATCCCCAACAATGTCACAAGAATCTGTCTTTACCCATTTCAGGGCTCTGGTTTTCTTTTCTTTTCTTTTTTTAAAAGATTTTCTTGTTGAGTAACCTCTACATCCAACATGGGGCTGGAGCTTATAATACAGAGATCAAGAGTCTCGAATGCTGTACTGACTGAGCCAGCCAGGTGCCCCTGGCCTGGGCTTACGTGCTCCTTTTTCTCCTTTATATTCTCATACTCAACCCAGGGGACAGTGAGGTGGCTGCTGGGCAGGTCCAGGCACACTTGCCTGGCGACTCCACAGAGTGGGCCATCTTCCCGTTGGCCCAGCTTGGCGTATGTGACCATCTCTGAGCTAATCATGGAATCCGACTGGCCAGACTGTGGTCAGGTACTCAGAGTGTCCGAAAGCAGGGCCCTCCATCCAAGCACATGGACTGAGAGAGAGCCCCTCTCTTGCTGGTTTCTCAAAAGAAAACTGGGAAGCCGTCGCCAGGAGAAGAGAGCCCGGATTTCCATTACAACCCGCATGTGGAATGTCTGACATGAGCAACAGTCCCTCCTTTTGGAAAATGTTGGGGCGTAAGCCAGAATGGACCAGAGTCTTCCTCAAGAGGCATACAATTGCTTGGCTGTGATATCAGTATAAAAGCTCAGCTCTTATCCTTACTTGGGGGAAATCGTTTTATTTTTATTTACTTAAGTAGGCTCCACACCCCAGCGTGGGGCTTGAACTCACAACCCTGAGGCCAAGAGTCACGCGCTCCACGGACTCAGCCAGCCAGGTGCCCCCGGTGAAATCACTGTAATTATATAAACCTCTCCAAGAATTTTCCAGTAGAAAGTAATTGAAAGGAAGGAGGACCGTAGGAGGGAGAGGGGTGGAATGGGCGGGGAGGGGGGGGAGGCAGAGTGAGGCTTTAAATATCCATTGTGAAGATGTGCAGGTGGAAGATGTCTCCCTCCCTGGGGGGGGGGGTGCTGGAGTACCCCAGGTTAGAACTTGGCTGCTAAGAGGAGAGGGATTCCAGAGCCCGTGGCAAAGCCTTCTGAGATAAACAAGCATGAAGGTTTCCTACTGAGTGTCCTATATTCTTTTTAGCTTTTTGTCACAACAAACTCGGCCGCGGTAAACAACCTGGCACCGAAATCCTTCCCGTGGTGCCTTGTATTTCTGTGGGCTAAATGGCTTAAAGTGTGAAGCAGCACACGGTGGGCTGTTCAGCATCAGGAAAGATGAGTTGGAGCTTTGTGTAATGACCTGAGAGATGTCTGGAAGAGATAGGTCCCCTCTCCCTCTCTCTCTAGATATAGAGATATAAATAGAGATCGAGATATATGGAGATAGATGTACATAGATGCAGAGATAGAGACACAAATATAGGGAGGGAGGTTGAAATGCAGATAGATATATTAAGTTGGGCGGGGTGGGGGGGGGGAGAGGAGGCGGGAAGCCAGGTAGATAATGATTTCTTTTGAGGAACACAAAACCTCTCCTGTGTGTTTTTAAGAGCAAAGGATATGGTGTGGAAGGCTACCCGCTAAACAGTAAACACGAATGTTTCGAGGCTGTGGACCTCAGAGGGCTTGAGAAAGGTTATTGACTTGCTTACCAGCCCAGTGTGGGGTGTGAGTCGTTACAATCTGCAAGTGCGATTTTATTCATGCGTAACACCTCGCAGGCAATGAAGCAACAAGGTTACAAGGGAAATGAATATGTTGCATTTGTGAGCCACCTAGAAGGCTAAACTCTACATTTCCCTCTAACCCTGTCTTCTAGAAAGGTTGAGGATGGAGGAAGATCCTGCAGGCTGGGGAATAAGGGAGTGAAAAGGCACACATGGCTTTCATATAAGAAGGAGGTAGAGTTCATTGATAAAACACTCAGTTAAATTTGGATTTTACACAAAGAAGGAACACATTGTGTTTTTATTTTATTTTTTAAAGTTTATTTATTTATTTATTTATTTACTTATTTTTGAGAGAGAGAGAGATAGAGAGAGACAAAGAGAGAAGGGGAGAAAGAGAGAGAGAGAGAGAGAGAGAGAGAGAGAGAATCCCAAGCAGGCTCCGTGCTGTCAGCACAGAGCCAGATGCGGAGCTCAAACCCACGAATGTGAGATCATGACCTGAGCGGAAACCAAGAGTTGGATGCTTAACCCACTGAGCCACCTAGGCGCCCCAGGAGGAATACATTTTAGCATATGTATGTCCCAAATATTGTACTTTCCCAGTGGTCCAGCTTGGGTCACGGGATCATCTTTGAACTAATCATGAAATCTCTGGCCCAGTGATAAGGTGCCCATAGACTCAGCACATAATTATAGCAGAGATTTGTGTGTGTGTGTGTGTGTGTAAATTTTTTTTTAATCTTTATTTTTGAGAGAGAAAGAGACAGAGTGTGAAGAGGGGAGGGGAAGAGAGAGAGGGAAACACAGAGTCTGATGTAGGCTCCAGGCTCTGAGCTGTCAGCACAGACCCTGACGCAGGGCTCGAACCCACAAAACGTGAGATCATGACCTGAGCCCAAGTCGGACGCTTAACCGCCTGAGCTACCCAGGCGCCCCTGTGTGTGTGTGTTTTATCTCTGATTTTCAAATGTAACTGGGTGCCCTGCCTTTTATGTTCTAAGTGCAGTAACCCTGTGTGGAAGGAAGGAATATGTCAGGATAGGGGGTGTGGATAGTGAACAGGAGGCCACAGCTTTGGTACCGGGAACGCCCTGAAGTTTAGGGAGGGAGCAGAGACGGAACTCATCCCTGGCAATGTGGGACCCTTGGGACAGAAATGGGCACAGAGGGTTTTAAAGAAGTTTCCCTGAGTGCCATGCCTTGTGGTATGCCTCCCATTCAGTCCCCTGGAGAGAATATTAGTACCATGTAGATTCTTTTAAAAATCTTCTGGGGGCATCTGGGTGGCTCAAGTCGATTAAGCGTCCAACTCTTGATTTTTGGCTCAGGTCACGATCTCACGATTCGTGAATTTGAGCCCTGCGCTGGGCTCCGCTGTTATCTGCTTGGGATTCTCTCCCCCGCTCCCTCTGCCCCTCCCCACTCAAAATAAAATCTTCTGTGGGCTTGGCTGTGGTGCTGAGTTGGGGGAGATGCTCTATGAGCCCTGGGTCCAAGGCAAGCCTGTAACATACTTGGCTGTTTGGTTTGTTTTGTTTTTTGCTTTTTGGTTTTTTTGTTTTGTTTTGTTTTGTCTTTCATGGTCAAGGACAAGGTGAACAGTGATGCTAGTGTCTGTTTCTCTGGCCGGGCTGAAGGGCGGCCCGCTCACTTTCAACATGGAATTCCATCGTATGGGAACCAATCCATTTCACCAGAGGATTCTGTCCAAAGAAAATAAACCTTTTGAGGAAGTGAAGGGGGACTATCTTTAGGACGCCAGAGGCCTTCGGGAAAGCCATGCTGAGGCTGCCATCTGGTGGCGGAAAGAGACCCGGCACGCCGGGCCCACTGGCCATACCCTGAGCTGCTGTGTGGAGTGACGGTCGTTCCTTCAAGCAAGCCCTGGGCGCCTCCCGCGTGCCCCACACCACTATTGCGAGCAGTGGGAACGGCATCATTGCGGAATGCGAATGTCTCAGTTGAGTGCAAATAGAAACGTGTACTACTATAAATGCAAAGGAAACGAAAAGTAGGTCTTTAAAACTTTTAAGCCATGCAATTCGTGTTGAAACCAGTGTTTCTATCCTATGCTGTTTTTTAGTGCAAAGGATTAGTAAATCTTGGACAGAGTTGTAACACGGGGAGAGAGAGAGAGGGAGAGGAGGAGGAGGAGGGGGGAGGAAGGGCGAGAAACTTGGGATGGGAGATTGGTAGGGCACAAGATCTGAAGAGTTGGTAGAACTTTCCAGAAACTGGCATTCATGCCTTATCTTTGTTTTCGGGTTCCCCTTTGAGGAGCTGTCTTCTCTGTGTATGCTGTTGCAGGACATGAAGAGCCATCGCTGGCATTTCACAATTTGTGGGGCTGATTTCATGAATTATGGGGGTCAGGTAGGATGATGTTGGTAGCATCCGTCAGAGGCCTGGGGTTTTCTACCCCCGCCCCCCATCTGTACTGTGTCGCCCTCCTTCCCCTGCTGGGCACTTCCCTTGCAAAATGGCCACTGGCATCATGACTGGGTTCGAGGTGTGAGGAACAGGGGAGCTGGTGCCCTAGCCGGTGTGTCTGTCCCCTTTTGCCACGAAAATGGTGTCTTGCAGCCTTCCCGGCCACACACGCACACACGCGCGCACACACACACACACACACACACACACACAGACACGCCAAGCCAACCTCTGCCAAGGCTCATGGCTCCAAAAGGGTCAGAGGAGCGACCCTAGCAGCCAAGTAAGGATGGGAAAATGGGTAACAGAACGATCCTAATTGAAACCAGCCACGCCCCATTGTTTGAGGACGGGTTCATCGCTGCTCTGAACAAAACCGGGGTTCTGTTAGCAAAGAGCAGGGGAATAGATGTGGGATGGGTCCTTGTTAGTGTCTGCCCCAACATTCTATCTCATGTAGGACAGTCAGCAACGTCTCCTCCCCCTTTTAGGACGTAGAGGCCCCATCCTGGGGCGCTCCACAGTGATGTAGCGATTCTCCTGTCCATCTGGGCTCCTTATCCTGACAAGCTGTTAATCACAGATTGAGCCAAAATCCAAACGCAGAGGTTCAGCCCTTAGCAGCTGCCAAATGCAGACACACTCCTCCTGAGTCCCTGCTCTCAGGGTGTCCACGGGCTAAGGGAGCCCTCTTTGGTCCTGGGTGCCCTGGGTGGAGGCTGGCTTTCCATCTTTCCTACCCTGGACCTCAAGCAGGGGCTACACCTCCGGGGCCCCCGGGCCTCGTGTACCAGAGGTGCGAACTCGGGCGAGGGACAGCCTCTCTGACCCTCGGGTACCACATCTGTGAGAGGATAGTGATCACAGTGTCCTTACTCTCGGGAATGAGTGGGATATCACAGTGCACCAAGTACCTCGGCCATCCCTCAACTCTTCTAAAGGGAAAAGTGTATTTAAAATGTAGAAAACAAAACAACAGGAACAAGGGAGCAGCCAGCAAAGGCCAGCTACTATTATTGCTACTTACTATTAGTATTAATTATGATTACTGTATTATCCCGGCGGGGATTCCCTTGGTCGGTTCTTTATGGCTCTGCCTCCTGGCCCCGGGGCGGTCCATCCCGCCGTGTGTCTGAAGCATCTCTGCTGGTGAGGGTGGGTTCTGATCTCAAGGGAGGCTCTGTGTCCCCATTATGGTTCTCAACCTACAGGGCAGCCAGGCCTGGGAAGAAGAACCTTGGTTCTCCAGTCACCCTGGATGCACTCTGACCTTTTATCACCTTGCCTTTCCTTCCTGGGACTCTCCATTCTAGAACTGATTGAGTGACAGCCCCACCATGGTCCTTCCAGCCCTGTCCCCTCCCTCCCCTGTCCCCAAGAAGCTTCTCCCCAGGGGACCTTCCAGAAGCCCACCCTTCTGTTTTTTATAATGGAAAACGATAACCCTTTCTCCGTTGGCGCTGTGTTGTCCCTGAGATAAATGGCCCCCCAGTCCTTGAGAAGCACCCAGACCTTGGATTGGATTCTCCAGGTGGCCACCCGAGGGAGCACTGCACACAGACGTCCAGTTGGGTCTCTCTGAGGCTTGCCTTGGAGATCGGCCCCAGCCCCCCTCCTCCCTGCAGCTGCCCAGCTGCGGCCACAAGAGCCGTCCATCAGAGGTGCCAGTCTCCCGTCGTCCTCCCTCCACGTGCTCCCTCTTGCCCCGATGCTTTCCCCAACATCCCCCCACCACTCTATTCACCCCCTGGACCCCCGTTAAAAAATCCCCCGCTTGCCGGCTCGGCCCCAGTCATGATGCCGCCTGGCGCATCCCTGCCCTTTTCCTTCTTGGCTCGTGTTCACGTATTACTTTGTGCAGTTCGTTGATTCGGGCCTGTCTTCCATCGAGATGCGAAGGTCCAAGCGGGCGAGGACTGTGTCATAGCCTCCACCGTAGCCCCAGCCCCTGGCCCAGGACTGGCCACAGCAAAGACGAAGCATGAGCTCATCGGCCGGGACAGGCACCGACCTGTGAGGGCACTGACCCGAGCCCTTCGTCTGTATTAACTCGTTGGGCTCCCAACACAGCAACCCGTTGTTCTCGTTTCATGGATGGGGGGACAGACGCAGTCGGGGGCTAAGTCCCTTGCTCAAGGTCGCACAGCTGGCAAGCCCAGAGCTGGGCTAGGAGCCCAGCCTCGCCGGCTCCGGAACAGGGGTACTTGACCGTCAGACCGCACCGCCTCTCGTGGACGGGGCGCTCTCCCTCCCTCCCTCATCATCCACGGTGCGTACGTGGTAAACTTCTGGCTACTTTGTCAACGACCCTATACGTTTCAAAGACGTCCCTGGTGCATGCAACATGGTTGGCTGGTGAAGCAAATCAAAATGTGACACTTGTACCGTGAGGATGCGGTAAGGTGGGAGCAGTGTTTTCATCGGATTCGGACGTATGAGTCTTCCCTACTTGTTAAATACGACCCCAGTGCATTATGCTCCTCTTGAGTTTCCCTTTGAACAAACCCACCGCCTGGGAGGCATCAGCAGTCCGAATGAACGCACGACAGACGAGGCGACTTGAGAAGAGTGACGGGAGCATCTCTGACTGGTTGGGATCTTTAGGAGGAAGTTCTTCTGAAGGCCACGTGGGATGGCACGGATTTCAATTCGTCCTGCAGTGACTGCCTTCGTGGGCACAGAGGGATATCCCCCCACCCCCGCTCTCCTGCCCTGCCCCCAGCCTTTGCCACGAGCCATGAGTTCCACCAGGAAGGTCCTAGGGGATAGAGCTGGGGGCTGGGCACCGACTGGCTTTGTGGCTGGCGTTTCTTGGGATTCTTTTTATGTTTTTAAATTTTATTTTATTATTATTTTTTTACATTTATTTATTTTTGAGAAACAGAGTGAGACAAAGCGTGAGTGGGGGAGGGGCAGAGAGAGAAGGAGACACAGAATCCGAAGCAGGCTCCAGGCTCTGAGCAACCGGTCAGCACAGAGCCCGACGCAGGGCTCAAACCCACGAACCGTGAGATCGTGACCTGGGCCGAAGTCGGACTCAACCGACTGAGCCACCCAGGCACCCCTGTTTTATGCTTTATTTTTATTTATTTTTTTAAATCTTTTGTTTTAAACATTTACTTATTGTTGAGAGACAGAGACAGAGCTTGAGCAGGGGAGGGGCAGAGAGAGAGAGGGAGACACAGAATCCGAAGCAGGTTCTAGGCTCCGAGCTGTCGGCACAGAGCCCGACTCGCACTTTAAACCCACGAACCAAGAGATCATGACCTGAGCCGAAGTTGGACGCTCAGCCGACTGAGACACCAGGTGCCCCGATGTTTTTGGGGTTCTTATGTGTCACCCATGCCACATGCAGCCAGTAAATTTTGTTTTTATTTATTTTTATTTTTTTATTCTTTATTGAGAGAGAGAGAGAGAGATTGAGACCGAGCAGGGGCGAGGGACAGAGGAAGAGAGAGAGAGAAAGCATCCCGAGCCAACTCCACACTCAGCGCAGAGCCCGATGCGGGGCTCTATCCCATGACCCTGGCATCAAGACCTGAGCCAAAATCAAGAGTCAGGTAGACGTTCAACCACCCAGGTGCCCCTGAATTTTTTTTTCAAAGCAGCTCTTTGTCTCCTCACTCTTGCCATGGTGGCTTTGCTCCCATTTTCACTGTGCTCTCAGAGACATGAATAGACATGAAACTCCTCTGTTCTAGGAAGGGCTTGCCTCCTTCCAAAATTTCATTCATTTGGGTACTTTTGTATCTCATATTTCTGATGATTTTTTTTAAAATTTTTAATGTTTATTTATTATTGACAGAGAGAGAGAGACAGAGCATGAACGGGGGAGGGTCAGAGAGAGGGAGACACAGAATCTGAAACAGGCTCCAGGCTCCGAGCTGTCAGCACAGAGCCCGACGCGGGGCTCGAACTCACGGACAGTGAGATCATGACCTGAGCCGAAGTCGGACGCTCCACCGACTGAGCCACCCAGGTGCCCCTCTGATGATTTTTTTAAAGCTATGTTTATTTCAGCTCAGCCAGGCTTGTCCTCCCCGTTAGGCTGGTAGCAATGATCTCTTACCCCTTCACCTTCTAACTCGAGGTGAACATTCTAATAGCTGATTGTTTTTTTATTTTAGAGAGAGAGAGTGCAAGTAGGGGAGAGGAGCAGAGTGACAGAGAGAGAGAGAGAGAGAGAGAGAGAAAATCTTAAGCAGGCTGTGTGCTCAGTGCAGAGCCTGACACGGGGCTCGATCCCATGATCCTGGGATCATGACCTGAGCTGAAATCAAGAGTTGGACGCTCAATGAGCTCAAAGAACTCAATGAGCTCAGTGAGCCACTATGGCACCTCTCCAAGAGCTGATTTTTTTTTAATGTTTTATTTTATATTTGAGACAGAGAGAGAGAGAGAGCGCATGAGCAGGAGAGGGGCAGAAAGACAGAGACAGAATCTGAAGCAGGCTCCAGATGCTGAGCTGTCAGCACAGAGCCCGACGTGGGGCTTGAACCCACGAGCTGTGAGATCATGACCTGAGCTGAAGTCAAACGCTTAACTGAGCCACCCAGGCACCCCAAGAGCCGAGTTTTTAAATAAATAAGCAGGATTCTGACCCACTCATGGGAGTTTGCCATCACCAGGCTCTCGAGGGACATTTGAATGTGTTTTTCCTGATCTCTGTTTCACAACCAATACAGTTACAAAACAGTTGACTTTTCCACTCTCTTTTTTTTTTTGGTGCTCAGTATTTTGTGGCATTTTGGGTCAGAGGAAAGACTGTTGGTGGATAGAATCATCTTCCATCCTTCCCTTATTCCTCACCCCTTGATCCTCTGCTCAGTCGCTGGAGAGCAAATTGAACTTGAAGGATTCAGGGAAAGCAATTTTGGAGTCACATTTGGGTCAAATTGTCTTCTTTGGGCTCCGTTAGTTTATTTCCTGCCAGGATCTTTCTAGTTCATGAGTAACAATGGAAAACGAATGTGCAAGCAGCTTTGGAACTCAGTCATGGGTAGAGGCTGGAGGGGTTTTGAGATGCAAGCTAGAGAAAGCCTACACCGCCATGAATAAATGTTAGTAAAAAAAAATGGACAGCCAACGCCATTCTCCTGAGGTCTCAGGCAGAAATGAGGACCGTGTTCTCGGAAACTGGAAGAAAGGTAATCCTTGGGATAAAGTGGCATGGAACTCGGCTGGACTGTGTTCTAGCGTTTCCTAGGAAGGTAGAACTTGGAAGCAATGAGGTTGAGATTCAGCTGCAAAGATTTCAGGGCAAAGTGTTGGAGGAACAGCCGGATTCCTCCTGACGTCTTACAGTAAAACGCAAAAGGAGAGGGAAGGCGTGAACGGCGGATAAAGGGTGCAGGATTCTCAGCCTGTCCATGTTGCAGAAAAATGAGAACGCTTGGCCGGAAGAGAACGGTATAGGTGTGGCTGAACAACCATTAGTTGAAGAGATCGTGGGCGAGGCTCAGTTTAACCAGTCATCTCTGCAGAAGCCAGGAATGCAGATGATGGCATGATATGTGTAGACACTGCCCGTTTGAACCACAAAGGGGTGAGAGCCAATCGGACGGGATGAAGGAAGGGCTGTGATATTTCTTGGGTTCCACAGGGTCTGACCGTACAGCTACCCAGCTGTTAGAGTGTGCTGTTCCTCAAGGGAAGCAAAGAAGGACCCTGGAGATGATTCAGGGGTCCACACACTCTCACTCTCACCACTGGTCCAGGAGGCAAATCTGTTTCCCCGTTGGTTTCATAGGGCGGGGCCGTGTCTCTGCTTTCTGCCAGAATGACTCCACTCAGGGCCTCAGGAGTGAGACCACCCCTGTAGAGAGCTGAGTGGATGGGGCTGTCCCCTACCCCGCAGAGCCTTGGGGATGATGCTACCACCCCAGTGGGCCTGTTAGGCAGAACACTGGACCAAAGAAGATTATTCTTGAGCCTTAAAATCTAATGGCATTTGTCTTGCTAAGTTTTGGATTTACTTGGGATCCATCAGTCATCCCTTTCTTCCTTCTGAATTCTTTTTTTGTTTAAAAAATTGTTTTAAAGTTCATTTTTGAGAGAGAGAGAGACAGCATGAGCAGGAAAGGGGCAGAGAGAGGAAGTGAATTCCCCTTTCTAGAATGGCAATGTCTATCTTATGCCTGTCCCACCATTGTATGGAAAGACATAATTTGTTGAGTTCCATAGCTTCACAGCTTGAGGGGAATTTGCCCCAGGGTGACCCATACCTGATTTCGATATTTAGATGAGACTTTGGGCTTTAAGATTTTACAGCGGATGCTGGAACGGGTTAAGACTTTGGGGGTGTTGGGATGGAATGGATATATTTTGCCTAAGAGAAGGATGTGAATTTTGGGGGGCCAGGGGTGAAACGATGGGCTGAATGGTGTCCCACCCTCAATAAATATGTTTAAGTCCTAATCCCCAATGTGACTGTATTTGGAGACAGGGCCTTTTAGGTGGTTATGAAGGGTAAATGAAGTCATAAGAGTGGAGCCCTAATCCCAGAGGAGTGTTGCTGTATAAGAAGAGGACAGAGAGAGAAGGTTATCTGCAGGCAAGGAGGAGAGCTCTCACCAGGAACTGAATCTGTCAGCACCATGATCTTGGACTTCCAGCCCCCAGAACTGTAAGATGTAACCCCGTGTTGTCTAAGCCTCCTGTCTCTTTGTCATGGCAGCCCACGTTGAGTATGTCTGATGACAGCTGCTGTCCTGTCTTGTTCCGAACATTCCCCCAATATTCTGGAAGCATTCCCAAGTCGGCAGCCTGTCCTGTCAATCAAAGTGGCAGCAGGTGTGACCCCAACCCAATCCCCAGACACCAGAACCCTCCCCGACCCCCGACCCCCTTGAGGCCATCCTGGAGTGTTTTCGTAACAAAAACCCTATAGATTTGCCTCTTTTTCATTTGTTTTATTAGCATCAATATATACAAAGTGGAAAATGACTTGACTTCATTATTCTAGCTTAGAAAGTTTGTTTTGCTTTTTCTTCTGTTTGGGGATAAAATGAAAATGAAAACGTCCCAGGTGAAAGCCTACCATTGAGGGTGCTGGACAACATTCCGTAATCTCTGACCTCGAAGCCCCCCCCCCCCACCCCCGACGACTCAAGGGCATAGGAAAGTCATACCCTTTGGATTTACTCCAAAGAAAGGTCATTTTTTGCCCGAGGCTCACATTCAGCCTAAATCTACCCATACATTTACCAAGTCACTTCTGCTTATACAACCATCCTGATGATGCGGCCACTTGCTTCCTGCTGGGCAGTTTGGCAGTTGCCAAAGCTATCAGCCTGAGGCTCCGTAGGCTTTCCAAGGAGCTGGCTGCAAAAGATCTTATTTAAAGCATGTCTGTGGAACCAAGTAAGGACGGCCCTCACGTAGCAACCAGAGTACTTCTGTTGGCTAAATAATTCTACTCCTCCCCATCCCCCCCCCCAAAAAAGCAAAAAGATGAGCTCCAAGCCAAAGAGGATCGAGTGTGTGTGTTTGTAAAGCACAGGGCGGTAGCTGACAGATACAGCTTATATGAATTAGCATGTAATACACACCATCACATGCATTCTTTGAACCTTGAAATCTCTGTAAACGATTTCCCCACTGTTTTGAAAACAAAGAGGGGCTTGTAGGAAAGGTCCTGTGGGTTGGTTCTCGAGTTGCTCAAGATTGTATCCCGTTCAAAAATATTGAATCCCGATGGGTTTTAACATCGACCTTATAAAAACAGACGTGTATGAGCCTAAATGAGACGCATGGTACATTTTTGGCACTATTTTTATCTTTTTACCTTTACAAACACACATTCAGGTATTCTAAAAAGAAAAACAGACACCAACCTTCCTTTTCAGTCACACTGTACATTGCCAAGCTCACACGATCCATCTTTAGATGAAAATAAATGTTTAAAACATGGTTCTATGTGCTGTACCACTAAGACAGAACTAAGACACCGGTATCCTGAAAAACAACAACAACAACAAAAACCAACACCTTTCTATCCCTCAACAGCCAAGAAGGATTTCATATTTTGTCAGTCTTGATGAAAGGCAAATGTTTAGTTTCCATGTAACCATAGTATGCTCTAAAATTAAATATCATTAATCGAGTTCTTCCTTCCAGAGGACCCAGAGTTAGGGTTAGAATAAGCATCAAACAGAAACAAAAGCATAAGATTGGATTCTGCCCTTTAAAAAAAAAAAAGGTCGCCTTGTTTGCATTGTTGGGCCATCTCCAAACATGACGGTTGCCTACTGATGATCTGGAATGACTCTCCTCTGGGTTTTTGTTTTGCATAAAGTGGGGTGGGTTTTGGGTGGCTGGAAGGCAGCCTTTAATGATCTCTTGTTGTGCATCAGGATGCATGCCTTAAGGAGCATATAAGCAGGATTCTTTTCTGGCAGAAGGAGAAAGTATTGGGCCTCTGATTCCCCCAAGATGGAACCCCAGGTGTCTCGCTGGGAGAAGGCTATGTCAAAGTCAGCTGCCCTAGCCTGGTCCAGAGCTGTCTAGACAAGCTAACCAAAATATGGACTCCACCATTCTCTCAATGGCATGGCAGCCGAGAGCTCTCTTCTTGTTTGAAAACCGGCTGACATAAAACGATTCTGGAGAGTGTGGGAGGGTGCCAACGTGGGCTCCGAAAGCACGGGGGCTGTCTTTCTCTGAGCCACCGGCCGTCACTAGGGAGGAGACGGTCCAGGGAGGCAAATCGACCTTGCCCGTACTATTCCTTCCACGTAGCCTCACCCCTTGCCTTTTCTTTATTCCGTATTTGGAGAAGAAGCCTCCTGACAGCCACACGCTCACCAGTCCCACTGGGTTGGAGCAAAAGGACGCAGATAAAATCTGAAGATGTGCAGGTGATTAATGAGGCGTTCGGGTTTCCCTTCCCGCCTGAAACTCCTCCTTGTGTCCTCCGTGGGGATCGAATTGTATGACCAGGATCCCGTTGTGGGTTTAAATCCCCTGCTCCCGTTTTCCTGCCCCTCCGCAGTCAGCATTCACGCCACGGTCCAACATCTGGGCAGAGCCTCGGAGAACAGAAAAGCAGTTTCTTCTCATAGGACCCTCCCTTCCGAAATCCTTGATTGCAGGTGTTTCTTCTGACACTTTTTAGAGGAACAGGGCACGCGAGCCTCCCTTATTTTGCAGGCTCCCGAGCCTCCCTTATTTTGCAGGCTCCGGCGTTGCAGTATTCCAGGAAAACAGACAGAGCTCCTCCCTAAGGATTTCGGGACGTGGTCCCTCCCCCTGCAGCACAAACCCTTGTAACCATGCGGGTGAAGCTCCCCGTGCCTCCAAAGCCCGCAGATCTACTGTCCCAGCTTGAGGGTGGCCTTTGCAGAACAAGGTGATGGACTCTGGCACTTGCAGCATAAATAACCTTCCCTTTCGCCACTGAAGGAGTCGTCACAGGAAAGAACATTGTATCAACTGGGTCTCCTCAACGTTCCCCGTCACCCCACGCTTCACCAGCTTTTTCAGGTCTCTCATTTACTCTGAAACATTTTCTGATTCTGCCAGCCCCTGGCGAGGCCAGGGGGGCAAGTGAGAATGGTCACGTTAACCCCTCTGCGGTCTTTGGGAGGACCGGGGGAGGGGGAGGGGCCGTGGCAAGACCTTGGAGAAGAGGAGAGTATCAGAAGAGCGACTCCAGGATTTGTTTGGGAGCAGACCTGTTCAAGCTCCAGTCCGACCCGAGTTAATCCACCAACACACACCCTTTCCAACCTAATCTTGGGCTTGGATTCGTCCTAAAAGCACCGTGGGCGTGGACCCCAAAGATGCGTGAGGTTGATGTGATGCCGCCATTGCCTGGCGTTGCTGATGGAGAAACCCAGCGTCTGCTTGTGTCTTTTTTCCCCTCTGCCGCCACGTGGGTCATTTTGCTGGTCCTCTGTCTGCCCTCAGAGTCGAGGCTGTCTCATGAATCTGGCTGCAGTTCCAACACCTCCAACCACCCCTATTTCAATTTTAAATATAATAAATACAGCGAAGAAAAAAAAAACCAGGAAATCTTCCATAAAGACTCTAAAGAAAAGACGGACAAAACATTCTGGGGGTTTCAATCAAATGCCGCGTGGTCTCTGGATGAATCTCTCGAGGAGGTGTAGTTGAGTTCCTATCTGTGAGTTCCCTTCTCACACGTAGCTTTCCTTAAATGGACACCTCATACTCCCTGGTTTCCTGCAAGAGACAGAAGCAACAGATCGAGTAAACCCCTGTGTGGTAGAGCCGCGGGCAGAGCGTGCCTCGATAGCCTTTCGACCCAGCAAGGAGGTGAATAATGTGGGTAGCAAAGTTGAGTCACCCCGGCCAACAACCTGCCGGTCCCGGATGTGACAGTGAGCAGGGTTGAACCAGGACTATCACTCAGCCACAGCGAGCTGAAAGCACCATCCTGCAGACTGGTGAGCAAATTGGCATTTGTTGCTTTGAGTGACTGAGTTTTGGGATTATTTGTTACTCAGCATTATTATAGTGCTGGGTGACTGATACACTACACTAATAAGCATTAATAAGATCTAGTTTCTAAAATGCTAATTTTTAAAAATCAACCTGACCTTCTTTTAGGATTTGGAAACAAAGTACATGGAATGTGAAATAACATATGACCTCTTCTTACTGGCGCCATATCTAAAATGTCTAAAACATGTGGATAGCAACCAATTCAATTTCTCCAATATTCATAGAGCATGTGTAATATATTCCAGGCCTCCAGGACAGAGGAACAGGGAGATATAGGAAGTCATAGACATGGCCCCAGAAGAGGTCATTGTCCCGTGCTTTAACGGAGGTCTATGGTTCCTGCTGGGTCGACACAGATAAGCAATCATGTCTGTGCTTCATGGTAGATGGCAGTGGGGTGGGAAGACACTAAGGTGGCTCCCATGCTCCCCACCTCTTGGAGGTGACATTCTTGCATGATGCCCTTTCCTTAAGTGTGGGCAGGACCTGTGACTGGCTTCCCATGAACAGAACACAGCAAAGGTGCTGGCATGTCTTGGCCAGGTCTCATAGCACCTCGACCAATTTTTTTCATGGTCCCTAAAAATGATGATTTGTTGTAATCAAGATATCCACTGTCGTATTTGATTGTTTGAGGTTCAACGGGAAGCGAGATAATATAGTGGTTAACGGCATCACTTTGAATTTGTATCCTGGCTCTAGGCTGTGCTTATCATTTTCTCGTCTCTCTGACCTCTCAGTATTCTCATCAGTCACTCAGAGATAACTGCAGAATATATTACAAAGAGTTTCAGGGATTGTGTATTTAAGGTGCCTGGCTCCTGGTACCTATTATTATTATTATTATTATTGATCTTACTGTTGATCTCTGTCTCCTTTGCAAGACCATAAGCTCATTAATGGCTGGACCGTGTCTATTTGGTTCACGACTGTGTCCCTAGTACCCCACACAAATGTCTGGCACCCAAACGGGTTGGAACGTTGCACATTGTCACTCAATACGGAGTGGAGTTCAGCCAGATGTGGGGTGCAGCCCATTGCCTCTGGTGGGTTCTGACCCATCTCAGCTGTGTCTCCACGGGTCTTTCTTTGGTGCAGCCAAAAGCCTGTGATTTCTTTCTGTGGCTGTTACTGCCCAGAGCAAGCCTTCCAGGCTTGTCATCGGCACGCAAAAAGAGCTGGGTTCTCCCAGCGGTTATCCCCATAGTGGTCACGGTGGGGCTGGGGCAGGACCACCGGCCATGCTTTTCTGGCAGTAGCATCGTGAGCCAAAGGAAATGAAACCTTCTGTTTTGATGTCGGTGCATTTGAAGCAGACAAGGAGGGAGGCACGGGCGTGGGGGGTGGAGAAGACAGACCAACTTACCCCTGTCTCATAAATGGGGTTGTCAAACTCGGTTTCCACGGTGATCTGGCTGTAGGGGTGGGAGTACATCAGGGGCAGGCGGAGGCTGGAGTAATAGCGGCATCTGGAGAAGAGACAATGGAAGAGAGAGAAATTACTTGTCCTGGAGCAGATGACAATCCAAATTGTTCTCAACTTCAACCCAGTCACTGATAACTAAAGCCTTAGTACCTCCTCTTACTGGGGAGGGGTAAAGCTCAACTGGTTTTTACCCGTAAGGTGGTTCAAGCGCCTGTTTAATGCAGAGAGAAAAAAGTAATAATGAGCATTTTTTGAGCACCTACTATGTACTGTGTTGCCTCAGAGCACCCTTCTCTGACTACCTATTTAAAAGGTGGTTCTTTGGGGTACCTGAGTGGCTCAGTCGGTTAAGTGTCCCACTCTAGCTTTCGGCTCAGGCCATGAGCTCGTGGTGTATGAGATCGAGCCCCGCATTGGGATATGTGCTGACAGAGTGGAACGTGCTTGGGATTCTCTCTCTCCCTCTCTCTGCCCCTCCCTTGCACCTCTCCCCACTGTCAAAATAAATAAACTGAAAAAAAGGTGGTCCTTCCATTACCACACCTTATCTCTTTCCTTCATTGTGTTCCTCACGGTGTGTTATAATTTGTGTGTTTCTCCTCTCCCCCTACTACACTGTGGGCTCCACAAGGGCAGAAAAAATTTATATTGGGCAGAGGCCTGCCTCAGGGCCTTTGCACATACTGTTTATCTGCCTGGAATCCTCCTCTTCCAGATATTTGCACAGGCGACTCATTATTGCTTTCAAGTCCTTTCTCAAATGTCATTTCTCAGTGGGGACTCTTCTTTTAAAGTTCAACCACCTCCTCTAGCTCAGGTCCCTTTTGCTCCCTTCTCAGCTTTCTTTTCTCCCTGCATTCATCACCTCCTAATGTACACAGTCGGCTTTTGAACAACACAGGTTTGAACTGCGCAGGTCCACTTATATGTGGATTTTTCTTTTTGGATAAATACAGTATGGTACCTTTAAGTATCTTCCCTTATGATTTCCTTAATAACACTTTCTTTTCTCTAGCTGCCTCTATTGTAAGCATACAGTATATAATACATATAACATACAAAATATGTGTTACTTGACTGTTTATGTTATCTGTAAGGTTTCCGGTCAACGGCAGTTTAGCGTTCAGGGAGTCAAAAGTTATGTGCAAAGTTTTGATCACTGGGTGTCGGCGCCCCTAACCCTCATTTGTTTCAAGAGTCACCTGTATTCTCTTTTACACTCTGCTTGTCTGTCTCTCTCCCATTAGAACCTGAGCCCCACATATCAAAGATCTCCTTCTGTTTTGTTCACAAGGATGTTCCTAGAATCCCCCCGCCCCCCAAAACTGCCCGGCACACAATAGGTGCCCAATAATTGTGAATTTGAATGACTGAGTGAATATCCTGGCGATGGCTGAGTATCTTCCTTCCTCACTGCAGGCAAGCTCCACAACCCCAACACCCGGGACAACGTCTGGCGCATGTTGGATTTGTCACGTGTGTCGAAAAAGCGAATGAATGAATGAGTGAATGATGGGGTAGATGTCAGTGTGCCTGGTAGTGTGAAAGATGTGTCTCTCTCATTAAACCACAGCTCCCTGAGGTCAGGGATCATGCCTCCTACCGTGGGGGGTGGGGCTGGGAGGTCGCGTCATCTACAAGCACACAAGTACCCCTGCCCCCAAGCTACAGGTGGTGACGCAGCCCCCCAGTGCTCTGGTCATTGAGTGGACCGCAGCCCCCCACCCCCTGCCCCGAAGCCCCCTACCTGGTGATGTAAATGTAGGCTCCTCCCAGCAGTAAGGAGATGATGAGAACAGGGATGAAGATTGCCAGCGCCATGTTTCCCCCTTCCAGCGATGTCTCTGCTGCCGCTTCTGCTACTAAACACACAAGCCGGTGAAGCCCTCGTGTCTCACGCCCTCGGCCCATGTGGGTACCCGGCTCCCAGGGGAGCACCTGCCCTCCCAGGGCATCGCAGAGCCTTGGCCACCGGAGAACCATCCCCAGAGGGGAGAAGAGGTGGACGCTAGAGGGAATGGGGCTGGTTCTTTGCAATGGAGCCCATGGGGCTACGGAGAATTACACTCTTTCAAACCTCGGTCATACCATGCCCATTTTGGGGGGGGGGCGGGTGGCTGGGTGCAGTTGAAATCCGGCTAAAATCCCTCAAGGAGAGACTTGGAGAACATCTCACGTGTGCTAACTGGGAAGGCAGATTTGCTCAGCATCCCATGGAAAACGGGGTGCTTTGCTGCACCCAGACTGACAGGTGTCCCCCAGACCCTCCAGGAGAGGGCGCTGGGCAGCCGGGTCCATTCTCAGTATGCACCTTGCGATGACACCCCAACTGGGGACACTCAGAGGCCGTGGCCGCACCCTCTCTGCCTCTCCGGGAGCCTCTCACCACCTCCCCCTGGGTTGTGGAAACTGTTGTAGCTGATGTAGGGGGCCAGGGGCATTTTCCCAGGATAGCTTGATGGGACACCCTACGTCTCTTCTAGGTGCTCGTGCTCCAGGTTCTGTCTGCCATTTCTCCACGGCCACGGCCAATAGAGCTCAGCTGTGCACACCAATCTATAATCCATTAACTGCCACTCTCCGGAGTCTGAAAAATCGATCCTAACACCCATGACAACTGCATGAGCCCAAAACATTACGATGGCACTCATCATGTCTGAGCCACCCAGGCCTTTGAGACATTCCCATGGTTCATTGGTTGCTGAAAGGCAGCAAAGAGATGGCCTGAGAAGACACTAACACCACAAAGTGCCCTCTCTTTTCCCTGCAGGGTGACTAATATATGGTCCTCTTCTGCACTTACACCTGAGCCCCGGCCCTGCCTGTGTGGATTACAATGTCATCTGTTGCAAGGGAGAGCAGCTAATGACACGTAATTCACACAGCCCCACACTCTGAGTGAATTACTTATTGTCAGAAAGCTAAGCGGCTCCGAAAATAATAATAAAGACTGCTTAACTGGTTACAACTTAAAACATGAATATATATATGGTTTTTTTTCTGACGCCACATCCCTGGTGAGTGGCTTTGTACCAAAGTGAATGGAAATGATACAGCATGCAGAATGTTTTACATATGGGAGGGGTTGCAAGGGAAGGAAACATAGAATAAAAGCCAAAACAAAATCCTGGCTAGCTTTTACCGTCCGTTCCCCATGAATAAATCTCACTTGGGAATTCCTAACAGGAGGAGAATCTAAAACCAGGAGGACACAGGGACAGGTAATTTGGGGAAGACAAAGACCAAAGGGAACACAGACCACAGGGCATCCGCCAGGCAGACCTTTCCCTCCCAAAGCCAGGGGGGTTCTCAGCAGGGGAGGTGGGGCATCACTGGATTTAATTCCCCCAAACAACACCACGTGGGTGAAAAGTTGTACAACAGGGTTGTGCCTTTCTCAGGACCCTCTGATATTCTGACCCCATGTTCATAAGTGGTAGTAAATCCCTTTCAGGTCATAGTTAGGACCCTAGGTTGCAAATATGATGGCCTGGTTCTTTTACAATATGTTTTATTTTGAAATTATTTTCAGCAGTGTGAAGATGGGATTTCTGCTTTTTTTTTTTTTTTTTAAGCACTTGGAGAAGAATATGCAAGGACCTGCCCTTGTTTTCTGCTATTAGCTTGATTTATTGGATTTTTTTTTTCATTATGGAACTCACCTTCTAATGCGTGTTCAAAGCTGTCTTGATTAACTGAAAGGGAAATTGGAAGCATTGGTTAATGTCAAGTGAATTCACTCTGCATGGAGTGACGGCAAAACATTAGGGGCAAAAGCCCACGCCATGCTTTGCTGAAGTTAGTACTAGGCTTTTCTTTATCTTGGGCTGCTGGAATTAGTGGAAATGCCTGGACACATTCCCTTCCCAGGGTCCTGAGAGATCGTGAGATAGATACGAAAAAGACAAGGATGACGGTGGTAATAGTGAACAATTACTGAACACTCACTGCATGTCAGACATTGTGCTAAGAGCTTTATACATGTATGTGCTCATTTAACCCTTACAACAATCTCGTTAGGCAGATGCCATCATCATCCCCATTTTGCAGATGAACAAACCGAGGCTCAGAGAAGTAAAGCAACTTTTCTGACCTCACACAGCTTCTGTGCGGATGGAGGCAGGCTTTACGCTCAAGACCGCTCGACCTTCCCCACCCTCTGCTTTTAATCACATAGTTCTGCCCTTTTATTGTTCCTTATGTAAGACAAAGATTGACCAACGGTGAGGCTCGAGACAGAGCCCCAAATCCAGAATCCAGCCAGAGGCGAAACTGTTTTCCTGCTTTGAAATACATGTTTATACGAAGCTTTCTGGTTTCCCTTCTATTCCATATTTATTTGGCTATTATTTATATTCTATGTAAAGCGATTTTCATTCACTGTCACAGACTAGAACTCTCTGGAATTCACTCATTTCCCTGTATTCCTTATACAAGTTCTCTGGAAGTTCAAGACGATAAAGACTGACATTCCCAGGTTTTGGCCCCAAAGACCTCATGGTAGCCGAGCACAGAAATATACCCACACGGATGTGTTTCAAAGATGCAAAACCCCAGGGCGAAGGGCTTAGATAAAAAGATTGCATTATAAAGGAGTGACAGGGGATGGTCACCAGAGGCCCAGCTGTACTCATGTCCTAATACTCAGACTTCCTAATCTGTGCCTTGGTCAAAGTCACTCTTTGACTTTAGTCATTACCATGTGATGCCAACTGAATCAGCCAGCTTACTAACTAACTGACTGCAGGTGTCTCTGGAATTAGGGCAACAGGAAAATGGAGGGATGGGGACAGATGCTTCCTGACCAAGATACGAGCTGGACATTGGGTGCTTGTGTGGGAGTGCAGGGACTCTTACTGAACCTCAGAGCCAGAAGGAAGCCTTGAACTTGTGTCCCTTGGAGTGTGGTCAGTGGCTCCTGGGGCACATGCTAAAATGCAGCCTCCTGGGCCCTGCCTTTTCCTTTTATTTCACACAAAGAGGAACCAAGGTCGGAGAGGGAGGGTGGCTGGCTCAAGGGCATGCAGCTGGTCCACAGCAGAGTCAGGCAGAAGCCCCGCATCTGAGTCCCAGTCAGGTGGCTTTACATTGGCGCTCAGTCACCTTGCTAACTCCAGATCACAAAAAGTCCGTGCAGCCCACATTTTTTTGGAAGGGGAAGTGACTTCTCATTGCCTTACAGAGTCATGGGGTCTCAGGGGTAGAAATGGAGGGGAGAGAAGGATGTAAGGATCCCCCAAGATCCTTTCCTGCCAGAAACTCTGCTGTGCCTGAGAAAGAAAGTGGGGGGGAAGGGGGCCACTCACCTGCTGGGGCTTCAAGGGCTCACCTATCTTAGAACATAGAGGGTTCAGGGATTGAGCAACTTTTATCTTTTCGTATGTTTTTCATCACGTGTGTATTTTTGGATGGCAGTTTCATTTTCCCTTAAGATTGGCAACATCAAAAAAAAAATGATAGCATCCAATGCTGGCAAGGACGTGCGGAAAGGGACATTATCACCCATTATTAGAGGGGGGGCACGAATCACTATGGTTATGGAAAAGGATCTGGCAAAATCCACAAAAACTCAGCATCCACGGATCTTTGCCCACACCACTGATCCCAATTTGAGGAATGTGTCCTATTTGACGAGAAAAGTCAGCACCCGAAGATTCATGGGCAAGGGTGTTTCTGGGCAACACGAGACCAAACAAACAAGAACCCGGAAAAGAACCGGGAGATCCGTCCACAGAGGAAGGACTGGACGCATCATGATACATCCCAGCGTGGAATGATGGGCGGCAATGAAAAAGATAGGGCAGAAGCCACATTTTTCCTTTTTTTCCAACTTGACGGAGATGTGTGATCAGTGGGGAAAAGCAAAACACAAGGTAAGTATCCTTCGAAGTGTTTTTACTTGGAAACCCAACATCCCCTGCCCCACCCCCTTCCCCGTGCAGTGTATCTATTTGTGTGAGTCCAAGGAACTGGGAGATGGGACACTGGGGGGTGATTAGTACTGGCTTCTGGGGAGGAAAGGAAGGGCTGGAGAACAGAAGAGAAGAGCTGCTAACGCTTTCCTTGCGGCTCTGATTTCTTCTACCTCTTGCACGAGATACTTTTGTAGCTAATCCAAAAAGAATATAAACAGTCCTGGGGCAGATCAAAAATGGCCTTTTAATCTATTTTAAACTTAGATTTCTTATTAAAAAAACCTATTAATTTTCCTCCATGCAGAACTCTTACTAGCAACACCAGATTAATTTCTGTTACCGTCCATGTAGCACTTAGAAGGTTTACAGGAAATCTTAACCGGGGGAAAACATCCCCGTGTTTTAACTCTACAAAGCAGATCTCCTGTGCTATCGAAAATAAATTCGCACACAGGGCTGGATTTAGTCAAGACTAGGGCAGGAATTTGGGAGGAGGAAGGCAGTTTAAGGAATTTAAGAGGAGGAAGATAGTCATCTTTTTTTTTTAAGTTTATTTATTTTGAGACAGAGACAGAGACAGAGACAGCGCAAGTAGGGGAGGGGTAGAGAGAATCCCAAGCAGGCTCTGCACTGTCAGCACAGAGCCCAGCGCAGGGCTTGAACTCGCGAAGCTGTGAGATCGGGACCTGAGCCGAAACAAAGAGACTAGACGCTTAACTGACTGAGCCACCCAAGCACCCCAGGAAGATAGTTGTCATAAATCCCGGTTGCTGATTCCTTATTTTTCTTTGCATTTCAACACGATCTCTTGCCCTCTTATTAAGAACTGCTTGTATAAAGACTTTGCTTTTGCAGGATAAACCCCTGCTCGACTCCAGGTGAGAACATCCTGCTCTAGGCCCGTGTTTCCCACATTTGCCAGATGCTAAGACTCACCGCAGATGCTAGTTACCCTGGCTCCCTGGGTCCTGCTCTAGACCCGGTGAAATTAGCATCTCCCCTGCAGGGACCCAGAAATCTGTTTATACTTGCACTCTGTGTTTGGAAATCACTGCCTTAAATGGTGCTCAAATTCGAAGTGTATTTGAGCAACGCAGAGCTTGTTACAATGCTTATTTTAGGGTCCTACCCCTCTGGTTCTAATTTTGTAGATCTGGGGTAGATTCCAGAATTTATTTCTTGTTTTTTAATGTTTATTTATTGAGAGAGAGAGAGAGAGAAATGCAGAGAGAGAGAGAGGGAGACACAGAATACAAAGCAGGCTCCAGGCTCCGAGCTGTCAGCACAGAGCCCGACGCGGGGCTCGAACTCACGAACTGTGAGATCACGACCTGAGCCAAAGTCGGACGCTTAACCGACTGAGCCACCCAGGCGCTCCAGAATGTGTTCCTAATAAACAGTCTGGGTGATTCTAATGCTGAAGTCACTGGCTGGTTGGAGGCTATCAGCCTAACAGCAGTGAAGCCCACCCTGACCCAGCCCACTGGAGAAGAGGCAGGATATTGACAATCAGGAGATGTGGGTTCAAGTCCCAGATTTGTCTCGTAACAGCTGTGTGGCTTTGAGACAGTCACTTAACTTCTCTGAGCCTCTCTTTTTGTAAAATGGGTACAATCCTTCATTTATCTTAGAGAGTGGTCCTAAGGCTTTAAATGAGGTAATTCAGGGAAAAAAAAAACATTTAAAAAATTTGAGGTAAATTTCACATAACATAAAATTAACCATTGTAAAGTGTGCAATTTTATGGCATTTAGCACACTCGCAATGTTGGGTAGCCACCGCCTCTCTCTCTTTCCAGAACATTCTCATCACCCCTAAAAGGAAACTTTGTACCAAAGAAGCAGTTACTCCTTTCTCTCCACCCAGCCCCCGGCAGCCACCAGTCTGCTTCCTGTCTCTACCAATTTACCGATTTTGGATATTTCATATAAACGTAATCATAGGATATGTGATCTTTTGTGTCTGGCTTCTTTCGCTTAGCATAAGGTTTTCAATGTCCATCCGGGCTATGGACACAGCAGCACTTTGCTCCTTTTCATGGTTGAATAATATTCCACCATAGGGATACGCCACATTTTGCTTATCCACTCATCAGTTGATGGACATTGGGGTTGTTTCCATATTTTGTGAACGATGCCTCTATGAATATTCGTTTACAAGTGCTGGTTTGAATACCTATTGGCAATTATTTTGTGCATATACCTAGGAGCAGAAATGCTGGTTGGAAAACATTTTTAAGACTCAGTGCTGAAGTTCATGAATAAGGCATGTGGGCATCCACTGAGGCGATGGGTTCCCAAATAGAAATGTAAAACTCCATGCTTCCCTTCTTGCTGGGGAGAGAATTCAGAGTATTCTGCCTGATTCTCAAGGGGGTTTTGACTCCATAAAAGGTTAAGATCTACTGGCCTAAAGCATTGAACGGCTTTAAGATATTGTTATTAATCGCACATCTTAAAGACTCAGATAAATGGATCCAAGTCTCACTGGGTATTCCAATTCTTAATTTCAATGATGAGGGTTTCACGGATTCTAAAATACATTTCGCTCTTGACCATCTCTGGGATGGGGCGTGTCTTACAACCAATGGCATGTTATTCACTCCACGGCCAGCAGGTGGCGCCCACGATGCCCGTGCCCCCGCCCCCACCGTGCACCCACCACAGCCTTTGGAGATTGGGTGCGAGCAGCTTGGGAGACCACCCCAGAGGCAACAGCGCAGCAGTTGTAACCCTTGGCAACCAAATGGTTGGGAAAACGGGGTGCAGGAGGTGGGAAATATTTAAGCCACGTGACCAAAGAGGAGTCAAAAGCAGAATGGCTTTGCTTTATGATGAAAATCTAAGTTTTAAAGAGCGCCTTCAGGATAAAAAAAAAAAAAAAGTTAGACAGGGAGGGAGCCAAAGCATAAGAGACTCTTAAAAACCCAGAACAAACTGAGGGTTGATGGGTGGTGGGAGGGAGGGGAGGGTGGGGGATGGGTATTGAGGAGGGCGCCTTTTGGGATGAGCACTGGGCGTTGTATGGAAACCAATTTGACAATAAATTTCATATTTAAAAAAAAAGTTATAAAAATAAATAAATAAATAGCACCTTCAGTAAGTAAAAATAAAAATGCTAAGCCAGGAGAAGGCAGAGTGCGCCACAGTTTAATTGACAGCAATTTTTTTTCCCCCTTTCTCAGTGGTGCGGAAAATAATGGCGGTATCTTAGATTTAATGAAATACAGTGACTCAGCTTTTCTTCAGGCCAGGCTGAGAATCCTAAGAAGCCGGACCTGACATCTGCGGGGCCCTCCATCCCAGGGTCGAGAGTAGGTTTCTTTACCTTTACACACGGGCAGTGGCCCGTTCCAGTGGGATGGCTGTCCCAGGAGGCATCGAATGGTCACTTCGCCCATGAGCTCAAAGCCTTCGTAGCACATGAAGGTGAGGGACTCTCCCGGCAGGTAGAGCCTCTTGTACAGGATTTGGTACCCGTTTTCAGGCAAGCCAGGGTTATCACATGCCAGCGACTCCTCCGCTGAAATGCAAGCCCAAAGCAGCTCTGATGAGACGATGCAAATCTGTGGGGACGCCCACTCGCAGCTTGTCTGATCTGGCTTTGGCCGGCCTCTCCGTTACCATCTCCCTGCATTCCCCTCACATCCAACTGGTTCCCATTCCTCAGATCCATCGCCCCGCCTCCCACCTCCGGGCACATGTGGCACACGGGCACGGGCAGATGGCCTGGGCTGCGGAATCTGGGTTAAAATCTGGGTTCTACTATGCACGAGCTGTGTGACCACCAGCAAGGGCCACACCCTCTCTGAGCCTCAGTTTTCCTCATCAGTCAAATGGAAAGAATGGTAGTATCTATCTCATAGGGATGTGGAAGATTAAATAAGACAATGAGTATGAAGTGTTTACAGCATGTTCTTGGCAGGTCACGGGTGCTTGGTAAATGATGGACGGATGGCAGTGTTGTTACATTATGAAATACTCTTCTCGTGCCTTACGCCCTACCTGCCCACCCCGCCCGGGTAAGTCTTGCCTTTCAATACTCAGTCCCCATTTCTCCTCCTCCAAGAAGCCTTCCCTGGTGCCCTCTACTCCAAATAGAGTCACTGATCTTTCAGTTCTTCCTCCACCCAGCAGTGAGCACGCTGAGTGTATTTAATTATTTAGTATCTGTTTCCCTCCCTGGGGAGGAGCTTGTCAAGGCACGCTTGAAGCTCAGGGTCTGCTCTACAGTAGGACGATCCCATGTGAGCCTAAAGTATACAGTAGGAGCATCATAAATGACGCCTGGCAGCTTATGACTTCTTGGGGAGAGTTGAACCCATTCCTAGTTTAACCGATCCCAGGCTCTGGACTCCATTTTTCCTGCCCGTGACATAAATGGACTTGGACAACACCCCACCCTTAGCTGGGCAATGACATTCCCACTCCGAGGATATACCCACACTTTGGAATAAGATCATCTAAGGCAGGTTTTCTCAACGTAGATGCTACTGACGTTTGGGGCTGGGTAATTCTTTGTGGTGGAGCCATCCTGGCCTTTTCGGCTGTTGAGCAACGTCCCTGACCTCTACTCATTAGCTACGGGGAGCACCCTTGTTGTAACGACCAAAATTGTCTCCAGGAACTGCCACTGACAAATGTCTCCGGGGGAGGAGCCAACTCATCTCTGGTTGAGAATCACTGATCTAAGCTTTTAAACAATTCCGGTTGCAATCCGTGTGAACTTCCCCTGTTCTTTCTCAGGGATACAGCTGAGTTGGACTGACGGTATTAAACATAATCGCAAACCTACCCTCATTTCTATTTTTCTCTGCATTTCTCCCCTCTCCTTAACCGTAGAATTGTTTTTAGTATTTATTTATTTTTGAGAGAGAGCCAGAGCGCACGTGGGGGAGGGGCGGGCAGACAGACAGAGGGAGACACAGAATCCGAAGCCGGCTCCCGGCTCCGAGCTGTCAGCACAGAGCCCGATGTGGGGCTCGAACTCGTGAACCACGAGATCATGACCTGAGCTGAAGTCGGACGCTCAACCCGAGCCACCCAGGCGCCCCCCACCCACAGTTGTTTTTTTTTTAAGTTTATTTATTTATTTTGAGAGAGAGAGGGAGGGGAGGAGCAGAGAGAGAGGGAGGGAGAGAATCCCAAGCGGGCTCCACACTGTCCGCGCATAGCCTGACGTGGGGCTCGAACTCACAAACCGTGAGTTCGTGACCTGAGCCGAAACCAAGAGTTAGATGCTTGAACAACGGGGCCACCCAGGCGCCCCTCAGATTCCGTAAGTTATTGCTATGGAATGGTTTGTAATATACCAAGCAAGAAAGCACTGAAACCGTGTGGTAATTAGCAACCAATGTTACTTGGGCGCCTGCTGTTCGGCAGACTCATTGCCACGAGCTTCCGTATTATGGTTGGCATGATCATTCTTACTGATGAGGACGCCAGTTTGTTCAGAGTCACACAGCTGGCAAGTGGCAGGGCTGGGACGCAAACACGGACCCGCGGGGTTTCAAGTCCTGTGCATTTAGTGGTTCTGCTGCAGTGGGGGGCTCTTCTTGTGGGCTATCATGAATTCCTCTGAGCTACTGCCTTCTCAGAGACAGGAATTTCTAAATGAACATGGGCCACCCAGCTGGAGCCCGGCATATGGGAGCCAAGGTGAGGCCGCTGGGGATGGCCCGGCGGTGGAAACTTTTACTACGGCCACAGTGTGGCCATGGGGGGCTCTGCCCCGGGCAGGCAGTCTCCCTGCCTTCCACCCGCAGTGTTCCGAGGGCAGGGCTGTGAAGAGCCAGGGCCTCGCGGGGAATCCCTAAATGCCTCCCTGGGGTGCCACCCATACAACCCTGGCCGAATGTGTCAGACCCACTACGTTGGGTGGTGTGGTTCGTGTCTTCCGGACAGGAGCCTCAGAAGCCATGCACCATGTCACCGGCAAAGGAGGGAAGTCGCAACAAAAGCCTCCAGGTGCAATAAAGACCACATTAGTACTGCCAACAACAACGACGACCGTAATAGTAGCAAGTGCTGTCGTTGGTTGAGTGGGCTGGGCCTGAGGGATGCAAAATCCCACAGGATACGATCCTACTGAGTCACGTATTCGATTCTACGAACACATAAAGAGATCATTTCAATACGCTGCCACCAGTGCTGTGATCGGCAAAACTGTAGGAGCCATGGGAGATCACAGGAAGAGAAACATGACCTAGCCTAGGCAGTCAAGGAGGCCTTCCTGGAGGCGGTGATGCTGGGGTCTATTATTTCCTCCACAGACCTATCCTTCCTCCTTCCCTTTACAACAGACCTCAGGCTCCACGAGAATGTGGATCATGTCTGTTTATATGTCCCCACACGGTGCACGGAAGCACCCCTGGGGGTGCCACCGTCTGAGATTGTTTAAAAAATTTTTGAAAACAGACCCATGGGAGCTGTTCCAACATTAGATAGAGCTACATTCTTTCTGACGATGCCCCGTCTTTGCAAAGCTGGGTTTTATGCAGTGACTACGCGGAAAAGCAAAAACTATGATAAAATCAGTATGGAATGGAACGAAAGGGGCAGAGTGCAGCCTGTCACCAAAATATGAGAAATTTGCTGGAGCCCAAGAGGCACCCACATCCCTGTAGCTGTGACTCTAGTTATATAAGAATGCAATTAAGATCCAATCTTTTCATATGTGCGTCACTTTTTCAAATGACTACGGAGTTGTGAGTATATAGGCTACTGACGAAGCTGTTTGGACCAGACGACTTAACGAATGGAACCGTGAGGTATTCTGGCCCAGGGTATTTACCCCCAAAAATTCCTGAGATGGCAAAGGGTACTGTGAATTGCGAGGGTTTGGACGTGCCTGTGCCCGCATTTGAATAACCAAATGGACTGCTTCCAACCGCCCCGCCTGGGAGGGAGTATCATACCCGCCCCCTTTTTTTTTGCAGCTGAGGGCTTGGAGGCCCAGAGAGGGCAAGCTACTCGCCCGAGGTCACCCAGCAGAGCTGGGGGTACGGGCCTGGCTGTGAATTCCACATACTTCTACTTTTGCTTGACCTGTCTGTCCTTAAAGGCACGAAAAGACATGGTTTTGAGTCCCCGCTGGACCCAGCTATGGCCTTGAGCAAGCCACCCTGAACAGGAACCGGAGACAGCCAGGGCTCTGTCTGCTTCGTGAGCTTGTTGGTGGAGGACCTTTGTCAAAAGCAGAGCGCTACAACTTTGCTCGGAAGCTGGGACTCTGCAGAACGATCAGGGTGGGAAACGATGCTTCTGGGCTTAGGCTTGGGTTGGAATCCTGGGCTCCCCCCTCCCCTGCAGTGTGACTTCGGGAGAGCTGCTCATTCTCTCTGGGCCTCCTTTGCCTGCTTTTAAGTGAACCCACCTACCACCCATACGTGTGTTCCAACCGTCTGAATGCCGGAGAAGGGCTTGCAGGGCAAAGGAGCCCATCCAGTGGGGCTGGTCCCCCCTGTTCCGTAGAGGAAACACTCCCAAACTGTGCACGCCTAACACACACATCCTTACAAACACCCTCAGAACCTAATACAACCTCCCTCTCTCACCCTGGGCCCCTGATGCCAGAACCTGACCATCATCTGCCTCGAATCTCCTGCCGGGCTCGCTTGCCTGTAACGGGTTCCTCTCTGGGCTTCCGGGAGCCTTGCATGTCTCCCAACACCCAGCTTGGCTTGTGACTCAGCACGGGTGTCAGGGAAGCCGTCACAATGGAGATTCTGGGGTGAGACAGTCCCGAAGGGAGGGAGGTGTGCGCCTCTCAGAAACCCAGCAGCCGGTGTAGCTCAGAGGGTCTTTGGAGGCTGTGCCTCATTAGTGAAGTGCCTTTTCTTCCTTCCTTGCTTCCTTCCTACCTTCCTTCCTTCCTTCCCTTTTTTTCTTTCTTTCTCCTTCTTTCTTTCTTTCTTTCTTCCTTTTCTTTTTCTTTCTTTTTTCTTCCTTCCTCCCTTCCTTTCCTTTTTTCTCTTTCTTTCTTCCTCCCTTCCCTTTCTTTCTCTTTCTTTCTTTCTTTCTTTCTTTCTCTTTCTTTCTACCTTCCTTCCTCCCTTCCTTTCCTTTCTCTTTCTTTCTTCCTTCCTTTTCTTCCTTCCTTCCTTCCTTTTCTTTTTCTTTCTTTTTTTCTTCCTTCCTTCCTCCCTTCCTTTCCTTTCTTTTTTTCTTTCTCTTTCTTTCTTTCTTTCTCTTCCTTCCTTCCTTTTCTTTCTTTTTTTTCTTCCTTCCTTCCTTCCTTCCTTCCTTCCTTCCTTTCCTCTTTCTTTCTTTCTTTCTTTCTTTCTTTCTTTCTTCCTTCCTTTTCTTTCTTCTCTCTCTTTCCTTCTTTCTTCCTTTCCTCTTTCTTTCTTTCTTTCTTTCTCTCTTTCTTTCTTTCTTTCAATGCTATCTCCACCTTTCAGTACTTTTAAATAAGCTTTTATTTTTTGCTTCTCATCTCTGGGTCTCTGCAGCTTGACTGGTTCAAAGCGTTCTGATCACCCTTACAGTCACCAGGAGGAAATGGGAAACACATTTGGTTTCCTGGGCTGCTGTAGCAAAGTGCACTTGACCAGGGGTCGGGGGCGGGGGGCGGGGGGGGGGGCTTTGAACAACAGAAATGTATTGTCTCACAGCTCTGGAGGGTAAAAGTCTGAGGTCAAGGTGGCCATGGAGTCACGCTCCCTCTGAAACCTGGGGGAAGGATCCTCCCGTATCCCCACCTGGCTTCCAATGGTAGCTTGGGCAATTCTTGGTGTTCCTCGACTGGTAAGCCTGGAATCACGCTCTCCCTGTGTCTCCATGTTCAATTTCCCTCTTCTTCTGAGGACACCAGGCACTGGACTGGTGCCCATCCCAATCCTGTGGGACCTCATCTTCACTTGACTACCTCTGCAAAGACCCTAGTTCCAAAAAAGGTCCAAGTTACGGCATCGGGGCTAGCCAACACTTCCTTCCAGGAGACACAATTCTCCCCATAACGTGGTGTCCATCTGGCCCAAAGGTCTGGGGACTGGAAGGGGATGTGCTTGCGGGTGAGGGCTTAGGGCCATGGGCTATAACTCCGCTGGGACATCCCTGCACGGGTTTGTGCCCTGCCACCTGCAGCGAAATAAGGGCGAGGGTAAAGCTGCTGGTAGGCACCCTGGACTCCAAGGCCGGTCCCAGCTCTGCTCATGGAACAGAGCTGTGACCTTGATCACATGTCCCTGTGGGTCTCAGTTTCCCTTCTAGGCACACATACATGCGTCCACACATTTACAGATATGTACACAGTATGTGAATTTACACACCTATACGTTCACACGCGTATATAATCTGTTTAGCAATGTGTTTCGTACATTCAGTCAACAAAAATTGTTGTTACTTATTTTCCCATCTGAGGCCTGGTTTCTTTAGTATATTTGCACACACACACACACACACATACATATATATGCACGTTCACAAATGCATATCATGTGGTTAGCACAATGTCTTACACCATCGATAAATAATGACCATTATTGTCTGTAAAAGGGAGCCAACGTGTCTTGTGTCTGAATTACCCATCAGCTGTATATAGCATTTTACCTCCAAGATGCCCTTAGCTCTGAAATTCTAGGACTTGGACTAAAGAGGCAGATGGGGACCCAAGGTGTGCGGCCCAAGATTCTTTGTTCCGCGGGAACACCGAACAATAAAGTCTCCCTTTTCTGTGCAGAAGCCTTTAATGTTGATGTAGCCGTACTGGCAGCTTGGAGCCTGCCTGGGAGTCTCTCTCGCTCCCTCTCTCACTCTTTGCCCCTCCCCTGCTCGCACACGTGCACACGTGCTCACTCTCACTCTCCCTCTCTAAAAAATAAATAAATAAACATTAAAAAAAATATCAGCGTGGCTGACGGGTTCTCAGGTCCTCATATTTATTGTGTGAGGCTTTCCTCCTTCTGTGTAGCCTCTTGATTTCTCTAAGCGATGGTTCTGACCCCTGGCTACACATCGAAACCCCGGGGGAGCTTTGAAAAACCCCAGTGCTCGCACTATGCCCCAGGCCGGGAGCATCAGACTCTCCAGTGAGTTTTAAAACTTCTCGGGTGATTCCTCGTGCGGTCAGCCTGAGACCCCTGGACCACTGCCCTCCGCCTCCCCAGCTTGGCAAGAAAAGAATTCCTCCCTTGTCAGAGTGACTTCGGAAGCCTTTTTGTTTTTTATTTTTTTATGATTAAGAAAGCCCAAAAGTCTTTTCCTAACCCAACATTTGTGTTAGGGGTTTCACACAGATAAGGCCAAAGAGAGTTTAAGTCGGCCTGTTTCGTGTCCTGTGGACGGCCTGATTTTCAGCAGAGGCAGGCAGGTCTGGGTTTGACCCTGGCCTCCACTAATTAACTGGCTGTGTTTCACGGGGCAATGACTTGACTTCTCTGAACCTTAGTATTCCTCTTTTGAAATGGAGACAACAGTACAATGCTCACGAGGCTCCCTGAGGCGAAGGGAGGTGAATCCACAAATTTTACTGTAAACGACATGATATCCAATGCCTTCAATCTGCCAGCTGCGGCGTGGGATAGTAATAATAATAAACCCTCCCGAAGGCTGGAATGCGTGCTCCTAGCAGCCCAGCCCTCCACCACGAATACGAGGAAGCGGACCCACTCAGGCATCAAGTCAACACACAGGACTCACAAACGCAGTGGGGCAGGCGCGAGGTCCAGATGGGCGTGCCGGTCTCGCGGCTGTAGCAGGTCAGAAGAGAGCTCCCTTCCAGCACAAAGCCCGGGTTGCAGGTGTATTGGATGGTGGTGCCCACCAGGAGTACGGGATCCGAGATTAAGCGGGTTGAGTGGTCCACTTCCCCGGGGTCGGTGCAATACATGACTAGGGTGAAATCAGACCGGGAGGGCGTTAGGGCTCTGGATGATCACAGGTTTGCTGAGGGCTGCGGGATGACGTGGACAGTTTCCTAACTCGGTTCTTTTCCTGTTTGGAAGATCATGCACCTGAGCCCATCAAAGGTGGCTGGAGAACAGGCCAGGATGAAACAGATTTGCATTTAATTCCACTTACAGGAAGCAGCCCAAAGAAATATTTGCATCAGGGCCCAAAGACCTACGTACGGGGTTGTACATCATTGCACCGTGATTTGTAATGGTACAAAAGAGAGAGAGAGAGAAAGAGAGAGAGAGAGAGAGAGAGAGAGAGAAACAGTGTAGATCCTTTGACAGGGGAAGAGTTAAATACGGAACAGCCTTTCTATAGAATCCTGAGCAACCACCGAAGAGAACAGAGTGAGGAGCCCTTCACTGCTTTCTTTGTGGTGCTTGAATCTAGCAAAACAAGCACCCATTACTCTTCAATTAAAAAATCAATAGACATAAAAGGAAGACAGTAAACCAATTAAAAAAGAATGAAGGAGGACAACGTGTGACATGAAAAAGGGTCTGGATTTCTGAGCTGCAAAACGGCAGGCACAAGGCACTTTGTATACAGTGATCCCTGTTGTGGCAAAATATCGGTCTCTCCAGCTGTTTCTGTAGGGCTATCTCTCTGTCTATGTTTGCACGGGACACATGCACATACGTGTATCTGTGTAACACACACTGTGACTGGAACAACACAGAATAAACTTTTAAGAGCGGCATCATTTCTTGAGAGTGAGATCATGAGGGATTTTCACTTTGTACCCCAAAATGTTGCTACTGGTTGAGTACTGTAAGGAAGCACTTGCTGCTTGCGTGATGTTAAGATTCGGTTACGTACATCTTTTAATATCAAGAGTGTAGTTTAAGCGATGAACGAATGAAAGGCAGGCACCAAACCACACTCAGGACTTCTCAGGGGAGACCTCACTGTTCTGAGGACGTTCTCTGTTCTCATTTCACAAAAGAGAAGCCGCCGAGGTGGGTTGGTGGATCTCGCTCGGTCTTAGATATGGAGCCCTGACAGGCAACCAGCGTGGGAACATAAACGCTGATACCCAGAAGGGGCCCAGTGCAGATTCACTGGCTTTAATTTGTGCCTTTTTCTGGTAAAAATTGAGACAGTTGAGAGTTTCCCACAGATAGCTAGCTTAGTCTCCTCCAAGCCTTTAAAACTCATTAACGTGGGGCGCCTGGGTGGCTCAGTCGGTTGAGCATCCGACTCTGGCTCAGGTCATAATCTCGTGGTCCGTGGATTCGAGCCCCATGTCGGGCTCTGTGCTGACAGCTCAGAGCCTGGAGCCTGTTTCAGATTCTGTGTCTCCCTCTCTCTCTCTCTCTCTCTCTGCCCCTCTCCTACTCATACTCTGTCTTTCTCTGTCTCTCAAAAATAAATAAACGTTAAAAAAAACCCCTCATTAACACAATGTGTATCATCATTATTATTTAAAACATCTAAAAATCATTATTATTAAAAATTTTAAATTATTATTATTCAAAAAATTTAAAAATCATTCCTCAAAAAATTTAAAAATCATGATTATTCAAAAACTGTAAAAATCATTATTCAAAATACTTAAAAATCATTATGTTTCAAAAAGTTAAAAGTCATTATTGTTCAAGAATTTGACGAATCATTGTTACCAAGAAAATTAAAAATCATTAGGACATGTATATTTAAAACACTATTTATTTATTTTTTAGTTAAAAATTTTTAATGTTTATTTACCTTTTTATTTAATTTTTAAAAATGTAGAGTTTTGAGAGAAAGAGAAAGACAGCACTTGCAAGTGGGGGAGGGGCAGAGAGAGAGGGAGACACAGAATCCGCAGCCGGCTCCGGGCTCCGAGCTGTTCTCACAGAGCCTGACGCAGGGCTCGAACCCATGAATTGTGAGATCCTGACCTGAGCCGAAGTCGAACACTTAACTGACTGTGCCACCCAGGCTTCCTATTGATTTATTTTTTTCATGTTTATTTTTGAGAGAGAGAGCATGAGCCAGGGAGGGGCAGAGAGAGAGGGAGACAGAGGATGCGAGGCTGGCTCTGCACTGACAGCAGAGAGCCTGGTGCGGGGCTCGAACTCACAAACCCATGAGATCATGACTGGAGCTGAGGTCGGACGCTCAACGGACTGAGCCACCCAGGAGACCCCGAAAACATTTTAAAAATCACGACAACATAGATCATGTTAATGTGCCTGTGATATGTCTCACCACACGTGCTGTCCTCCCTGTGGGCTTTTCATTTTCTATCACGATTCACACACGTGAACACAGACACTACGTAGTGTCGTGGAACAGGTGTTTATGCAGCCCATTCTGTGGATTTCTAGCAAGCTCTCTCCTGTTTCTCCCATTATAATTAACTTTCCTTGCCGCTGGAGTATTTCTGACAGGGATTGCCTGTAGCCCTCCCCTCCCCCCAACCCTTCCCCAATACCCTCTTTCTCTGCTGACACTTAATATTTCGTATCGTGCACCTGGTCACTCCAGGCAGGCTGAGCGGGTCTCCCGAAGTCTCCCCAAGGGTTCCCAGCAAATGGCTGCAGATTGGAGGCTTGTGTAGGAGGAGGTAGGAAGCCAATGGTTAGTGGGAAGAGACCACCCGCAAATTTACCTCCCCCACCTCCACCAACTAAGGCTTCGGTGTAGAAACCAGAAGCACTTTCTTCTTGGCTGGCTTCTCGAGACACCAGACGCAGCTGTCACCGGCCACGCCTGGCCCTCACGCCTGATGTCATCTTGCAGCCAAGCAAGACCAATCCAAATGGGACCTGGGAGCCCCAGTTCGAAACTCCTAGCGCAGGTAGCTGGCTTCATCCAGATAGCCACCATTCCAGCCTCCTGGGTGCATTGGTCTTGCTTTGCTGCAGCAGGCATTTTAGCCACCAATCTGAATGACGTTTTAATGCGGGCTTACATTCCCACGTACCGCACTCTACACCACTCCTTACTGTCTCGCACTCAGTCTATTTCACTCATTTCCATCATCTGCCAGGCTTCCGGAGGCACCTGGGTCTGACAGCCCTGCCCTCAGAGCCACAAGATGACAGCTGGGAGCAGTACCAGTGAGTTGGTGGGGTAACAGGGAGGCCAGATCTGACAGTAAGTGATTCTGCGGCATCTACATGAAAAATACTCCATGGGAGGGATTCACCACCCCCCGACCTAGAAGAAGAAAACCGGAGGGCTCTTACTTTTCTCACAAAATGGGGGGTCGCTGCTCCAGCTGAGGTCCCACTGGCAGGTGAGGGTGTCACTCCCCACGATGTCATAGCCGGGGTCACACTGGTAGGTGATTCGGGCTCCTCTCACAAGCTCCGTGTGAGAGGTGGTTTTCCAGCCGTTCTGGATCTCGGGCAAGTCTGAGCAGGAGTCATTCCTTGACACCTCTTTAAAATAAAAACATCGTCCTTGGGTGAGGAGGTGAGCCTTTCTATGTGGGGTTCCCTTTACAAGGTCAGAGGAAAGGCGCAAACAGAAGAAAAGGTCTCCAGAAAGAAGTAACCCACTTCAAAAAAATCCCTTAAATTGCAAGAACTCTGCTCCAGCGGGATCTTTACGATGAGCTTTTCCCCATGGGCCACTGAGCCTATCAAGCATTCTTTTGGTTTGACAAAGTCAGTGTAGGATTTAGAACGAGACAGAATCCTAGCTCTGACACTGACTAGCAACGTGATTTGGGGGACAGCCACTTCTCTCTGGGTCTCGGGTCCTTCCCTTCCATGATGCCCGCCCTCACCCCATTATTCTCACCTCCAGGAATTCACACTCTCCTGTACTCCCTGCAACACCAAACAGGGCTGATGTGCACAGCCAATGGACTATTGTAGAAGTGATAATGTGTGATTCCGGCACCTAGATCATCAAAGATGTTGAGAGGCTCTCCCCTTGCTCTTTGGAGAAAGCAACTGCCACGTTGTGAGGATGCTGGGGCAGCCCTCTCTAGAGATCCATGTGGAGAGAATCTAAGGCTTCCCACCAACAATGGGCATTGACTTGCTAACCGCATGAGTCAGCCATATTGGAAATGGCGCTCCCAGCCCCAATCCAGTGGTCAAATGAGTGCAACCCCAGCTGACACCGTGAGTACAAACCCATGAGAAATCCCAAGTCAGGACCACCCAGCACGAACTGCTGAATTCCGGGCCCACAGAAACTGTGAGATCATAAATGTGCACTGCTAATTTTAGGGGGTGGGGATAATTTGTTAACACAGCAATGGTAGCTAACACTCCCAGCCTCATCCTAAGACGGTCTGTAAGTACATGGGTCTGATGGATTTGTGATATATAGTTTTGCAATATGGATTAAGAGAAACACTCAGCTGTGGAAATAAAAATAATTATTGGTGCATTCTTCCAATCATGTTGCAAACCATCAGCGAACGTTAAGTGCACTCCCAAAATATGCTACCCCCAGCTCATTACCATAGAGTCTTCCCTTGGAATAATCCCGCTTTCCTTCGGCAAATCCTCGTTACTGAGCCAGCAACCCAAAGCCTGACCTTGCTTCCAAGTGCCCACTGCACAGATTTTTGAGAAGTGAGCTAATGATGCTGTGCAATGAATCCGCAGCTCTCATGTGCTTTTGCGGAAAGCAGAGTGTACCTTCGCTGTCCGTAGGAAAGTCATTCTGAGAAAAAAGCGATGGCTTTTCCTGGGATTTCATCATGACTTTATTTGGGGAACAGAGATCTCACGGGTGTCTGCCAGAAGAAGGGGAGAGGGAAATGGCTCCTGGAGTTGCTTCGTGGGGAACAGGAGCCTCTATATTTAGGCCTTTGAAAAATCAGCCAAGCCCGGGATTTAGGACACAGCTGCAAATGTTCAAGCTATGGATGAAAGGGGAGAAACGGGGGCAGATACTGGATATATGGTTTGCCTGTGCCAAGTGCTCGGAGGCGGAGAAAGGTTTGCTTGTCTGACTTTTCAGTCCGAGCCAGCATGGCTACACGCTCCTGTGAGACCCACCGTCTCCTTTGCAGTGCTCACATTCTTGATTATCAAGTTGGAGCCGCCATGACTCAGATCTTGGCCCCAACGTTCACTAATTAGCTGGCCTTGGCTAAGTCACATAGCCTTCCTGTTCTTTGGTTACTAGACTCCACCCCCGGAGACCCTGATTCAAGAATTTGCACATTTACCCAGCACCCCAGATGGAGGTTCCAGCCTTATGGGCCCTTAACTTTGTTAAGAATGAGAAAGCTGGCCTAGGAGTTGGAGGACCTCCCTTCGGGTCTGTCCTTCTTTTAGAAGCTGTGTGATTCCAGTTATGTTGATAAACATCTCTGAACCTCACTGTCCTCAATCATAGAGTTGAGATCAAGAATTATGACCCTGGGGGTGCCTGGGTGGCTCAGTTGGTTAAGTGGATCCTGCTTGGGATTCTCTTTCCCTGTTTCTCTCTCCCTCTCCTGCTCACATTTGCATACACGCTCTCTCTCTCTCTTTCTCTCATACTCAAAATAAATGAACTTGAAAAAAGAATTATGACCTTGTCTATCATTTAAGGCAATGTGAAAACTAAATAATGTGCAGGATATGACACTAAGATGAGTTTAAATTTTTTTTTTAATTTTAGAGAGCGCACGAGTGGGAGAGAAGGGCAGAGGGAGAGAGAGTAAGAGAGAGAATCTTAAGCAGGTTCCATGCTCAGCATGGAGCCCAATGTGGGGTTCAATTCCACAACCAAGGGGTCATGACCTGAGTGGAAATCAAGAGTCAGATGCTTAACTGACTGAGCCACCCCAGCACCTCACTAAGATGAATTTTGTATGGTTTTATTGATTTGTTTGACTAAGATTTTGTGAGCACTTACTATATGCCAGGCACTAGGAATATGAGGATCTGAAGTCATGGTCCTAGGCTCATGGTCAAGAGCAGCATCATGGTCCAAGTTTTGGGCAAAAGAAAATACTCAAATGCACTGAGTACATGCCTCCATTAACCAGTCTTATGCTCATGGCAGACATCACTAATCGATCATCACAATCTCTTTCTTTGAGTCAGACCAAAACCTCCAATCCTCAACACAGACTCCCAGGAATTACTGTCATTTGATTGGAGTTGACCTACAATATGGAGCGTATTTATTGCCCTAGGATTGGAGGAATAAACACACAAGTGACTAATATCTTTTTGAAAAACTCACCCATCTCTGCTTTTTTATTCCCTTGCCTCCAGGCACTTTGGCCACAGACACCAGCAAAGCACAAGAAACAGTGAGGAGAACGGTTCTTTGCTCCTGTCTGGGCAAAGCTGAATTATGGGAGATCAGAATCATGTAAGCCCCGTGTGTTTCTGTAGAAGGTTCTGCAGCAGTCTTAGCAGATTAGCCTTGGCCGCATTGCAGAGGTGGGTATTGGCCTAGAGATCAGTCTAGGGGCTTCAGAAATCTCTAGATGACCGTGGAAACCCCTGACCCTTCCATGTGACCTTTCAGTGCAATGAGAATTGCATCTATGCCTAGTTAAACCCAGGATAGCAACGACCTCCCCCATGCCATAGCAGACGGCATTGGGCGATCATGTCATTCTTCTCCCACTGACTTCAGGCGTGGCCTCCTTGGAGTTCTTTTCAACATGATCTTCAACACAGATAGTCACAAGCAATTGACAGCATCAGGATTAAATGCAGAAGCCCACCTGCCTTCCCTGTGAAATCGAGCGTGTGTTTCTTTAACAGAAAGAAGAGCACAACTGTTCTCTTTTTGTGTTACCCACATTAGCCAGGCTCTGTGTCCCTAAAACCCCACTGGCCTCTCCCACGGAGGCAGCATGTGATCCTGACATTGTTAACGGGACCGCCTCCCCCACTTTCGCCAGCCAGAGAAAGAAAGGCAGGGAGAGCTGTCTATGCATCCTTGGGTCCTGGAGCCTAGTGCAGGGCCTGGCACATATGGAGAGACTCTTGGGAACCAAACTCTCTGGAAAATGGAGATAATGAAATAAAATAATGTATGTAAGAGTGCCTGCCAAGTGCAAGTCGTCACGCAAATCTAAAGTTTCAGCTTCAATAAATAGGAACACCTCCTCTTCAAGATAGTGCCAAAGTGAACATTGGCCAGACTTCCGGGTTAACCTTGAGCAGCCTTGCACAGGGTCAGATTTCCGCCACCAGGCTGAATGCAGTTTTGGAAGGCTGACTCAGGCACCAGAGGGGACAAATGAGCAAAACCATGACCTCATCTTCCAACTGGGAGGCGGAGGGGTGGGCAGGAGGAGAAGAGAGGGCTAAGGAGAGAGACTGAAGCCAAGCCACCAGAAACTCTCCTTCCAAAGGCAGCTGACTCTGGAGGGCACCTCGCCTAGATAGCCAGCAAGAGCTGTTCTGCTATGCCCAGCTTCCCCCTCGCCCCAGTAAAAAATGGAGAGCCCATGGAAAGTGGCAGCAGTAACACTCTGAAAATACTTAGCAGTACAATCAAGGGAAGAAAAGGCCCCAGAGAAAGATAAAAGAGAAGATCAACACTTGTGTCTGCCTCTCTGAGAGTAGCAGAGCGGGAAGGGATGAGAAATGTCTACCAGCCAGAAACGAAGAAACCAAAAAAGCCAGGGACTTGTTTTCACATGCATGCGGCTCTTTGAGGCAGCCAATGGTCAAGGGAGGGGCTTGTATTTTAGAGGCAAGAGGTGGTACACAGCAGACGCTTTATATTAGGATGGACGGGCAAATCTTCGAGCCAAAGGGAAGAGGGAACCAAAGACACGGAATCTGGATCAAGCTAGAGGGTCTTTGGTGGTGGGCATGGTAGTGCGGAGACTGGAAGAATGAGAGCTCCTTTATCCCCCTTTTCCATATGGGAAATCGAGGTGTCCACCTAGCTCCTAGGTGACACAAGTGAGTTTTCCGATTGCTGGCTGCATCTTGCTCATTGAAATCCTCAGGGCACAACCACCCACCATCTTGGATGCCAAAAGAGGTTAGGTCTTGAGTACCCCCTGGTGTCTCCCAAGTTCTCTGCTATTGCCAAGAAGATCAGGTGCAGAGAAACACTAAGAGTGGGGATTCAGGAAGCCTGTGGGTGAGCCTCAGGTGTGCGAGACACTGGGACAGCTGTGGTTCCATCTCCTGGGATGGGCAGAGGGACAGGAGCAGCAGCGGAAACTCCTGGGTGGTGGTAGGGGTGGAGGTATGGATGGAAAGAGTTCTGTATGGGTCATGTTAAATCTGAGATGCCGGTTACACATGCAGAAGGGTAGTTAGCAGGGAGTTGAGTAGATAGTTCACGGGAGAGGTCAAGGTTGACGGTATGAATTAGGGGCCAATGGAACACAGAGAAGTATTGCTTGCAACCATGGGACTGGACGACAGGGCACATGGGTGAGTCTAGACAGAGGACAGGACTCAGGACGGAGTTGGGACCCTCCAGCATTCAGAGGTTGAGCAGAGAAGGGTGACTGCCAGCAATGAAGAAGGGGGGTTCATAAGTGGGGGATGCGGAGGGAAGGCTGTGGATGGAAGAAACAGTAAGAAGAGAGTGTCGGATGGTCAAGCGTGAACTTATCCTGAACTTCACAGCAGGTGTTTTTTGGATTTTGTTTGTTTGTTTTGGACACGAAGGGGACAGAAATGGTTTGGAAGCCGCATTGAAGATCAAGGAAGACTCCTCTTGCCTCTCTTATGTCCCGCGGGACTGGAGGTGGAGGGCAAGTGCCTTCTGCATTCAGTGGGGCTGCAGGGGAAGAAGAGACCTTAGGAAGAGCCAAGCTTCAGGTCAGGCAAGCTGATGGAGACAGGGCTTTGAGAAGTCACAAACACAGGAGAGTTTGCTGATGATATAAAATCCCAGCTGACTGCCAGGGGAACACTGTGACTCTGAAAGTCATGAGGCATTATCTACTGAGTCCTGGTATGGAGCCTCTGGAGCAGCTATCAGTTTTTCCATTTTACAGATGACAAAAAGGCTCAGAGAGGCCAAGCGACTTGCCCAAGATCCCACAGCCACTGATAGCAGCACTAAAACTCAAAACCTGGTCCTTCCAACCAGAGAGTCCAAATGCTTAAAAACTACATACATTTACTGTGCCAATATAGCACAAAACCCCCACAAAGACTCATCTAGAAGAAATCATCTAAACACACACACACACACACACACACGCACGCACATACACAAATTGACGGGAGGAGACACTTACCTATGTAGTTCATGATGAATCCCTGGCCCTTCCCAAAGATGAGGCCGGCAGGGTCTGAGTGGAACTGGATGGTTAGGTCTGGCGTGGACGAGTACAGCTTCTGGGGGCCGCTGTTCCCAAGGTACTGCCCCAAGATGTGAGGCATGACCTCATCGCCGTCATAGATAGTCAGGATGTCGCTGTTGCTCAGGTTCAGGCTTGGGGCGGGACAGAGAGAAGAGGAGAGGTCTCGTGAAACACAATCACGGGAGTATGACAAGCCTTTGATTTAGTTTTTCAGGCAACACACATGTTCCCGAGGCATCCTAGGTAGCAGGTGCTAGGCTAGGAACCTGGGGGGAGGGAGGCATGGATCACAGATGTGACCGGGGCACGCTGATCCTTCCCACGAGCACACACGGTGCCTGGGTTTGGGGAGGGACTGGGATTTTGAAGACTCACGCAGGAGATGGTCTTTCCTGCAAGGAGGTCTTTGCACAGTCGCACACTGCATTGTCGGTAAAATTGCCTCCAATGCTGGTGACGCTAAGGGCCGGGCACTGGGCTACATGCTGGGGGTGCGATACGGGCCTTTCATCCTTTGATGCAGAGCAAGCTGCCTGCTTGCTAATTAGAACCTGCATTTTCATGTCAGGTGAAATGATCCTTCCATTCATCATGTGGCAAAGTCCTCAAAATCAAAGCCAGGTATCTATTATGTGTAGGGGATGGGGCAGAGGGTGGGATGGGGGCACCTTACTCATGAAATGTACTCAAACCTGCTGTCAATATTCATAACAGGAAAGGATGACACATTGTCAAAGACGTGAATGAAAGAAAGCACCTTGACACTAAATATCAGGACTGCAATGGACAGTTAATAATCCAGAAAGCACTTCAATGTGCCAGAGAAACATGTGTTATGTTAGGTGTGCCAGATAAAATTGATCTCTGATTGAAAGAATGCCAGATAATTCAGTGTTGGCTGGAGACAGCTATTAACTTATGCCTCTTCCCTTCTATTCTCCTTCTTCCCTTCCCTTTTACATCTTTACCCTCTTCTTGTGTCTCTCTCTCTAATATTTTTGAACACCTACTAGATGCCAAGCTGTGCTCACAAGAACCACAGAGGGGTGGTATATTCAGACTAGGAAGGAAACCAGGCTTTGTGGTAGCAGTTACAATCAACGCACGTGCAGAGAGAGGAAACTGGGGGCATCATGGCGGCCTCCCTGGAAGAGGTGATGCTTCCTGTGGATGCTCAAGAAAGACTGGAGGGCTATAAGGACACAGAAGGCTGGAGGGCTGTAGGATCCAGACCCTGAAGGGCTTAAGGAGCCAAGTTTATGTGTCTGGATGTCATCTTGCTTGGGATAAAAGCAGCTACACACTGCCTGAGGAGATGCATTCCAGGAAGTGGCCCTGAGCAAAGTTCCTGGAACTCATGCAGGAGTGACAATAGCCATCCCTTGTGACAGCTTCATCCAGTGCCCATGGGCAGGGGTGGTCAGGGAGGGTGGAGGAGGGTGGAAACCACCCATGGTGGTGCTTCCAGGAGAAGGAACAAAAACGACAGAAGCACAAGGAACACTGTGGAAGTGGTGTTCACAGAGGGCAGGGGGTGTATTTTATTCCCCGGCATCTCTCACATTTCTCAGGCAAACTTGCCCAAGGGCTGATTTAGGGACGTTTTTAACTGTCCCCATAACCTCCATCGGCTTCCGTGGCACCACTTTCCTAATAAAAGCTGTCCACTTGCTTTGCATGTGTGGCTTCAAGACAGAGCCATAGACTCATCATACCCTCTGCCAGTTTCCAGCTAAGGCTATCCAGCCTCCAACCCCTATTGTACTGAAATTCCGGAGTTGCCGCCTTCTCTTGCACATATCGTAGGTGCTCAATATATGCTATGGTATGAAAGAGCCTGCCAGAAAGTCTATCTTACAGCAGAAATAGTGAGGTTGATGTCAGCTCTTGACCTGTGATAGGGAAGAGCCTCTTAACTCTAAGAACCATGAAAACATCAATCATTCATGAAAGGGGCTGGATTAGGCTGGTGGGAAACATGGTGGATCGCCAATATTTATTCCGAAAGCTGACTTCGCAGCCGGTCTGCTGGTAACAGTGGGTTCCAGAGAGTCTGCAACTTGCCTTTACTCTATCATTCATTTCAATGATCTAAATGCAGTGGAAGCATCTCCAAGGATGCAAATAGCTTTCATTTGAAAATCCTAGCATCGCTCTTTGTCCTTTGTAAAGCAGGAAGCGGTGGTGCGCTGGAAAGAGCACGCTGCCTTGGAAATCAGAAGGCTTTGGTTTGATTCCTGGCTCTGATACTTGCACGGAGGGCATGTGGTTTTTCTGATGTTCCTTGTCTGTGAACTGGGCTTAATATTTCTGGTCTATGTCATGGGCTTTTGGAGTGAGATAAGGCATGCTGAAAATCTGGGATCAAATTCTAAATCCACTGACAGCACCTGAGCAAGTCTGGTCAAGTCATTGGAATGTTCTGTCATTATGAACATCACCGCCATCAACCTCACCACCATCATCACCACCACCATCACCACCATCACCACCATCACCATTACCATTGCCATTATCATCACCACCATCATCACCACCACCATCATCATCACCATCATCATCATCATCACCAACATCATCACCACCACCATCATCATCACCATCATCATCATCATCACCAACATCATCACCACCACCATCATCATCACCATCATCATCATCACCACCATCATCACCACCACCATCACCACCATCACCATTACCATTGCCATTATCATCACCACCATCATCATCACCACCAGCATCACCACCATCATCATCATTACCACCACCATCACCACCACCATCATCATCACCATCATCACCACCACCATCATCATCACCACCACCATCACCACCATCATCACCACCACCATCACCACCATCACCATTACCATTGCCATTATCATCACCACCATCATCACCACCACCAGCATCACCACCATCATCATCATCACCATCATCACCACCATCATCACCATAATCACCACCACCATCACCCACCATCATCATCATCATCACCACCACCATCACCACCATCATCATCACCATCATCATCACCACCATCACCACCATCAACCTCACCACCATCATCACCAGCACCATCACCACCAGCACCACCATCACCACCATCACCATTACCATTGCCATTATCATCACCACCATCATCATCACCACCAGCATCACCACCATCATCATCATCACCATCATCACCATCACCATCATCACCATTATTACCACCATCATCATCACCACCATCATCATCATCATCACCATCACCATCATCACCATCATCACCACCATCATCATCACCACCATCATCACCACCATCAACCTCACCACCATCATCACCACCACCATCACCACCATCACCACCATCACCACCATCACCACCATCACCATTACCATTGCCATTATCATCACCACCATCATCATCACCACCAGCATCACCACCATAATCATCATCATCACCACCATCATCACCATCACCACCATCATCATCATCACCATCATTACCACCATCATCATCACCGCCATTGCCATTATCATCACCACCATCATTGTCACCATAATCATGATCATGCTCTCTTTAGATTGCTGTTTACAGCAGATGACTTCCATCAGTGGTTCTCAACTATGGGTAGTTTTGTTCCCCAGGAGGCAGTTAGCAATGTTTAGAGACCTGGTTGTCCCAACTAGGGGCTGTCACTGGGGAGTCAATGACAGGGATACCGCTAAACATCCTACACTGCACAAGACAGCCTTCCACAACACAGAACCATTTGGTTCAAAATGTCAACAGCGCTAAGGCAGAGAAACACTGACTTATGTGAACGCATGCTGTAAACAGTGGGCAACAGACTATTGACTGCAACTTCTATTGTCCTGGGATTCCAGCAGAAGTCCCCTGAGCTAAGAATAAGCAAATAGGTTCCGAGTATTCCTACTTTTGAAAGCACTATTGACTGAAACTGGGTCCTCCGGAAGCAGAGCTGAGCAAAGACGAATGTCTCCTGGAGTCAGGCTGGTCTGGGAGGCCACCCCAGGCAGCACTGGTGAGGTGGTGAGGCGGGAGGAAGCGGAGGAGCTAATATATAGTCATCGACGGGGGAGTTCCACTGTGGGCCCTGGGCTCAGTCCCGCAGGAACAGTCAACAATGGTGTAGAACATACCTCGGGGGAGAGGGAACTGGGAATTCATCCTCCAACCCTGATCCCTCATTGGCTGAGGGTTGCTCTTAAGTGTACCAACCCCCAGCACTTCTGGCCTGCCCATGAGGGGCTTGCAGTAGGAAGCTACGGTAGGTACACCGTGTCAAGTGCTGTAGGACTCAGACAGGGTATCCATGGCACCTGCTACTGCCATCAATGCATCCCTTCCGATCTGCGCCCTTCCCCCTCTCTAGCTTATAGAAGGCGAAGCATTTATTGGGCTGCTAAAGAGGCTTGCAAGAAGGACCTACTCAGCGAGTGTCACTCGGGAGGGGGGACTAGGGGAGGGGAGAAAGTGTTTCATCTTCACCTTAAGCCTGGTGAGGAGGGCTTCAAGGACACTTGGTGGCTTGGCAGGTGCCTTTGGGGCTTGGGGACCAGTGACTGCATTTGATGTTCATCAAGAGGAGAGTAAGGACTCTCAGTCAGACTGGAGCTGCCTGCCTGCCTTGGGGGCAGAGAGAGACAAGAGGGGAAAGGAGGTGTTGGGAGTGAGCTCCCCATCACTAATGAAGTAGGGAGAGGAATCATATTTCCTGGGTCCAGATGTGGACCCTGAAGATAGGAGCCACTGTGGGTCTCCTTAAAAGTGTCCCCCATCCTGAAAGGGGATGGGATCCATCCAAAGGGAAAGCCAAGAGCAGCCAGACTCAAGAGACGTTGCCCCCATCAAGTTCCCCATGACAGAGAAAAAGCCCAGCATTCTGTATCTTCCGTGATGTGACCGTGCTGTCCGATCAGGCTTTTTTGGGAGTAGGAAGCAGTTCCCCCAGGCCCTCCCTACTGCAGAATTCCCAGCCTAAGGAGCCCTGTGGAGGGCGCAGGGAGTTTGAAAATGAATGATGTTTAGGGCTTTATGGTTAGTAGACTGAGCCACACTTGTTATGACCAGAAGACCTGTAAAAACTAAGCTTTCCCCCTAAGAAGTACAAAAAAAGAAAAAAAAAAAAAAAAAAAAAGAAAACAGACCATGAATGATGGGGCAGTGAAAGAGTAAGGTTACTCTCTGCCTTATCCTTCTGGATCCACCTTCTTCATAGGCTGGTTCCACGGATATGCAAATGCCAGGAATTTCTCCTCCGCCCACCTCAGAAGACAAGCCTGCGTTTCGCTTGCCCGTCCGGCTATATTTAATACACGGAGGGCATCCAAGGTCCCCACCACTGGACTGTCCTCAGCAACCGAGACAAAAATGCAGAATTAACAGCCAAGAGACTGGCCATGGGGCACAGCAGGGGCCTTCCACCGAGGACTCCAGTGAGACATCGGCCAGATAACAATCCAGGGAGGTGCTGAGAAATCAGGATGTCGGTTTGACTCCAGAACAGACATGGGATGGATAGATGCTGGCAGGCAGGTGGGTTTGAGGGGACTGGAATTGGGTGTAGGCAGGTCCTCTGCAGGGAGGATGCCACAGGGACAGTCCCCGTCTCCTCCAGTCCCTCTCTGGGGCCAAAGGGCCAGGCTCTCGTGGAGTTCCAACCAGGAGACCCCCGCTCCTGTGTCTCCTTCTGCCCCTGTCTTTAATTTTTCTCCATCCCCCTTCAGTTGGACTGTAGGGAAGCACCTCCTTGCCTGGCCCCAGTCTCTCTCCTCGGCAGCCAGATGAATCCTTCTGAAACATAAATCTGGCTCCTTCACTGAACGGATGAATGGAGAAGCAAAACGCAGTGTATCCCTACAATGGAATGCCATCCAGCCATAAGGAGGAATAAAGCATGGATGCATGCTCCATCATGGATGAACCTTAAAGACTTTCTGCAGAGTCAAAGAATCCAGTCTCGAGAGGCCACACAGCGTATGATGCCTTTGATAAGAAATACCCAGAATAGGTAAAGCTGTAGACACAGAAAGCAGCTTGGGGGTCAGGCTGCTGGGAGGAAGGGAGGAAGGGAGGCTGGGAGGAAGGGTTGGGGACAAATGGAGACGGCTGGGTGAACAGGTACACAGTCCGTTTGGGGAGGATGAAAAGTGCTTTAAAATTAGACGCAGGGGTTGGTTGCACGACAGTGTGAAGGTACCCAATGCCACTGAGCTGTAGAAGTTGCCAACACCCCCCATTCTTCTTTGATATGCTGGTTGCCAGAATCAAACCCTGCACCACCCCTGCACTGCCTGATGAGACACTCCAAAGCCAGCCCGTGGCCGTGACCTGCTGGGTTGTAGCTTCCTCTCCTCTCCACCTTGACCCTGCTCCAGGCACATCCTGTAGCCCCTTCCGGGGTCGGAGCAGTCATCTGTGGGCACGCTATCCAGTGCCCCCACTTTTGTCGTCCAGTTCCAGTCTCTACTCAGCCAACAAAACTACCTTTTGGGCTACCTCATGGGCCAGATATCTGAGTAAAGGTCTCCCAAGACCCTCATTTAGCTTTCAAACAACGCTCAAGCACTCAAACAAGAACTCCACACGCTAACACCTAGGACCATCCCTGTTTTAACAGATGAGGAAACTGAGGCTCACATAAGAGTCAGACCCGGGGCCCTAACCTGGGTCTGTTGGATGCCAAAGCCCGAGACGTGAACCATATGTTATACGATGTCCCATGAAAGCCACATATACGTGTCTCCAAAAAGTGTGACTAGCTTCAGTCTGGCATCAGGAAATTTGTGAATAGAACATTACAAACAAAATCTGCAGGGTGAGGAAAAGCCCCGTCGCACTGCCCCTGGCATCCTGCTGAGCCCTATGTCCTTATGACATCATTGCTAAAGGTCATTTGATTAGACCCATCATTTCAACTTTTTTTTTCCTACCAAGGTAATATTTCTTCTCTCTAACTCCTTGTTTTAAAAGACCATCTCCTAAGCATTTTACATTTCTTGATAACAATGAAATCTGCTTCATTTTGTTGCCATTATTGATGGTGTATAATCGGGTATGTAATAAACCAGCATTAAACTGACTACTTAGTCTGGGGGGCTTCATTTTGGTAGATAGGAGATTTCTGTTAAGGTTTTTTTTGGGGGGGCATATTTAAAAAGACACTGGGCACCTGGCTGGCTCAGTCGGTGGAGCATGTGTCTCTTGATCTTGGGTCGTGAGTTCAAGCCCCACGTTGGGTGTACAGATTACTTAAAAATAAAATCTTGGGGCACCTCGGTAGGCTCAGTTGGTTAAGTGTCTGACTTCGGTTCAGGTCATGATCTCAGTTCGTGGGTTCAAGTCTCGTGTCAGGCTCTGTGCTAACAGCTCAGAGCCTGGAGCCCGCTTCGGATTCTGTGTCTCCCTCTCTCTCTGCCCCTCCCCCGCTCACACTCTGTCTCTCTGTCTCTCAAAAAAAAAAAAAAAAGAATAAATGTCAAAAAAATGAAAAAAAGGAATCTTTAAGAAAGAGTCTGGGGAGGACGCATAAGAAATCAATTACCGTGATTGCCTCTGGGGACAGGCTCAGAGGAGGGGGTTGTTTGCTGTTTCCACAGTAGACTCTTGTACTTCTGGATGTTGAATCATGTGGCTGTATTACCTCTTCAGAAAGGATAAAAACAGCTCAAGGGACCCCCATTATTGCTTTCATTAGGGTCTAGAGAGCCAGAGAGGTTTCGGCGAGGAATACGAGTTTGGTTCTGACACAGATTGGCATACCTTTCTCTGGAGCGGTAATTCTCTCGGCCAGCAGAGGGCGGTGTGCGCCTAAGCATGGTGGAGATTCCCATTCCCCTGCAGCAGGTGCCCATTCTTGCCTCAGCCAATCAGGGGCCCGGATGTGGGGGGAAGGTGGTAGGTGAGCTTTATAACTGTTGAGCTGCCGCCATTAATATTCCACAGAGGTTGTAGAAAGCAATGATGAGCAAGCCACCTTGCTTTCCTTTATTCCTTTTTAAACAAACGGCTGACCCTCGCTTAGAAATCTTTTTTTTTTTTTTTTTTTAAAGATTTTAAAAGGCTTTCCCCGGTGGCGTTCGCAGGATGATTTGAGCTAGACAAATGTAGTTGAAAATGTCTAATGGTTATGTATTTATTTAAATGTGGATTTGAAAAAAATATATATAAATATACGGTCTGTGCATCAAACTTCTAATTTCATGGACATTATTTTGCTTAGGGTAAGCCAAGTGAAAAAGCAAGCCAATTTATATGCAGTTTAAGGTGGGGCGGGGGGAGATAAGAGGTAGCTGGTTAATAGAACGGGTCTGTGGAAGAAGCGACATTAAACGCACACAAGAATGTCCAGTTTTTCAGCCTTCCTGGACTCCCAGGGGGTCCACGGTCGGGCCCACAGCTCACTTCTGCTGTCTCAAACATCTTTGTACACCAGACCCTTTGATGGTCCTAGACCTGCCTTAGCCCATGCTGGTCCCTTTATTTGGAAGGCCTCCCCTCACCTCTCTGCTCGACAACATCTAATTCCTCAACATCCCTCTGTGCTCCCGACCCCATCCTGCACTGACAGCGATATGATAACCAGTCAAGGTTTCCATAAGGCTCCTGATGCCCAGAGCTCTTCCGAGCACTTCATACATGTTATCCTCGGACGAACCCTGGAAGACCTACTATCCTCACCCATATCACAGAGGGGGCAAACTGAGGCACCCGGTGGTGAAGAAGCGCAAGGAGGCTCAAAGAGCTGGTCGTATAGGGCAGCCAGCCTCCAAATCCGTGTGGTTGGAAGGCAGAACCTCTCTCATCTCCCACACCGGGCTGGCTAAGCTTCCCTGAACAGTACCCACCTCTCCCCAGTGTCCCTGGGGCCCAGCACAGGGCTTGGCACAGGTGAGACAAATGTCGTTTACATGAATTATGGTGAATTTTCCTCCATTTTCCAGATGGGCAAACTGAGGCTTAGAGGGTTTGCATGACTTTAGGAAAACACTATGCTGCAATTGAGGCAGGACCTCTGTGGACCAGTAGAGATGGTGAGGAAATAAAGTATAGGATTTAAATAAGGGAGAAAAAAGAGGGACCCAACGCCCATAAATGCAGTTTTAGGCGTGTTCGAATTTCTCTTAAAAGACCTCTCCAGAGTTCTCTTGTGTCTGTTTCTCATGGGATCCCCTCCACCACAGAGCGATGTCATGAATCCCATTTTATAGAGGAGGAAACCGAGTCCAGGAAGGCCCAGGTCCCAAGGCCTCCGTGTGCCACACGGCCACCGTTAAACACCCCTCAGCACCGTGGAATTGCTGAAGGCCCCTTTGGCCCAGTGCTCATTCGGTTTCAATTAAATTTGATAAAATGGCAGACGGCACAAGAAACCATGTCAGCTCCAGGGAGGACACGGAAAACCAATCTTTCTGGCCCCCTAAAAGGACACCGGAGTGCATGAAAATGAGTGGTTTTCTAATTTCCTTGTTTGTGCTTCCTTTCCTTATTCCCTCTCTCCCCGAGACATTCACCAGGTGCTTGTCAATGTCAGGCTCAGGAACCAGCCCTCTGCTGCTGGGTCTCAGTCCCGGCTGCACGTGAAAAGCTCTGCGGAGATTTAAACACTCTCGATGATGCTTAGGCTGCACCCCAGACCAATGAGACCCTCAACATGTCAAGGGGTGGGCCCCCGGATCAGTGTCCCTTCCAAACTCCCCAAGAGGCTGTACCAGGACCCAAAGGCGCTACTCTGCGTGTGGTTTCAGAGGGGATGACACCCAGTCTCTGTTCTCCACTGCCTTTCCTCCTTTCTCTGGTTTCTGCCCCCGTCCCCCTCTCCACCAATTCCCCTCTCATACCCAAAGAGAACGGGAAGAAAGAGACTCCTGGGTTACACATGCCTGTCCTCTGGGACCACCCATGGGCCGAGCTGCTTCTGATTTCCACATCCCTGGACTGAGCCACCTCAGAATGCCGCGGGCAGAGCTTGGTCAAGGTCAATGTCAAGACATTTCACAGCCAGCATTGTGAACCGGGGAAAAACCCAGCAGCTCCTGGCTTGGTTTGTCTATGAAAAAGTCAGTCCTCAACCATCCTGTGAGTTTGCTCTGTCTTGAGAGGCAGTGGTAAGAGAATCCTAGAGGTGCTGATTTCTAGCTGGGTGACCCTGAGAGAGTGGCATAACCTCTCTGAGCCTCAGTGTCCTCACCTGTAAAATAGGAATAATATTGTGGGTGGCTGTAAAGAAGGTAGTTAGGGCCAGGAATTCAATTAAAAGGGCATCTTTTGTCTTAAAAAATATTTATGATGAGTGACATAGCCTGTAAAGGCAGGAGGGGAGTGTGGTAAGGGGGTGTGGCAACAAAACCCGGTGTCATGAGATTGCACAGGGGGCCACCCCCTTGGCCACTTCTCTGCTCTGGGGCTATGGACAAGTCTCTTGCCCAGCCCAGGCCTCAGTTTCCCCAGATGACAATCCCCAAATCCATGAACCATAAAACAATGAATTAGCAATGGCCATGATTTCCTCGGGCTTCAGGCTTTCCTCCTATTCAGAGGGTCGGACCCCACATTTTCCCCACTTCCTGACTCAGCGGCAGTGAAGGCATCACCGTGGGAATACCAGGATTCAGACATAGGTTGGTGAAGCCTGGGTTTCTGGGACCCAAGAGTGACCACGCACAGACCTGTGGCCTTTCCATCACTTCCCTGTGTGGAGATGCCCACACCTCTTCCTCTTTCTGGGGAGGAGCTTCTCCAAATTCATAAAATTCGGGGGCTCTCAGGCCTCTTTCATTAGGACCTCTAAGTCAGGGTGCAAAAGCTGACCTTGAGAGAGCATAATTGAGGGCAGATTGGGATTTGTGTGTGGGGGGTGGCAATGTGTATATGTGTGTGTGTGTGTGTGTGTGTGTGTGTACAGGGTGTGTGTATATGGGGTATATGTGTGTGTGTGTGTGTGTGTGTGAGAGAGAGAGAGAGAGAGAGATGTGTATACGTGTAGGGTGGCCATCTGCACACACGTGCGCACACACACGCGCAGGAGGGGGCCCTGGGCTCTGCATGGCTGGAGGAAGATGTTTCAGAGCTGTCCCCAGCAGGAGCTGACCCCATCCTGACACACACATTGAAGGCATCACTTGTAAAGCCTTGGTGTGGTTCATCTGAGCTGCCGAAACACTGCCTGTAAGCCCAGTGCCGGGTTGGCAGCGTGGGCTCTGCCCCGGGAAGTGTCCCCTAGGAAGAAATGACCCGTTCAGAACCTCGAGGGCTCACCCTGAGCTCTCCCGGGAGGCACCAGGCGGGCGCCCCAGGGCTTCCCCAGGTCATGGCCGTCAGAGGAGCACAGACAGGGCCTCTGGCCAGCACGCACTGCCTGGACCGCAGCCCTGCCCAGCCGCTGGCCTGCCCAGAACTCTCAAGGGAGTCTGGCTGCCGTCAGGATCACGTCGGTGCCACTGCGCAGAGCAGGGCTGGGAGGCGGTGCGGGCCATGAGCTCAGTGTCACACGGCCAGGTCCGAACCCCGGCACCCCTACGTCCAGCTGGTGAGCCACCGGGCCCCTCTGAGCATCTGTGTCTCCATCTGTGACATGGGGGACGTCATCGTGTGGACTCCTTGGTTGCTCTGAGGATTAGGTAAATTGACAGAGGTACTGGGCACGCAGAGAGTCTGGCTCGCGGTCAGGGCTTGATCCGGGGGAGTCTGATGCGATGCCAGCCACATGGCGGGCCCTCAGGAAACACCCCTGAATAATAAGTGAGTGAGGCCACTGCATGTCAGGGATTCATGAAACAAGCAGCCGCGTCTCCCTAGGATGTCAAATCTAATCGCATCCGAAGGGCTCGAGCTCCAAGGTGTGCACTAGCCAGGTGACGTCCCAGCTCAAGGCAGGCGGCGGGTCTTCACCAAGGCTGGGAAGAGCGTGGAGGGGCTGAGGAGCAGGAAAGGGGCAAGTGCCGGCAGAAGATTTACCCTGGAGCTCGTGCTGGCCTGTTACCACTGGCCACGACAGCCCCTTGCACATTGCAGGAGGGGGGAGTAATCCGTCAGGTGGATGCCTGGGTAGCACTTCTGCAAGAACCCTCCTGATTCCTAGCTGTCATGCCAAATGCCAAGCTCGGGGGCAATCAACCCTTGTGAGTGCGTGCGTGCGTGCGTGCGTGTGCATGTGTAAAATGGAACTCAGTGTGTGCACATGCCAGAGGAGGAATTAACAACAGCATCATCATCACAGCTCACAGCTGCCAATTAAATTACTGAGTGTAGGTAACGTACCAGGTCCTTGCCTAATGCTTCATTCTCTCAGACTCTACGAAGCGGGCACCATTATTCTCCTCATTTTAAAGAGAGGCAATTGACATTCCGGAAAGTGAAGTGACTCATCCAAGGTCGCACAGCCCATAGGTGGACGAGCTGGGAGCTGAACCCGAGACTTGCCAGCACAAGCCAAGGCCTTTTGCTCTCTCCCGCGTGTTGGAGGCATTGTATGGAGAGGGAAACGTTCCCCAGGCCTTCGAAATTCCAGGGACCAAGTGCTAAGCACAAATCTCGTCTCCTTCACTTCCTAGCTGTGGGATGGTAGGCAAGTTCTTCACCTCTCTGAGCCTCGGATTCCTTTGGTAAAGTGGGGAACCGGGAGACCCGGCTTCTGACCCTCACTCTTCCCTGGCTGAGGTAGCTTGAGCGCAAACATGATTTCAAAGCTCTGCCCCTCTCTGCGTCCGTGATCCTTGCAGGGAGGCTTTGAAGCACCTGCCATCAGGAGGAGTCTGGGTCTCCACCCTTTGAATGCGGGCCGGCCCTGCTCTGTGGCTTGTTACGGGACACGGAAGATGATGCCGCTGTGCCAATTTCTAGTGTAGGCTCAAGAGGCCTTGGATGCTTCTTCTCATCGTCCTGGAACCCTGGCGAGTCACGATGGGAAGAAGCTCGAGCTAGCTGTTGGAGGAAGAGAGACAGGCGGGGCAGAAGAGCCATCCTGGGCCGGGCCAGCCCAGACTGTCTGATGGCCACTCCCCCCCCCCCCAAAAAAAAAGACCAGTCACAATCTGCAGAGCTACCTACCCAACACATAGCTGCCCAGAGGGGCACATGTGAGCTGGCGGAGACCAGAAGAACTGCCTTGCTGACTGGCAGACTCGAAAGAAATGATACAAGCTTTCTGTTTTATGCTGCTGAGTTTGGGCTCATTTGTTATGCAGCAGGAGCTGACTGACAGAGTCATCTTGAGACAGTCTCTTCCTGTCTCTGGGCCCCCAGTTTCCTCATCCACAACAGGATGGGATTTGGGCTCCCTGAATTTTGCCGTGATTTCTTGGATTCCTTACAACTTTCGGCTCTGGGGAAATCCCATCTCCCTCCACTAATGGATTGGAAGGTTTTTATTTCTACTGTGGCCATTTCTTCCATGATTTCCGCTGGAAATCTGTGCTCCTGGCATCAATGCTGCCCTTGACTGTTGGCTCTTCCTTGTTGCCTGGACCTCAAACTGAATTCTTACAGCCCAAAGCAGCTATATCCCTGTTTAAAGAACTGTAGTGCCTCTGGACAAGGTACTTAATTTTTAGGGTCTGGAATTAACTTAGCACAGAACAGGTTGGCAGTAGCTGAAGAGAAATATTCCACGGCTATCAATCATATGGTTACTGGGCTTTGTTATTAGGTCCTTTTATTTCCTGGTTAGAGAGCTGTGTTGAGGCCCCATAAACAGGGAGGGATTTGGGGTTGGGCTCCAGAGCAGAGTCAGAGAAGGCAAGCCGGAGCCTGGCTGAAATTGTTTCCTTCCATATGTATGTGTACATTTGCAAAAGATGCCACGAAACAGAGGGGGGCGGGGAGGGGAGACATCTCTCTGAGCCTGAATTTCTTCCTCTGTAAGATGGGGTCAGGGAATTCTCCCTTGCGGAGCACCTCACGACTACTTATGGTGTGGTTATAACATTGGCCTTGGCCCAGGAGGCCTGAGTTCGAGTCCTAACTCGGCCCCTCCCCAGCTGTGTCCTCAAGTGACTTCATCTCTCTCAGCCTCAGTTTCCCTATCTGTAAAAGGGGAGTGCCACTGTGACATCACATAGGTGTCCTGGTAAGGCTTACATGATGTAGTTTGGGGAAAGCACTCAGCGACTGGCAGACAGCAAGTGCTCAATGAATGTAAGACATCCTTTATGATGGTGTCGTCATCAATGAAATAAGGCATGTCAAGTATTTAGCATAAAATCTGGCACATAGTAAGGGGTGAAAATGATGTCAGCTGTGGTTATTTGCTTACTCTATGTGAGAAACTTTACTAAGAATACACATGTTATTTAATTAACTCACACACTTACCACTTCTCTCTTTTATTCAACAGATATTTATTGAGCGTTTGCTTTGTGCCAGGCACTGGGGATAAAGTGAACAAAGTATCCCATTGTGAGGCCTGCCCGAGGCCACTGAGCTACTGGGGTGGCAGGGCCAGGATTTAAATGTAGCTCTTTTTATTTTTATTTATTTTTTTTAGAGAGTGAGAGAGAGAGAGACGTGCAAATGGGGGAGAGGGGCAGAGGGAGAAAGAGAGAATCTTAAGCTGTCTCCACGTTCAGCACGGAGCCTGACTCAGGGCTTGATCCCATGACCCTGGGTTCATGAACCTGAACCGAAATCAAGAGTCGGCCATTCAACCCACTGAGCCACCCAGGCGCCCCTAAACGTAGCTCTTTTTGACTCTAGAAGCTTTTGCGTCTCCCTATCATGTGGCGTTTTCAAGATTGTGACCTCTGTGCTCAGCATCTACAGCTTAGGCTGTTTTTCTGGTCCTAACTCTGACTTGCTGTGTGATGCTAGGCAAATTACTTCCTGTCTCTGGGCCCCTCCCAGCTCTTCTATTCTATGATGCCTTCACCAATAATTCCTTAGTTTTTTAGTTCTCCTTTCTATGCTTTACGGAGAGGGGGAGGGAGAGGGAGAGAGAGAGAGAGACACAGAGAGAGAGAGACTGATTTCAGAAATCCTTAATGTTTTAAAGGGCTCGTGTTCCGTTGTGTTTTAGGTAAGCTGACGGAGCTGAGAGGTACATGATGGGTTTGGGAATAGGCATTTGGGGTATGAAGGGGGTTTAGCCTGGGGGTTCCTGACTCGTTTTAAGATAATAACACACCCTCCTTCCCGTCTCTAACACCAATAATGCAAGACGGATGGTTCTAATTAACGCTGCAATTCGGGGCGTCCGTTTGCTGTCTAACGGTCCCTGCTTTCACTGCCTGAGCCCCCCATGCTCACAAGGACCCCTCCTGGGGTGCCCGTCCCCCATTCCAGCTTGGCCAATTGACACTCTTCAGGATCCTGCTTGCATCTCACTCTTTCTGCACAGAGCTCACACAGCGTCCTGCTAACCTCCCCGCCCTCACCCCTCCGGCCACGGCCCTTAGCCTGCGTGTCACCAGGTTGTCTATTTATGGCACTCCTTCCCTTCCTGAGCTTTGGAGATTCTGGAGGCCTGGGAGCCTCCCCGGAGCATCGCAGAGACATAAGGTTGGTCCCCCCAAACCTTGTTCAAGCCCATAAACGCGGAGGCTACGGTGTGTGTGTGTGTGCGAACGTCGGCTCAGTCCTTTGTTGGCCGTGTGACCTGAGAAAGCCACTTAACAGGCTCTCTGTCATTTGCAAATCCGGGACATGGTGACAATAATATCTTCTAAGGAGTCCTGGTAATCATAGTGTCTGTTGATGAAGTGCCAGCTACGTGCCAGACCCCACGCGACACGCTGTGCATACATTATCTCTAATGTAGGTAATTTCCCCTCTGTAATTATCTCTCCCCACCATGGCTCTAATTTATGCAATTATTATCTCTGCATAATAACGCGCATGCTCTCTATCGCTCAGGGGTGTGAAGCATGCAGTTCGGGTTCGGGCACATAGTAGGTCCTTCAGAGACGGTGACTCGTCATCTCCCAACGCCCGCGGCATCCACAGACCCGCCCAGTGGGTGACAGGGAACAACGCCCCCTCTCGCCTGCCTCGCGCGGTTTACGTCCTCGTGACTCAGCAGACGTTGCCCAGCACCTACTACGGGCCACCTACCCCGCTCAGTCAACAGTGCAAACGCCCTCCCCCTCACCGAGGCGATAAATAACAATTTCCAACGCTTAGGCGGCGTGAGGGGCCCTGAGGACAGAATTATTTTTACTATCAAACCCAAATTGGTTTACTAAAACTGTCAGCGGAAACCAAGCAAGATAAATTAAACCCAGCAGCTCTCGGGCCTCGCGTAACCCTCGCGGGTGAGATGCTATTTTCACTCCCTCTGTGGGAGGAAGGAGGCGCCAGGCCCAGATGCCACACTGCCAGACGCGCGCCAGAGTCCGCGGGGAGAGCCCGAGGCTGCTGACCGGAGGACTCGGCTCCCCTCTGCAACGGTTAATCCCGGCTCCGGCTGAAACCCTTCCCCGGCTGCCCAGTCGGGGCGAGCGCAGACTCCCTAAAGCGGCCTTCAAGGCTCTGCCTGATTCCACTGCCGCCCCTCCTGCGTCACTGAGCTCCAGATACACAGGGCTTCCTCCGGCTCCTGTCAAGTGCGGGTGCGGGGGAGGCCCCCAGACTCTGGAGACACGGCAAGCGGAGTGCATTCCACTCAGGTCCCCGCTGTGTGGCCACGGTCGCCCTTCCCCTGTCCGAACCTCAGCGTACCCATCTGTCAAATGGAGGCGATGATGGAACCCGGTGCACGTGCTTGCTTTGAAGGTGCCTGCGATGCGACAGCCCTGGATGCACGCAGCGTCCAGCGTCTGTTCGATATTCGAGCCCCGAAAAGGAAGAGAGGCGTGCTCTCCTGCTTCTGGACCTTAGCGCATGCTGTTCCTTTGGTCTCAGACACGGTTCCCCACCCCCATCTTTGCCCGTCTTGGCGAGGGTGTCCCTGAGTCGGTCCTACTGACGCTTTGGGTCCACTACTTCCTTGTGGTGGGGTCTGTCCCGTGCACCGCGGGGTGTCGGGCAGTATCCGTGACCCCTCCCCACCGGACGCCAGCAGCACCCCTCCCCCCACGCGAACGGCACGGCCAGAACCGCTTCCAGACTTCGCTGTTTCCCGAGAGAGAGATGCTGCTTTCTCTGGACAGCCTTTTCCTCCCACCGTGGACCAGGCTCACCCTCCCGACCCCGGGCCTCGGGGGCCCCTGGAGTTTTCTCCTGTCTGTGCCGTGTCAGCTCATGGTGTGGGCTCCTCCGGGGCAGGGCTGCCCCGTTCTCGCTCTCTGCCGGGGCCGAGCCTCAATGCCCCGTTCACAGCGGGCCTTCACGTCCATGAAACCGGATCGGATTGATTTTGATGGTACCTCAAATCCTAAGGCTCTGGGACCATGTTGGCCGTGTGCTCTGTAGGGGCACGGAGGCCGCCCTGTGGTCTCACCATCACCCTCACCTCCGCATCGGATTACCCAGAAGGACGGTATGGCCTCCCCGCCCCCCACCCCCACCTGGCTCGGGCCTCAAACTCTACCGATGGAACTGGCCATCACTGGGTTGGGGTCCTCACTCTAGATTCTGCTTCAAAGTCTCTGATGGCAAATCCTTTGACACTCTAACTCTATATAACCTTCTTTTGGGGGTCTTACCCTTACTGTTATTTTACACGATAATTTTCCAAAGTTTATTTATTCTTTTTTTTTTTTTTTGAGAGAGAGAGAGAGAGAGACAGTGACAGCACCCAGTGGGGGAGGGGCAGACAGAGGGAGAGGGAGAGAATCCCAAGCAGGCTCTGCCTTGTCAGCACAGAGCCCGACGCGGGGTTCCAACTCATGACACCGGAGATCGTGACCTGAGCTGAAACCAAGAGTCGGATGCTTATGTGATCATTTTTAGCCAAACTTTTATTTCTTAGCATTGCTGGTCACGTAATAAATATGGGTTTCTTGACAAAGGGAGGCCATATCTCTATGGTCTTCCCATATTGTTCTGAACTTTCCTCCCTTCTTGTACATAAGAGGCAGTTGGACATGAATTTGGGGCTAAAAGTCTGGCTCTGAAACTTCATAGCTGGATGACCATGGGAAGTTGTCTTTATTCCATTGACTCTTATTTATTAAGCACCTACTATGGGGCCAGGCATTGATCTACATACTGGGGTTACAGCAGGGAATCAAACAGAAACAAAAAATCCCTCTATTCCCACGGATGTGACATTCTAGATGGAGGGGATGAAACACTTCAACAAATATGACAATGTGTGGTGCGTTGGTGGCTCTAAGTGCCACCCACGTAGAAAAGTGAAGCAAGGTAAGAGTGTCAATAATGACAGAGATGATCAAGGTGTTCGGGGACATCTCAGAGGAGGTGATTTGTGAACAGAGGCCTATAAGAAGCTAGGGCGTGAGCTATGCAGGCTATTCAGGGCAGAGCATCCTGGGGAGGGTATGGGGGAGAAGAGATAGTGCAAAGGCCCTGGGGTAAGTTCGCAGAACAAGGAAGCCAGTGTGGCCAAATGAAGAAATGAAGCAGGAGACGTGGCCAGGGCTAGATCACATGGGATGTTTTGTAAGGACTTGGCTTTTATTCTAGATAAAATGTAAAGCTACTGTAGACTTTTGAGCAGAGTGTGATGGGACCTGGCTTAGGTTTGAACAGGATCACTCAAGGTAGTGGGTTATAAATAGCTCCAAAGGGGACAAAAGCGGGAGCAGGGAGACCAGTGAGGTTGCCTCTGGAATAATCCTGGCATGAGAACATGGACCATGGTGGTGGGGGGTGTGTGTGTCACAGGTGCTTGAACTCTGGGCATATTCTGATTCTCGAGTAGAATCAGCAGGATGTACTGGGGACTCAGGTACAAGGTGTGAGAGGGAGAGAAGAATCTGGCTCACAGTGCGGCAGCTCGTACTGGCCCACGTGAGTCAATCGTTAAGCATCCGGGCATCTGGCGAGCCTGCTGGCATTGTATTGGTAGCTTGGAACGGCCATGGTGGGAGTCGTTACACGGAGGAAATTGGCAAATGTGTAAGCAGCTTGAAATTGGCCATGGTGGGAGTCCTTACACCCAGGAAACTGGCAAATGCCATAAATCAGGGTGTTTCTCCCCACCCCACTGCCAAGAAAGCCAGACGTTGGACACGCACCCATTCTACTCGTCTAGAAAAATTCCCAGTCCTTTTGACCTTAGCAGCTTATGGCAGAATGGATGATTCCTTCCCGAGATGGGAAGATGGGGTGAAACAGGTTTGGGGAAGGGGAATCAGATCAGGAGTTTAACTTTGGGGTTAAACTCCTTCATTCAGGAGGCCTTTTAGACACCCAACTTGAACAGGTCAGAAAGCAAGGAGTAGGAATTAAACAGAATAGTTGTCTTGCCCCCATAGGATTCCTCTGGGGAGGACACAAATTTACGTCTGTAAAGAAACTCACAAACAGGAAGTGCTCCGTGATGAGAATCACGGCAATGAGAAAGAACCCCTCAAATCTGGATCTGATCAGCAGATACTGTTTTTTTGAAGGGGGGGGGGTGGGAGTGGGGAAGGGCCATTATTCTACAAAATAGAATTTAAATGATTTTAGGTGGGGATGTACTATATCCCCTTCATCACAGACCCTTCCCCTCCTTATCGTCCCGCACTGACCCCACTCCCCAGTAACAGGAATTACGCGCCTGTCCTGCAGGAGTTTGAATCGTTATTCTCTTGACTCGAGGCAACCCATCGGCTTGCAGAGAAGGAATGTGAGGCCCAGAGAGGCTTGGTGATGGGTCCAGGGTTGCTCGGGATGCCCTGTCAGGGCACGGAGGAGGAAGACGGGGCTCCTCTCTCCCGGCTAACAGTGATATCTGGGGCCACCAGGCTGACCGGAAGACAGAAAGTCTGCCCCCGGCGAGGGGTCCCTTCCTGATGCTAATGCCAGCAGTGGCCTGGCTTTGAGGAACCATTTCTGCTTTAACTGCTCAGGTCCCTGGATCGGCTGCCCTATTGCGCGCTTTGCAGTGGAAACAAAACCCCATTTAGTGTCAGGCTGAAGGTTAATTGAATGTTTGATGCCTAGAGGGAGTGAAAGGAAGGGCTCCCGGTTTCCTGTTTCCTCATTCAGGCCTGTGACACCAAGGGGAGATGTGGGCCACTCTTGGTGACGCAACACCGGCCGTCTTGGGGACACACTGTGAGGAGAAGGCCGCTGAGCCCAGCAGAAGCGGGAAGCACAGACAATTTCTGGGGGTACGGGGCTGGGGGGACCTTCTGCAAGAGAAGCCAGGCTATCAGGAGTTGGATTCTCCTTCTCCTGGCTGAAGACCGAGGTGCTTTGCCAGTAACTTCTGGCGGTGGGGTGCTCCCAAGCCAGGACTACACGTTCATATTTATCATGAGGGCAGTAGGGAGCCACAGAAGGCTTCCCACAGGAGACAGCTTTAGAATGGCGTTTTCTATGTGAAGCGTCAGCTAAGAAGACTCCAGGCCTCCCTTGAACTCTTTCCATAAGCCCTACCTATTTCATTTTATTTTATGTTTAATGTTTACTTTAAAAAAATTTTTTTAGCATTTATTTTTGAGAGACAGAGAGAGGCAGAGCATGAGCAGGGGAGGGGGGAGAGAGAGAGAGAGAGAGAGAGATACAGAATCCAAAGCAGGCTCCAGGCTCTGAGCTATTTGTCAGCACAGAGCCTGACACGGGGCTCGAACTCACAGACTGCAAGATCGTGACCTGGGCCAAAGTTGGACGCTCAACCGACTGAGCCACCCAGGTGCCCCAATGTTTACTTTTTTTTAATTATGAGAGACAGAGGCCTCAAACGGGGGAAGGGCAGAGAAAGATGGAGAGAAAGAATCCCAAGCAGGCTCCCAGCGCAGAGCTCGACGTGGGGCTCGAACTCACAAACCGTGAGATCATGACCTGAGCCGAAATCAAGAGACAGACGCTCAACCGACTGAGCCACCCGGGTGCCCCTCCACAACCAACCCCTTCCCAATATCCACGGTTCGCACATGGCAGGCGTGCATGTATGTCCCCACCCCCGCCCAGAGTTAATAGAGACAATCCAACCTGCTCTTCTCCAATATAAACTTGACTGCCCAAGGGGCAACGGTCAGACCCTTTCTGGAGCCTACAACGGGGCCTGGCTCACGGCAGACCCTCGAGAACGAGGTGTTGCGTGAATGAGCACTTTACAGCAGACTCTGGAAGCCAGGGAGGTGGGAACAGGAGTGAGAGACCGCAAGGATGGGCGAGGGATGTTCACACGCTGCCTCCGGCAGCCGCGGGACACGGATGTTCCAAGGCCCTCGTAACAGACGAGAAGCGCCAGAGCCAGGGAGAAGCCCGAAGTCAAACCGCGGGGGAGCGAAGGGGATGGGATTCTGACCCAGGTTGGCCTGGCCCGAAGTCCACAAGGGGCACCTGTGCGAGGTCTGTGCCTCTTTGATTCAACTGGGATAGAAGGTTCTGGGGCAGCCTCTGAGGGACAGCTTCAAAAGACGGTCACTCATAATTTTGCAAACGACTTCCCCCTTGCCAGCCTCCTCTGCACGGCATGGCAGGCCCTGAGTCATGCTTCCCAGCCGACTGGGTTCTGGCTTCAGGCTTGAGGGGAGCGCTGACCCCCTGAGGCCCAGGCTGCCTCCAGAAAGGCTCTTCAGAGCTTGGCATACCCCGCCCTGCTCTCCACTGTCCAAGCCACGGTGTCTGGGCCTGCCGGGCAGCCCTTTCTTCTGCTTCTCCAAACACTACCATCTGTCTCTGTCTGCTTCTCCCCAGCCCTGGGGAGTTCAGGAGGGGGCAAGTTCTAGATGGAGCCTCTACTAGGCGCCCCCACGGAATACAGCCAACAGCCGCACAGCCAGGTAACTCTCCATTCATTACAGTGTTTCTTCACTCAGCAGTGATCTCCTGAGCACCTCACTATGTGTCAGGCTCGGTGCTAGACCCCAGAACAGAGCTAAATGAGAGCAAGCCCTCACTACGAGGACCTTCCGTTCTAGTTGAGAGAGACAGGTGAAGAAAATGAACTGCTACCGTAGGCAGAGTACCTGTTAAACCTCCCCCCTCCTCCTGACTATGCAGGCAGTTCACAGGCTTTTTCTCGCCACAGGGCCTTTGCATGTTCTGTTCCTTTCAGATACATGTATTCCAGCTCGTCCGTTAGTTCTGAGCTTTAGTATCAGATCAGATCCTCAGGGAAGGCTTTTCTGACCTCCCCCTTCATGTCAAATCCCCACCTAGAACATCGCTCACCAAAGTTACGGGATGTGATTATTGGTGCATTGCCCCATTTCATGCCTGCTTCCTTAGTAGACCTGGTGTCTGGAGGCTAGGGACTCTGTGTGTTTACGATGTTGTTTCTCCTGCCACTGGGACCCCAGTTCTTCGCACGGCCCCTGACACATAGTAGCTGCTTCACTAGCGATGGCTGAAAGAACAAAGCAGGGGCAGTTGGTCCCCCATCATAAACACTCACAACTGGATATCTAAGAAGATCCGTTTCTCTTCCCCCACGTGAATCTTCCAGATACAATCTTCACCTTCCACGTACGGCTCTGGCCAGTTTGGGGACAGCACCACCCCGGCCACGGCAGAGAGCTCCCCGCCACACGTAGCTGTAGGGGACAGAGATGGACAGACAAGAGACAGACACGCTTGATTCACAAGGAAGCCAAGATCGTAGCGGTTAAGCGCATGGGCTCTGGAGCCCGACAGTCACGGCTCGCTGTGCACCATGAACAGGTGCCTGAGCCTCAGGCGGTCTGTGCGCGTGTGCGGGATGATTAAGTTGGGGCCGGCTGTCTGCCTCCTTCCGCTGAGGGTTGGTGGGGTAGGGGCTACGGGCCCTATAGCTCTCTCAGGATCAAGGACAGAGCTCCCCGTTCTGGAGAATCCCCAACAGCCCTATTCTTGTGCAGAGTGAGTAGCGGCTAAGGGATGCCTCGTTCCATTCAGGTGGACCTGGGTTCGAATCTCTGCCCCCAACAGACTCCGTGACCAGGCATGCGCCGTTTTGGAGTCTCAGGCCCCTTCCTCCGCACAGCTGCAGTAAGGCCAGCGCTGACTCCGTCGGCTTATCCTGAAGCTTAACTGATTGAGCTCATGGGGGCGAATGCAGCACAGCCCCTGGCGCAAGGCGAGAGCTCAGTAATTCTTAGTTAGTGTTACTGCCGAAGAGCCTGGTTCTGAACTGGAAGGAGAGGTGTGGCCATGCTGGTGCCTGGCTCTTTAAATTCCACTCTGTTTACCGCTTTGGAAAGTTCTCAACGTGGCAGAGGCCAAAGCACCAATAAATTCCGCTCTGTTAAACCAGCACATTTAATACAGGGATCAATCCCTCACCACGATGAAGCTGTGACTTCACACCAACCGCCATCCAGGCGGCGGCTGCCAGGAGCAAGGGCTCTCTTCCTTCCACCACATGCTGCATATGCATCCAGGCTTGAGCTGGCTCCGCGGCCTGGCATGTGGGGAAGGAGGCAGGGCAGAGCCCCGGGAGCTCGTGGAAAGGAGGGTTCGACCCAGCCAACACCGTCCAGAGGGGCTCAGAGCACAGGTCTCTGAGAAAAAAGGAGACCCAAGTGCCATTTCTACCTCTACCAGTTACCCTCAGTCTGTTCTTAGGACCGGTCTGGTTCCTCATGGCTTTGGGTTCCTCAGCTGTAAATGGGGTCAATATTATGTGCCTCACAGGATTGTAGTGAGGGTTAAATGAGAAAATGCAGCCCTTGGCAACTATTATCAATAGCATCATTATTATTAATTGAACTCAGGGCTGCCGTGTGTGGTTGGGTGGGTTGTGCACTGCACAAAAGTACATAGCAAGCGGGTACAGAGGAGCTGAAATCCATGCAGAGATCTTTTCACTGAGGTATGCACTATGGGGTCTGTGCTTGTAGGAAGGGGCACCTTTAAAAATTTATCAAGCTTGGAATTTTCTCAGGGACCAGCAGCAAATTTGACCCAAAGGACGGTGAGCCCCGGAAAGGGTTCTAATGCTAAATTGGTATGTAAATTGGTGACATACTTCTAAACCGGGGCCTTGACCTTTTCATCTGAGGGGGTCCAGGTCCCTGAGGCACCCTGGGAGGAGGACGGTGGGGCCACTCACCTCTGCATAGGGGCTCTGTGTCGTTCCAGTACGGGTCCCGCACATTGATGCACTCGATAATGGCCGGACCCTGCTCCAGAGAGTGGCCGGGATCGCAGGTGAACTCCACTATGGTGCCGATGTTATAGGTCGGGTCGGATGTGGTGAAATTCCCATTCTGAATGTAGGGCTCATAACAGTGGCCTTTCTCAAAGGCTGGGGTGGGGATACAAAAGAGGGGCAGCAGCTCAGATGAGGCAGGGGCTCCCCGGAGAGCTGGATCTCAGAAGATGGGTCCCCTCCTGCTGTTTAGACAAGCTCCAAGGAAAATGGGCACCGGACCCCACTTTCCGATTCCAGCTGACCTGCTGACCTGCCTTGGAGCATTCACTTCTCTTTTGGCGACCTCATTATTTTCATCTCTAAAATGGGAATACAAACTTCTGCCCTCTCAACCCTGCAGGCTCTGCCTTTGAAAGTCAAAAGGGCAGTCTGGCCTCTGGGTCACCCTCGGCCTTAGCAGGTCAGATTTCTAGCTCCCAGGACCCAGCCCAGCTCTGCCACACTTCCTCCACTCACACACCATCACCCGGGATGGGGGAGGCCCCCCGGGGACTCTCACCCTCGAACCGGATGTTGAAGGCTGAGGCTGCCCGTGCCTGGTCGGACGTGAACTCAATGCGGATGCTGTTGCCCTCACTTAGCAGACCCTCAAAGGGGACGCTCTCGGTTTGGAGGGAGTCATAGAGAAGAGCTGACTTGTTGATCAAGCCACTGTAGACCATCATCCTGACAGCAGGGGGAAGGACAGGAAGATCACTGACCCACAGCAGCAGTGGGAGGCGTGTGCCTCGCTCCCAGACCCAGATCCCGACTCTGCCCCTGACTTGCCCGGTCGAGCTGCTCTGCCTTAGGGAACCTGCTTCCTTTTCTGTAGGATGCTTATTCTAGACTCACGGGTGGATCCTGAGGTTATAGGAAAAGTGCTGTGTGTGATGTTGTGAACCAGACTAATTAACTGATACCAATTATTATGACTAATTGAGGAGTAGAGATTAATGCACTGAAAGAGCGGTAGTCAGACAACCAGAGTCTCAACTCTGTAACTTCTGAGCCGTGTGACTTTGGACAGGGACGCTTCACAGCTCCGAGCCTCTGTTTCTTCGTCTGTAAAACGGGTGCCTACTTCACATTCTGAGCCTACCTCAGAGTGTGGAGATTAAAGGCCTTGTGCATAACATGCCGAGGACAAAGCAGGCACACGGGTCAAATTTATAAGCATTTTATTATAAATCAACTGATTTATAATTCCTGATTCTCACTTCCCAACTCCCCAGCGATTGGGTTGACATAAGTCTCAGCACATCTTGGGCCTCAGTTTCCACAGCTGGGAAGGGAGGGATCGTAACGTCTCTCCCACCTATCTTACAGGTGGGCATTGAGAATATGACAGGATCGAGTGCCCTGAAAAATAAAACGTGTTAGGCAAAATGCTGGCATTCATTTTTGCTGTTATTAAAGTCATTTGACACTCGGCTCCTTGCTAGTCCTGGTATTTTTAAAGAAATTATGCAAAAATAAGGAGGGAAATAGTATACAAATTAGATCAATTTCTTTTATAGAGTCATAAAGAGGCATTTTAAATCTTTTGAGTTGTTTTTTTTTTTTTTTTACTGTGACTCATAAAAAAGGTTTACTTTATGTCGCCCAGATGAATTTCTAATGTTACCAAAATGCATGAATGTCGAAGCGACAATTTGCTCACTTTGCCGCATGTCCACTGTGTTTGGGACGAGGAGGGGGCTGGCTTCCTGCCCCAGATCTCTGAGAATCTGTCAGCTCAACCAGCTCAAAGGGTGGCTGGCAACGCTGGGGAGTTAGAGTGTCCAGAAGCATCCCTCATGCAGTGATAGGTGGGGGGGTGGTGGTGGGTCAGTACCTCATCTCCCTCGCCTTTCCAAAAGGACCAGGCTCCATACGGTTTTGCAGAGGCCCCCAGCAGATAGAACCCCCATGGCCCCTGCAGAGGCACCTGCTCATTAACACGCACCGTGTTGACTCTTTTCCTGTCCTGCCTGCTGCCCTATGCCTTTACCAGTGCTTTCCAAGATTAGCTCCCAAATGAGCTACTTTCCCTAACATCCTTGTCTCCATGACTGTTTCCAAGGGAACACGACCTAAGACAGCAAGTCTAAGCAGCTTTGGTCCTCGTTTTCTGGAACATTCAAGAATACTCTAAGGGCGCCTGGGTGGCTCAGCCGGTAAAGCGTCTGACTTCGGCTCAGGTCATGATCTCGCGGTTTGTGGGTTTGAGCCCCGCGTCAGGCTCTGTGCTGATGTCTCAGAGCCTGAAGCCTGCTTCGAATTCTGTGTCTCCCCCTCTTTCTGCCCCTCCCATGCTCATGCTCTCTCTCAATAATAAATAAAAACGTTAAAAAAGTTAAAGTAAAAAAGAATATTCTAACATAAAACCATAGAATATTAAAGTTCTAAGATTCTGGATCCTATGCATATCACTTAGAGTCTACAGACATGCTCTTGCTTAGATACTGCCCTGAAACTTCTCCCAAGTTCCTTCACGTGTACAAGCACAGTTTTTCCACGTCAGTTTCCTATCCAATCGGAAACCAAGTTTTGCTACTTCTCTCCTGTTCTCCATAGAGCCTAGTATGTGACTGGGCACAGAGCAGGTGCTCAGTGAATACTCCCTCTTTGTTAACTGCAAAAAAGGACATGCAGGAGACAGACTGGGTCAGTGCAGCATGGGGGATCTGGATTCCGTTCCTGCCTCTTCCCCTTCCCTGCTGTATGACCTGGGGCGAGTCCCTTTCCCTCTCCATGCCCGAGTTTCCCGACCTGTGAAAGGAGATTGAAGCCGATGGTGTCTAACATCCTTGCCAGCCTCCCCAGGCTTTCCTTTCTCAACCTCCAGAAGCCATTGCAAGACTCCAGATCCTTAGTCACATTCTGACACTCTGGGAAGGAGTGAGGCTGGGAACCCTCAGAGGCTCACCTGTCCTTCTCATGCAACGACAGTCTTTCAAAATGCAGATGCAGCTTCTGGCCCTCTGGAGCTTTGATTGTCCACACGCAGAGCTGGCTCCCGTTGGCGTTTCCAGGGTAACTTGGGGAGAGGACGCGGCCAATGGTGGCGTTGTGCACAGCCCCTCCGCAAGGGGCTGGGGGCAGAGAATGGGGTGGGTGGTCATGAGAGGAAAGCAGAGAGAGAGAGAGAGAGAGAGAGAGAGAGAGATCTCCCCACCCCTAGCCCTTAGCAGGAGGAAATGGGATGGGAAGAGGGACACACTGTAAAAGTCCTCTCCCCTTGGACAAGGTTCATCCAGTTCAATAGGAGACCTCATTTCACGACTGGAACCACCCCCTTGGCGTTCCATGACAGGGACCAACTGTGATTTAAGGGTTCCTCCACGGCACTGGCTGTGCCCTGATTCTTTCTGAGAAGATGGTAACAAGGACACAAACAGGCCATTCACAAAGGAAGAAATATACTTTTAGTATTTAGTAGGCACTAAAAATGCAGCCTCACCCACAATAAAAGAAAGGCAATTCTAGATTATATTCTGTTTCCATCTGCCTGATTGGGCAAGATAAAAAGTGGCCATCGCTCACCGATGGGACAGGTGGTGGGAAATGGGCCCTCTCCCTCATCACTGGTTAGGATGCAAATGACTCTGACCTTTCAGGAGAGCAATTTGGAGAAAAATTCAGAAAGTATGTTCCCAAACTGACCGACTCATTAAAGTTCTGGGAGTTTGTGCTAAAAAGGAGATTGAGAGATTTCCCCCAAGATTTATGAATAAAGGTGTTCACTGCTGAAGTGTTTCTAAGAGCGAAAAATGGGAAACAACACGCATGTCCACTCACAGCCATTTGGGGAAATAAATGCGTCCCATTCACACGTTATTAAAAATCATACCCTTAAAGAATGCTTGAGAATATGGAAAAATGCACTCGAAATTTTCAGTGGGGAAAAAAACAAGTTACAAAATGGTCTTCCATACCTGTTTCAATGAGCTATTTGCAAAAATCTATTGAGACCATAAATATAAAAGTGATTTGCTTCTATCTTGACACTTGGATTTCTTGACTTTTTTTTAAACCACAACATATATTACTTTTATCATAAAAATCTAATAAAGAAATATTTAAAAAGTGATTTGTGCACCAGAGGGAGATGCACGAATGCGAGGAAATAGCCTGAGTCTTATTTTTAGGAGATACTTGGGTCTCATTAAGGGTTTGTTGAGTGACTGCATGACTAATAAGGGCTTGCAGCGGGAGAAAAAGGTAGATCACTTTCTGCTGTGCTCTGGATTCTGCGGATTTACAGCGAAGACATTGCCAAGAAGCGCCCCCTCCTTGTTTCAGCACCACGGACAGAGGTGCGTGCGTGGGTGCGTGTGTTTGTCTGTCTGTCTTTCGCCTGTCCTAAAGCGGAGGTTGAAACCCTGCCTGTGCCACTCACCTGCTGTGGATCTAGAGAGTTCTGAACCTTGAGTTCACTATAAAATGGTGATAAGAATTCCAGCCTGCTTCCAGGACTGGGGTGAGAAATCGGTGAACCGATGCATAATACGGGTCTTGGCGCCATGCCTGGCACAGAGTAGGTACTCAAAATATAGCCAGTTCTATTGTCCTATGGCTCAGGGGCTGGCGAGATGGAGAACACTGTCCCCGGTGGGGGCACCGGCCATCTGTCCTCCCCAAGCTGCCGCTCATCTGCTGCCTCTCTGCTCCCGTTCCTTGCCTTATTAAGCCAACTGATGGCTCTGTTTGCCTTCAATTTCCCAGCCGTGGCTCCCCATCCACAAAATGAGGCTTAATTCCTCTCTGATTTCACACATAGATAAAAATTAACGCGAGAGACGCACTGAGGCCAATGGCCCTATGGTTTGGATTTTTTCCCCTCTGTTAAAAAGAAGAGAAGAGAAGAGAAATTCTGAAGGGCCTTGGGGGAACAATATTGCGACAATCAAAGCTCAGAATTTGTCATCAGGTTTCATTTGCTTTTTGGATTCCACGGACTCTGAATGCCCGGAGAGAGGGAATAATTTATTATTATTCCCAGGATTCTCTTTGTACATGGTTCGTGCTCTGGGTGCTCAGTTCTTACGGGCAACCTATACTGTCCTGACCACCGTCGTAACTTTTGAGAATCTGACAGAGTTTTGCTCTCTTGACAGTTGAGGATGGTCAAGCCTATGACCACGGGTGCAGGGACAGTGTGGCATAGCCCAGTGCTTGTCAGTCTATGGGCATGTTAAAATGTAGATTATGATCCAGTAGTCTCATAGGGGGCCCAGGATTATGCATCTGCAATAATCTTGCTGGTCTGTAGACCACACTTTGAGAAACACAGCTCAGGAGAGAAGGGTTCTGGACTCATTTCAATTTCTGTGGTGGCTTTGAGTGAGTGACTTCACCTCCGTGAGCCTCTGTTTCCACATCTGTAAAATGAAAGTAATGGCTCTCATCATGCAAGATTGCTGTGAACATTTACAGCATCCCTGGCAGTTTCTCAGTATCTATCGACTGGGTTCAAAATGTGGCTGCAGGCACACCAAAAGCACAGGGACAAAAGAAAAATTGATCATTTTTTTGACACTTTGTCAAAATGAAAAGGTTTTCTGCATCAAAGGACACTATCAAGACGTGACAAACAACCCACAGAGCAGGAGAAGATGTTTGCACATCATATACCCGATAAGGATCTAATATCCAGAATATACAAAGTACTGTTATGACTCAACAATAAAAAGACAAGTAACAAAATTTTAAAAAACAACGGGCAAAGGACCTGAATAGATACTTCGCTTAGACGATCTACAAAGGCGGGGGGGGGGGCGCCTGGGTGGCTCTGTAGTTTGAGCTCTGACTCTTGATTTCGGCTCAGGTCATGATCCCAGGGTGGTGGGATCGAGCCCTGCTCATTCTCTCTCTCTTTCTCTCTCTCTTTTTTCTCTCAAAATAAATAAATAAATAAGTATATAAACATTGAAAAAAGAGAAGATCTACAAATGGCCAAGAAGCACATTGGAAAAGCTGCTCAATATGATGAGCCATCAGGGAAATGCAGATCAAAACCACCATGACGAGAGAGCTTCACATGCACCAGGATGGCTAAAGGCATAAAAAGAAAATGTGTATAATAAGTGTTGGTGAGGACGTGGAGAAATTGGTACTTTACACAGCTGGTGGGAAGGTCAAACGCTGCAGCCTCTGTGGAAAATAGCTTGACAACTCTTTAAAAAGTTAAGCACAGAATTACCATATGACCCAGTGATGCCACTCCTGGGTATCGACCCAAGAGAAATGAAAACATACGTCCTCCGGGGCACCTGGGTGGCTCAGTCAGTTAAGCGTCTGACTCAGGACATGATCTCGCGGTTCATGAGTTCAAGCCCTGTGTCGGGCTCTGTGCTGACCGTGCAGAGGCTGCTTGGGATTCTCTCTCTCCCTCTCTCTCTGCCCCTCCTCTGCTCTCTCTCTCTTTCTCTCGCTCTCAAAAGTAAATGCGTAAGGGGCACTAAGGAATCTACTCCTGAAATCATTGTTGCACTATATGCTAACTAATTTGGATGCAAATTAAAAAAAATAAAAAATAAAACGAGTTAAAAAAAGAATAAAAGGAAATGCGGGCAGAAAAAAATAGAGAAACCTTTTAAAATAAAGAAAGAAAATAAACTTGTACAGAAACTTGTACATAGAAACTTGCACACAGATGCTCTCAGAAGCATTATTCATAATTGCCAAAAAAGTGAGGAAGACTCAGGTGTCCACCAGGGAATAAACACATAAAATGGGGGCCCAGCCACACGATGGCATATTACACAGCCATAGAAACGAATCAAGCGCTCCCCAGGCTATGGCGTGGGTGAACCTTGAAAACATGATCCCGAAGCCAGCTGCCAAAGACCACGTATGCTGGGTGATCCCATTTACACAGAATGTCCAGAATAAGCAGATCCGTAGATAACAGAAAGCATGATGGTGGATGCCAAGGGCGGAAGGGGGAGGGGAAAATGGAAAGTGAGTCCAAATGGCTATGAGGTTTCCTTTGGGGCTATTGAAGGCAGTCTGGAACTACACAGTGGTAACCGTGGCGTGATGCTGCAGATGTCCTAAATGTCACTAATGGTGAATTTTAGGTTCTGTGTCTTTTCTCCCCTATGAACTAAAGATTTGAATGGCATCGGTCGTCTGTCCTGGGAGCAGCCTCTTTGCCCGGGGCTGAGCGCCTATCCCTGAGGTCGGTCTAATGCCCTGGGGTTGGCCTCTCCTCTGAGTGGACTATTGGTGTCTGGGCTGCCGAGGCTGGAGTGTACCTGAACAGATGGGCTCCTGGCTGCTCCAGTGGGGCTTGGAGGCGTTAATGCAAGTCAGTGTCTTGGCCCCCTGGAGCTCGTAACCCAGGTGGCAGTGGAAGTGGGCCACCCCACCCGAATGCAGGTCCATCACTGTGACATCCCCATAGTCGGGCCGGCGAGGAAAACTGCAGCTCAGCATGAAGGCTGCGAAGAAACGCAAAGGCAGACAGTCAACTCTCAGAGGGGGGAGAGATGATGCATGTGACCCACCTCCTGGGAGCCAGTTTGAGCTGAGGAGAAAAGATGAGGCCCCTGGGGGGGTGTTTTTGTGACTCCCGTGGATGCAGAGACTGCCAGACTGGCACTTTTTCTAGGCTGCAAGGTCCCCACCCTGCCCCCGGCCCCCCCCCCCCCGCCGAGATCACAGGTTTGGGGTGAAAAATGAGTTCCCACGTCATCTGAGCCCCTCTCCACGTGGACACAGAATGGCCACCTGCTTGGGCAGAGGAGGGGCAGAATGAGCCAGGTAGGGTAGTCCTGCCAGCACGAACACCTTCGGCGTTTGTTAAACATGCAGAGTCTTGGACCGGAACTAGAACGAGCCCCCCCTCAGGAAATGCCAAAGGGTAAGACAGCTTGAAAATAACTGTCCTTGGGGCGCCTGGGTGGCGCAGTCGGTTAAGCGTCCGACTTCAGCCAGGTCACGATCTCACAGTCCGTGAGTTCGAGCCCCGCGTCGGGCTCTGGGCTGATGGCTCAGAGCCTGGAGCCTGCTTCCGATTCTGTGTCTCCCTCTCTCTCTGCCCCTCCCCGGTTCATGCTCTGTCTCTCTCTGTCCCAAAAATAAATAAACGTTAAAAAAAATTTAGAAAATAACTGTCCTGGCCACGTACAGGGTTGGGCTTTGGAGACCAGTGTGAGTGTAAGTTCTTCCTCCATCACTTAGGCACTACGTGACTTGGAGAAAGGGACACAGTGACCTGAACTTGGCTCTCCTCCTCTTTCCAGTGGAGTTGACAACGGTCCCTGCCTCACGGCGGTCGTACGGATTAAACAGGAAACTCTGAGGAAGAGCCTCCTTGACCCAGTGTCTGCTGGGAGTGGCAGAAGGTTCTATGTGGCCATGCTGAGCTCCTCGAATTTCCTAAGAGGGTGTGAAACCCGTCCCAGCCCCTCCCCGGACTGTGGTCTGACCACCCCTGCTGCATAAGATATCCGTAGTCCCAGAACTCCTCTGGGGGATCACATCCAACTCGAGGGCCCCACCAGCTGTTTTTCTCCCCATATTCTGCCATGAACAAAGACCACAGTGCGTAGCCTCAACACCGGAACATGGTCATGCACACTCATCCACCTGTTTCAGAAACATCCAGGGGAAAAGTTCAAAGTGAACCGTTTCTCCAGATGTCTGTCTGGTTCATCTGACGTCACCGTGGATGGTGCCCAGTATCCAGACTCTACTTTCCCGAGCGGATATCTGGGAAGTTACCCAGTGGGAGCTTCTGGCTAAGGGAAGTAATCGGAGGTCATGGGCAGGGCTCAGGACGTGGGGGAATGGGATAGGGAGAGAGAGAGAGCCAGAAGGAAGGGAGAATGGAGGGAGACAAATAAAAGAGGCAAAAGAGAGGGAGGGAAAGAGAAGGAAGGAGGCAGGAAGGGGTAGAGGAGAGCAAGGTGAACCGAAAGCAAGAGAGGAGTCTCAGAGTCTCAGAAACAGGCAAAAAGGAAAGAAAGCAACATTGTCACAGAAAAGAGACAGCAGGACCCCCCCCCCCACCCCGGGGGTTGAGGCTGGTTACCAGAAGCCCACCGACTTGCGTGGGGTTCATTTATCAGATACATGCAGGAGCCAGGAACCTAAATGGGAAACAAAGTGGCTTTGCTTGTTTTCATTAACCTTGAACCGAACCGTGGTGTTTCCTTCAGCCGCGAATGGCGGCGACAAACTGACGTATTTGCGGAACCTGTGACTTCGTCACCGAGAGAAATCGCAGGTATTTTCTTATCATAATAGATATCTTGACATATCTCTTACGTGCCTCAGTACTTTGAAATTACAGTAATTATCAGAACTCCCAAGGGGGATTATTATTTAATGTGGTAATAAAGAAGCACGCAGATTATGATAGCACAGATTAAAACAATATTTTGACAACTGTAATTCAAGATGACTGGTGTCCTTTTTTTTTTTTTAATTGTACAGCTTTTATTTTGTGCTTTTGTTTTTTTATTTTACTTGTTTTTATTTTGTGTTTTTATTTGTTTTATTTTGTGCTTCTTCTGAGTGGGGGTCCAGAGGTTTTATGTAACTGCCAGAGGGACCCCGGGCACATGAGAATTCTTGGTTCCACAGGGAAACTGAGCCAAACAGCTACACCCCATCGGCCTTGCTGTGAGCTTACCCTGGTAGTGCAGTTGAAAGTTCCCGAAGACGTCGTCCTGGAAGGTCCGGAAGTAGACAGAGATGGTGTTGGTGGGGCTTCGAATGACCTGCCCCTCTACCAGGAGAGTCTGGTTGGCTAGGACAGTCAGGGTGGGACCGTCCACCCCGCGGATGGAGAGCAGCTCCCCGTCAGACAGGTTCACACTCTTCACCTGGGCACAGGCAGGGGCAGAGAGAAACCCACTACCAATGTAGCACTCTGAACAGACCCCAGCCAATGCCAACACCGCAGCCCTCGGCCAGCCCCTAGTCAAGGGGACAGACGGGCCCCAAGCCCCAGCCCTGGAAACATTTGGGGCCCTGGAAACATCTAGGCCCCCCGAATATCCCCAAAGGCTGAGGGACCAGAGTAAACCCAAGCTGCAGGGCAGAGGCACTGCAGAGATCTGGAAGGTCCATGGATCAGTCTCAAGAGAGAGGTTGCTGCAGGCTGGCAGCTGAGGGAAGTTCTCCTGGAGATGGTGGGAGGGGGAGGGCAAGGGCTTGATCAGCTTGTGCCTGAAGCCCCATCTCCAGGGAGACAGAATAAGGCATTCCACCAGAATGTAAGCTCCCCACAAAGGCAGGCATTTTTTTCCATTTGCTCAGTGGCCCCAGTGCCTGGAACATAGCACAGAGCAGGGGTTCGATAAATACTTATATAGATCGAATTCATTCTTCCCCTTTCTGCACGAACTGGTAAGTGACGGAGGGAGGGGCTCATTTCTAGGGCATTCTCAGGGCCGCCCTCCTATGCTATAAAATGATGGCTCTAACTCCAGAACTTCCACAAAGAACTGCACACTTGATTTTCCAAGTCCGCTCTCCAGGCTTGGAAGAGAAAGAAGGGGGATAATTTAATTGTGCACAAAGACATTGTATAAGTGGGAGTAGGGGTAGGTGTGGTCTTTGGTCAGCTCCCAGTGCCCGCTCTGGATTTTTGTGCCTCTCCTTTACGCTGGGATCCCAACCCCTCTGCCCCTCATCTGAGCAGGGCAGGCCTCGCCCACGAGCCCTGTCCCTTTCAGATCACACACCTTATTCTTGTTCCCTCTTTGATGAACTCCTACTCATTCGCCAAAGCCCCACTAAAATTGCCCTTCTCTGTGAGACCTTCCCTGATTGCCAAGGAGCCTGGCCCATCCCTCTAGTGTGATTCAACAACATGCCCTATAAATTCCCACCAGAGACCTCTTCAAGTGGCATCCTAATGTCTTCTAAGTGCATCTGTCTCAACCACAAAACGTACTCCTTAAGGGCAGGTACTGCACCTGTTTGCATGCCACCGTATCCCTCGGGGTAAACAGCTGTGATGGGTATACAGTAGGTGCTCCGTGAAGGCATCCTGTGCCTGGTAATCCAGCGTTAGACACAGAGTAAAAGGAGAGGGTCCGCCGAGTACCAGATTCAGATGGATGGCAACCATCGTCCGGTTTATTTTAAGTCCATGAACATTTATTAATTACCTACTGCATGCCACACACTCTGCTAAGCTCTGGGGGCCAAGACCACAGGTCCTGCTGCTGAGGGGCTTACTTTCTGTCCTTCCCATGCAAGTCAGAAAAACCTCCCTCAAGTAAAGTTCTGGTTAGATCACAGCCAACCCAGTTCCGAAACTTTCGCTGGCTCCCTACTGTCCGTTAGAAAAAGGCACACGTCGGGACCTCCCACTTTGGCCTGGATGGGTCTGCCACCACGTGGGACCAGCTTTCTTTCCCAGCCACACCCCCCTCCTCTCCTGGGAGGCAGTGAACTGGACAGTTCCCGCTCCCAGGCACCCCTCCTTGTTCCAGTTTTTAAAAGGGGCTTCTAAAGATGGGGTGGGGGGCGTCATTTGGGGAAGGCCAGGAACTAGGGCGAGGATCACAGGTAACGTGCGCTGTGCTAGGCTCTGGCTGACTGTCCACTGGGCACCGGGCACCGTCCTACTTCTGTCGCCCCGAAAATCTGTGAAGCGGTGGCGTTATCATCTCTATTTTTCTGATGGGGAGACTGAGGCTCAGAGATGTAAAGTCCCTTGCCCAAAGCCACACAGCTTTCATTGGCAGAGCTGGGACTTACACCCAGATGTTTGAGCCCTTCCATTGTTAGTTTCTAGGCAAACGTTTTACCGATCGCATGACCCAGGCGGGGCTCCCCTGTGTGTGTGAGTGTGAGTGTGTGTGTGTGTGTGTGGGTGGGTGCTCGAGAGGGGCAGAGGAGGACTCTCCTGGGTATAATGCCTCACAATTCGTCAACATGTGCCCCTCCTCCGTGTATGCCAAGCTATTCCAGCTGAGCACTGCGTTGGGGACTCCTATTCATTCAACAAAACCCAGCTCAATATGCCCTGGTCAGGGCAAAGAGGGGGCCAAGGGGGCTAGGGGGATACCGGCAAGTCTGGCTCAGATGGCCCTCCGAGCCTTTGCCCGCTGGAAAGGGCAGGCACGGCAGATCGCCCTTCCGCCCTTACCTGGAGCTCCACACCATAGCCAGTGTAGACCATCACGTTGTATGTACACTCCAGGAAGCTGCTGAGGGGCAGTGGCGGGTAGTCACTGGAGTCGATGTACCCCTCAGGATCGGAGAAGCTCACACTGCAGGGAGCTGGAGGAAGGACTTGAATCAGGACACCAAGGGCAGCTCAGGTGGCCGCGGGGTGACAGCGGGGCTCTGGGACAGCCACATTCCCCCGTCCCCACTCCTCCCACTGCTGGTGATTCTCCTTCAGTCCCAGAGTCAACAAGATAAAAAAAACAGCAGTGGCTGACACAGGATGATTGCTTGCTGCGTGCCGCGGGGCGCCCCTCTAAGCAGCGGACAGGGCCGACCCCATTCACCCTTGTGGAGTCAGATATTTCACCCCCATTTTATTTATTTTTAAAAGGGAGAGAGAGGGAGAGTGCGAGCCCCTGCGTGCATGGGTGCGTGCATGCGAGTGGGGGAAGGGCAGGGGGAGAGCGAGCGAGAGAATCCCAAGCAGGTTCTGCGCTGTCAGTGCGGAGCCTGATGTGGGGCTCGATCCCAGGAACCGTGAGATCCAGAGTCGGCCGCCCAGCCCGCTGAGCTACCCAGGCGCCCTTCATCCCCGTTTTGGAGACGCCTGCACCAAAGCTCAGAGCGGGGCAGCGCCTGCACCAGGCTCACACAGGGAGCGGGATTCGAACCCAGAGCTCACACTTCTTTAAAGGGAGGCCACAGTGCACTTGTCCAAGATCCATGTGGACTGCCACTTCTCTGCTTGAAGGCAGAACAGAGGACAGAAGTGAGACCGGAAGGTGGAAATGCATTTTACCAGGTCCCGGAAGTACGTGGAACAGTGAAGGCACTTTGAAAAGGCCGGGGCCTTCTGGGCAGGCGGAGAGATTCGGTTCCCGCTGAAGACAGTTTGAATCCTGCTCTTTGGCGGTGTGTCCTCAGGCAGGTTGTTCGATGTCTCTGCGTCTCAGTTGTCTCATCTTTAGTTAATTTAATTTCTTTCAATGTTTGTTTATTTTTGAGACAGAGAGAGGCGGAGCATGAATGGGGGAGGGGCAGAGAGAGAGAGGGAGACACAGAAGCGGAAGCAGGCTCCAGGCTCTGAGTCATCAGCACAGAGTCCGACGCGGGGCTCGAACCCACGGACCGCGAGATCGTGACCTGAGCTGGACACTCAACCAACTGAGCCACCCAGGCGCCCCTGTCGTCTCGTCTTTAAAATGGGGATATTAATTCCGAGCCACAGGGTCAAGCTCACAGTCAGGGCTCCATTGATGGCAACTGATGGTGGGGCCTGGACTTCCCTGGCCCGCCTCCCACCCCCCCCCACCCCCTGCTCTCACCCAGTGGGTGCCTCCCGGCTGCCACAGGAGGGCTGGAGCGTCTGGGGGCTGCTTACCTGGAGCCTGCTCAGTCGTGATGACCGTGGTGGTGATGATGGTGGACGTCGTGGTCTCCTGGCTCTCCTCGGAGGCTGAGCCGGTCAGTTCGCTCTCACCTTTGTCCACCAAGGTCATGGGACTAGCGTCCTCGGGGGGAGCCTCGTGGGGGTCATCAGGCACGGAGGGCTCCCCAGGGTCTGGCTTCTGGGGGAGCGTGTGGGCCACGTAGGGCCGCGAGGTGAAGGGGGAGATCTGCAGGGGCGCGGGCGTCGTGGGGTCCGCACCTGCCTTCCGGTCCAGCCACAGTGGCTCCTCGGAGGCTGCGGGCTCGGGGTCCCCCGGTGGGCGGGGCTTCTCCGTGGCGGAGGAGAGGAGCCCCGGGCCGGAGGATGCCGGCTGGGACAGAGCCTTCTGGACGGCTGCGGCGGAGGTGGCCTTGGGCCGCAGCTGCTTCCTGGCCGAGTTCACCTGCTTGAGAGAAGGCAGCCTCTTCCCGGAGGGGAGGGCGCGCTTGGTGGCGGCCTCCTCGGGCAGCGCTGTGGACAGAGCGGCGGAGGGGGCTGTCCCTTGCAGCCTCGGCTCGCTGAGATCTTCCCCTGACTGCGCTGGATTCGGAGGGGCCGTCGTCGCTCTCTCTTCGCGGCTCCCTTTGCTCAGACTGCTGCTCTCTAGTGCTCCCGAGGGCAGAAGGGAAGCACCCGAAGGGCCAGCGTCTCCTTCCTGGGCCACATCTGGGGAAGAGGAGAAAAGACGCCTGTTAGCTTGGGGCCGGGGATGGGGGTTAGCTCCTCCGCCTCCTGAGTTGGGGGCCTAAGGTGGTGGCCCAGAGCTTGCCAAGTCCCCCCACAGATATGGGGGCTGCCTTCTTCCCTGTCTCCTGACTCTCCCTTCCTCTCCTTTCCTCTCTCTCCTGCTCCCTTCTTTTCTTCCTTTGGCTGACAATGGAGACTTAGGGTTGATCCTGCCAGGCCCGAGCTAAGCATTAGGGTTACAGAAAGCAGGGGCGTAAGAGTCTCACACACTAGTTGTGTAATGTACTGGGAGGGGTAATAGGAAAGGAGAAATGGTCACATTTGGTGCGATAGATGCTTAGAAAGACATAAAGCTTTGCATGCTAATAGGGCAGAAAGAACAGGCCTCTAACTCAGTCTGTGGGGCAGGACCACTATGTACAGTTGGGCAGCTTGTTCACTGCACAAGGATGTGCCATGAAGGATGAGTGGGGGTTGTAACAAACCCACACTCTTTTCTCCAAGCCCTGTGCCCTGGTTCAAGGCTATATTGTACTGGATTGAGGAGGCAGGGGGGACTTTTTTTTTTTTTTTTTTTTTTTTACACTAAATAATTAAAAACTGACCTTGTGGGAGACACAGAAAGAGTTGAAGATTTTGAATCATGAGATGGGTTCGGAGCAGGAAGACCGTGGAGGCCTGGCACAAAAGAGGACTATGATGGGGAGCAGATGGTGACTAGAGAGGAAGCTGGAGACATGGGGTGGCTGGGGCCAGACCGTGGTGGGCAGTGTATACCCTGCTGATAACTTTCTGTGATTTATTTTTGCCTTGAATGCAAACCCACTTAGTAATTTTAAACAGGGGCTGGCCCTGGCAGCCGTTTGGCAGATTCATGTCTGAAATCCACTGCATTTACCCGAGACCCACTTCTGTCCATTGCAAGCTGGCGCCTGGCTCTAACCTCTCTGGGCCTCAGTGTCCCCAGCTGTAAAATGGGGCGATGGCTTCCTGTGCCCCAGGACCGTCACTGTTCAGTAGGTTGAAGCATGTAAAGCACACAGGCACGCATGGACGGATGGGTGCCTCGCCCACGGTGAGCTCCTAGCACGTGCCAGCTGCTGTCACTGTCTTACTGCTGTCACTCCGATGGCACCCTTCGGTAGGAAACCAGAGCAGCCGGAACATTACCGATGACGATCTCAACATAGAGAGGGATTACACCCTGGGAGAGGAGCCCCAGGATGATAGCTGTCCGGACACTCCCTCAGCCACAGTCTCTGGGCCCTTAAGCATTGTCATTTAAATGTATTTCCGCACAGCCTTTGGAAAGGCTCATTTGCTTTCACGGTGTCAGCGGCTGTGGCTCAATCTGTATAGACTGCCAGTTTGCAACTCTCATCGACAAATGTCCCTGTTGTGTAACATTGATCACCAGCCAGCGTGCATCCCGGGCTCACAGTCGCAGGGCAGGAACTGGCCTGGGGACGGGAGGACAGGGTACGCGGGTGACCTGAGGGCAGATCAAGGTCGTTCAGGGCCAGGCAGGTTTCCTGGTCCAAGGTGGGAAGCATCAAGGCTTCCGAGTTAGGCCTGGATCCGAATCCTGCCTTCAACAGTCCCTAGCTACCCGAGCCTGGACAAATCCACTCAAGCCTCTTCTGGGTGATAGAGCTTCCCCACCTGCCTCATAGGATTAGATCAGACGTGGGTCGGCTCAAGAGCTGTGCTTTTCCATGTTCGAGGTCGCTTTTATCACCGGACTGGTATCGGCCATCTCTGCAGACCGCGCAATGGGAAAAAAGTGAAGGGGCAAAAAGAGAGGAAGGTGGGGGTCAGGACGCCTGGCTCCCAAGCACCAACTGTGGTTCCATGTGCAGAGCTTGGCTGCATCCCGAGGTCGGGGGGTCCAGAGGGCGCTGCTCTCTTGGCCGCTGCTCCCTAGCATAATTGTGTGGCTTTCGTGGTCTCTTCCATTTTCTCTGTCTGTGTCAAATGGGCAACCAGACCAGGTCAGACTTGTCAGGGCGTCCAGCCCTGACTCCGTTGATCTGGGGAATGATCAGGTAATTGGCAATTATTCTTAGAGCCTTTTGCTAATCTTGCTACAAAGGGCAGGGTGAGTGCTTCGATCCTGACACTGGCTTGTGACTTTTCTTGGCTCCCGTGGCTGTATTCGTTTCTGCCAGTCCCGTCACACAAAAAAAATGTCCCCTCGATTATAAGTGAGGGAGGTGAGAGAGGAGAAGGAGAGGTGGTGACAGAAGACACAAAGCCCATCGGTGTGCCTTGGCCGTAATGATAGTGAAATTTTAACATTTTATTATTTATTTATTTTTAAATATTTATTTATTTTGAAAGAGAGAGAGAGAAAACGGGGGAGGGGTGGAGAGAGAGGGAGACAGAGGATCCGAAGCGGGCTCTGTCCTGACACAGCGAGCCCCATGTGGGGCTCAAACTCATGAACCATGAGAGCATGACTTGAGCCGAAGTCTCTTAGGCCCTGAAGTCTCGGGCCCTTAGGTGACGGAGCCACCCCAGGCCCCAATATCATTTATTTTTGATTGCTTTGTTGAGTGCTGAACGTGCCGGGCATGTGCTACATGCTTTTGACCCATTACCTCATTTTATTCTTTCTCGACCTCATTGGGGACAAATTATTCCTCTTGTACGGATGAGCTGTGGGATACTAAGTTAACTTTGGAAGGTCATACGGCAAAGCCGGGTTTCAAACCTCGGTTTTCCTGATGCCGAAGACCGTGCTAGCAGCTGTCTTAGGAATTATGGGGTAGGACGGGGCACCTGGGTGGGTCAGTTGGTTAAGCGTCCAGGTCACGATCTCACGGTTTGTGAGTTCAAGGCCTGCTTGGGATTCTGTCTCTCCCTCTCTCTGCCCCTGCTCCCTTATGCTCTCTCTCTCTCTCAAAATAAGTAAATAAAGTTAAAAAAATTTTTAAAGTAGAATTATGGGGTATTGTTATTCTCCTCTCCTCAGCTTGAAGTGGCCTCCCCCTCCAAAGACCACCCCCCAACTTTCAGTGTTTTGCCTCCCTGCTGGGTGGGCTAGAGTGTTTTTCAAATCTCCCAAATGATGCCTTCACTGCTCAATGTTTTCCGTGTTAAAATATGCATTTGTTGGGGTGCCTGGGTAGCTCAGTGGGTTAAGCATCTAACTTCGGCTCAGGTCATGATCTCACAGTTTGTGAGTTCAAGCCCCATGTCCAGCTCTGTGCCGACAGCTCAGAGCCTGGAGCCTGCTTCCCATTCTGTGTCTCCCTCTCTCTCTGCCCCTCCTCTGCTCATGCTCTGTCTCTCTCTCTGTCAAAAATAAACATTAAAAAAAATATATGTATGCATTTGTTAGTCTCCCCTGCCAGACCCATGACATCTGAATCTCCAGGGGCGGGGCTTGAAAGTGAAGGATCGAAAAGCCCCTCCCGTGACTCTTATCAGAGGTATCAGAAAAGCTCCTTCTGGAACCTGTGATCTCGCCTGACTTTCTACACCTTCCTTGTTAGTTCTGCCTTCGAGGTGCTGGAAGTTTCAGTTGCCAGGAACCCGGGGTGTGGGTTTGGGCCGCAGGTCGTGACTCTTTCGGAGGCCCGCGCCCTCCCCTGGCCACCCCAGCCCGTCTAGATCCAACAGAGCCAACAAGAGAAGAGGGGAACACAAGAGAACGTCCATAATTGGCTTCCTCCCCACAGCCCCTGCACCCAGCTTGGGAGTGCCCGCGGTAAAACTAGAGCTAACCACGGCAATAAGTAGGCATTTTAGGAAGTAAGTCTGGCCGGGCTGAGTCAGCTCTTTCCCACTGAAAATCTCACTGCCAAGGGGAGCTGCGTCTCCACCAGGTAAATTCACCTCCCTTCCCCACTGTTGCCTCCTTCTCAGAGTTCACACGGTGGGATCTTGCTGGCCGGCTCTAAACTCAAGGCCACGTTCAAGACCGACGACTGTGTATCTGTGGTCTGCCACGGATGCAGCCTGAAGGCCTTGTTCTTGGCCGAGACACTGGCCAGGGGAGTTACACGTGAAAACAGGTCCCAGCAGGAGCGAGTCAAAATGGGGTTCCGGGGCCTTGGAGATCCAGAGACTTCCTCACTTGCGGTCCACTAGGCTGGCTTTCCCCGGGCGCCCCATGACCCCCGGATTAAACTGACTCCTCTTTCTCTGAGCACTTGCGATCTTCAATCAGCCGAGTCACATCGGGCGGATTCTTACTCTACCGTGGGCATTCCATGCTGCCCATCTGTTAATGAGCCACAGCACTGGTGCCAACTTTCTCTGCTGGCTGATCGGACAAGAGAGTCGACGCTCTAGGGTATGGTCCCCGCACTCAAGGAAGACAGACACACACGGGCAACCGAGGACGGATGTCCGACAGAAGAGACAGAGCTGTAATTAAGTGCATACTGATGCCGCTCTCCTGTCTCCAGACAGAGCGAAGGTCGCCGAAGACGAGGAAGCATTTGTTCCTCCGCCGAAGATGCGGAGGGAGCGCCCCCCTCCCTCTCTCTCTCTCCAACTTTGATGGGGAGAAGGGAAGATTAGACTACGAAGCGTCCCATTAAAGCCGAAAACGCACAGCGCGCTCTGCAGCTGGAGGTTTGGAGGCTAGACGCCCGGGAATGACTAGCGACAGCCTATGGCCACGCGTGGGCACCAAGTGATGGAGCGGGAGGTACAGGAAACCACAGCTGGGGAGCGCGTCTGCTCTAATGTGCGGGGAAAAGAGCAAGACGTAAAATTCAATGGCGTGTGTGGAAACAGCCGGAACGACCAGCGACAACAAACTGCAATGCGGAGCTGGTTTTTTGGTTTTTTTTTTTTTTTTTTTTTTTGCTTTGTTTTGTTTTACTTTAAACCCTACCAGACTTCACCGTTTTTAGTTTTTAAATTAATTGTTTTAGCACCCAGTGGTGGAGAGGCCGCGGGAGAGCAGGCACACATGTGTTATCACAGAAGCGCCTCGTTCCCTGAGTATTCAATCCCCTTTGGGTCCCCCGGGGTGGGGATGATGGTAATTCTTCTCTCGCTGGACTGTTTCACAGTGAGGACTTTTAGGAGGCAGGGCTGGCCGGTGCATCAGTTGATACGTTTCTGGTAAAGGGTATTACAAAAACACGGGTCCCTATTCTAAGCATCATTAATAAGACCCGATTCAGTGGTGGTTTCTCGTGCCTTCACATTCCTCAATAAGAAATCGCCCAGCAGGGGCGCCTATGTGGCTCACTTGGTTAAGTGTCTGACTCTTAATTTCGGCTCAGGTCATGATCTCACGGTTTGTGAGTTCAAGTTCTGCGTCAGGCTCTGTGCTGGCAGCCTGCTTGGGATTCTCTCTTTCCTTCTCCTTCTGCCCCTCCCAGTTTCCCCCTCTCTCTCTCTCAAAAGAAAGGAAGGAGGGAGGGAGGGAGGGAGGGAGGGAGGAAAAGAAAAGAAAAGCACAGAAAAGAAAAGAAAAAGATATTGCCCAAAAGGGACAAAATTAAAAAATTAAATACCCAAATATCGCATCTTAGACACCCAAAAGGCTCCTAGAATTCATGCTTACAAACTGCCCAGAGAAGGGACTGAGGTCCCTGCCCAGGGTCACACAGCATGTCAATAGCAGTAGGAAGACAAGGCTACTAGAGGCTTGAAAAACCACACCCAAACACATCAAACAAAATGGAAAACAAAACCAGGAACATCTGGGCTGCCCGGAAGAATGCTGGCTAGTCCTTTACCTGCTGCGTCTTTCTTTGTTGGGGGGACAAGGAGTTGCCCTGCGCGTGGTAAGATATTGAACAGCATCCCTGGCTTGCACCCACCCAATAAACCAGTAGCTCCCCGAGTTGTGACGATCAAAAATGATTCTAGGGGTTCTGGGGGGCTTCGTCGGTTGAGCGTCTGACTCTTGACTTTGGATCAGGTCATGATCCTAGGGTCGTGGGGTTGAGTCCCGAGCTGGGCTCCTCTCTGAGCATAGAGACTGCTTCAGATTCTCTCTCTCTCTTTCTCTCCCCCTCTCTGCTCCTCTCCCCCACTCACACGCTCTGTCTCTAAAAATAAAGCAAAATAAATTAATAATAAAAAAATGATTTCAGACACTGCCAAAAGTCCCACCAGTGGGGACAAAATTGCCTGTGATTCATGACCACTGACACCGGCCTCACAACTCAGAAGATCTCCCCTCCCATTCCTGGGGCTGCTCAGCTGTGTTTTACTTGTATCATTGACTTTTAGGGTAGAGAAAGTCTTAGCTGAATCCCCATTTTACAGGTAAAGAAATTGAATTGAGTGAGGGCTGAGTTTCCTTCTCTACTCACATGTGCTCATTCATTCATTCGTTCATTCATACATTCGTACATTCGGTGGGCACCTCGTATGGGCCAGCACTGGGCCAGAGGTCCACCTTGAATAGCAAATAGCTAAGCTGCCGAACATACCCCATTCCTTACAGCCAGGGAGGACCAGCTCAGCCGGCTCACTGAGTCCCGCAGGAACGAGGACCCTCAGCTAGATTCACGGCGCCGATCCCGCCTGGATTTGAGTAGACTTTCCGGGACGGAAAGGGCAGAGGTGGGCTTGCGGGCACTGGGGTTCCATCTGTCGCCTCGGTGGCAACCCTGTAACCGTGTGGCCACGAGACAACTCTGACATTCAAATGGTGATTGACACTCTACAAAGCTGTGATCTCATTCCGCCTGTAAACAATTTGGTCAGATTGGCATTCTCTTCGTCCCATTTTACAGATTAAGAAAGGAAGTCAGGGCGCCTGGGTGGCTCAGTCAGTTAAGCATCTGACTTTGGCTCAGGTCAGGATCTCGCGATCCGTGAGTTCGAGCCCTGTGTAGGGCTCTGTGCTGACGGCTCAGAGCCTGGAACCTGCTTCGGATTCTGTGTCTCCCTCTCTCTGCCCCTCCCCTGCTCATGCTCTGTCTCTCAAAAATGAATAAATGTTAAAAAAAATTTTCTTTAAATCAAGGCTCAGAGAGAGGAAGTGACCTGTCTAACATCGTGGAGCAAACTGGGATAAGTTAGCTACTTTCTTGCACTGTTTCCTGTGCTCGTCCCTTTTCCCCATACCCTCAAATAGTTTTTCCCTATAAAATAATTTTTAAAAATGCAAGAACACCCGGAAGGTATGAAATCAAACGTGTAAGCACTGCTCCTCCCCGACCTTGGCCACCAATCCTGCCTTCTAAGGAGAACCAGCGTTGGTAGGATTTTGTTTAGTCTCCCAACGAAATGTACTGATGTTAAAACCAGACAGTATTTTTTCCCCTGAATGCTGCGTTAGCACATTGGGGGATGTGGGGTCGGAGTCCGAATTGCCACGTTCAGCCCAGTGCTCGCTGGCCCATGAGACCCCGGACAGTCACTTCCCTTCTCTGGCCCTCACTGTTCTCGGCTGCAAAGTGGGATTGTACCAGACTTCTCTCTTAGCGGTGTTAAGAGCGCGAGATGAGATCCCAGGGTATGAAGCCCAGAGCTCACAGAGCAGCCCGACAGCCTCCCGCTGTCACTTTCTATCTGAACGTCCTCCGAGTTATTACATTGTATATATTTGCTCTGTCACTTACTAGGAAATGCATTTTGAAATATTCCAGTCACGCAAGAAGAGTTAAAGACGAAGGCAACACGTGCCCATGTATATACACCTTCAGCTGAAGAAACAGTATTCGGCCAGTATGTCAAAGCCCCTGTGTGCCTTCTGACCACATTCTCTTTCTTCTTCTCCGCCCCCTGGGGGTGGCTACTGTTGTGAACTTGGCCTTCAGAATTACCATTTATTTAAAAAAATTGTTTTAACGTTTATTTATTTTTGACACACACACACACACACACACACACAGCACAGGCGGAGGAGGGGCAGAGAGAGAGGGAGGCACAGAATCCGAAGCAGGCTCCGGGCTCCGAGCTGTCGGCACAGAGCCCGACGCGGGGCTCGAACTCACGGACTGTGAGATCATGACCTGAGCTGAAGTCGGACGCTTAACCGACTGAGCCACCCAGGCGCCCCAATCAGAGTTTATGTTTTAAGTTGGTAGAAAATCATTTGGGATGGATGGGTAGTACATTTTTAAAAATTTTTTTCATGCTTATTTATTTTTGAGAGAGAGAGGGAGAGAGAGAGAGAGAGAGAGAGGCAGAAACTGAAGCAGGCTCCAGGCTCTGCACTGTCAGCACAGAGCCCAACGAGGGGCTGGAACCCACGAGCTGTGAGATCATGACCTGAGCCGAAGTCGGACGCTCAATTGACTGAGCCACCCAGGTGCCCCTCGTATTTTTAAGACGTAGAAATCAGATCATAAAATCTCTGCCTAAAACCCACCAATAGTTTCCCAGCATGCTGAGAATACTATCAAAACTCCTTTCAATGAGCTACAAAGCCTTTTGGATTCTGGCCTTGGACCTCCTTCTCCAACACCACCTGTTACCATCCCCCCACCCCGCCCCGCCCTGCTGCCCCGCAAAGTACAGTATGACCACACTCTACTTTTTTCTTTCTGTTCCTTAAACCTCCCAAGTTCATTCTGTGCCTCAGGGCCTTTGCACATGCTTATTCCCTCTGCTTCAAATTCTCTTGTGTGGTATCTTTACTTGGCTGGCTCCCTCTGGTCATTCAGGTTTCAGCTCATCTTCTCCAAGACCTGCCCCCCACCCTGCCATTATTGCTTTCTATCTCATTCCCTTCGGAGTGTGCTCCCTGCAAACTGAATGACTCCGGATGATGTTTCCTTGTTCATTGTCTCTACAAGATCCACACCCAGGCAGCAGGAATGAACCAGGTTGGGACAGGCAGTGCCTCCTTCATTTTTGGATTTCTGCAGCGCCCACAAGCTGGCCAGTGAATATTGGGGGCTGGAGAACAAGAGAAAGGATGCCTTGGGGGGATTTAGCAAGTGCTTATGAGCTGATGAAGTTTCCTTCAAATCCATAAATTCTAGAATTCTAGAATTCTGTGCATGGGTGGTAGGGAGCAGGGCGTAGACATTATTAACAGAAGATCAAGTACCCAGGTTTCATCTTAGTGAAGGCGACTCTGGTCTGGTCCTCAGACCTTCTTATGGATCAGTTGTCTCAACTTCCTCCTTTTCCACCCAATTTCCTCCTCAGGGGAAATATGGACAGATTTCTATTCCTGTCCTCCTCCTGCACACGAGTTAACAGGCAGTGAAACGGGTGGCAGGGAAGAGGGTGAGATCACTGACTGACCATCTGTGATTCAACCCTTTTCCATGGAACAGGAATCCCCCTTCCATTACAAGGGCACAGGGGAAGCCCAGGTCTCCCAGCAGACCGTGGCAGGAAGGGAAATTGAGGCCCCCAAGCAAAGCCTCACTGCATTCTCCCCCTGGCGGTTCACCCCCCATGGGAAGGGAGGAGGGAGAATCCCCTCAATATGAGATCGGCCAAAACCAGGAGACCATCTAGGGAGCGTCTCCATGAGGCTCAGACATCCATCACTCTGAAAAGAAATCATCAAAAGCGATTATATACGGGGGTGTCGCGTCCTCACAGACAGAGCTCGGGAAACGTCCAAGGCCGGCCAGACGCCCCCGGCAATGGAGGCACCAGGGTTGAATGGGGAGTTGGATGAGCTCAGTTTTTCATTTTTACAATGCATCAAAGAACCCCAGTCCCACCACGAGGGAAGCAAAGACGGCAACTTGTATCTTGAAAAGACATTTTTAGATATCCTTTTATTCCCAAAGCCGTGGTTATGAAAATCCTGCTTCTCTCTCAGACTTCGCTTCTTAACGGCAGCCAGTTCCATCTGTCCTGGCCAGAGGGATCTTTCCAAACCACCCCCCTTCCAGCGGCCCTCTCCCGCGTTTATTCATCGTCCCTGGACTCATAGCACCACAGAAGAGGTAAGTTGCAGCGTTAATCACACTGTCATACTTGTCTGCCTTCTGTCTTGTCTTCCCCACCAGGAGTAAGCTTCCCGAGGAGAGCGATCACGTCTGCCCGATTCATCGCTGCCTTCTTAGGATGTATCCCATGGTCGTGGACCTAACACGCAGTAGACCCCTCCCGAATACCTGTTTCATGAACCACGAATACACCTGCAGGACTGGTTGAGAACAGACTCAGTGTGTTAGAGAAGTGCACTTAAGAGGGGCCGTAGGGGCGCCTGGGCGGCTCAGTGGGTTAAGCGTCCAACTTCGGCTCAGGTCATGATCTCGAGGTCCGTGAGTTTGAGCCCCGCGTCGGGCTCTGTGCTGACGGCTCGGAGCCCGGAGCCTGCTTTGAATTCTGCGTCTCCCTCTCTCTCTCTCTCAAAAATAAACATACAAAAATAAAAATAAAAATAAAAAAGAGAGAGAGACTGCAGACTGGGAGACTGTATTACTGGCCATCATAAAAGTGAATGCATGGTACGTTGAATCCTAGATAAATGTGCTCTGGTTTACGACCTCGTGTCTGGAGAGATGCTTCTCGGTGAACACACACACCTAGCTGCTCTCATGACAGAACACAGCCCCGTCATGGTGCAGAGAGCGCCAGGGCCCATCCCCGTAAATCCCATGATCTGCTCCGGCAACGGAGGGCGAGCAGAAGCCCGGCTGGTGAGTTTGCTCGTGGTGGCCGTTATTCTTCTGGCGCGGTCCAGCAGGCCACGGTCGCGTGGATGGAGATTGCGACGAAACCCCCCCAGACTGTATGCAGTGCTGACACCGGAGTCCGCTTCGGACCCGGCCCCAGGGGACTCGCAGCGGCAGTCAAAGCGGGGAGCTTGTGCTGGCAAGAGAAGACTCTGGCGGTGTCTCCGATTCTAGGGTAATTACCGGATAATCGTCCTCCGTGAGCTGGTGTCTCGCCCGTGAAGGGGCCTCCTCTGCAAGGCCTGTTGGGGTCCGTCCAGTTACCTCTCATCAAAGCTGGTGGGTGGGCAGGCGGGGCATGCATTTCCCCCGTGATTGAGCCCGAAAGCTGCGGGAAGAGGGGTGCCATCCTGCCTTTGTGTCTTTAACAACCTGATTAACTGTGGCTGTCACCCGTGCCAGCTGACTGGCATTCAAATGCTTCTTTCCCTTCCCACCTCCAAACCCCCCCACCCCCGGACTCCATTCATGTCTCCTGGTGCAACTTTGTGATTTCTTGCCGGTGGTAGTGTAGCCGAGATGGGGAGAGAAATAAGGTGGCGGGTTTATTTGTGTTCAGGAAAAAGTCAGTGAGTCACTGAAGGAGGGCTGGGAGGCAGAGGCACGAGACAGAGACAGAGACAGAGAGACGGGACAGCTCGGGGAGGAACCCCACGGCAGGAAATCTACCTAGAGTCAATTACCTATATAGCTGCACAGACAGACAAATATAATACTTGGGAGTGAATCCAGATGGTCCACAAGTGAGTTTAAAAGACGTCATGAGTGAGTCTGCCACGTCTCTTCGCCTGTTTGCTCAGATTCACAGACAAGGACAGACACCAGATCGACATCCCAGCCGTGCTCAGAGGCGGAGAAGATTGGAAAACCTGCACACCCAAGCTCGGGCCCTGGTTTTGCCGCCAGGCTTCATGGCCTTGAGCAAATCCCATCTCTCAGAGCCTTGGTTTCCGGCTTCGGGAAGTGAGGGCAGTGATCTTTGCCTGGTCCACCTTAAAGCGATAAAAACTGGGGAGACTGGGGTGGGGGGAGGCAGTTGTGTGTAGGACTGAGTTCTAAGATGCTTGAAGCAGTTTTACAACTTTGAGGCTTATTTTGTTTCTTTTAAGAGATGAGAGCAGTCCTTTCTTCAGACAGAACCTGGACAACAGTGGCATTATTTGCTGGGGACAAATAAAACATGTTCACGGCTTCACCTGCGCCGTTGAAAAATTTTCTTTTCCTGAGAAGGGTCTATTTCTGTTTTGTTATTTTTTTTATTATTTTATTTTTGAGAGGAAGAGACAGAGTGTGAGCGGGGGAGGGGCAGAGAGAGAGGGAGACACAGAAGCGGAAGCAGGCTCCAGGCTCCGAGCCGTCAGCACAGAGCCCGACGCGGGGCTCGAACTCACAGACCCCGAGATCGTGACTTGAGCTGAAGTCGGAGGCTTAACCGACTGAGCCATTCAGGCACCCCTCTATTTTTTTGTTTTAATGATTTAGTGTTTTGATCGTAAATGGCAAAGCTGGGATTTGAGCCCGGGCTGTCTGACCCCCAAACCCACACCCCAGTGAGGCCGAGAAGTGGCGATATGTTTATTCCAGCTGGACCCCGAATCCTGGCCTGGCTGCCTCCAGTGTGAATGTCAAATGTCTCCTGCTAACAAGCTAGCACAGTATCTGCTCCACCTATGAGGTCCTCAGGGACAAAGGAGGACACTAACCATGCCCTAGTACTCCTCCTGAGGACTGGACAGTATGGAACAGTGAGAGAAAAACTTATCCAAAGGCAGAACCCAAAGGTAAGGGAGCTGGCTTAGCATACCCATTTTAGTGATGGGCAAACTGAGGCCTGAAGTGCAAAGGGAAAAGCTCTGGGTTAGGAAGGTTAGGGTTCCTCACTGACTCACCCTATGCCCTTTGGTTCAAAGTGTCTTCTCATCTCTGGGCCTCACTTTTATCCTCTGTATAACAGAATAATTTCTTCAAATAAAACTTTAAGTGGAATGAAAAGGATGAACTCAGCCGGTCTGGATTGCCCACACCCTGCATGTTTGAAAGAAAGTTTGACCCTTGTCCCTACTCCTGGGAGGGACCTTCAAAACCCTTGGAACTATCCCGCCTGATGGGAGGGTCTTAATTTATGGAGGTGTCATGCCCCGCCTGGTAGTCTATGCTAACAGCGTGATTTATGGGTGGGGACCTTGGACTTGGCTTCAGTTTGACTTCCAGGGGAACTGGAGACTAACGTCAGCCACGTGGGCGTTCAACTGTGCCTGTGTGATCAAGTCCCAGTGAAAACCCTGACCCCAAATCTTAGGTGAGCTTTCCTGGTCAACCATAGTCTGTGGGTGTTCCACAGCCCCTCATGCTCAAAGTCTGCGCTGTCGACCTGAGTCCATCGGGAGAGGACGACGGGGGGGCATTTATGCCTGGCCTCTCTCGGACTCTGCTCTACGGTGCCTCTACTCTTTGGTGATTTTAGTCTGGGTCCTTTCACTGTACTAGACCGGACCGCTGGGTGTGACGGCTTTTCTGAGTTCCGTGAGTCCTTCCAGCAAGTTCTTGAACGTGCTGGTGGTCCTTAGGGAGCACTGACCCCCGTAAGCAGTCCCAAACAGGGCCATATGGTTTGAATCAGGACTGGGGGCAGGGGTCCGAGAGCCTCCCTCTGAGGCGCCCCCTTTCCTGAATCACCTTTGAGGAGGATGGTGGTGGTGAAGGCTAATGGTGATAGGGTTTTACCATATGCCGGCTCCTGTACTGAATGCTTTCACGTGGGTTATTTCATTTACTCATCTCAGCACCCCTGGGAGGTGGGGAATATCATGATCCCCATCTTACAGATGTGGACTCTTAAGTTCAGAGACCTTTGGTCACCTGTCCAAAGCAACGCAATTAGTCGCTGGTGGGTGGGGCTGGCCATGGAACATAATTTGTAACGCACCGGACAAGACAGTCTCTCCTGTCCCTTCCAGAGCTGATGTCCAATGGGTACGTGATCCTAGGGGGTAACTGATCTTTGGGGGGCATGGCTGGGAATCCTGGGGCTCAGGGATAGACATGGTTTCTGCCTCCTCTGCTGTCTCAGGCGATTTTGTCCACGCCAGGTCCATACCCCCTACTGTCCGCGCCAGCTTCAAGGGGGACTTGGGTGCCAAGTGGAAGAAACCATTCCATTCTATTCCAGCCCGTCCCGCCCGCCCATCGTGTCTCATCCCACCCCATCTTGTCATATCAGGTATGGATCATGCGCCGTACTGGGAAGACGCGAGGACGTACGACACATCCTCTCTCCCCTCCGCCTCCGCAGGCCAAGGTTCCCCTTGGGCCATCCTCATGGCCCAGGCAGATGAGCTCAGTGTGCCCTGGGGAGCAGGCTGGCACCACGAAATGCCAAGCCTCAGGCTCCTCCATTCTTTAGCTCCTGGTCCTTGATGCCCACCTCTGGGAGCCCGGCCAGCCTCTGCCCAGAGCCTAACGGGCTCTTGCAGCCAATGAGGACAGTGGCTCGGGTGTGTGTGGGCCTGGGGCCCAGGCGCTGCACAGAACATCCCTTCACTCCCAGGCCTGCCCGGTGGGCAGATGGTGGGGGTGGGGGGTGGGGGAAGCGCTGTGGGGGGGCGGATTGGACGGTCCTCAGAGCGGCCGTTGTCGGCCCCCTGACCCAGCAGAGACCACACAGAGCGCCTCAGTGTCCTGGGCGCCCACCTGGCCCCCTTCACAGGCACTGTGCCCGCGCACACTGGCACTGGGCCATCTCCCCGGGGCGGGGGGAAAGATGTCTTTTTATTCACTCAGCAGCCGGCTCTGCCAAGGTTGGCTCGGCACACGCGGGGCTTGATACACGGAGGAAGAGACAGATGCAGAGAGATGAGGCAGGGAAGACAGCAGTCTCCCTTATGAGCATGGCCTCAGCTTGGCGCACAATACTGCAGATCATTTTCAGATAATGGCAACGACCGCGGCCACTTTGAAGCATATCGTGTGCCACGCTCTTTACACGCGCCGTCTCATTTTCTCAGAGATGCCCTGTGATACGGGGACAGCTCATCTCCCCATTTCACGGATGGGAAGACCGAGGCTCTGAGAGGGAAATCCATTCACCCAAGAACGTATCGGGAGCTCTTTACACGCGCCGTCTCATTTTTCTCAGAGATGCCCTGTGATACGGGGACAGCTCATCTCCCCATTTCATGGATGGGAAGACCGAGGCTCTGAGAGGGAAATCCATTCACCCAAGAACGTACCGGGAGAGGGTGGTGGACCTGGGATTCAAACCTCGGTCTGTCTGACATATGAACCCCGTAGCGTCTTGCTCTCCTGCATTTCCGGTATCGTTCAACCTCTTTTCCATTCTTTTTTTTTTTTTAATGTTTATTTATTTTTGAGAGAGAGAGGGAGAGAGCGCGTGTGCACAAGTGGAGGAGGGGCAGAGAGAGGGGGACAGAGGATTCAAAGCGGACTCTGTGGTGACAGCAGAGAGCCCCACGCGGGGCTCCAACTCACGGACCGCGAGATCATGACCTGAACCGAAGTCAGACGCTCAACCGACTGAGCCGCACAGGCGTCCCTGTTCCACGCATTCTAAATACATGATCTTATTTAATTTTTACAATAGCAACTCATTCATTCACCCATGCCCTCCTGCAGTCACTCAATGAACACTCACTGAGAATCCCCTGGACTCTAAGCCACATGGAAGGAGATGTAAACAGTGTCTGTTCTCAGAGGCGGTGGAAATGAGAGTGAGGACAGCGAACTCCAGAGTCCCCCCATTTACCTCCAAGGCACCCACACCTTGCCTGATGCTGTTGGACCAGGAACAAGGGGGTGCCCTAAGGTTTGTCTTTACCCCTGCCTGGAGAGTCTTGAGTTTTCTACTCGGTATCTCAAGTGATGAGACTCTTGGATAAGAACTCAGGCCTCTTGTGTGAAATCCCCACAGTGAGGAATGCCATGTAGACGCTCTCTAGAGTCTCTTGGTCCCAAACATACCTTTTAATACTTCAGAAGTTTTCACTGAAGTATAGTATGTGAATAGAAATTTCACCCAGTTGTTCAGTGCACAGCTTGATGAACGTTCTCAAACTGGACGCAAACTGCATAATAACCAACCGGACCACTTAGCCAAACACTGCCGGCGTGCGTTCTATCTTCTGGCGCCTCAAGGAGATCTTTATTTCGCCTTCTAGCATCGTTTGGAGATTCACTTCGGCTGTTGATGAATTCCCTGGGCAATGACGCAACACGTGCTCCTTTGCACCCGGCGTCTTTCGCTCGTTCTCTTTGTGACATTTTTCTGTGCTGTTACGTGGGTGCTGGCTCATTCCCCTTTTTTATTGCCGTGGAGTATTCCGTGTTAGGATTATCCCACAAGTTACCCATTCGATTGCCTACGGGCTTTTGACTCACTTCCAGTCTGGGGCTATTGTGAACAGGACAACTGTGAACTCTGTCTTACACGATCTTTGTTTGTTTGTTTCTGGTGCACACACATACCTACTTCCGTTGGGCGTATTCCCAACAGGGTGCCGGCTGCACGGAATGGCATGTCTGTCTTCGGCCAGCGCCGCCAGACGTTTAGTACAAATCCCCCAATTCCGATGATAAGTCTATCCAGCTGCTTTCCGACAAAGCAGTAACTAGCAGACTGACAGAAACCTAATGCTGTTTATATAAATACTAATAATAATTACTATTTTTACCGCCGTTCTGTTGTTCCTAGTCTGCAGGGATTTGGGAATGAAGGCACGTGGTAAGCAGCAAATGAACGGCTTGGATAAAAGCCTGAATGGGGTCGGGGGCGGGGGGCCGAGGGGCGCCCGGGGGGCTCAGTCGGCTGAGCGTTCAACCTGGGCTCAGGTCACGATCTCGCGGCCGGTGAGTTTGAGCGCCGCGTCAGGCTCAGCACAGAGCCCGCTTCAGATCTTCGTCTCCCCCCCCCCCCTCTCTCTCTGCATTTCCCCCACTCTCTCACAACAAACCCAAAGGAAAACAGATCTGAACGAAGGGAACAGCCACAGAGGCCAGCCAGAGGGCCGCATTTCATCCTCACGGCGGCATCTGGATGGTTAGAGGACACCTGTTGCCTCCTTGAATGGGGATTGCTTCTCGCAGCTCCCTCTTTAACTAAGCATGAAAGGAGTCCAGGGGGCTGGGCTGGCCCGGGATGGGGTTTCCAGGTGGCCTGTCCCCAGAGAGAGGGCAGGAAGGAGGGAGGGGGCAGGGAGTCCAGACACGGAGGGAGCGGCAGGCATCCAGGAGACCCCAGCGAGGGCTTTTGCCGCGGGAACCAGCCTCGGGCACCCGGGCTTTAAGCTGGAGGCCATGCACGCCCCGTGTGCCATTCCGACCCCCTCTTGGGTGAAGACGAGCTGGCGGAGCAAACCGAAGGTGAAACCGGGCCGTTCTGCCAGGGTCCAGAATTCGTACCTCCAAGAGGTCTGACTCCGCACCTCCGCTCTGCAGGGCACTGCAGACAGAGCCACAGCTTCTATTCTGCGAACGTGCCCTCTTGCTTTTTTGCTACCGAGTCTGTGCTGGGGCCGTGTTTTCCAGCAGCACTCCGCTCCCTGCCACGCGGACGCACACACAGGTCACGCCGGGATCCGCTGCACGGCACCACGCGTATTCTGGTTTTGCCCCTCTGCGACAGGTCCCGCGTTTGTGTCCATTTGGCGGATAGGGAAACTGAGGTTCAGAAACACGAAATTATTCTCCCAGAGCTTCCGAAAGCAGGCCCCGGTCTGTCCGACTCTTGTGCTTGGTCCTCTGACACCTTCCCCAGGGCTCTTTGTCCTGAGAACATTCTTTTCCTTCTCAGATGGCTTCTCTTCCCTCTTTTTCTGGGCCTCCCCCTTCATGCACTAGGCTTCTAACAACTCAGAAATGACAGAACTCATTGGCCACAGCTGGAATGACACTGGTGGGCGAGATAATACAATATTGATCTTCCCATGGTAGACTCTATTCCTTGCAGGGAGGGGAAGGGAGATTAATGCAGGGCCCTGGCGGGTAGCAAACAGCATCTGTAAGGCAGCTTCTGTGACAGGCAGGATAACATGCTTTATTAGCCTTATGACAAGACAATGTTTTACCATAATTTTTGATCAGAGACTGGGCGACGTTAGCATCAAAATACATTTGGGAAGCAGTCACGCAGAGTAAGTAGCAGATGAAAAATACAGCCCATGGTGGGGGCTGGCGGCTCAGAGGTTGGGGTTAACCTCGGCTTTCCAAAGGGACAGAGGAAATTCCATGAACACGCAGACCTCCAAGCTATGAGGACAGGGTTCCATTGTTGACTTTGGGACAATGTCAGCAACACCTCCCCAACCCCTCCCCCCGCCCAGATTTATGCACACATTTCAATTCCTGATCCCCTGCCAGAAAGCCTTGGGTACTGCCTTTCCCCAGACCAGTGTTTCTCAAAAGCCCATGCACAGCAGAATCTTCCGGACTGACTTTTTAAATGAATTCCTAGGTTTCATCCCAGACCCAGTAAATTAGAATTTGGGGAGGTGGGACCAAGGAGTCTGCACTTTTACCAAGCACCCTGGATGAGTCACATGTGCATTGACGTTTATGAACCATTGCGTTCGGGAGCTCTGAGCACAGAGAGAATTACATCGCGTAATGTCCCCGCCACCGTGCCATTACACTCATAAAGCTGCACTGAACTGCGTTATAGTTAATCATGTGATATTTTTACAGCACTTTATCACGTACACTGAGCAGTCCTTTCTGTTGCCCTATTTGATCGTAGATCAAACAAACTTGTGGAAGAGAAATAAAAATTCCCATTGTATAGATGAGGAAACTGAGGCTGGGCGCGGGTGGTAAAGGATCATGCCGGAGACCTCCTATCGAGCAAGCACAGCAGCCAACATTGATTCTCGAGCCTTCCTTAAACACATCCTGTGCTCTCAAATTCCCCCCAGGTGAGGGGTTCTTAACTGGGGGTGATTTTGCCCCCCCCCCCCCACCAGGGACATTCAGCAATGTCCGGAGATGTTTGGGCTGTCATGACTGACTGGGCTGGGGAAGGGGTGCTTCTGGTCTCTAGTGGGTGGAGGCCAGGGACGCTGCTTAGTAATGCACAGGATGGCCCAACCACAAAGACCCATCCAGCCTAAATGTCAGACTGCATCCCACCCAAATTTTATTCTACACTGACTGGGATGCTTCCGGAGAGATCTTAGCCCAAGGAGTTATATGATCAGATTAAGGCTCTGGATCCCTCTAGATGTGGACTGTCGAGAAGACAAAGCAAATAGTGGAGACCCATCTAGGAAGCTAGTTTAGTCATGGCATGACCTTGGCCAGGCTGTCCCCCACCCCCGCTGAGCCTCAGTTTCCCCTTAGGCGGGACAGGGCTGGAGAGATTCCACTGACTGGGATTCCTCCTATCGCTTTAAAGCTGTTCGATGATCTAATTCTGTCTAATTTTCTGTTAACGCTGGGTGACCTCCTTTGGAAGGCGAGACAAGATCTGAGAGGCTGGCCCTCTGAAAGTCATTGTGCATTTTGGCTGATACGTCTTCCCGCCTCATCAGCCAGATTTGCTCCACGTTAGAAAGGAACTCCCAAGGCAGAGAATGCTTTGGAAGGAAATTGGATTGGAATTTAATTGATGGCCCGGGCGATATGCCACAGCTATTAAATTACCCTGAAAAGCCAACCCATTGTTCTATACAGAAGCAACATGGCTTTGTTTGGATAATGCCATGTGTGTGAATTCGGTTTCTTCCCCACTGGACCCACTGTGAGTAGAAGCGTCTCTTGGCTGCCAGTGGGCCGGATGCATGCCAGCTCCCATGATGGCCTCCACGCACATCCTGGCTGGAAGGGTCTCAAATTCACCAGAGCCTCCAAATCTAACTGAGCCTCTTATTCCTTCTGGTCACCCTCCTTGCAGTCCTAGTGATGCTCCCTTTAATCTGACCATATCACCTCCTGCCTTAAAACCTCTCCATGGATCTCTATCATCTATGTTGGCAATGCCCAAATTCACTACTTTGGAGGTTACTGAGAAATGTGCCCACAAAAAAAAGAAGTTTGGAGATACTGCCTCCTCCTGGACAATTACAATGCCCACCTTCATGGTAAAGGCTCTGACAAGTCCTGCAGCAAAAAGAAAATGTGTCCAGCCAGGTTGAAACCATATTTCCCAAATCATCTGCAAGTGAGTCCCCCTCTCACGATCCTGTTCACACACATCTCACTTATTTACGTCTTGTAAAATAGGCTTCCACAGAGTTCCAGCCTGGGACACGGTGATCTGCACATGGAAGTACAAAGTCTTTGGGCTGGCATTCAAGGCTCTCCACAGCAAGGTTCTGGACTTCGGGGCCAGCCTCATGTTCTAGCTTCCAGCATGTCAAATTCCTTGACATCTCCCAAATCCCATGTTTTGGAAGGGCAAGCACAGTGGTTACAACAAAGCCTAGAATCACTGAATCACTGAATCATATCTGTACCATTTGATGGGGGCTATGAGTTTCAAGAGTTAACCACCATGACCTCAGTCTCTTTACCTGTGAAATGGGTATAAGAGCACCACCTCATGGGGGTAGTTGTAAGAATCCAATGAGCAGACATATGTAAAGAGCCTAGAACATAGCTGACACTCAATACATGTCAGCTTTCAGTTCCCTTTGTTGGAAATACCTGCCTTCTTCTTGGCCATCTGGTCAACCTCTTGTTATCCCAAGTGTCTTAGCCCTGACATCGGTCCTCTGTAGAGCTTTCTACACAACCTTTTGGAAGAGAAATACACTCTTTCCTCTGTTCTCCTGCAACACCTTGTCTTCCTTCCTTTATTCATTTCATTTAGTTGAGCCCCTACTCTGTGCCTGCCACTCAAGGCATTGGAGACACATTGGAAATGGGACTGCCTTTGTCTCTGATCTCTTGGAGCTGAAAGTCTAGAAAGAAAGAAAGAGGTGAACTAAAGAATGAGGCAGAAAATTAGCTGCCTGCAACCAGGAGGCTCCTACAGGAGCACTCACTGGGGCCCTGGTTTCTCGCTCTTAGCAGGATGCATTGTAGTCACTTCTTTTTTTTTTTTAATTTTTAGTGTTTATTTATTTTTGAGAGAGAGAGAGACAGAGCGCGAGCAGGGGAGGGGCAGAGAGAGAGGGAGACACAGCATCCGAAGCAGGCTTCAGGCTCTGAGCTGTCAGCACAGAGCCCCACACGGGGCTCGAACTCACAGACCGCGAGATCATGACCTGAGGTGAAGTCAGACGATTAACCAACTGAGCCACCAGGCTCCCCAGCATTTCAGTGACTTGTTTTTAACCACATGTCTCCCACTGGAGAGGGAGCTTCTTCAGGGACCCCAAGCGAGCGCCCCGAGCACAGAAGAGGCACCTGAAATGTTTACTGAACGAAGGGAGGGCATGGGGAGCACCAAAGGTTGGGAATGACCCTCATCCCCCCGTCCCCCTTGACCAAGCACACCTGCCAGCTTCTGGGACGTCTACCACTTGGAACCAACCATAACCCAAATCCCTTAAGGAAGGGAAGAGAGAATGATCTGGTTTATTCTATTTGAAGAACTCCGAGTTCCCAGCGCCCTGGGTGCCTCTCAGAGCTCCATTTTTATTTCCTGAAGAAAAATACTAAACCAGGTTACTGCTAAAGAAGATGAATAGGAACAGAGACAGGCTACCGGCGGTGTGCAGCTCTCTCAGGTGTTTTCCTCGCCAGTTCCAGCGAGAGGGAGGGAGACAAGACACGATTCTTCAAATAGCTCTTCTCTTTTTTGGGGGAATATGTAATCGTCTCAATTAAAACACAGACCAGAATACTTAATGGCACGGAAATTGATTTTGATGCTATTTAAATAATTTCCCCCTGGAGAAAACGGGTATTACTTGGCCTAATTTTGATGGAAACCTTCATTTCCTTCCCAGCTCGGAACTTGTGTGCATGGGGTTCTGTTCACACAAGGCAGATCTGGATTTGTGTCAGGCTCAGAGGACTTGTCCAGGCAACAAAGCCACACAGGTCCACTAGAGAGGTGTACAGGGTGCAGGTTTAAAACTTGCCCCATAGGGGCGCCTGGGTGGCTCAGTCGGCTGAGCGTCCGACTTCGGCTCAGGTCATGATCTCACGGTCTGTGAGTTCGAGCCCCGCGTCGGGCTCTGTGCTGACAGCTCGGAGCCTGGAGCCTGCTTCCGATTCTGTGTCCCCCTCTCTCTCTGCCCCTCCCCTGCTCATGCTCTGTCTCTCTCTGTCTCAAAAATAAATAAAACATTAAAAAAATTATTTTTAAAACTTGCCCAGGGACACTATGCTCAGCTCCTCCCAGAGTGTTTCTATAGAAGGGGACTCATGGCCCTACAGGGCTGTCCGTGGTGTCAGTCACAGTGGGGGCTAAGTGGAGGAGGGCTCAGTGATGTGTGGCCCTGTAGGATTCCTCCCTCCCTAAAACACATTTGTGCAATACGAATGTTCCACGCCTTGGAGGAAATGCACATGTTCGTTCTCTCTAAATTGCCTTTCTTGGGAGAGAACATGAGGCAAGAAATGAGCCCGCATTTACTACTCACTAGACCCTCTGCTAAACTATTCCATAAAAATCCTACCTCAAAATCCCTTGACCAAGGAAAAGCCACGGGCTGAAAGCAAAGGTTGGCAAACTAGAGCCCACGAGTCAAGTTTGGCCCACAACCTGTTATTGTAAATAAAGTTTTATTGAAACACAGCCATATTTTCTCTTTTACATGTAGTCTGTGGCTGCTTTCATGCTGCAATGGCAGAATTGAATACTTGTCTCAGAGACTGATGGCCAGCAAAGCCTAATTTACCATCTGGCCCTTTACAGAAAAAGTTTGCCAACCTCTGGTTTGAAGTAGGAATATATGAAATTATCATTTTAACAGTGAGAAGAAAAAAAGGTTAAAACATTGGCAATTTCACATGGTTTGACCTAATGCCCCACTTTGGTGTTAAGCCCCAGAGGTTGTACAATTCATCTTGTCCATCTTCTTCCTTTGTATTCATTTAGTATGTGGAACTAAAGCTCAGAGAGGTTAAGTGACTTGCCCAGGGTCACACAGCTGGAAAGTGACAAGATCAGCACACAAACTCAGGAGCCCAACTCCAAGATATTTGCTCTTCCTGCTCCCTGGGGAGCCCTGACAAAGCCTGTGCCCTGTTTGTCCACCTCTGTGCCCTCAAAGTCACCAAATATTTGTACCTCCCATCAGTGCTCGCCTTAGCAAATGCAGCCTCAGAGTTTGCCAAGAATCCAGAATTGGAATGACCTTGAGTTTATGTTGCTAATAGTACATTTTGCGACTGGAATCCTTGATGTGAGAAGTGGCCAAAGGTCGTCAGAGCTGACCATGTTGAAGGAGTTAAGAGTTCTCTCAAGAGCAGTGGGGGGTTTTAAACACGGGGCAGCGGTGGCCCAAGTAGATTGTGCCGAGGGCGCTCTCCTTTGTGGCTGGAGCTTGGAGAGGGGCTGGGGGTGGAAACAAAAAGACCAGTCCAGGCAAAAGATGGTGAGGCATGGTTAGCAGTGGAGGCTGAAAAGTGAGTGAGATTTTGGATAGATCTGCTTAGAGCCCAGAGGTCTTGGGACTGGACCGGATATGGAGAGGGGAGGGGTTAAAAGACAGGAAAGTATAGAGATGACGCCCAGGTATCTGCCTGAGCAACCAGGTGGGGAGCGGGGGCAAAGAGGAGAAGGCACCTGCCCTGGTTACACAGTAAGCGGACGGAGCCGGACTCGGAACCCAAATCTGTAAGCTCTGCAGCGGTTACGGTGCCCCGGCAATGACAAGTTTCCTGGGTGGCTGAGAGAATGAGACCAAGGGAAGGGCTACTGTGGCTTCTGGCTCTCAGCAGACCCCGGGGCAGCATCAAAGCACTGAGTGGTATCGAGATTCCTTCCCGTTGGAGTTTAAAGGGAACCGGGGCTGGGTGCTCCAGGAGGCTTCCTGGAGGAGGCGGCATTAGATCTGAAACTGGAAGGTAGTCATCCGAGCAGCGCAAGACTGTGGGCAGAAGGGCAGATGGGCATCGAGGTTCTGAGATGCAAAATGCATCATTCCGTGGATTGGAAAAGAACCGAAGTTCTGGGTCTTGTGTTTAAACCACTCCCTCTTCCTTTTGATTGTTTGGGGTTCTAGTGACCTCCTACTGCTCTGTCTTTAGGGACAGCCTTTCCATGATCAATAATTTGGGCTCCGCATCTTGGGCTTTTTCACCATGAAACTGTGCACATGGTGGTCTTGCTTGTCTCCATTGGCTACCCTTTCTCACTCAGACTTTGGTCTCCTTGCTTAAACATCACCTCTGCAGCATCCTGGACTAGGTCAGTCCCCATTACGTGCTCCCTGAGCTCCCCGTGCTCTAATTACTAGCTCAGCATCTGTCCGTCCCCTTAGGAAAGAAGCCCAAGAGTGGAAACGATATCTGGTTTGATGCATCTGGTACCAGCAGCTCTGAGACGGGCACATCCTAAAGGCTAAATAAATACTTGAATAAGTGAATGAATGGATTTGCATACCGCATCCCAGCTCCTTTGCCTCCCCTGGGTTAACATCTTTCCCTTCTGCCTCCCCCCCGGCGTCTACAGCTTGCCATGAGCAGGTGTGTGGCAGACTGTTGTATCTCCCACACATGTTCCTCCTCTCTCCCAGAAGGGTTGTGGATCCCTTTAAAGAATGAATGTGTATCTATTTTTGAGACAGACAGAGTGCAAGTGGGGGAGGGGTGAAGAGAGACGGGGACAGAGGATCCGAAGTGAGCTCCGCGCTGACAGCAGCGAGCCTGATGTGGGGCTCGGACTTCCCGACCGTGAGATCACGACCAGAGCTGAAGTCAAGAGCCGGATGCTTAACCAACCGAGCCACCCAGGGGCCCACCTTTCTAAAAAAAATTTTTAAAGTTCCCCATTCTGCCCTGGACCACCAGATTACTATCTCCAGACTTCCCATTTCCTCCTAGCTCCTTCAACCCGGCTCCCTCCCCCTGGGGACAAGAGAAAATCCAAAGGGCTTCATGAGGTTCTCAAGACCCTCCAGGGTGGGGCCAAGCAAAGTTCCCCAATCTTATCTCCTCTGGACCCCAGATCATTTAGGTTCACTCTTGCCCACCCCGGAACGCTCACATGACTAAAGTCCTCTGTCGTTTCCCCCTGGATCAACCCCACCACGTCCTCCTCAAAGCCAGCCCCAATCACCCCTGTCCTAGCTGACTCCTCTGAAGCACCTGGAGCCATTTTTGTTTGGAGCCATTTTTGTTTGAAGCTGTGTTTTGGGGGGACATTTTTATCCTTGTCTTATCTGTGTGGACCCTACCATCTCTACGAGAATTCTTTGAAAGGAGAGGTCTTATTGTGGCCAACGGTATTCCTTCCTGCAACGTCTAGTACCCTATGCTCAGCATACACTCGCTACTTGTCTCCGAAATGTATCGTCTGCAGCTGCTTGATGTCTGCTTTCTGCATTGGATCATACATTTCATGAGGGCAGGGACCTCACTCATCTCCAGACCCCCTGCTTCCCCATCCCTTGCTTAGCCAGCCAAGAAGGAAAGTTACAGCAAGGTCGCCTTGCAGCTGTGACCCCGTGGGTGCCTCCCCTTTACCTGCTCTGGAGCTTGCCTTTCAAGGCAAAACTCTATCTCGAAGATCATTACCGTAGAATAGGACATTCGCCCCCAATTCCATCCAAGACTGTCAAGGCTGGAGGGAGACACCAACAATCACTATCCCCCCCTCTCTTGGTCCCATCCCATTTCATCCTTGTGTTCTTAACCTAACCTTAGCCCAAAGCTCTCTTCCCTCGCGTTTAGGATAAAAATACAATTTTCTTCTCGCTTCAGCCACTGTGGTTCCATCTCAGGTCAGGAATCTGGAAGTCTTCCGTTTCTGCCCCCTCCATATGCAATCACGGGTTCATTTCCTTGACTTTACCGCCTCCTCCACCCCCATCGGCTCATGCCCAACGGCCCAGGCTGCCCACATTTCTTGTCTGGATGACTACGATAGCCTCTTCCCTGGCTGCTCTCCTTCCAGTGTCTTCCCCCCGTAAGATTCTCTTTCCATGGCGGCTCTCCTACAATTCAAATATAACCATGTTATTCCTCTGCTTAAAATCCTTCACACCTTACCCTCAGAATCTGGTCTGACTCCTTCAAACATGGTGGATGAGGCTCTTCAGATGAGTCCGGTATGGCCTCGACCCCCTGCCCCCCTCCCTCCCCCAGAACTTTTAGAATGGAATCATCCAATCACACAGAATCGCATCTAGTTTTCGAGATAGGTGGAGTACAGGCCTAGCGGTTAGGGATCCAGGGCCAACAGGCAGACTGCCTGGGTTTGGATCCAGTTCTGCCATTTGCTAGCTGTCTGTCATGTCCTTATTGTGCCTGAGTGTCTTCATTTAAAAAGAGAAAAACAGGGGCATCTGGGCGGCTCAGGTCATGATCTCACGGCTCGTGAGTTCGAGCCCCACGTTGCACTCTGTGCTGACAGCTCCCAGCCTGGAGCCTGCTTCCGATTCTGTCTCCCTCTCGGCCCCTCCCCTGCCCACGCTCTGTCTCTCTTTCAGAAATAAATAAAACATTACAAAAAATAGAAAAACAAAAATATGTAGTTGTGCCCACTTCAGAAGGCTGTCGTAGGGTAAACAAGGTAATTCGCACAAAGGTCTTAACACGGAGCCTCTTTCATTACCATTAAAGGTGCCGGGCTACCTGCCTCGGTTCACACTGGTGCTTTGCCCATTCTTCATCTGGTGAATCGCGAACTCCTCGTCAGCTGCTGGTTTGGGTGGCACCTCTTCCAGGAAGGCTTCTTGGATTCTTGGGCTGGGTTAATGACTCCCTGCTCCCTGCTCACTTTTCACACCGTCCTGTAAACATCTGTGCATCTTGACACAAGCCATGTGAATTGGGGGATGCGTCTTCCCTCTTTCCAGCCTCAGCGCCTGGCGTGGTGCCTGGCATTGGGGGACACCCTCAGGTAGCATCTGTTGAGTGAGTGGATATATGAGCATCTTCTCTCCCATGAGCCTGTGTGTATTTCAAGGTAAAGGCGATGACTTCTTTCCTGGCCCCCCTCTTACAGCTCTCCACCCAGACCTGGGCAGAGTAGAGTGGATACTCACAAAAGACTTTTTAGCTCGACTGAATTGAAAATGACAGACTCATTCGGGGAGTCGTCGCGTGGCCATCTTGACGGGGGGAGAGGGCGGCTGGCTGGCAGGAGCACGCTGATAAAGGCAGCCAGAGTTGGTATAAGCCGTTTATTCTCCTGAAAGAGCTGAAGCTAATCTTTCACGAGCAGTCTGGTCGGATTCCCGTTTCTAATACAGATGCTATCAGGGTCTTAGATGTGATAAACTCCCCGGGGTTTCTCTAAGACTCCGAACGCGGTCTGGAGTCAAATGCCTGTTCTCCTCCGAGTTCCATGCAACTGCCTCCAGATCCATGAGCTACAGACACTCGCCCGGGGAATCTTCTGCACCACCTGCTTGCGCTCACCGGGACGGCCTCTCATCAGGCCTCAGTTGGAGGACCCACATTGCCCCCTCACAGGGCTTTCTTGAGCCACCTTAAGTTAAGAAAGTCTTCCTCCATTTCCTGACGTCCTTGTTCACGGTGAGCTCCATGAGGGCGCCAACCACCTGCGTCCCGTCCACCTTTATATGCTTTCTTGCCACCATCCTACTTTGCACATGAGAAATCCTCGGTACATATTTAGGGGACAAATTACTGGATAGGAAGTAGGAGTGCTGGGGCACCTGGGGGGCTCTGTCGGTTGAGCGTCCGATTTCTGCTCAGGTCATGATCTGTGGTTCATGGGTTCGAGCCCCGTGTTGGGCTCTGTGCTGATGTGGGTTAAGCATCCAACTTCGGCTCAGGTCATGATCTCGCAGTCCCTGAGTTTGAGCCCCGTGTCGGGTTCTGTGCTGACAGCTCAGAGCCTGGAACCTGCCTCGGATTCTGTGCCTCCTTTTCTCTCTGCCCCTCCCCTCTCATGCTCTGTCTCTGTCTCTCAAAAATAAATAATCATTAAAAAAAATTAAAAAAAGAAAAAAAAAGAAAGAAGTAGGAATGCTGTGGGACCCTGGGAAATCATTTCTCTTTTCTGGCTTGTTTCCTCTCCTGGAATGTGAGAGAGTCGAATGGGATTTTGTAGGGATCCTTCTGGGTCCACGGTCTATAAATTTACAGGAATGAGACTGGGGAGAAGGCATTTCATATTGGGTGCTGCTCTTCTAAGCCCTGCTAGGTGCACCTGTCCAGGTCGGGGTTTCTTGACCCGGGCACTGTCAGCATCCAGGCTGGATAATTCTTCCTGGTAGAAGTGGTCCAGTCCATTGTAGGATTCTGAACAGGTTCCCAGGCCTCTCTCTCCACTAGATTCCGACAGCAGCCCTAACCCAGGTTGGGACAACCAAAAGTGTCTCTGGACATTGCATAGTGCCTCGGGGAGCAGGTCCCCATCCTCATGGGGAACCCCTGGGCTGGATGGAGGGGTCCTTGGTAATCATGCTAAAGAGTCTGGACTTTGTCCTTCTTTGCATCAACCAGAACCTTCTCTGCTGCATAGGAGCACGGTTCCCCTTGAAGGACCCTCAGCCGTAGTGAGTCTCAGAGGGATCCAGTGTCAGAATTGCCTGGGAGGATTTCTTAAGTTGCAGCCTGCTGGGCCCCACCCCAGAGTTTCTGATTCAGCAGTCTGAGGAGCCGAGATGCTGCGTTTTTCTTTTCTTTTCTTTTTTTTGATGTTTATTTATTCTTGAGAGAGTCGGAGCACGAGTGGGGGAGGGGCAGAGAGACAGAGAGACACAGAATCCGAAGCAGTCTCCAGGCTCCGAGCCATCAGCCCAGAGCCCGACGCGGGGCTCGAACCCACGAACCGCGAGATCATGATCTGAGTGGAAGTCAGACGCTGGACCGACTGAGCCCCCCAGGCGCCCCGAGATTCTGCATTTCTAAACAAGGTCCGGGTGATGCCAATGCTGCTGGTCCAGGGACCAGACTGCGAGAAGCGGTCTTCTGTGGCTGCGGTTCCCAGTCCTGGCAGTGCCCGAGAGTCCCTGTGCCCAGGCCACACCCTGCCAGATCCGCATCTTTGGGGGTGGCGCTGAGTATTTGTGTTTCTGGAGACCCCGGGGATTCCACTGTGCAGACAAGCCCGAGCCTTTCTATGGCACAGAGCAAGCCCTGAGCCCCTCTGCCACGTGTCCTGCATTCTGTTCATTCGAAACGAGTCCTTCGACCATTTTGGCCACCGGAAATGCTGGAATGGAGGAAACCGGCTTTTTGTTCATGTGTTGGCTTCCTCCTCCCTCGGCTGGCCTCTTATCCACCTGTTTTATTCACTTGTTGGCTTATGTCCTTGGCCCCGTATGCCTCTGTTGGTTTATTCTTCCATTCGTACCTCCCTTCTACCCTTCGATGCCACCTGCTTATCTCTTTCCCACTCTTCACCTACTGTCTCCAATGGTTCCTTTTTTTTTTTTTTTTTTTTACCTATTTGCCCTTTCTCCTCACCATTCTTATCTTTGCTCAGTTATCTTCCTGTCTTGCTTTGTGAGCAGGGAAGGGTGGGGAAGAATGACTAAGACGATACGCCTTTGCCCAAGGAGTTCTCTCCCTTCCCGATTCCTCTGCTCCCTCCCATCCCATCCTAATCCTTCCTGAGACCTCAGCTTCCCCTGGATCACTTCCTGGATCTCCCAGAGGAGCTCAAAATCCCCTCACGTGCTTTTGCAACACTACAATGCTCACGGATGTAACTTTACAATGATTTTTAAGTTACACAGTTACTATTTGTCCGCTGGACTGTGTGCTCCATGAGGGCAGAGGCCCTGTCTATTTTGCTCTCATTGGATCCCAGCGCCCAGTACGGTCTTGACCCTTTGGTCAATGAATACAGCCTCTGCCACAGGTCACCCTCCCCTATCTGCCTCTAGCAAGGTCCTTTGTGTGGACACGGAAGTAACACCAGCCGGGACTCTCTTCTCAGCAACTGTGGGCCCAGATGGGCTGTGTTTACCTAGAAATGATGGAAACAGCCCTAATCCCACTATCTTGGCAAAAGTTACTCTCAGACGCCAACAGTGATTTCTCAGGCTGGCCTCAAATGCTGCCACCTCTCAACTCAGGCTGACAAAACCCACAGAAAGTCCTTCTCTTCCTTGTACTGGGGGACAAGGAGGTTGATGTTGGCCATTGTCTTCATCTGGGACACCTCTCGGGCTTTGAGATCCCAGCTATCTGACATGTGCACATGAAGGGGATTCTTGTTTCTCTCGGGGCCACCAGGGCCCCTGCATGGGAGACAGCTCCCAGGGACGGGGACGAACACAGACTTCCTGAAGCATTAATAAGGCTCAGCGGGGGGAGCAAAGGGCAAGTGTGTACATGCAGATGCTTGAGCCTTAGGGGAATGATGCCTTACATGCTTTTGCATCCCTAGGCCAGGGGGAAACAGGCAGTGAAAGAGAATTCTAAAGTGTGTTTTAAAACCGGTCTACACAGTGCACCCCAGGCTGGCTCCATAGGAGGGCTCTCAGCCAGCTTGCAAGTTAACTGCGGGAAGCGGAAGCCTTGGCTTTCTTACCGGCAATGAGCTGGAAGGCAGGTAACAGAATTCTGAGGACAGGAAAACAGCCCACAAATACATGCCTGGAGACACCCAGCCACTGACAAAGAGCCTCGCAGAATGTCCCCTTGACCTGCTGGCTGTCCACTATCTTAGCTTGCTGGGCTCTTTTTCCAGCATTCCAGACTTTCTGCAATATGACTCCTGCCCCCAGATGGGACAGACGCTCAACTCTTCCTACCTGCTGCCATTTGGGGGTGGGGGGGAATTAATGGAGGCCACAGTGTTTGGAGTGTTACCGCGTGTTCAGCACTGTGAGGAGCTTCATCCCATGTGTTGGTTTTATTGGACCTTCCTCTCTCTGTCCTTCCTTCTCCCCTTCCTTTTTTTTTTTTTTGCCCTAGCTATACTCAAGGAGCATCCTTATGCAACAGCTTCTGCTGTGATCGAATCCACTCCTAAGCACAAATTCCCTGGAATGAAATTCCCTGGTCAAAGGGCACGAAGATTTTTATAGCTCTTGCTGAACAAAATCGCCATACTGCTTTCCTAAGGGGTCTTTCCAATTACGAAACATCCGAGCTAACCAATGTTACAGTAACCTTGCCAGCATCCAGTGTTATTGGTTTAAGTGTTTTAAGCTAATGTAGTCAGAGTAATGTGGTTTCCCCCCAGGATACTTTTAGGTGCATTTTACTTGACCTCTGTGAAGGATGCACATTCCCTGTAAACTTTCCACCCAGTGGTTCACGTTGCTGGACGTTTTCATTACGTGCTCTGTCCCTTCGCATTTTGTGGTGCAGATCTTTAGAGTTACAACTTGGCATTCCTTGATACGCTTGTTTATCATGTTTTAAAGTTTTCATTATTACTTACCCTCGCGGCCTCTTAATATAGTTTTTCTATGAAAATTTAATCCTTGCAGAGAGATTATATATATCTCTTTACGTACTGTATGTAGATCTGTGCTTTATACACACACAGGAATTCAAGAGACAATTTTTGTCCCCTTGGGGAAAATACGGCCCTCACGAGAATGCGTACAATAAGCTAAATTCAACTACACGGTTCCACTAAGTCATCATGAACTGATGATCACGAACTAAACAACAATCCAGCTAAATAAATAAAGGAAATTCAACAAATATTTTCTGGGCACCTACTGTGTATAAGCAATGAGATAGTCACTGTGGACTCAGAAATGGAGAAATCAAGGGCTCTACTGCCTTTTTTTAAAATGTTCACTTATTTTGAGAGAGAGAAAGAGGGGAGGGGCAGAGAGAGAGGGACAGAGAAAGAATCCCAAGCAGGCTCCACACTCAGCATGGAGCCTGATGTGGGGCTCGACCCCACGACCGGGAGATCATGACCTGAGTTGAAATCCAGAGTCGGAAGCTTACCGAAGGAGCTACCCAGGCGTCCCTCTATTACCATTTTTAATGCAAATTGACGAGAACTGTTGAGAGAGGGCATTGCAAGTGGGAGGTGGGAGGGACTGCCCAGAAAGGTCTAGGGACCTTAAAAGCAAACAAACAAAAACCCAAACGGACAACACCAATAGCCTCAGTCACGACAGCAAAGCAAGAGACAGGTCTGTGGGCTGATGTGTTTTGCCCAGAAGTTGGACCAAGCATCACACAGCAGGCGTCCTCCTGGTATAGGAGGCTGGGCAGCCTGGTGGTCAAAGAGGGGCTGAACTGCAGAAGGACCTGCTTCAAACCTCGGCTTATGATTTCCTTGCTGTACATTACAGCCAGCCACACGATCCCGGCCAGCCACACGATCCAGGCCAGCCACGTGAACTTAAGATTCCGTATCTGGAAAATAGGGGCAGATAATCAGACCCAACTCTCCTGGTAGGTGTGAAGGTTAAATGAGAGACTGCTCTCTAAACTCTTAGCATGGTGTCTGACCCAGAATTAGGGGTCCGAAATCATTTGCTAATATTACTAATATCACTCTTTGTTAATTCCGAGAACGTTGCCGGCAGGCCATCAGATGTTTGGGGTGAGGACTGGTCCTGCCACGAGCTTTTTTCAAGGGTCTAAGGGACAATGTGACCTTCAGATGCAAAACCAAAAATAAGCACATATGTCACTAAAACACTCAATTACCCCCTTTCCAGGGTCCCTTTCTCTCCAGTCTTTTTCTTGTTTTGGTTTTTTCCCCCTCTACCCTGTTTCTTTTTTTTTTTTATTTGTTTATTCATTTATTTTTGAGAGAGAAAGAGAGAGCGAGCGAGACATTATGAGCGGGGGAGGGACAGAGAGGGAGACACGGAATCCCAAGCAGGCTCCAGGCTCCGAGCTGTCATCGCAGAGCCTGACGCGGGGCTCGAACTCACCGCGAGATCATTACCTGAGCCGAAGTCGGACGCTTAACCGACTGAGCCCCCCAGGCACCCCCTCTACCCGATGCTTCCTAAACATCAGCATGCACGTGAGTCACTGGAGGATTTTTCTAAAATGCTGATTCTGAATCAATAGGTCTGGGATGGGGTCCAAGATTCTGCGTTTCTAACTAGCTCCCAAGGGTTGCTGTGGCTGTTGGCCTGCCGACCAGCCTTGCAGCGACGCTGCTCCAGTGGGTTTTAATGGGCGATGCTACGGGCATCCAGGGAGAGGAACAGGGAGATGGACGGCAGATCCTGAGTTGCCACCGGGGGCACAAGAGACCGCACACAGGCAAACCCCTTTACTAAAACAGGCAAGGTCTGAACGTGTACTGGAGACAGATGCCCAGCCCACCTTGCCTTGGGGCTGCAAGTCTCCCTGGCCCTGGGGTGAAGCCTTCCACTCCACAAATACCACTGAGCAGTCCCTGTAATGACAGCCCCTCTTCAGAGGGCACTGACTTCCTGCAGGTGCTTTGCTGCCTTAACAAGGACCTACCCAGCAGCCCTGAGATCAGTCAACAGTTGTCACCTGCCCCCCCCTCCCATTTTATAGTGGAAGAAATTGAGGCTTGGGAGGGTGAAGGGTGTGGACCCAAAGTCTAAGTGGTAGAAAAGGCAGACGTAGGATTTGATTACAGAGCCAACTCCAAGCCTTTCCCCATTCCCACCTCAAGTGCCCACACCCGTGATGCCTGACACCCAGTGACGGTGCCTGGCTCCCAATGACTGCCCTAAGATCTTCACAAGCCCTGGGATGGCCTTTGGGGATGCTAAGTAAGAAACGCAATGGCATAGGTAGGATTCACGGGCCACCTAGTGGGGGTGGAGGGGTGGGGGGGGGCGACCTTACAGAGAAAGCTGCCTCCAGCCTATTTGCAAACGTGCATCAGGATCCATTCTGCGGGGCTCTTGTCTCAAAACCAGATTGTTCTGCAATGTGCTCGCCAACATGGAGTAAAATGTTGTCATTTCACGCAAGATCAACTGAACCTTTGCTTTTCAACTCCATAAACCCCACCCCCAGTTCCCACCAGGAGGCAAGCTCCTTCTCCAGAGGGGGCTTGAGACCCAGGAGGTCAGAGTCAGACCTGTCCCACATCCAGATCCCAGATCAAGTGCCTGATAGCTGTGCAACCTTGGGTGAGTTACTTTACCTCTCTGAGCCTCACTTTCTCAACTGTGAAAAAGAGGGAATTACAGCAATCTAAATACCAAGGGCCATTCCCACCTACTAAGGACGTGTGTGCAGGGCACTGTGCTTCCCCAGTTTACCCTCATTATGATTCTAGGAGGCAGGGATGTCACCGTCCCCATTTTAGACGTGAGGACACACGTGGCTAAGGGAGGTAATACAGTGAAGTCGTCAAGGCCTCTGTCCAGCTACTGCAGTTTGACCTTGTCCATTCACTGCAATCCTGCGAACGTGCAGGGAACCCCCCGTCCAGGCTGGCGCCCCGGGGTGGAGGCACAGACCGAGCTCCGGTCTTCCTGGCAATAATCGTGCCTCGGATAAACCTCATTGGCTAGGACGCTGCCACTGTGCAAAGCTGGAGGTCTGGTCTTCTTGACCAGAGTCACGTGCCCAGGCGTGCTGGTCTGGAGGCCATTTGTCTGCCTGGTCCCCTTCTAGAAGCTCTGTGTGGAGCAGCTCACAGAACCCGCCCAGGCGTATGTGAGCTCTATACTCCATTTCCCCCATTTTATGGGAAACCGAGGCCTGGAGAGGGTGCATTTGTTTCCTGTTGCTCCTGTAACAAATTACCACCAACTGAGACGTTCAGAAGAACAGAAGTGCATTCTCCTGTAGTTCCAGAGGCCAGAGGCCCAAGATCAAGGTGTCAGCAGGGCCGTGCTCCTCCTGAAGCATGGGCTCTAGGGGAGATCTCTCCTTGTCTCTGCAGTCTCTGCTACTGCCTGGCAAACCTTGGCATTCCTTGGCTTCTCGCAGCTGCCCGGCTCTGGTCCCTGTCCCCTGCCACACGGTGATCTTCCCTGGGTGCGTCTCCTGCATCTACACATGCTTCTTATGAGGCCACCGGTCTGTAGGGCCCACCCTAATCCACCATGACCTCCTCTTAACCAGTCACCGCTGCAAAGATCCTGTTTGCAAACGAAGTCACCTTCTGAGGTTCCGGGTAGACGTGAATTTGTGAGGCGGCGGTGGGGCAGGGAGGGGTATCAACCCAGGAGAGGGGAGCCGTGAGTCGTTCGAGGAAGCTGCAAAGCTCTGACCTGGACACAGATCTGGAAACGTGGCTTCCATTACCGCCCCCATTTGTCTGACGGGACAATCGACACCCAGATGGTGTCCTGGGGAAATGCAGGGGAAAATGGGTCGGAGGTTCCAAAGCGCTGTGCTAAGGAAGGGGGTTAGTAGTAACCCTAATGAAGAGTAGGACCAATAATGCTAATAGTCGCTACCCACTACAGATCCAATTCTGTGCCACCAACATTTCCAGGCGTGGCGCTAAGTACTCAACAAATATTATCTCATTTAATTCAATTAGCGGCAACAGCCCAGGAGAAATGTTGTGGGATTAACTGGCCCTGTTGGGAGAAGCAGCGCTAGCAGGCTTGAAACTTTGTGTGATGCTCTTGTGTCCTGCAAATGTTTTTGTCTCCCTTTGGTGAGTACAAGGGAAGATGAGGACTGGAGCCTTGAGGGGGGTGGAAAGTGGTCTTCCCGCGAGAGAGACGGGAGAGGGTCTTCCCAGGTTTTCTGGTACTTCTCCAGATTTTTTGCTGGTGGGGGTTGGGCTCCGAAGGCAACGGGACCGTCTCCCCTCCCTCTTTCTTCCTTCCCACAAAAAGGAGTGTTTGCCATGTGTCAAATACCCAGGCTGAGTTGTCCGGTTAGGGTTTGGAATACAGCCGGGAGCCAAACCTGGCCCCGGTGAGGGTGCTTTTCAACAGAAGGCGGGCACGTAGCTTACAAGGGTCTGATTCACGACAGGACGTTAGGGCCCTCTGGGCAGAGATGGGCGCAGAGCCCAGACCTGGTGTGGGAACTGAGACAGGAGAGTTTGGGGTCAATTATTAAGACTAAGGGAAATGAACACTTAAGGGATTACCTTGCCCTAAGAGGTCTCGTCGCCCTCGAGCAATCCTGTCCTGACGTCTGTTTAATACGGCATGTGATTTCCATTAACAATTTCCATCTAACTGTGTCTCGAGCAGGGAAGATAAAAGGGTAGCGTGTCGCCGGCTTCCGTAAGAGGGCTGTGCGCGCTCAGCAAAGGGGGCATGTGCAGGACTCGTAATCTGTGCCCTCTGCAGCAGGGATCACCGGTACAGGGCTTCTGATAAGAGTGCTAATAACAGCAATAACAGCAATAATAACGGCAGCAGCAAAGCAACAATGATCCGGGCGAAGTGGGTGGCGTGCACAGGGAGGGAGCCGGCACCCCCGTGTGGCACATAAAGGGCGGGAGCAGGGAGCAGGGAAGTGACTCTCTCAAGATGACACGCCAGCCAGTGGTGAGGACCGGGTGTCCTGGCAACAGGCCGGCACCTTTAAAAATGCCAAAGAAGAACAGCCGACCGCTGGCATTTACCTGCCTCCCCCGGGCTGGCCATGGTGGAGGGAGCTTGGCCGTCAGGGTTGTGAGTCACGGCAAGACCCCTGAAAGGGGGCACCGGCAGCCCATTTTCCAGGGGGCCTGAGCCCCTGTGGGGGAGGAGGTAACCCAGAGGGGAAGGTTGGGCTTGAGTGAGTCTCCTCCCGGAGGAGGCAGGAGTTATCCTGCAGGAAGCAGGGACCAGGGCTTTTCAAGGGCTGCCTGGGAGCCTGCAGCCCAGTTCCAGAAAAACGGCTTTGCCTCCTCTCTCTCTCTCTCTCTCTCTCTCTCTCTCTCTCTCTCCTTCCAAGCCTGCTGCATCTCAGCCTTTCTAACGTCAGGCTTTCAGCTGCCAGGGATTCAGGCTTCAAGGTCCGTGGGAATGGTGCCTGGGGAATTCGCAGAGCTACCTTATCTACGGGCAAGCAAAGGTTGCCATGGAAACCCTTCATCCCTTCCCAGACCTGCAGCCCATTCTCCCCTGGCACTCCATCCCCCGTCTCCCGCCACACTGGGGCCGGGCTGACCAGGCAGGGTGCCCCTGCACGGCTTCCTGTGGATGCAAACCCGCCTCCTCAAATCCACCCTCTGCATGCTGCTCAAATGATTATCCCTTGTCTGGTTCAGCATGTTACTCCATTGCTTAGAACTCGCCGTGGCTCCCCAGTGCCGGACAGAGCAAGCACGGACTATGGTGGTATAAAAGATTTTTTTCTTCTCCATATCCTAGCTGCACACGAGCGTTAAATCCTACCAGTCTGTGGGTTCCAAGAGGGGCCAGGAGCCAGGATGGCCAGGGGCCATCCTTCTCTGGTGCCTGGCGCAGCTCCTGGCCCCCAGCAGGCACTCAGGAAGCAAACCTACAGAGCAGAGAAGAAAGAATGGGAAGCCCCAGCTTCTACACTCAGCAGACCCTCTTCTTCCGCTGCCCACGAGGCAGACTGAAGTTCGACATCCTTCCTCAAGGCTCCTCCTCCAAAACCAGGCAGGTCCACCCTACAGCTCTTTCTGCCAAAATTGCACGCATCCTGGGAAGGCTCACAGCCGCCGCTTCCTCCAGTGAGACTTCCCAGATGCCCCATTTAGAACGAATGCGTCTCTATTCTAGAGCTCACTGTGGCAAGGCGTGTGCACCCAGAACGAATCTCCCTCTCCTCTGTTTAAGGGCTTTGCATTTTGGGAGCCTGCCTTCTTCATCTCTTGGCCCGCCCTGTGGCCAGAACTTAACATCACAATGTGCTCAGAAGTCAAGTTCATTTGCATCAAAGGCCATTGTGATTTGGGTTCACAGCTGCGTGCACTTTTAATGGGCCGCTCTGATGATTTTTCTTTTCTTGGGGGGCGGCGGTTAATGGGTTGACTGGGCCAAGTCCTCTGATGAATTTCAGTGCCCTCCCCTCTTCTCGTAGTTGCTCTGTTCCCATATAATCTGTTCTCCATGCATCAGCAAGCAAATCCATATAAAACCCAAACCATAACAAGGTCAAGCCATTGTGCGAAATCCTCCAATGACTTCCTTCTCATTCCCCACCTTGGTCTCTAACACGATGGGCTGCCTTACGTGGCTGATTTGGGCAAGCGGCCCCCACCCCTCCGGGTCCTGGTGACAGCCGTGAAGGCACCTGTATCCCTTCTTCCCTCCCAACCCCCGCAAAGAAGTCAGTTTTCCATGACCCTCTTAGGTATGCATGATGGCCGCAGTCAGCGTGCACCAAATCCCTTAGCACACGATTAATCACGGCATCTCATTCTTAATAACCTCAAGGATGCCGGGCTTATCTCCCGTGCCTCCCTTGCGCCGAGAACCGTGGCATTCGAGCCTGTGACGTCGACAGAGAGTAACGCCAGCCTGTGGCGGGAGGCAGAGGGGTTCCTCTTCAAATAAGATGGGAGCTCGAAAGCCCAAAAAGCTATTTTTAAGGGAGCTCTAGAAGTGTTTGTTTTTAAAATATCGTGAAATGGTTATTACCAACCATTTTTTTTTTTTCCCTCCTGCCTTCTTTCCAAACAGGTGCAGTGAGATTAGTGGTAATTTAAAAAGCAGGATTGCCTCTGTGTCAATTTCTTGCTAATGAGCAAAACACGCCATGTAATTGCTATGTATTGAAGGAGGCAACAATACATTTTCGGCGGCTGTTTAATATGCCGGGGCTCGGTGGAGCAGGTGTTCTGAGACTCGCTTTCCAAGACAGAGGAGTCAAGCCCAGAACAAGAAGGTGACGCTTCCCTTTCTTTCTCCTGCATCCAGGACAGGGCCCCATGGAGGGCAGAAGGCAAAGACAGGTGCCTGTGTCTGTGCTAGATTCTGGGAGGCAGAGTGGATGGGGGGCCTGGAAACTGGCTGGGGCAGCAAATGGAGGGCAGAGCGTCCCCTTCTCTTTACCATACGAGGAGCAAATCTCTCCGTAACAAGGTCTTAACGTTTTGCCGGGACTTGCAGTGAGCCAGAGAGGTCCCCTGCTGGCTCTGTGATGCTCACAATATGACCCCAGCCTCTCTGAATGTCAGCCTCATCATCTCTCAAATGGGGATAATAATACCCACACGTCACGTGGGGGATGAAATGAATGAACGAATAGGCCTGGATGCTTTCCTTTAAAGCGTCCACACGGCTGGTTCCCTTACAGGGGTGCCTGGACACCTGCCCCAGGTCTCCCTCCTCTCTCTGAATCTAGTAAGGCCATTTATGCCAGGGAATCAGTGACAAGGACGTCAGACATCACCATCTCCATGAGGCCTTCCTCGAGCACCTCCGATTTCCGTGAGGGCAAGAATTTGTGGCCTGTGTTTTTCCCTCACAGGTGAATTCCAAGTGCCTAAGACAGTGCCTGGCACATAATAAGCCCTCAGTTAATGGAGAATGAATGATGCGTATGGAATACCTAACCTAGTGCCCGTGACACAGCAGTAGCTCAGTAAGTGGCAGCATATGCATTACTATCTTTTTTTTAAGTTTATTTATTTACTTTGAGGAAGAGAGGGAGAGAGAAATTCCAAGCAGGCTCTGCAATGCTGGCACAGAGCCCGATGAGGAGCGTGAACTCACAAACCCGTGAGATCACGACTGAAACGAAATCAAGAACTGAGCCATTCAGGTGCCCCTAAATTATTGCTGAAATCGCTCCAAGCAAAGTGTTTTCACATTGAGTAAAGTATCGGCTGTCTGCCAGGCAGAGGACCAGATGCTTTTAAAGGCATTACCCTCTCACTTTCCCCAACAACCAAGCAAGGCAGGTACTATGGTCATGTCCGTTGGATGGAGCCCCAGGAGGCTAGCTTGGGGCTGGCAAAGGTTAGGGAAGGAAGACAATGACCTTGTAATGAATGGCTTCCTGCTTGGATCCACATGTAACAACCCAAGGTCAGGCTAGGACTTTGAGGATACATTTTTCCAGTGTGGAAAGTGACAAGAGAGAGGCATTATGAGCCCAGTGGCTCAGAGAGTCCGAACATCTCGATGGTTCCATATGGATAAGGCACCAGAGTGGGAAAATTGTCCTTTGTGTTTAAAGAAGAGGCATTGCATGGGGCTGGAAGGATTGGGGCTCTGGGGTCTGGATATCATGTTGAATTGCCCCCCTGAGGGTGGAGGGGCTCTAAGGCCCAGGGAAGGAACCTGAGCTTCAGAGTCTGGGGGGCTTGGGTTCAAGTCTGAACCCCACTTCTCACAAGCCTCAGTTTCTTGTCTACACCATGAGGATCACTACAATCCCCCTCCAGGGATTTGATGGATGATTTGAAAAAAACATGGAAGAAACAGGGGCAGAAGCCTGCCTGGTGGTGCAACGAAAGCCCCCCAATGGGTTGTCAGTCACCCAGCCAGTCCTGGTTGGCCACCTACTATGTGCAAGATGCACACTATGCGTGTTCTGGGCACGGGAGGGGGGCGGGGACTCCAGTTTGAGAAATCCCTCTGGACTTTCTGTAGTTTCCCCATTAGCAGTTGAAACACTGTGTCTTGTCATTTTGAGAGGCGGGGCACTAGTCCTGAGCAACAGAGGTCTGGGTCAGACGGGACTGGTTTGCTTCTTGATTCCTTCCTAAACGCGTGGGCCTCAGCCAAGCCACTAACCCCTCTCAGAGTTTCAGGCTGGCCATCTGCAAACCGAGGATAAAAATAGGACCCTATCTCATTGAGCCACTGTGAGAGTTACATGAAACAATCTGTGTGAAACCCTGGCTCAATGTCAGTGCCCAATAAACAGCCAGCATTACTATTTTTGTTATTCTTATTAAGACGCTGCTGCCTCGGGAAGCAGGGCCCGCGTTTTATTCCTCCTCGGCATCTGCGAGGCGTTGGGATCGTGCCTGGCTCAGCGTAGGTGCTAATCCATGAAGTAAACACAGGAGTCATTGAACGCATGCCGTCTCGTCATGGGGCCATCTTTATAAACGCAGTTCCCTGACTTGACTTTTCGATCTTTCCAGATGGAACTGGTATTTTTAGCACTTATACTCCCTCCTGCGTTTCCTCCTTGAGTGCTGTGCCCAAAGGAAGCTCATAGTAGGTGCTTATGAAATACCAGCCCACGTGCTCGTCACTTTGGGCTATGTTGTGTCAAACATATACAACCTCTGCATCCACAGCATGGGGCTCAGAGCCCCACCTGCCTCTCTAACCAGGGCCCTCTGCCCAACTGATTAAGGGGACAGCATCCGCTCGAGCCCCCGCCTCTGTGAATCCACCGCCCCGGGGATACCCAGGTCTCCTGCGTCCTCCCAGACATGGGCTCCACAGCTCCTCCATCAAGAATAATCCCAGGCTGTCGGCCTGATGGTGGAATATGAATATTCTGGCCGCTTTTCAGTTTCCAGATTGATTGGGGACAAACGGGAACTCGGCCCCCTCAACCAATCATCCAAGGCAGTCAGCTGTAACTAGGTGTACATTTAAACAGCCAGCATGTGAAATATCGTGCCTGCACTCTGCTGATTAAAAAAAAAAAGTCCGAACGGTTATTTCCCCGCAGCTACCAGCTTAGAGGCCCGGGAGCAGGTGGGGTGGGGTGGGGGCAGCTGGGGCCGCCTCAGGAGCCACAACTGATTCATCATTAATAGCCCTCCCCCTCGACTGTACGCTCTGAAATGTGTTTTGTCTGCCACGCTGCTTTGGAGCATTAATAAATCTTGTGGTTCCCTGGTTTTATTAATCAAATAGTAAGAGGATCACTTAAGTAGTGTTCACTTCGTGCCGGACACAGGTCGCTATTATTAGCTATTATCAACTACCCTGCAAGATGGGCACAATCGTGAAACAGGACACTGACGGGGCGCCTGGGTGGCTCAGTCGGTTGAGCGTCCGACTTCGGCTCAGGTCAGGATCGCGCGATCCGTGAGTTCGAGCCCCGGGTCGGGCTCTGTGCCGACAGCTCAGAGCCTGGAGCCTGCTTCGGATTCCGTGTCTCCCTCTCTCTCTGCCCCTCCCCTGCTTGCTCTCTGTCTCTCAGAAATAAATAAGCATAAAACAAAACAAAACAAATGAGGGCACCGAGGCACGGAGAAGTGAATGGACCTCCCTGGGTTCACCGAGCTGGTAAGTGGCTCCGGTTCCCGGTCTGACGTCTTTGGACTCCTTCATGCAAACATTTATTGGGAGTCTCCTATTTGTGAGGCATTGTCACCAGAATCTGGGGATAAGGGACGAAAGACCTGGTCCCTGCCTCCGCGGGGGAGGCAGATACATAGATGAAGAAATTCAGTGACAGCTAACGTTACTTGTAGGATCTCAGCGGTGGGTCAGAGCTGAGAGCCTTTCCAATGATTACATCTGATCCTCGCCATAGTATCTGAGATAGGAACTTGGTTTATCCTTGATTGACATGTGGGGAAACTGAGGCTCCGGGAGGTGAAGTCACATCTTAAGTGACTGAGCCAAGACTTGAACCCAGATGTGGTAACTCAAGATCCCACTATCTAGAGGGCCCCGGGGTAGCCTGGAGACCGTCCATGGCAGCTTCCGGAAGGAGGGATGGTGAGCTGAGAATTGGGTGAGCTAGAAGATGAGGGGAGGAGACAAGGGTCCTGACTGGGTCCTGGACGTGAGAGAGGCTGGCGTGTGTGGGGACAGGTGTGATGGAGGACTGGTGTGCATGGGCTTTTGTGGGCTCAGAGGGGAGAGGAGGTGGCATTGGGAAGGGAAGTCGCAACAGTGAGGTCTGAGAAGGCTGCCAGTGGCTGTGCCAACTGAGTAAAAGTTAGAATGTCACCCTACAGGCGGTACTGATGAATTGTCAGCTGGAAAAACCTGACCTGTTAACTAGCAGATTCAGCCTCCGTTTTGCTAGGTATAGGATTCCTATTAGGGTTTCCAAAACCCTTACTTTATCCCTCAGACCCTCCCTGATCACTCCGCTCAAAGACCGTCAGGGTCTGGGAACCCCGGACTGGGAATGGGCAGTTTAGCACATAACTACCTTTCTGAGCCGCCCCTTTGAAATAAATGTCACGGCTGGAATTAATTAAGCCCATGGGCTCGGATGGTTTGACCACCTCCCACCCCCGTTTCTGTCCCCAGTATTTAATAACTTCCCTTCCCCAGACAGATCAGCCAAATACATCAATAAATGGCGTAAAAAAATAAAATCTCATCTGTTTTTGGAGAGCCGCAGGAAAGGCCTGAGCCACACTGGGAAGATCGTACATCATTCAGGCATGAGGAAGTTTCGGTAACACCAAAGTTCTGCAGCAATTAGAGGGGTTCGGCTTCTCCGTTCGGTCGGCAGCTGCAGCTCTGGGGAGATGAGCCGTATGCTGTCCCCCACCCTCCCATCGTCTTCAAACTCCAAACCCAATCAGGGGCTCCGTGACAGGTCGATAAAACGCTTTCCCGTGTGTCGACCTGAGAAATCGCTGGATGGGAAGGAGGCTTTTGTGGAGGCGGCCCAGGTGGGGGGTAGCGTGACATCTGGTGCCTCCTCTGCGAAGGGAACCCAGGGAGCAGCCCAGAGAGGGGCCGGGGCCAGGAGGCGGCTCTGAAGTTATGAGAACATCACCCGAGCCAAAAACTCAGGCCGTTTAACGGGGCCCCTCTGCTGCCTTGCAGCCAGAGAGGTTTCCTCTTTTTTCATCTGATCGTGTCCCTTCTTTTTCTGCTTCCAGTGGCTCCCACATGGCCCTCAGGATAAAGGCTTTCTGTTCCACGCCACCTGGAGATCTGTGCGCCAGGTACGCAGAACTGTGGTCCTCCCCGAAAGGGCCGTGTTTGCTCATCCTCAAGGACTTTGCCCAACCCATTTTGTTGGTTTAGAATGCCGGCTCCTCCTTCCACCTGCTTAATTTCTATTTATCTGGAATATTCAGTATAGGTGTTACCTCTTCTGGAAGCCTTCCTGGAATCCACCCCCTGCCCCCGGCCCATGCTCCCCAAGCCTGTGCACTCCCCCATCACAGCTCATTGGTTTGCCTCTTTTCCTCTCTGACCGGGAACTTCCTGAGGCCAGTGGCCATGGCTGTGTCTTACACGTGTCCTTGTGCTCCCAATGCCTACCAAAGTGCCCGGCCCGCGGTAAGTAGTCAGTAAATGTCTGTTGAATGCATGAATGAAACACTCAAATGAATAAAGGAATGAATACAAGGATATTCTATGAGAGTGGTTCTCAACCAAGTGTGATTTTGCCTCCAGGGGACATCTGGCAATGTCTGGAGACTTCTTTTCTGTTTATCAGGATTTGCAGGGAGGAGGGGGAGAGGTGCTCCCGGCAGCTAGTGGTAGAGGGGTCATGGCTGCTGGTGAATATCCCACAATACACAGGACATGCCCTCGCTCCCACCCTCTTGCCCCAAACAAAGAATTATCCAACGCCCCCTCCCCCCCAAAATGTCAACAGTGCCGAGGACGAGACATTTTGCTCTGTGTGTCAGGTCCCACGTCCACCACTACAGGCAGCAAAGGAGAAAGCAAAGGCCTAAATCCCTGCCCCTGGTAAGTTTATAATCCGGCAAAGCACTTAAGGGCAACATCGGAGAGACCACTGGGAAACTGAATAGGGCAGGAGCGCTTACTGAGCACCCCCAAGTATCAGACACTGGGGGTATCCTCACTCAGGTGAACTCCTACTCATCCTTCAAAACCGAGTTTAAATATCACTCCCTCCACATAGCCCACCCTGGCGCCCCAACCCAGACACAGTCTGCCCCTCCTCTCAGCTGCTGCCGCAGTTCCCATCACATGGTCCTATAATTATTTGTGCATGTGACTGTCGCCTCCCCAGCCTGAGGACAAGAGCTCTGTCCTAGTTGCCATTATTTCTCCGGCGCTTGGGGAACAGTGTGAGTGGTTTACTAAATGTTTGGGGAAATGAACACCAGAAACAGGACTGTCGCAGACATCAAGCCGACAGTGGGGTTTCCCCACGTTCTGGAACGCGGGGGGCCGTCTGGGTAAGGGCCGCTATTGCTGAGATGCCTGGGGATACGGATGAGTTCCCAAACCTGGTCACAAGCTGACCCGGAGGAAGAAGGCTGTTCCGGCTGTCAGTACTTTGTCAATGACTTTGCCAAACCAGAGAGCAAGACGTTCTCCCAATGAGCATGTCAACTAACAAGCTATAAATTAAAAGGGAGGAAAAAAAAAAAGGTCTGCTAATTCCAACCCACTCTATTTTTTGCTCACAGCTGCTTGGGAGGGAATGCACTGTGCCTTTCAGATGGAACATTTCTTTGGCTAAGCTCCCCTCTCTCTGCCTGCCCTGTCATTTCCCTCCTCCAGGGTCCCTGCCTGGTTAGAGCCCAGGGAGCCTGGGCCTTGGGGTCACATGGACTTGGGTGCACATTCTGGCTTGGCCTCTTCTTATCCGTGTCTCTCTCTGAACCCTGGTTTCTTCACCTGCAGAATCTCAGCTCCTGAGCATTCTGGGAAGCATCTAGGCCTCTGGGGTGAGAGATTCTCCAGTGTCCCCCAGAAGACTGGAAACCCCCTGCAGGATGCTTAGTTCAATAGGGAGGCAGGGTCAGGGTGCCTGGGTGGCTCGGTTGTTAAGCGTCCGACTTTGGCTCAGGCCCTGATCTCATGGTTCATGGGTTCGAGCCCCACATCGGGCTCTGTGCTGATGGCTCAGAGTCTGGAGACTTCTTCAGATCCTGTGTCTCCCTCTCTCTGTCCCTACCCCACTCACGCTCTGTTTCTGTCTTTGTCAATAACAAATAAACACTAAAAAAAAAAAATAAGTAAACATTAATTTTTTTTTTTTCAAAAAGGGAGGCAGGGTTTCTGGTCCTTGGAAAGGAGCCTTCCCAATCCCAGCTCTGACCCGTCCAAGATAAAGGGCCCCCAAATATCACTTAGCCATGCAAGTCCCCATTGCACACATGGAGAAACCGAGGCCCAGAGAGCAGAAGACAGCTTAGCCGGGCTGCACAGAGTAGGGTGTAGAGAGACCCTGGGCCTCCAGACCTCACTCACTGGGACATTTCCTCCTGCATAGTAATAACAGTGACATCTTCCATTTATTAAGCGCTTACTAATGTACCAGGCGCTGAATTATCTTAACACCCTATGAGGAAAAAAAAAATACCCATAAAAGGAAGATTCGCTAAATCGAACCTCATTAAAATCAAGAATGTCTGCTCGTTGAAAGACAATGTTAAGAAAAGGAAGACAAGCCACAGATGGAGAGAAACTATTTGTAAATCTCTTATCAGATAAAGAATCGTACCCAGAATATAGAAACAATTCTCGAAACTCTATAGTAATGAAATAAGCAACCCCCCAAAGTGGGCAACATATTTGGAGAGGCATCGCAGTGCCCAAAAGGTCGATGGATGTCAAATAAGTCCAGGACATGATGCTCAACACGTTAGTCATTAGGGAAATGCAAATCGAAATCACAGTGCGATTCCCTGACACAACCATTAGAATGGCCACATTTCAAATGACAGCCAGCAGCGGGGCGCCTGGGTGGCTCCGTCGGTTGAGCGTCCGACTCTTGATTTCCGCTCAGGTCATGATTCCAGGGTCGTGGGATCGAGCCCCACATCAAACTCCACGCTGACCATGGAGTCTGCTTGGGAACCGCTCTCTCGCTCTGTCTCTCAAAAAAAATTAAACCAAGAACTACCATATGATCCAGCCATTTCCCTCCTGGCTGTTTACCTATGAGGAATGAGAACATGTGTCCATATAAAGACATGTCCACATGTCCACAGCGGATTTATTCAGAATAGCCCCCAACTAGAGACAGCCCGTCTACAGATGCACAGATGAGCAAATTGTGGTACATGCAGAGGACGACTACCAGCCACTCAGCCGGGAGGAGGGATGAGCCACAGATGCCCACATCAACATGGACGAGTCTCAAGCAACATTACACCGAGTGGAAAAAGGCAGATTAAAAAAAAATAGAGTTTGTACTACATGGTTATAGAACGTTCTAGAAAATTCAAGCTAATGTATTGTGACAGTGGTAGCCTAGGGGAGGTGGTGGGAGTGGGAAGGGGTGAGGGGAAGGACTTTTTACCGAAAGGCGTGAAAACACGTTAGGGGAATGCATGTGTTTGTTATCTTGATGGTGGGGAGGGTTTCATGGGTGCATAGGCATCTCGAAATTTCTCAACGTGTACATCTTAAACATGTGCAGTTTACTGAATGCCAATTACTGAAGCTGATAAAAAAAAAAACCCTCATGGTAAAACCTGAGAAAACAGATAGATGTTGTGTTACTGCTATTTTATAGAAGGAGAAACTGAGGCTCAGAGAAGTTAGGTCACTTGCCCAGGGTCACCCAGCCAGTAAGTGATGGATCTGGGACTCAGATTTCTTTTTAAGGATTTTATTAAAATTTTTTTTAATGCTTATTTTATTTTTGAGAGAGAGAGAGAGAGAGAGAGCGAATGGGGGAGGGGCAGAGAGAGAGGGAGACACAGAATCCGAAGCAGGCTCCAGGCTCTGAGCTGTCAGCAGAGCCCGATGTGGGGCTCGAACTCATGGACCGAACTCACGGACCGTGAGATCATGACCTGAGCCGAAGTCGGACGCTTAACTGACCGAGCCACCCATGCGCCCCTGAGGATTTCATTAAGTAATCTCTACACCCAACGTGGGGCTCGAACTCACAGCCACAGTGACCACGGGCTCTGCTCTCCAGTGTCAAAGCTGACCCCTTCAAGGTTCCCATGGCACTGAGAATCCCGTGCCTCACTGGGGCGACTTGCTCCTCTGGTCCTGTCTCACATCTCTCCACCTCCCCTCCCAGACTCCACTATGGCCAAACTGTCTTTCCTCCCAAGCTGCAGAGGTGAAGCAGCCTGATGCTTCTGGAAGGGCTTCCCTGCTCCTGCTCTTGGGTCCCGACACTCCAGCCTCCACGGCGGTCAGAGAGGGCCCTAACGTGTCCAGTGGTGGGCCCACATTTCCTCCCATCGCGCTGAGAATCCGATCAAACTCCCACCCTGGCTGTAGAGCCCCGTGGGGACTGGTTCCTCCTCACTGCCCAGACTCGCCTCCCGCACACCTGTCTGCATCCTCAAGCCTCGTCCTCCTTCCCGGAACCCTCTTCTCCCACATCCTGCAGCAGCCGGCTCCTCCTCCCCGCCTAGGTCTCCACTCAAATGTCACTTTCTAAGAGGGGCTCCTGGCCGCCCTTGTGAGAAAGCACATTTATCCCCAGCCCCTGACACTCACAATTACGCTCCTTGTATGGTAGTGGACACAATCTGAAATCCCCTTGCTAAGTTATGGGTTTACTTGCCATCTGTACCCCGCATTTAGTTATTTTTTTAAAATATAATTTATCGTCAAAATGCTTTCCATACAACACCCAGTGCTCATCCCAACAGGTGCCCTCCTCCCTGCCCATCACCCACTTTCCCCTCTCCCCCACCCCCCCATCCACCCTCAGATTGTTCTCTGTATTTAAGAGTCTCTTATGGTTTGCCTCCCTCCCTCTCTGTTTGTAACTATTTTTCCCCTTCCCCTCCCCCATGGTCTTCTGTTAAGTTTTTCAAAATCCACATATGAGTGAAAACATATGGTATCTGTCCTTCTCTGACTGACTTATTTCACTCAGCGTGATACCTTCCTGTTCCAGCCACGTAGCTGCAAATGGCAGGATTTCATTCTTTCTCGTTGCCAAGTAGCGTTCCATTGTATATATAAACCACAGCTTCTTTATCCATTCGTCAGTTGATGGACATTTAGGCTCTTTCCATAATTTGGCCATTGTTGAAAGCGCTGCTATAATCATTGGGTGTACCTCGTGTTTAGATCAGAGCCTCGTGCTCTGGTCCAAGTGCTTAATTTCTCTGAGCCCCAGCTTCCCCATCTGTAGAATGGGCACTGGAAGCTTCCCTTATGCACGGTGGTGTTGGAAGGCAAGGGGCCCCGCATTAGGAGCGCCAGGAACACCTAACAGTCCTCTTTACTATTATTACTCTTTCCTCCTTGGGTGAGAAGGATTCCACTTGAAGTTGGGGAAGCTGCTACAGGGCCCTTCTCCACCACCCCAGCCCAGACCGTGGGCAGGGATGTGTCGGGAAGAAAATCAGCTGACACAGGACAGGAGGAGGCCGCTCCAAGCAGCCGCCTCCTGTGAACAACCAGCAGAGCTCTTCCTGGCGAGACAAGGGGAGGTTTCAGACAATATCTAATTGGTATTCTCCCAGCGATGCAAAAGGACACTGCATCTCTAAAAAGGGAACAATCGGAGATTAGGGAAGATTGCTGTGAGAGAAAACCTTGTTTAAATCTATTACCGAACAAAAATGGTCTGTGGGTTTTGAATGGAAAATTTGTGTTCCTGCTCCCAGATCAGATTAACCCATGGCAGGGCACCGCCGGGTAGGCAGGGTTGTGGGCAGGGGGCGGGAGAGAGAGTCTCCTAGCTGTCATCTGCACAGCGCTCCTTAAACCCTCCCCCCACCACCCAGCCCGTGCGGAGTGCTAACTCTCAGAGTCCCTCAGAGTCCAAGGCCACTCTCGGACACAGTCCTCTCCATTTTACAGAGGAGGGGATGAGGTTCAGAGAGGGTAAGCGGCTTGTACAAGACACACAGCTGGGCAAGATACGGCTGGGAGTTGAACTCCCATCTCCCTGTGTTCAGAGTCTGAGCTCTTGGCATACGTGCATGAGTGCACCACGTGTGCATGACCTAATGAGTTTTAGGGCAAGAGGGAGCTCAAAACTCAGCTCCTATGACGACTTCCTTTCACAGATGGGGAACGGAGGCTCAGCTGGGGCAAGGCATTTTCCCGGGGACCTGCCCAACCGAAGCTATGAGGACGTCGGCAATTCTGACTGAATGGGCACTCATGAGGGGCCGGGCACAATGCTAAGCCTTCACATTGTCTCTTCATCCACCCCCCAAGGAGGAAGGCACTGTGAGCCCATTTTACAGCTGAGGAAACTGAGGCTCAGAGAGGCTAAGTCACTGCTCAGGGTAATGGGGCAAGCGGGTGTTCCAAGCGAGGTCTCTCTCAATGCCTTGTGGAGTGTTGTTTGGGGATCCCCGCTCTGTACCTACCTATGTCCCCGCCCCCCCCCCCCATCACAGGACATCAAACTGGCTCACCAGGGCCATCTGTCTCCCCAGCCTCTGCTCAGGTGAGCGCAAAGGCCCAAAGCCGGGGTCGAAATGGATTTTGACCGGTGGTCACTTGCATAGCCACAGGACCAGGGGCTTGTGCACTGTGGGGCCGGGGGAGCGGGCGCAGAATGGCCCCTGTCACCACCAAGGTACTGAGCGAGATGAAGTCAGGGTGGGTAATGAGCCTCGACACTGAGCCACCAGCTTCAAGGCCGCACCGAGGGGTGAACAGAACCAACTGGGCAACGCCCTTACTTCTAGGACCTTCTTCAGTAGAGAGGAAACTGCCGTTTCTTGTGCAAGCTCCCGCTGGACCATGCCTACTGGTCGGACAGAGGGGTCCCTTGCGGCAGAAACCCCTCACAGTCCTCCCAGCGCGCTGGGGATCAAAATAGCTCCCAGGCTGGCCTGTGGGCCATCGGCCTCTAACGTCACCTCGCTGGCCTTGTCCACAGCCCTGCTCTCTATCGCTCACTCCGCCTTCCCTGCACCGGCCTTCTTTTGCTTCCTGGAACACCTCAAACTGCTCCCCTCCTTAGGACCTTTGCGTTTCCGGCTCCCATCCCTGGAACATTCTCCCCAGTTCTTCCCGGGCTCCCTCCCTCCCTTTCCTCAGGCCTCTGCTCTCTGAAGCCTCATCTGCCCATTCGGGTCACACTGGTCACTGGCAGTCAGTCTCCATTTCATTTCCCTGAAGGACTTTCTTCCAAGTCCTTGTTCCTGCCGCATTTTGTATCCTAGCTGCGTGTTTCATGTTTTAACATCTGGTTTATCCCCTCAGAAGAGAAAAAGTTTCTTGTACGATGCAAAGATATCTTAACCTGTCTTGCTCACCACATGATCCCAGCACTCAGCCCTGTGCCTGGCCCAGAGCTGGTGCTCATTAAGTGTTTGTTGAATGGGGCACCTGGGTGGCTCAGGCAGTTAAGTGTCATGACCTCACAGTTTGTGAGTTCGAGCCCCACATCGGGCTCTGCGCACTGACAGTGTGGAGCCAGCTGGCAATTCTCTCTTTCTCTCTCTGCCCCTCTCTTGCTCTCTCGCTCTCTCTCTCTCTCAAAATAAATAAGTAAACATTAAAATAAAACGTTTGTTGAATGAATGAACGACCTAAGGTCCCAGAGCACATGGAAGAGGGTGCAATCAGGGCAGGCTGCATGGAGGAGAAACCCATTTCTGATTCTTCTACTTTTAGGACCAAGGAATAACCCTCAGGGGGCTACCTTTCTTTCCCTCAGTTTCCCCAGCTGTAAGCAGGGGGTTGATGAGAATATTCTCATGGCTGCACCAGCTCCAACTGTGGATTCTATGAAATTCCGGGTTCTTCTTGTCTCAGTCATCCATGGCCTGCAGTCTGTGAGCTGGAGCTGGAGGACTGCCTGCTCCAGGGACGCCAATGCCAGGGCCACGGCTCAGCCTCATCTTAACACGGCTGAAGTCTTCACGGCCATCGAGGGCTTTGTGCGCGGCTTGTCAGGGACTGCATCCCACGGCGCTGTGTACATTAAGAACAATTCCACGGCAGAGACCGGCCTTCTTCCGGAACATCTGCAGGGCCTGACTTGCCTTTCCTGGCATTATCACCTGCACCTGGCTTTGTGCAGCCCCAGGCTGGTGCCTGTGAAAGAAAGGGCTTCTCAGCACAGTGGTTCCCAACTCTGGCTGTACATTTGAGTCATGTGTGGGACCTCCCATTCTCCATGCCCAGAGACTCTGTCTCAACCGATCAGGGGTGAGACCCAGGTCTTGAGGTTTTCTAAAAGCTCCCCCAAGTGATACAGAGGTACAGCTGTGGTCAAGGGACTCTGGTCACATAAATTGGGGCAGCCGAGTCAGGATCACCAGGAACATGACTGGTAAATCACAGGCCAGCTGCATCAAAATCTCTGCGGGCAGTGCGGGGCGGGGGAGTCCAACGGTCTCCATCTTCTAACCAACAGCCTGGGTGATTGTTCCACACGATAATTATTTTGATTGCTGTATGAAAAAGAGCTTTTTTGAGGTATAACCGATGTTCGATACGCTGCATATCTAAAGAGTACAGCCCGATACGTTTTGACATATGCACACCAACGAAACCATCACTGCAGTCAAGACAGTGGATTTACCCATCACCCCTGAGGGCTTCCTCCTAAACACTTTCAACGTGAACTTGACTGGATTACGATACAAGCCGGAGCAGGTGAGCACAGTAATTGAGAGGCCAGAGTTTGGCTTCAGGCAGAGTCGGATCCCCGTTCTGGTGCTTCTCTGTGCTAGCTGTGGGACTCCAGGGCGGTGGCTTCACCTCTCTGAGCCTCAGTTACTTCCCTGTGATGGTCCCAAACCCATAATATTATAGAGTGTCCAAGGAGGTGTCTGGAGAGCACCTTGCTAAAAGTGGCTCCCCCCCCCCCCATCAGAGGCAATGACTGTCAATATGAGATCTGCCATCATCTTCCCGATCCTCAAGGCAGGCCTGGGGAAGGCAGTGGACAGGGAAGGAGAGGGATGCTTGGGGAGGGGGAGGGTCTTGTCTTCTTGATCTTTGGTCTTGATCTTTGGGTACCCACTGCCTAATACCATGCTGGCGTGCACTCGGCTTTCGAGAAGAATGGGTGTAGTGACAAATGGCGACTGTCCAGCCAACACATACGGGACATTGGCTGGGGGTGGCGTATTGCAGAGCCTCATCTCTGCCCCCTCCCGCTGACTCCGCCCCCACTTTCCTTCGTCTTCTCTCCCGACCACATTTCCTGCCTCTGATTGGGGCCACATGCCTGCAGTCTGGCCCTCCTTCTTCGCAGACTGTCATTTTTCAGAGCAGAGCTATTTCCTCGGGAACACCTACATTCATTTTCTCGCTCATTCGTGTCTCTCCAGAAGTTTATTTGCTCGCGCGCTTGCTCATTTAGTCCATTGTTCAGGCAGGCAGGAGTCTTCATGCAATCATTTTGGCACCTCTGTTGGGGCGTGCCTGTCTTAGCCCAGCGCTTAGCTCCGTGGCAGGGCGTTGATAAGTGCTTGTTAACTAAGCAAGCGGAGAGGAAACAGGCTTTCGGTCCCTGCGCTGTTCCCACGGACAACTTTATGGGTGCGTATGACTTCTCCCTGTTCTCCGCTGCTGCTAAGTCCGGGGTCTGTGCTCCCCCTGTGGTCATGAACACATTTTTGCAGGGGGACTGCAGGTTCTCCATGCGTTTGTGCAAATCTGTAGTCACCAACTGTGCTGCTAAATCTTGGAGGGCAGAGGCAGACCTTCACCCCTGAGAGCCTATCACAGAGCTGAGTACACAGCGCTCAGAGCGGCAGCTGGAGGCGACAGGGCCCATCACTCATAATCATAATACCGACAGCCAGCTACCTTTTATTAAGCTCCTAGTCAAGATCGGGCACTTTCTATTGGTCACCTCATGACACCCTCAGAATGACCTGCTGCTGTTGATGTTATTGGCCTGGTTTTACATTTGAGGAAACCTGGGCTCAGAGAGGTTAAGTGGACACGCAGCCCTCACCAACAGAGCAGGGGTCAGAGCCCAGGCCCCTTGGACTCCAAAGACAGTGCTCTTTCCATCCACTCATTGAAAGGGTTTTCACTGAACATATACACTGTACCAGGCACCATGCAGGGGATGTGTGTAGAGCAAAAATAAACACGGGTTGTGTCCTTATGGAGCTTGCCTTGTTAGACTCTTATGGAATCAGATGCAATTAATGTATCAGTTGGAGCTGTATCAGTTAACTCAGCGGCTGCCAGCAGCAGGACCCCCAGTCCAATGGCTGTAAGATGCCAGTGGCAGGTAGACCGCAGACGCATCCGCCGCCCAACGGTGGCATCAAAGAGGTCAGCTCCTTGTCTTTCTGCTGTCCCATCCCTGTGTGGCTTGCCCTCATTGAGAGATGCCCACAGCACTATTCTTCGCAACCTTTGTCTTCCAGAGAGGAGCAAAGAGACGAAAATAACAAGGGGCACCCAAGTCCCATCTGCCCTCTTGCGAGACTCTTTCCCACGTGTGTCAATCAGCACCTTCTGCCTTTATCTCATTGGCTGGACAGTGTCACATGGCCACTCCCAGCTGCTTCCCGGGGAGGCTGGGAATTCACCCTGAGTAGAGGGAGCCTAAGGAGGAGGAGAGCGGGTTGGGCGTTCAGTAAACTCACCTGCAGTTCAGCCATAGAGCTCCCTGGGGGACAGGTTTTAGCCGAGTGGTCACAGGGATGAAGGCACAGTCACTAGCTGGGATGAGGAGTCTGAGGGAACGGAATCTCAGTCTCTGGGTATATTTAGGTTGCTGCTCTCGGGTGCAAAGGAGGCCGTGGGCGAAGGACAGCTGCTTTGCAGGGCTGATGCTGGAGCCGGAACTGGAAGAACGACTGGGTGAACTTGGTGGAAGTTGGAGGGAAGTGTCTCTCGGGCGGGTCGACAGCTTGCACAGTGGTGAGGGGTGGGCAGGGACCCAGCCATATCACGCCCGTCATTTTGGTCTTTATTCCAAAAGCAATGGGGAGCCACCAGAAGGGTCTTCAAACGGGGAGGTGGCGTTGGCAGATGCATGTGTTGACAGGATGGACCGAGGGAGGAAGAGCTGGAAGCCAGGAGGCTGGTGGGGGGGCTGCTGCTGTCGGCCACGTGAAGGCTGGTGGTGCCTGAGACTAAGCTGATGGCACCGGGGATCGGGGACGAGCTGCTTGGAGAGATGTTTAGGAGGAAAAATTAGCAGGACTGGGAGAGAACTGGATAAAAGGAATGAGGGAGAGTGAGGAAGAATGGACGATTTCCAAGGGTTTGTCTTGCTCAAGCACGCATATGGCCTCACAGTTCACCAAGCCAAAAGAGACGGCAGAGAGAGAGGACCAGGTCTGCGGCATGGTGGGAGTCTGGAGGCGAGAAGTGCTAGCCAAGGGAGGGTTGGCCGCTGGGTGGGGTTAGAAGGCATCCTTTCTTCGCAAAGTCTGTCCTTCACGTCTTAGACAGCTACAGTCAGCTGTGTCTGTCCCTAAATGCAGCCGCTTCAGGCTTCTGCTTGAGTCCCATTTGCTTATTTCCTGTCCATGTTGCAAATGGCCATTTGGGATGGCAACGATTTACTTTGGGCACGTCCCCAATCACTCTTTTTTCCTTGAGGACACAATGCATTGCTCCAACGTGGCTAAAACCATTGTCTTGTTGGTTCTTGGAGCCACCCAATTCTTCAGCCATGGATGCTGGCCCAGGGAGACTGTCTGTTTTCCCTTCTGCATGTTTATCTTGTCCTTGAAGAGACCCCCCACCCCCCTCCCGTCCTTCTCAAAATCAGCCAACCCCAGAGTCTAATGGCTTCTGACAGGCTGAGTGATCCCATAGTGGTTGTGATTCTTAGTGTTATGTGGATGGCATTGATTAGGGGGAGGCAAGCCAATCACTCTGACTGAGTCAGCTTCCTGAGCAGTGACAGGCTCGTCCTGTGTTTGGCGTGACAAGCTATCTGCTTGACAAAGTTCCTGCGCAAAGCTAATCGGAAAACGAAAATTGCTTGAGCCGGGGATAAATTGGAGTGTACCCCTCTCCCTCTCAATGCCCTGAGTTGTGGGATGGCTGGGACAAATTTTTCAAGTGGCTTTAGGTTCATACCACCACAAATGCTTTACACAACGGATTTGTCCATTTGCTCGGAGTAACTTGATTTTGTTTTGAAACTTTTTTTTTAGATTCAATGGTAAATAGTTGTAGAACTTTTGTAATAATAACTAATGGCAGATATAAAACAGATTTCTTAATTTGAGCCCAGCTTATTTGCAGATGACTACAGACCCATGCGTTTGCAGTTCTAACTCACTGAGTTGGGGGGTGATTTGTTATGCAGCATTATCACGGCAAGAGCTGACTCATACAGGTATTGACAGCCAGTTAGCTTACTTAAGCTCTAACCCTAGGCATCTTTGGGTGACTCTTTTCCGCTTTACTCTCAATGTCCAATCCATGGGCACCTCTTCCCAACGTGACCTTCCAAACATACCTTGTATCTACGTGATCTCTCCATCACACTGCCAACAACTCTATGTGAAGCCTCTATAAACTTTATCCAGATGACTGCAGCAACTTCCTCAGGTTGCTCTCTAGCCAGTGGCCAGAGTGAGTTTTAAACCATCAAATTAAGTTCCTCCCTGCTCTAAACTCAACAAAGACCTCTCGTATTACTTAGAAATAACCTAATCTCTTTGTCGTGGCTTTAAAGGCACTAGATGATCTGTCCCAAACTGTCTCTCTGATATCACCTATTTTTCTCTCTCTCTCTGCCACCACATCTGGTTATGGAGAACAGATGCTGGGCCAGGACTTGCCATCCTCACTCCTAGTCCAATTCTCCCGCTCCATAGAGTGATGCCCCCATTGGGGTAACTAGTGTCCTCAAATCTCCCGGACTCCTCCCTGGTTACAGAATCGCTGATTTAGAAACACACAAAAGATCCAGGAAAAGTTGAATTCTTCCTTGTTTCCACCCCTACCTTAGTTTCTGCCTCTAAAGCTCTCTCACGATTTACAGCCTCCTTAGATTAATTGTCAACGACAGCCAGTGTTATTAGGGATTTTCCAACTGGATTCAGGATGGTGCATTAATTCAGCTTTTTTTTTCCTTGAGACATTTTACTCAATGTTAATAACCCACTGGGTCTACCACTGATCCCTCGATGCTTAATAACAAGGCCACTTGGATAGTAATTAATTCCAATATTGAATATATTTTCATTAAAAGCAGAAATGACAGGTCAGATTTAGTAAATTATGAATTATCAGACTCAGACCGTACCAGTTCTGCTTTAGAAATGCCAAGTATCCCCCAGACTCTCAATTTCCTATCTTCTCCCTATCCTGGGGCCTTAATTACGATGGCGATGATGACAATAATAATAATTATTACTGTCAACATTTATTGAGTGTTTTCCATGTACCAGACACTATACTGAGCACTTTAAGTGCATGATTTGAGTTAAAAGTCAATCTTTTCAGGTAGGATCTATTATTATCCCCATGTCACAGGTGAGGAAACAGAGTCCCAGAGAAAAGAAGGCATTTCCTCCAAGGTCGCACAGCTAATAACCAGCAGGGGCATGAATCAAACTCAGGTTGCCCATAAAATCAGCATGTTTAATCCCTAAGCAACTATGTCATCCCTCTGAAGGGGAGATGGTGGCGGAGGAGCAGGTATTGTAAGTCATGGGTTATACTCGAAAATAAACCCAGGAAACCCGACTTACTCTACAGTGTAATTCAAAACAGATTGTGTTCGGTGCCAGAGGAACTGAATGGCTTATGGTGCAACATCTTGGTTCACGGGGGCTTTCATTTCTGGGGCAAGACATAGCTCTTGAAATGCCATTAACTTTGGAAGCTAAAGTTGAAGTCTAACGTCTTAGCAGTCGCTTGATCTCAGACAGGAGACCTCACTCACCTGTAACCTGTTCTCTTTTTCCCCACCCACCTCATGTCACACCACCCCAGTGTACCCATTTTGCGGATGGGTGATGGAACATCCAAAGGGAGAGTCATGTGGCTGTGACGGCTGGGCGAGCGGCCAGAACCAGCACTCATACTGCCTCCTAGTGGTGGAAATGGCCACAAAAGACATCCCAAAAGTCAGCCCTTCACCTCTCACAGATCAGGATTTCTCAGCTTTGGCTCTAGTGACACGTTGGGACTGACAATTCTTTGTGGTGCATTTTAGGACTTTTAGCAGCATGCTTAGCCTCTACCCACTGGACACCAGTGCTAGCTCCCAGGTGTGACAACTCCAAATGTCTCCAGACATTGCCAGATGTTACCTGGGGGTCAGAATCACACCCAGTTGAGAATCACTGCTCTGGATAAAATTCTCGCAGCAGCAACACGCCATGGCCAGTGTCGTTAGGGTTTTCTACTAGGTTCTAGCGCATATATTCTGTTTACATGAATGGAAGAAGATACACTTTTCATATTAAGCCATTTTAAAATAATTTTCATCACATGTGTGATGAAAGGGCTCCCCCCAGTCTTCCCCTCTGATATTGGGATTTGTCTCATACAACAGAAGATTTTGATTCTCAGCAAATATGGTTTCTCTCTCCAATTCTCAGTTTCTTTCACTAGAATGATGGGCATGTTAATACCTAGCCCTTAGAATTGCTGGGGGGTCCAATGCGAAGTGTGTGGTATGTAGTAAGGACTCCATAAATGTTACTTTCCTTCTTCCCCTTCTAGAGCCAGCAAAGACTCCTTCCAGAGGAAGAAGTAAGTGAGGAAGTTGGGCTAGAAGCTCTCAAGGGCCCCCAAGCACTGCACTGTAGGTTTCTTGCAAGGCTGCATGTGGTAGTCGTTTCGTAAACATGCACTAGAATAATCTGGGGGGATGGCGCCTGGGTGGCTCAGTCAGTTGGGTGTCCGACTTCAGCTCAGGCCATGATCTCACAGTTTGTGAGTTTCAGCCTGCGTCGGGCTCCGTGCTGACAGCTCAGAGCCTGAAGCCTGCTTCAGATTCTGTGTTTCCCTGTCTCTCTGCCCCTCCCCACTCATGCTCTGTCTCTCTCTCTCTCTCTTTCTAAAATAAATAAACATTAAAAAAATTAAAAAAAAGAAAAAAATCATCTAAGGAAATTTAACACAGATTCCCAGGCCCCAAGCCTAAGAGTTTCTGATTTAATAAGTCTGGGCTGGACCATAAGGATCTTGATTTTTGACCAAGTCCCAGTTCCACCCCCAGATGGTTCCTTTGGAAGGGGTCCTGGACCCCCGTTCTGAGAAGCACTGTCTTCACTATTAATAGCCTAAGAAGAGCAGGGGCTGATCTTGCTAATCTTTCATTCTTTTCAGGTTTCTGCAATACACTCTGAAAATTGAAAACTGAAAACAGATTTCTGAAAAGCGGGCCTGGGAAAAGTTGCTAGCAAATCAAATCTCACTGAACACAGAGGTGTAGAAATGAAGCTCCCTGCACTGGGGTCCAAGCAGGCACCAACCAAGAAGCATTCTGGATACTTAGTCCAGTGCTAGGCGTGCGTGTGGGTGTGTGCGTGTGGGTGTGTGTGTGTGCGCGTGCGTGCGTGCGTGTGTGTGTTCTGAGGAAGAGAGGTGGTAGGTGTCTCTTACGGCCTCCGCGTGTTGCTGGGTGAAACAGACATCTGCAGATCAAACTACAACAACAATAATGGTAGCAACCACCCCACGCGAATGCTTGGTATGCATTGGGTCCCTGCACGAAGCTCCTTGCACACTTTCTCAAAGGGAGTCTAACTAACAACACCTCTATGAGGCAATGAAAGTGTCTCTGTTTCACACATGGGGCAGCGGAGCCTGGAGGATTTGCGCTTTATTAGAAAGTGGCGGAGCCAGAATCCCCGCAGCTTGCCTTCCTACAGAGCTGTGATTTGACCACATGCCCCATGCTAGTGAGTGCTATGGTTATTTTCAGTAGGGGAAGTGAGGGTTTGTAACCAAGATGCTAATTGGCAATTAGATAATGGGAACATTGCAAGGTTAGAAGGAAAGACCAGTCCCTGTGGGTTGGAACAGACAGCAGAGGCAAGATTTAATCAGGCCTTGAAGGCCATGGGGAGAGTTGGATGGGGAAGGGCAGGCAGGGGTAAGCTGTGGGAGTGGAAAAGATATTTAAGTGGCATTTCATTCTTTATTTGCTCAACATTGACCGACACTTCTAAAGGAAGTCTGCCTGTTCCTCCCTCCATTCTACTCCTTTCATTTTTCTCTCCCTCTTCTTTTTTATTCAACCATTCACCTGTTTATCCATCCATTCTTCCATCCACCTGCCACCCATTCACTCATCTACTCACCTATTCACCCATCCATCTTTCCACTCATTTACTGTCTCATCCTTCCTTCCTCTATCCATCCATCCATCCATCCATCCATCAATCCACCTGTCTGTCCATCCATCTATCCATCCATCCACTCATCCATTCATTCACCATCCATTGATGCACCCATCCACCTACCCACCCATCCTATTTCTATTGTACAAGCCAGACATTCGCTTTCCCCACTCCTCTTCTTCTTTTCTCCTCTTTCTCTCCTTCTCTCTCCCTCTCTTCCCTTATGCACTCGTCCATTCTTTCATTCAACATGCATTCCCTGAGCACTTACCCAGTGCTAGACTCCATGCTAAGTCCTGGGGATATATGGCCACTGCCTTGGAAAAACTCACAACCTGATGGGGGAGAGGTAGGCAGAGGATTATGGGATTGCATGGCAACTCCCATGGCACTTCTCCAGATGCTGCAAATGGTGGCATCATAAGGATGAATTCCAGACTGAGGAAGAAGCCTGTGCTGTACCTGTCTCATGATCTCCCTTGGCAGTAAGATCTGGCTCACCTAAGGCAGGTGGTAGAGTGGGAAGAGCCAGAAGGCCTGTGACCTGCTGCTGGGTGGGCTCCTGGGCCTCAGTTTCCTCATCCCTCAAAGAGATGTGGGGGGGGGGGATCGAGGAAGATAGGGTCACTGATGGGTTCATCATGATTACTATTTCCCACTTACTATTCTAAGCAAATTTCAGCTCCACTGGCAAGAGTTTACCAGTCTTATTCACCACTGTGGCCCCAGTGCCTAAAAGAGGGCCTGTAACAGGTGCTCAGAAACTATTTGTTGAATGAAGGAATAAATGGATCATGATTTCCATTTTGCAGCTATGGCATGTCTGGCCCAGACAGGGGGAGCCACTTGCCCCTGGTCCCACAGCAAGAAGGTGGCGCACGCCCCCAGGGTTTCTAAGTTGAGCTGCCAGCCTCCAGCATCCGTGAGCTTTCCACTTCCGGTGGGCTTACTTCCATCATCAAAGCTCACTGGTTATCACCAACCCCTCCCCCCAGCTGCCTCACCACCTCCCTGGTGCCCTGGTTGACAGACACTGTTCTCTTTACTGTTATAATTGCTGTCACTGGATCCTGCAGTCCTTCTTTGTTGCTGAGGCCAAGTCTGCCCTATTCACCTAGCCACCAGCTTCAACGAGTCCTCCTTGGGCTTCTGCGTGGCTGTTTTTATTGCTTTTTCTCATGGCATGAGATTAAGAAAAAACGTATTTAGAAAGTAGCAAATTTACTGGCTTACGCAGGTTCCCTGGGCTCAGATGACGGGTTCACAGAAGGAAGGTTCTCCGCGTCTGAGACAGCAGTCCATATGGAAAAGGAAGTAGCAAGTCATCTGCTCAGTGACAAGTTCTAATTTTCTTAATTCTTTCAAACAGTCCGTATATAGAACAGATTTTGTCAAAAAGGCACACAGGGCTCCATCGATCTTGTTTATGTTCCCACGGTGGGCGTATCTGCAGCCCACCTGCTTCCCTACTGATGTTTGCGAGGAGCAAGGAACACGTGCTTTTCTCCCCCCCCTGCATCTTCTACGGAGAGGAACTGGGACTAGCCACACCCTTTGTTTCACTTAAATGTGAAAACCACCCTGTGAGGGAGGTGATGCCATCCCTGATTCACCAGCTCAGGGAACAGAGGCTTAGAGACGTCATGTGTGAATCGGTGCCAGAATGAGGACTCGACCTGGGACTTTCTAATATTACAGTCGCCACCCTCAAAGCCCGCGAGAGTTCCTGCGGCGGCCAGGGGAGAGTCTTTGCAAAGAACCTCCACTGCTCTTTGTGGGGACACTTCCCCCCTCTAGCCACAGCTGCTGCATCTGTGACATGGGGATGTTACCAGCACTTCAGGGGGCTTTGGTTGGGACTGAAAAGGGATAATGAAATGTCACTTATAAAATGCTTTGCACAGGCCCGAAACATAACATGCCGTCGGTAAACAGGAGACGTGGTTTCTCTCTCTGTCGACAGGATGCGTCTTTTTCCTCCTGCCTCAAAGGTGCATTCACAAGAGGCGGGGAGCGTGTCTAATTTACCTCTTCTCCCCAGCACCCAGGAGACTGGCTGGACAGGGAATGGTCTCCAGGAACTGTTTGTAGAAGGAGTGAATGACTGTGTTCATTTCTCGTTGGCATTGGCATTAGAACTTGCCTTCCAAATTCAGATGCAGTTCACCTCTTGTGAGAAGAGCCAGGTGCCTTGCTTTCCATCACAGGAGGAGGCAAGGGGATTTGAGAAGCTTTTCCACGGCAGGCCTGAGTGCATATCCCTTAGGGAGGAGAATTCCCGCAGAAGCCCACAGACTGTGGGCCCACTTTGCGCCCCAGGACCCCATTTTGGACGAGCCTCGGTCTTGTCATCCATTTTACAGTTTAGGAGAGTGAGGCCCAGGCTGGGAAGAAAGCTGGCCCGTGGCCACACACTTAGGACTCAGAGGCACGGGGACATAGTTAGCTATATAATCACCTCCTTTGTGTGGAATCACAAGTGGATGCTCACCCCAGAGGAAGAGAGAGAGCGCTCCGTGTGGAAGTGACATTTAAACTGGTATCTGCAGAAGCAGTGGAAAGGCAGGAAGGAGCATGTTCAGGAAGGGGGAGGAGCATGTGCAAAGGCCCTGTTGTAGGAGTGGCAAGAAGGCCAGGGTGGCCCAAGCAGAGAGGGAAGGGAGACTGTCGGCAATGCAAATGGGCTGTGTGTGGCAAGCGTCCTGTGAGTCCCGAGGGGGAGTGTGGGTTTGGTTTTAAGGGTGAGAGGGTTGTGAGCAGTGGGCTGGCATAATCAAGGTTGGAGTCCGAAATAGCACTGTGGAGGCTGACAACGGGGGAGGGGCAGGTTTGGAGTCCAAGCTCTGGTCCTTACTAGCAGGGTGACCCTGGGTGAGTGTGGCTGTCATACCAGTTTGAGGGGCTGATGAGCAGGGTAAATGAGATCATAATTACAGAGCTACTAACACCATATTATCATCATTAGTTAAAAGAGTAACGGGCCATATGAGCCAAGTGGGTTTGAGCCCCGCCTGAGGCTCTGTGCTGACAGCTGAGAGGCTGGAGCCTGCTTCAGACTCTGTGTCTCTCTCTCTCTCTGCCCCTCCCCTGCTCGTGCTCTGTCTCTGTCTGTCTCTCAAAGGTGAATAAATGTTAAAAAAAAAAAAAGAGTGCTGGATTCAAATCCCTGTTCTGCCCATTCAGCCTTCTGGGCGGACAGGAAAGCCCAGTGGTCAAGGGCTCTGGCTTTGACACCAGATACCTGGGGTGCAGGCCAAATACGACCACGCACCTGCTGGCTGTGTGGCCTTGAGCCAGTGACCTTCCCTCTCTGAGCCTCAGTTTTCCCAAATGCAAACTGTAGTGGGAAGTACCTTGTGGGGTGGTTGTATGAATTCAATGAAAATTAATAGCATAGGGCCCAGTAAGTTAAGGCTCTCAATACTCTGGTCAACTTGGGTTTTATTTGCCCGAAGGACAATGCCACCACCTGCCTGATCATGTGTTAGGACAATGAACTAAACACCCAGCACCTTGGGGATGGGTCAGCTGTAGCCTTGGCGGTAGAGTGACTTCACTGGAAAAATTCAAGGCAAAATTCTCCAGTGGAAAGACCGACACAGCCAAAAGAACGGGGTCTGCTTCCAGCCCCTGCACCAACTGACCAACCGTGTGTCCTTGACAATGCCCCTGCTCTCTCCAGGTCGTTGTTTTCTCCTCTCTGTGTGTTGTCCCCTACCAGAGCTGTCCCTTTAACTCACTGGATGATCAGATGCTCTAGGTTGGGGGGGCGGGGGAGAAAGGAGAATGGGAATCACTCAAATCCAATTTCCGTGGCTTCACCAAGTGCTCCTGTCACTTGATAAGGAGCAGCCTGGACCTCAGCTTTGCTTCTACCAGGGAGAAGTCGGGCTGGTTCAGCGCCTCGCAAAGCTCGCTTATCGCATTAGACTGTTCACTCAGCTCTGCAGATAAGACCCAGCTAATCAGACAAGATGCCCTCCACCTTTCCTCAGATCCCTGCTCACCGAATGGCCCTTCTTCCCAGAGGTGAACACATTTGAAATGATCCCTGACAAGGCACTGGAATTGAAAATTTGATCCAAAGCCCAATACAAGCTGCTGGGGCATCACCTTCAGGCTGAGAAATGAAGGCCTGAGGAATTCTTTTTATTCACTCATTGACTTCTTTACAGGGTTTCTTTTTGGCTCCCGTTTTTCCTCCCCACCTCTCTCACAGCTTTGCTCACCAATTTCCTTTTGGATCGAGTCTCTTTTTCTCTTCCTTTCTTTCACCTCTTCCTACGTGTCCATTAGGGGCCAGTTTTCTTTTGAGAACAGGCAGGATGGCCTCTGCCGTTCTGGTCTGCCATTCCAAGATGGCGGGAGTTGTCCATCGAGGGAGTTCCCCAACAAGGGAAAGAAAACCAGGGCCTCACCAAGAGAATGCAAAACTGTATCTTAGGCCAAAAGTGAACCGTACAGAGATCTCATTCAACATTATAAGTTTTAAAAATAAACGTTAAAGAATTATGACAGATCTTTACACATCCATAATTCAGTTCTTCCTTCTAACCAAGTACCCCCCCCCCATGTAAAAATTGATGGACGTTGGGTTCTGAGAAACGTTTTTCTTGGAGTGTTTCTCTCTCCTCCTTTAAAAAGTATGTATCACCTTTTAACCATGTCTTCAGTTCAATAAACTCTTATTTATGCCTGCCTAATTAATACCAAGGAACTCACACTGAGCACTAGTTACACGTCAGGCATTTCTGGGATTCTCACGTACCAGTTGATTTACATTTAGACACATTCTGAAGATTTTATTGTTAAGGAATCTCTACCCCCAGTGTGGGGCTCGAACTTACAACCCTGAGATCAAGAGTGGTACCATCTACCAACTGAGCCAGCCAGGCACCCCTAGATACATTTTAAATCTCTGAAATGAGCTGCCTTTTCTGAAATCTGGACGCACAGTAGGTCAGTCTTACTGATGACATTTTTTTTCTGGCCCATAAAATATTAGGTATCTTATAGTCAATGGCCATCTTAGAGTTGATGAAATATTTTACAGTTGAGGAAACTGAGGCTCAGATAGGAAAGTCACGTAGCCAGCAGGTGACAGAGCCAGGATTCAAGCTCATGTCCTTTTCCTGCACAGTCCTGGGTCCTCAGCCTCTATCTGCATTATATCCCAACTGTGTGTCCATCCCTGGCACACTGAGGCCAGCACACCTGTCTAGATCCTGTCTAGAGTGTTAGAATTAGTCCTGTCTAGATGGCTAGATTCATGAAAACCTAGCAAAATAGCCTTATAACTGACCTACTTAAAAGCTTTCCTCTTCCAACGGAGGCCCAGAAAAGGAAAATACTGGCCAAAGGACACACAGCAAAAGAGAAGAAAAGAACCAGATCCAGGACCCAGGCTCATGACCTCCAGGCATATGATTTTTTTCATCAGTGTTAAAAGCTCCACTTCTAATGCGCCTCCCGGACACCCTGTCTGTCCCCCAAACCTGATTCTATGTTCTACTTTTTCTCTCTTTTGGGTCAATTTCTAACCACATACTGCCCACCTGTGTCTCTCCTTCTCCTCCAAATCTGGGCCAACTGGTTCCGAGTTTCTTGGCCCAGGCTTGTGAAAATAAGGCACTGCTCCCTGTCACGCCTTTCCTCTGGGCAAGCTGCTTCCTTCCTGAAATTCCTCCTGAGCCCCGGCCAGGGAATTCTCACGTAGAATACTTCACATGATATTCCTGTTCTGTACAGTTCTGGCCCTCCCAGGACTGTAAGGTTTTAATCCCCCTCTTCCTTTCCACCAGGGAGTTCATAACCTTGAATCCAGGGTTCTGCAGCATTTCTGGGAAAACGGGTTTAGATGGGAATGGCTAAGAATAGCTCACATTTATTGGTGCTTGTCCCTGTGCGGTCTTGTACTAAAGCACTTCACACACATACATCAGCACATATAATCCTCAGAACATCTTTGTGAGGCAGTCACTATCACTGTTTCTTATTTTGCAAATGAAGGAAGCAGGCTCAGAGAGGTGAAGTGACCTGCCCAAGGATGCACAGCTTGGTTTTGAATAAAGCTTACTCCAAAGCCTCTTTCTTAACCACCATGCCTTCAATGCTGTCGTTGGTCACTGACCCTGACAGACATCACTTTCTCTCAGAGGGTCATTTTTGGTCTGTAATATTGCAGCGAGCACAGTTGGATCCAAGCAAAGTGTGGATAGAGACCATCATTCCATAGCCCCTGCGGCTGCCTCTGTGCCTTGCGCAATGTTGGTCTGACTCCACGGGGGCTATAAAACCTTTACATTTTTCTCAGGATGAAGACCAGGCCCCATACTATGATCCAAAGGGCCCTGCATGGCTGGAAACCTCCCCATTCCCCTGTTTTATCTCATCCCACTGACCTGCTTCTAATTCTATGTGCTACTCATGTGCCCTCCTGTCCCAGGGCTCTCAAATCTGCTGTCGTTTTCCTCTGACACACGTTCCACCTGATTTTCACCTCGTCAGTTTTGTCTGCCCCTCAGATTTTATCACTTCACCGGGAAGGCCTTCCTGCCCATCAAGCCCAGGCTGGGATCTCTGTTACACAAGGGCGTGACCCCATGCCCTTCCGTCGCTTAGGTCTGACTTTCTTTGTGAAGGCATGGATGGTGTCTGCTTCTGCTCACCATTTTCTGCCTGTCGCAAAATAGCTTTGGATAAATATTTGATGAACACAACAGGAAGCTCAGACCGCCCCCTGGCCTCACCATCCACTTTTCCAGTTTCTATCAGATCCTGAGAGAAAAACCTGTGGACCGAATCACTCATAAGGTACTTTTCTGAATCTAAAGTGTTATAGAAGTGGGGCTGTGGTTCCAGCACATATACAATGAAGTCCATGTGGCCCTTACCAGCAGTATCACCAGGTAGGCAGAGCCAGTCTCCTTTCCTTTAGACCTTATCCTCTGGGCCCAGGATCTAGGACAGGAGGGGGTTGGGTGACATTCTCGTCCATAGCCTTGTTTCCAGATGGCATTGTTCTTCAGTGAAATGGCAGAGTTTGGCCAATGCCACTAAGAGCCCAATCTCGTTCCAACAGACTCCATCAACTAAATGCCTTGGCAGGGTTGCAAGTTGACGGGAGCAAAGCCTCTTGAATGAAAAAAAAAGTCTTGAACTAGTCCCTCCTTTTATGGGATGGAAATTTCCAGTACAAGAGTGCAGATCTGGTTGGCTTCTGTGGTTGTCTTCAGCAAGAAATGGAGAAACCCAGGCAAGTCTATGGGGGAGGCCAGGGCTTGGGGGATTCTAAGGCTTAAGGGCAGGATGGGTAAGGTCAGATGCCCATGGAAACGGGCAGCAAATGGAAATGCATGAAGCAGACCAGGCGGGGCCGTGGCGTTATCAGGAAATCCAGGTCAGGCTAAAGGACACGCTCTGTCACTCCACCCCAGCCAAATGCTAAGAGTGTGGGAATGTGGGCTCTGTGTTGTCAGCCCTTCGGATTTTTCTAGAGATGCCTGAACTTGGGAATCTTCATGCAAAAATCATCCATGTTTAGGTGTTGGAATAGTCAACTTAAAATGTTGTAAAATAATCCAGGCCAAGCCCCAAAATGCACGTGGGCTGGTTTTGGCTTATGGACTCTCTCTTCCGATTAGGAGTTTAGAAAACTATCAGACTTCCTTTGTTTCCTCAAGAGTCCTTTGGATTGGAATCAGGAAACCACTGTGGGGATAGGGGTGGGAAGAGAGGGGGTGCGTGTGAGGGTGCTGGGCTGGAGTATGCGTGCACACGCACCCACTCTCCCGGGCAAGGTACAAAAGCAACCGCCTCCAGGCAAGCTGACTGGGCCATCATGGCGCGTCACCGACATTGGAATTACATTAAATTATCACCACACGAGTGCCTTCCGCTGTTGTTTGCGTTCCAAAATGTCCCAATGAATTCTAAAAGCAGCGCCATGTTCCCTTTGAAGAAAAAAACCTAATGTTCTGTCCTTTACCAGAGCCCACTCAGGAAAATGAGCTCTCTGAATGGGAGCCCTCCCTCTTTCTCTCCAGGGGACAGAAGGAAACAAGGAGAAGTGATTAAAGCTTTTGATTAGTTCACAGGAATGTTTCTCTTTTTTTTTTTATTGTTGCTTTATCTTTACTCAAACAGAAGTTGGCCTGATAGATCTCTGGCGGGAACCAACGGGAAGATGTGGGGTGTGCACTGGGATGCAGGGCTGGGGAAGGAGGGTGGTTTCTATTTCCTGAGTCGTTCTCCAGGTGGTGGGACTGTGTTATCCTCTACTTTGTCACCTTGGTTCACAGACAAATGGTATCCTTTTCTAACATGGGTGTGTGGTACCTGGAACTTCACCGGATGTGTATTACCACTGATCTTCCTGCCTTCCTGCCTTCCTGCCTTCCTGCCTTCCTTTCTGCCTTTCTGCCTTCCTCCTCCTCTTCCATCCATTCCTTTATTCAGTAAACACCTTCTTCATCATCCTTTATCTCTCAGGCACTGTGCTAGGCAGAACGGATAAGATGCACCTAATTGAGTCACATCAGATGCACCTTTATGTTACATGGATTCACTCTGCAAGCTCAGATAAGGAAAAAAAAAGAAAGTTACATAATTTGGGTGATTTGGCTTGACACTATACCAGATGAGCATATACCAAGCAGCAGGCCACAAGTATTTGCTGCTCCCTTGGTTAGTCTGGGCTCTCTCATGTGTCTCAAAGTGTGAGCATCTTGCTCCACTGAGGGAGTTTAGATCAGTGTAAGACAAGCAAGGTAGAGCATACTGGGTCTTCGTGATAGCCCATTTCCTTTTGCTCCTGGGCACATAGCTAGACTACATATCCCAGCCTCCCTGGAAGTGAGGTACTGACTGAGTTCTGCCCATGATTGTGCCACTTCCAGGCCCAATTCATGAAAAGCCCCTATGTGATCCACCATATTTGTTCTTCACTTGTCTTCCACACGGATGCTGAGTGCCCATCAAAGACTCCAAAGCCCAAAGCTCTTGGTAGAGTCTCCAAACTCTCCAGAGAAAAGGGACTTACATGCTTGAATGGCCACGAAGAAGTCCAATGGGAATGTCTACAATAGACATTTTATGAGCAAGATATGAATTTTACTGCTCTAAGTCATTGTGATTTGGGGTTTCTTTGTTACAGCAGCTAGCATTACTTACCCTAACTAATGTATCAGCTATTTTACCAAATGAGGAAATAATAATCTATTGTAATACTGGGTTAAAATCTGGCCCAAATTGGAATGATAGAGAAGAGGTGTGTGGTTCAATGACTCTGGTTTCAGGCTATGTGATTTGTACCTTATGGGCTGACTCTAGTGTCTCAACCATGGATCTAAGATGTGCCTTCTCTATATGGAGCATCCTCTGGGATAGCTCACAGATAAGGTAATTCAGAATGAGGCGATAATCTGGTCAACTGAGAAAGTGGATTTCTCAACTCCCATCCTCCCAACATGCAAGATCCATAATAATTTCAGTTACCAGGACCATTGCTGCACACACACAGGATGTTTATTTGGCCTTCACTGGCAAAGTGATTATAGTTAAAGAATGCCCAGGCATCCTTTCAGAAACCTACTTAGTCCTTAGACCGGTTGGAGCTCAGTTCACCCAAATTTCCAGCCTAGGTGGGTTTTACTCATTTTTAAATAAAGACAAAAGTACCAGCCTAAAAGATTGTGAGTTATAAATCTCTGTCTCTTTCTCTTGCCCCTCTCTCTCTCTCTCTCTCTCTCTCTCTCTGCCTCTCTCCCCCTCTCTCTCATACACACACACACACACACACACACACAACCTGTTACCATGATACTTGGTACATAGTACCCTCCTTTAAATCTTGTAAAACCAGACGCAGATGCCAAGAATGTTTCTTCAGAGATCAAAAACTATAAACCCTTCAAGAATGTAATAATAATATGATGATGGATGGTTCTGACTCTCCTATAGATAATAGCTCTTAACTCTGAGAGCATTGGAAGGTGAACAAAAGTTGGCAGACTTTGTAAAACAGACAAAATGTGGAAGAAGTGAATGGCATGAGATGAAATATTTGTTTTTGTATTTTTTAGCTTTAAGCACACTGAAGCTAGAGCTCCAAGAGAAATTGATAGTCTTTCTGGCCTGAAGAACCAGAAGACAAAGTTTGGGGCTATCATAGCTGCTAAAAAGGGAAAAATCTCTGAAAAGAAACAGATAGGAATCTCCAACTATTAACTTCTCAAATCTTTGTCTGATCTCTGAATTTCAAACGTATGATATGAACTTCACATAGGACAATGAGCAGTTCAGCTAAAGGCAGAATTGAACTGAGATTTTAATTTTCAGACAAAATATACAGAGTTTGATTTGAGTCCAACCAAATCAATCACCAACTAAAACAAAAACATCAATATTCTTCTGGGGAAGATAGCAAAATTCAAAGTTTCCACACTATAACAGCATCCAGGATATAGCCCCAAATGTCTTGACATACAAAGAAATCAGGAAAATTTTACACAGGCTCAAAAAAGACAATCAACTTAGACTCACCTCAAGATGACTTTGATATTGATATTAAGAGACATGGATTTCAAGGCAACTGCTATAACTAAGTTCAATGAACTAAAAAAAATATGATTGAAATAAATGAAAAGAGGTAATGGTAAATGGAAACAGAAACTATTAAAAATGAATAGAAATTCTAGAATTGAAAAACATAGATAAAATTAAAAATTCACTAAATGAGCTTAAGCAGAATGGAGATACAGAGGAAAGAGTCAGTAAACTGGAAGGCAGGCTAAAATAAATTATGCGAACTGAAGAAAAGGAAGAAAAAAGATGAAAAAGAATAAAGGTTCAGTGATTCATGGGTTAATATCAAAAGGTATACTATACATGTAATTGGAGTCACAGAAGTGGACAGGAAAAAGAATAGGGCAGAAAAGATATTTAAATATATTAATGGCTGAAAATGTCCCAAATTTGGTAAAACATTCGTTGACAGATTCAAGGAGCTCAGCAAGCTCCAAATAGTATAAATATGAAGAAGAACTATGTCAAGACACATCATAATCAATCTACTGAAATCAAAGAGAGAGATAACAATTTGAAAGCATCCAAAGAAAACCAACAGATTTTCTTCAGGGTTATGATAATTTAAAGTTTCATGAATTTTTTATCATAAACTATGGGGGTGAGAAGTCAATGGACTAATATCATTAAAATGCTAACAGAAAAAAAAAAACCCTTTTAAAACAGAATTCTAGGAGTGCCAGGGTGGCTCAGTCAGTTAAACATCTGACTCTTGATTTCAGCTCAGGTCGTGATCTCATGGTTCATGGGATCGAGCTCCATGTCAGGCTCTGCACTGACAGCATGGAGCTTGCTTGGGATTCTCTCACCCACTCTCTCTCTGTCCCTCCCCTGCTTTCTGTGTCTCTTAGAATAAATAAACATTAAAAAAATAAAACAGAATTCTATAACCAGCTAAAATATCCTCCAAAAATAAAGGTGAAATAAAGATAAACTATTAAGATTCATCACCTAGTAGAATTAAAAGAAGTTCTTCAGGCTAAAGGAAATTGATATCCTAGGGAAACTAAGTTCTTCAGGAAGAAAATAAGAGCATTGTACATAGTCAATTTTTAAGTAAATATAAAAACTTTTAGGGGCGCCTGGATGGCTCAGTTGGTTACGTGTCCGACTTCGGCTCAGGTCATGATCTCGTGGTCTGTGAGTTTGAGCCCCGCGTCGGGCTCTGTGCTGACAGCTCAGAGCCTGGAGCCTGTTTCAGATTCTGTGTCTCCCTCTCTCTCTGGCCCTCCCCCATTCGTGCTGTGTCTCTCTCTGTCTCAAAAATAAATAAACGTTAAAAAAATTAAAAAAAACTTTTAATCTTAATTGATTAATAAATATGTATGGCCATTTAAAGCAAAAATTATAACACTGTCTTATGAGATTATAATGTAAGTGATATAATACACATGACAACTATAGCATAAAGGATGGTGGTTGAGGGGGTCAGTGCTAGGGTCTATGGTTGAAAGTTTTCTAAGTTTTACATGAAGTGGCATGATATTAACTCTAATGAAAAATTAAGGATATATGTCCTAATCCCTAGAACAACAAAAACAAATACAACTATATAGACAGCTAAAACATCAAAAAATAAAAATAAAATATAATTGTAAAAACATAAAAATAATTCAAAAGAGTGCTGGAAAAGACGAACAGGAGAAGAAAAAAGAGGCAAAGAGAAAAAAAACTAAGATGGAAGATTTAAGTTCACCCATATTGACATATATATTAAACATTGGGCGCCTGGGGGGCTCGGCCAGTTAAGTGTCTGGCTCTTGATTTCGGCTCAGTCATGATCTCACAACTGGTGAAATTGAGCCCTGCATTGGGCGAAGAACACCATGAAAGAAAATACCTTCCCCAACATCTACCATCAGCAAGAATGACCCCTCCATATGCCAGTCCCTCATAGAGCCAATACTGAAGTTTATGCTTTTGATTTAAACAAAATTTTAGAAGGAAATGAGGGTTGCCAGGGTTTAAAAACACACTGAATTATTCCAGAGATCCCTTTTAGGAATAAATTGTCCCCGGAGCTTTCAAAATAAATTACTGTAGCTTCATAAGGCACAGAAGATTAGCTTTCAGTCTGATGCTTCAATGTTATTTTCAATTTTCTGTTTGCAAGAAGATGGCTTGGTTTCTCCAGGTTCTTCCACCTTTTTCTGATAGCTGAGCTTAAAATGGATTTCTTTAGGTTATGTGGCAGCACCTAAAATGGATGCTGTTTTCTATTTCCTAGAATACTCTGACTACCCTCATTTACCATATAGACAATGCAAAATGCAATATGGATGGCAGGACCATCTCAATATTCTGACACAGATCACGGTTAGTCCATCCTTTCTGGTTTTTTGAGTTTTTGCATGTTATTGGTGGCAGCTTAGTGTTAGTCAAATAGCTGTAGATCTAAATCTCGACTCTACATCTTATTAGCTGTGTAATCTTGGACAAATGACTGTACTTTTCTGGGTTTTAGTTCCCTCATTTTCAAAATGGGAGATGGTGTCAACAGTGGTACCTACTACATAGGATTTTTGGGAGGTTAGGTATGATAACGTAGTTGAAGGACACAAATCATCTGGCATATAGAAAGCACTCAATTTGGGCATCTGGATGGCTCAGTTGGTTAAGCATCTGACTTTGGCTCAAGTCATGATCTCATGACTCATGAGTTTGAGCCCCGTGTCAGGCTCTGTGCTAACAGGTCAGAGCCTGGAGCCTGTTTTGGATTCTGTCTCCCTCTCTCTCTGCCCCTCCCCCACTCATTCTCTCTCTCTCTCTCTCTCTCTCTCTCTCTCTCTCTCAATCTCTCTCTCAAAAATAGACAAAAATTTTAAAAAAAGAAAGAACTCAATTAAATGTTTTAAAAATTACGTACTATGCTGCACTCCCAGGCCACAGAAGAGAAGAGCTACAATCTGTGCCCCGGGGTAAGAATTGAGAGAAAAGAAGGTGGTTGTGGAAATTTTCTCAGAGGAGAAAATTTGGAACAATTGGGTTGGCTTTTAAAGGGTGAACAGTGGTTTTCTAAGGGGTCAAGATTATTCCAGTTACTAGTAACAGCATTTGCCAAAGCTTATAAGGGGGAAAATTGGCTGGAGTGGTGGGAATAAAGCAGGAAATTCATCATATGTCTAAGCTGTGAGGGGTCATATTTGTGTAGGGGAGGTTAGAGAGCATATTCTATAAGAGAGATCACTGAGATAGTGACAGCACAGAGTGACCCATCACAGTCTCTTTTGGGGAAGGACACTCCAGCAAAATGGTGCAAGATGCATTCCAGAGGCATAGATAGGAGATTTGAGGAGTTTGGTTGGAAGTTCTGGCATGATAATTCCTGTGAGCTCAGACGGTGGCCTGGACAGGGTAGCGGTTGTGGTGGGGCGGGGGGAGGGGAAGAGAGGCTGGAGTCTCAAATCATTCCAGAGAGTACTAGCCAGTCACTGACAAATGTATGAAAGTAAAGAAAGCTTGATTCATTCTCTCGAGGAGGACCAGATTCTGCTAAATTGATTTCTGAAAGGACTCTCAGGAGAATTAAAATTAATTCAAGAAGAAAGCTATTTGGTTAGAGCAGTAGTTCTTAAACATCAGCATGATTGGGTTAGAGGAGTTGCAGAAATACCAGTTGCAGCACCCCCTCCCCTGAGTCCCCAGAGGTGTTGGTGCAGAGGCTAGAGTGGGGAACCGGAAGCCACATTTTGAAGAGGTGTCCCCAGGCGACTCTGACATGGGTGATCCAGGACTCATAGCTTAAGAAACAGTGGTTTGAGGAAGGAAGAATTACAGGCAGGGTTACAGGGTTTCTAATTACAGTTAGAAAGCAGTGCAAAAGTGAACTGGACCAAGGTCTTTGTGGGATAACAAGTGGGGAGGAATTCAGGAAGAAAGTCAAGTGGGAGTCAAATCTTAAAAGGGGAGTAGGGGACACATCTCAGGTGACAAATTCCACACAGGTAACAACTGGTGCCTATTTACCGTCAACAAGAAGACCATCCTGGTGGACTGAAATAATTGAAGATGACCCTTAAGGACAAAGAGAAGCCAGGCTCGATAGGGCCGAGAATGCCAGGTCAGCAGTGGTAAGCAGTGTTTGAGTTGGTGACACGTGTCAAAGAGAGCTGTGCCTGTTCTTGAGCAGGAGACGTGCTGAAATCCACCAAACAATGGAGTTGCATCTCTCTTTAGATCTGACATTGAGGTTGCTTTGCCAATGATACCAATGGGAAGGATAACCGGGAGGAAGATGAGGGCAAAGGGGAATCAACCGCTATCTCTCGGTTACAGGACACAGGTCTTTGTGTCATGCTGGTTTGAAGTGAGGTCTTTCATCAGAGCTGAGCAGGGTCAGTGCACAGAACCACAGCAAGGATTTTTTTTGTGTGTGAAGCTTCTTGAGAATGCTATCAGAAGACCCAGGAAATGGATCCAGAAGGCGGGACCCTGGAGCCACAGCTCACTAGAGCATCTCTGCTCCGGTCTCTGGCACACTCGAGTCTCATCCCGCTGGGAGCCTTCTCCTATGCTGTTCCCTCTGGCAGAACGTTCTTCTGCCTGCTCTCTACCTATTAAGCTGCTTTGCATCTTCCACTCCCAGCAGAAAGATGCTTCCCCAAGGAAGCCTTTCCCAACTCCCAGAATGGATCAGATGCCTGTTTTAGATGCCCCCAAAGCAATAGATCCAGGTGAACACAGGCTCTGGAGCCAGACTGCCTAGATTTAGGTTATGTCACTTAGCAGCCATGTGACATGCAGCCAACTCCATGTAAGGAGTTGGGAAAACTCCTTAACCTCTCAGAGCCTCAGTTTTCTCATCTGTACAATGGGGATGACAGTAATAGCATCTACTTCATAACTTAACGTGACCACTAATGTAGTTAGTGTGTGTAAAATGCTTACAACAGATTTTAGAGCCCTCTGTACTGCTCTTTCCAAGCACTGTGTTCTTGTCGCAATGGTAGCTGAGATTATGTACGTGATCAGGGCACCTGGGTGGCTCAGGTGGTTGAGGGTCTGCCTCTTGGCTTCAGCTCAAGTCACGATCTTATGGTTTGTGAGTTCGAGCTCCGCGTCAGGCTCAGCGTGGACAGTGCGGAGCCTGCTTGGGATTCTCTCTGTCTCCCTCTCTCTCTGCCCTTCCCCTCTCATGCTCTAAATAAATAAATAAATAAATAAAACATTATGTGCGTGATCGTACATATCACAGCTGACTCCCCATGCAGACTGAAGGTGCCAAGAGGGACCATGTCTGTATTGCGTCCTGCTGCGCAGTGCCTACACATAGCAGATACTCGATCAATATGTGTTGAATGACTTTATCTAATCGAATCTTCATGCTGAAGATGGAAAAACAATGAGAAATAGGAATGGAAATATGTCCCCCCCCCCCCCAGGCCACAGAAGGTGCAGTAGGGAGATGTCAAGAGTGGGTTCTACAATTAAGAGGTCTTAAGATTTGGAACATTTGGGGAGGTGCTTTGGATTTTTTTGTTTTAATTTCTCCATTCAAAGCCTGGCTGTAACACCCTTCTTGCCAAATAATGAGAAAGAGAAGTTGAAATATCATTTCACATGCTCTTTCTCTGTCTCTTCACTTCTATTCCTCTTCAGCTCCTGGAATCTACATCATGCAGGGAGCTGTAAGATGCCTTAGTCTTGGGGCACCTGGGTGGCTAGTCGGTTAAGTGTCTGACTTCGTCTCAGGCCACGATCTCACAGCTCGTGAGTTCAAGCCCCGTGTCGGGCTCTGTGCTGACAGCTCAGAGCCCGGAGACTGCTTTGGATTCTGTGTCTCGTCTGTCTTCCCCTCCTCCACTCATGCTCTGTCTCATTCTGTCTCTCAAAAATAAATAAATGGAAATAAAAAAAAATTTTTTAAAGATGACTTAATCTTGCCCTCATTGGGGGCATGAAGGACACCACGAGGGTTCAGGTCCCGAGCTCTTTGAGTGAAACATACCCAGGTTCTAATCTTGGCTGGCTGCGGGACCCTGGTCAAGTTCCCATACCTCTGGGAACCTCTGTTTGCATGTCACAGCATGGGGATGATAAAGTGTCCATACCCTAGAGTTGCTCTGAGGTCGAAATGGAAAATGGCTACCTGGCGTACTATGTGTGTGTGTGCTTGGTAAATTGTTCCTGTGATTATTACAGCCTTGTTTTACTTAGGGGAACTAGTCCCAGAGAGGGAAGGGATGTGACAGAGGACAAAGATAAGTGACTTGACTCGTCCATGCAAGAAGCTGTACCAGCACCTCCTAGATGTCTACTGCCTGGTAAAGAGATGAACAGGCAACGGCCTTCACCTTGAGGGGCTCAGGTACTGGTGGGAAGGGTGGACATGAGAGTCAACAAACCTAACGTTCATCACTGCTGCTATGCATGAAGGGAAACATCCCAGAGTGTGGAGGGCATCCAGGTCTCACCTAGTTGAATCTGGAAAGTTCCAGGGCAGACTTGCCAGAGATAAGGACAGCCCACGCAGATCAAGACACGCGGTGGCGAAGAATAATCCAGGCAGAGGTGCGGGGCAGAGAGAAGAAAGAGCGAGTTGTGACTTCATTTACTCCTTTAGCAAACGTCCGTGGGGAAATGCTTATGTTCCCTTACAGTGTCATAGATCCTAAAGCGATGATCAGGACACCGACGCCGCGACTCTTCATAAATCAATCACCAGGGCTCGGATTTGGAGCCGCTTGTGACCAGGGCAACTCTAGGAATTGCTCCGCTAGAGGGAGCTGTAGTGATAAGCCGACCTCCGCTGGCTGGGATAGAAACACAGAAGTGGCTCATAAAGAAACTTCGCTACAAACTTGAGAATTACGTAGCGCGGTACAAGTATTACAATTAAGGAAAATTATTGCAGCCCGGGTGTTCATTTTTTCCCCTTATTTCTATTAAATGTTAATTAATGATGATTAATGATGTGTCGCATGCAGGCTCCGTAACACAGTTGGTGGAGAATAATCTAAATCATCTAGGGGCTGATCATTCGTCTAAAGGTCTGCTCTATTTTTGTGTGGCTGTGATTGAAGAGCAGATCTGCCCTTCCGCCCACACCATCATTAGACTCTCCCTCTCCTCCACCACCAACCTCATCAGAAAAAAGTAAGACATAAAACTGATGAATTGTTTACTGGCACAAGAACATCAGAGTTAACCCCTGTCACCTCCTTGTCCCTCCGGCTCAGGATTCTGTGTCTGACAGTGGCCTCGAGGGAGTTTTGGGGGGGAGGCTGGGCGGCCTTCTCATCCATCAATCTCAAAGGTTAAGAACATTCCCGAGACAGCCCAGACCTCCTTCACTGTCTACTGGAGAATGTGCCATCGTGAATTGATGGAAACCCACGAGGACCTCTGTGCCTGCTCAGCTGTACCACACTGTGGCTGAGGAAGCTGGGGGGGTGACCTTTCCATTCTCTTAGTGGGATCATCTAGCAATGGATTCTGCTTGTACACGAATCAGAGATTTAACTGTTTGTTTAAAGGGAAGTGTGTGGATATCGACACAAGTATGAGGAAAGATAGGAGATTGGACTCAACTTTTCTCTCTTCTTTAGAAAATAATAGAAGGAAGGAGGAAGAGGAGGAGGAGAGGAAGAGGAGGAGGAGAGGAAGAGGAGGAGGAAGAGGAGAAGAGGAAGGAGGAGGAGGAGGAGGAAGGGGGAAATAACAGTAGTAACCATCTACCGAGCTCCTTCTCTGGGCCAAGCCTGTGAAAAATGCCTTGGATGCATTAGCTCACCTAATTGTTTTCAACAATCCTGCAGGGCATATATCGTTATCCCCATTTTCGAGATGAGGAAGCTGTGACTCAGAGAAATTTAGGCAGCTGTCGCAAACGGTGGCAGAATGGGCTTTAAATACGCACAGTCGGGCCACAGCTGGTGCGTTTAAACATGGGGCTCCACTAATGCCTCCAGAGACGATGAAACCTACCGTGTTAACTTGTGGTGAGTGCCTACTGTGTGTAAGACACTCTGCCAGGGGTTTAGGTTCATGACTGAATAAAATATGCTCTCGCCTCTGGAAGGGCTTCCAGATCAGCAGGGAGAAAAGCCTGTCATGGAGCGAAACTCAGATGAGGTATTAATAAAAAAGGGGTGGGGGGCAAGGAGCCCTGGGCTTCAAGGACAGCTCCACACCTGCTGGGACCAGAGGGGACTTGCCATTGTTTGGATGGGGCTCGGATTCCAGGTGGGGTTTTGGCTGGCAGCTGGTAGGGGAGGGTGGGCTGGGCTGAGGGTCAAGAAGTGGGGAGTGCATTTGGGAGACAATGAGCCATCCACTTTGGTTCAAAAGGAGAGCGGTTGTAAAACTGAGCTAAGATGTGTTACCCAGGCTGCAGGACAGAAGCTGGGAAGGCTGGGCTCTGTCTGGAGGCCTGAGAGGGGCATAGAATCTGTTTCATCAGGGGACGGATATGATCAGAGAGGTCTTTTAGAATGACAGATCCAGCAACTGGCTGGAGGCTGGGAAGGCTGACGGCACCCAGGAATGCAGGACCAAGCTGGCTTTCAAAATCATATGGACTGAGCCCAAATGCAACGCTATGCCCATAGCACCATGGTGCCTTCCTCATCTCCCTCCACCCCTTCTCGAATAGAAGAGTGCAGCGGTCCAGGCACGGCGAGATCCTGGCCATGGAAGGTGACCCTGGGAAGGCAGTGGCTATTAGGGACTGCACAACACTGACCACTGACCTGTGTTGGGACGGAAGAGGAGGGAAGACCCTTCCTCCCATTAGGCAGCGAGCCCTGTGAAGGCAGAGGCTGTGTGTGCCCACCAGCATCCACGAAGCCTGGCTCATGGAGCTCAAAACATTCTTGGAAGGACGGACCGGATCCACGTCAACACCCACACGCATGCCCACACAAATGCACACACACATACAGACACATGTATGCACACACACACATCCGAAGTTGCAATACTAAAAAAAGGAGTTTAAAGGAAATGTACACCTTAGGAGGAGGAAGAGGTACGGAGAAGGAAGGAGAGGGAGCCAGGAAATCTTGGGAACCTGCTGTGTTCCAGTCGCAGCCTACTGCTTCCTAGAGGTGCTAGGGTTTAGGTTTTTTCTTTTCTTTCTTTCTTTCTTTCTTTCTTTCTTTCTTTCTTTCTTTCCTTTTTTTTTTTTTTTTTTTACTAAGTAATTGTGCTAAGTAACTTAACTATGGAGTCTCAGCTCGCCATCTGTAAAATGGGAAGGGTGATACCAATCCCAAGCTCAGAAGGCTGTTGGGGGAAATTTCAAGGGGTCCATCCGCGTCAAGGGCTTGGCAGGGACCCTAGCCCCGGAAGAGGGGTGGGTTCAGCGGGCCGTGGGAGGTGCTCTGGAGATGCCAGCTCCCTTCCTTCTCTTTGTTGTTGGTTCAGTTATGTCTAAAGACCCGTGGGGCTGAGGCTCCAGCAGCTTCCAATCTTGGCATGCTAAAAAAGAGCTCTTACCCATTTGCCGAGAGAACAAATTAGCAGAAGGGAATTCACCAAACTGCTAAAAATCCACACTGACAGTTTGGAATTAATCCCTGCCTCGGGCCCTTGGATGTACCCCTCTTCGCTTAAGTTTCGCCACATAAATATGTTTTGGAAACAACCGGAGGAAATGAGACTGCACATATGAAAGCATCAATTAAATTAACCTCTCCCCAAAAGCATCAGGTAGAGGAATCAAACCAATGTAATTAAAAGAGATTGCTTTTGCCTCTCCCTTAAGTTATCATCCTGTATAAAGTGGCTCCCAACGTCATCCAACTGTGGGTTTCCTCTCGGATGAATAGACAGGAGTTAAATCCCTTGCCAGACTTCCCCCCGCACCCCCCACCCCCCCACCCAGGCTGTCTGTTCTGGAGAAAGCTGGCTTGAGATTCTCCCAAAAGGGGAACACTAGGCAGATGGCAGATGCAATGCACTGTCCTTGCTCAACACCAAGGCCCTGGTAACAACTTGAGAGCTGGGTGCGGGTCTGTGCCTTCATTTCTGTATCCCAGTCGTGGGTGCCAAAGGTTAGTCGGTGATTGGCAATGGGTCGATTTTCTCCATCGCTAATGTGGAATTGAGTCGGACCAATGTTTTCTATTCTCAAAAGACCAACTTTCTCATTTTTTCAATGGCCAGACAGGCTTTATTTTAAAGCCTATCCAGAGCCAACAATCTCTAACTTGTCCTTGGTAGCTGAGACTTGCCATGACATTCCAGTGACTCTTGGATCACCCCTCTGCCTCCCCACATTCATGAGAATAACGCCCCTAGAACTTGAGAAGCTGACTAGAAATTGTCCCTCAAGAGATTTCCCCCACCTCTTTCTTTTCCTAATAAAATCTCCACACTTTAGCTGGAGACATGGCCACCTAGAACCTACTGCAATTCTCAGCCTCTCTTGCAGTCGAATGTGGCCACATGGCTATGCTCTGGCCAATGGAAAGTGATGGACACGACTCTCCCATAATGCCCTGAGAAAGAAGTGACCACCTCTTCCTTTCTCGTTGGCTGCAAGGTGGGTATGATGCCTGGAGCTGGAACAGCCAACCTGGATGATGTGAAGGAAACCATATATTGAGGATGTCAGAGCAATGAGTTAGAAGCAGCTTGGGTTCCCTGCTGGTTCCAGATCTGCCTTGTTAGTTCTGGACTATCCACACCGACAGAGAAACTGACTTCCATCTTGGTTATGCCACAGTTCTATTCTGATCTGTCTGTCGCAGCGATTGACCCAATATTACTAATAACTAACACGACCTGCAAGGGTGACTCTCGCTTTACCCCAGCATAAGATTCTAGAAATGTGTGATTCAATGGAATTATCATTGTGCCTTAAATCACACCTGCAATGCGCCTGGGGAAGCCATACATTGGGATAGTTAAGAGTAGGATTTTGGAGCTAGAATGGAGCTAAAAAGCTAAAAAAAAACAAAAACTGTGCAGATTCTGGCTCCACTGGTCTGGAATGGAGTCTTGGCATCTCTGCATTTTAAAGTTTTCCAGTTCCTCGAGGACTTGAGAAGCACAGCATTCAAGGCATCTAGTGGGAGGGCTTTCTATAAACCACTTCCTGATTTGCCCATCAGGCAAATCAGACACACTTATCATGCAAATTCACAGTCACACCTTCGTGATGAGTTGCCCTCAACTTGTGATCCCTTCCTGAATTTATTTTGTTCCCGCCCCCCCATCATCTCTGTATACATGTGTGTTCCTGCCATCAGCGCCCCTGCCATGACCATCCGAAGGAACCCCCTGTAGCTAAGTTGCAGGCTCAGCATAATTCATGGGCTTTCTGGAGCACTTTCGTATATATGATCTCACTAGATCTTAGCCACAGCCCTGGAAAGCACTTAGGATTGGTTTTATCATCATCATCATCATCATTATCATCATCATCATTTCCATTTTCCAGATGAGAAACTGAGGCTCAGAGTGGGTAAATAATCAGGATCCCAGAATTGAACTAAGTTCTGTCTGGCTTCAAAGCCTGTGATTCACCCCTGAACCCCCCTCTGCTTCTCTGAAACTGCACTGCACTCATTCTTGAATGAGTCATTTATCCATTTATTCAATCCACGTTTGTCGTCTCAAAGACCAAGGAGATGGATAATTCCACGAGCTACAGAAACCCCGGGTAGACCAGCAGCTTCTCCCCTCTTTGCCCAAATCCAGCTGTAGGTTTGGTCAGATCTTCAGGGACTCTGATGTCACCACCAACACCCTCGGGAGAATCCACAGAGGGAGACTGGACCGGGACAGAGTTCCCCAGGAATTCCATGCGAGTGAAAAAGAAGTGCACATATCACCATTTGATCCTTCTTTCCAAGATCATCCCTTTTTGGATGAAGGCATTCTCTTTGGTCAAGGCAGCTTGAAAGCTACCTCAAGGCCATCTCGTGTTTAACTCACCCAAGTCAACCGGAGATCAGAAACATCAAGTGAAAAGCCCTTGTCACCTAGAAAGCCTGTGTTCCATTTGCAAAAAAAAAAAAAAAAAAAAAAAAAAAAAAAAAAAAAGTGTTCCTCTTACATATTATATAACTCTGGGGAGGCAGTTGCTTAGCAACTGAGCCCAGTTGGCTGGGCTGGGAGTAGTTATTAACTCTTCCCGCAGTCAATTGACATTGTCAAGTCTTCCTGGAAGGCCACCAACCGCCCCATTTCCATAACCAAAAGCTCATGACATTCATTTGTTCCTACACCAGGACCCCTTCTGGCTCTCTCCTCACCAGAACTGCAATCCTTGTCCTCCTGGGAAGGAGGACAGCATATGCAGCCGTGTGTAGCTTGCCTAGTAAGACCAGCCTCAGGCTTTCCCCAACCCATGGAGACAACCTATTGAGAATCCATTTGGCCACTTAAGTGACACGAAACGGAACCCCTTGGCAAGCAATAGAAGTTAAATGCATACATCACCAGGGAGCCTGGCTGCCTGAGTAGGTAGAAAGTGCGACTCTTGATCTTGGGTCACAAGTTTGAGCCCCACCTTGGGCGTAGAGCTTACTTAGAAAAAAATACACATATACCATGTCACCATATACACTTCCATTTTCAACGGGAATATATGGAGTACCTACTATGTGCCAGGCTCAGCATTAGGCACTAGGGATCGACAGTAAACAAGATAGTCAGGGGCGCCCAGGTGGCTCAGTCGGTTGAGCATCCGACTTCAGCTCAGGTCATGATCTCGCAGTTCGTGAGTTCAAGCCCTACGTCGGGCTCTGTGCTGACAGCTCAGAGCCTGGAGCCTGTTTCAGATTCTGTCTCTCCCTTTCTCTCTTCCCCACCCCTGCTTTTGCTCTGTCTCTGTCTTTCAAAAATGAATAAACATTAAAAAAAATTAAAAACTAAAAAAACCCCCAAAATAGTCAATTGTCCCACCCTCACCAACCTTACATTCCAACTGGGGAGATAGATGGTACCTATGAAAAGAAATAAACAAGATCATTCTGTTTGTCGTAGTGCTTTGAAGGAAATAAAATAAAGGGATGTCACAGTCAGACCCTAGTGTGGAAAGAGGTTTCTCTATACCTGCAGCTATCTCTATGCACCCATCTAAAGACATCAATATAGAAGATGCGTCCACATGCTGGAGACACTTTGTTGCTGCTAATAGATACATGGAATGTTAGTATTGCAAGAGCCTACAGCTAATCTCAGTTCAGCTCCACAAAGTCCTTCCCACCCCAGTAACTGGTACTACCTGATTCAGCCAGTCACTCAAGCAGTAACCCAGGGGACCTCCTTAATTCTGTTTTCTCTCTTTTATCCATCAACACCACTATTGACTTTAATTTCAAGATAGACCTTGAACCTGCCGCTGCCTCACTGGATGAGTCTAACAGCTTCCCAGCTGGTCTTCCCTGACAGTTCATTCTCTACCCAGTAGCCAAAGTGAGATTTCAATAAAGGAATTCACTGACTCCTCTGCTTAACAATGGCTTCTCTCCTGCTATTCTCAGATTGCCTCCAAACACCGCAAGACCCTGTGTTCCAGAGCCTGGCTACTTCTCTACCTTCCATTTCAGACCACACCTCCCTTCCTCATTGACCAGTTTCAGCCAGAGTGGACTTGGTTCTGACTCAAACAGGACAAGCTCATCCCCCGCCCCAGTGCCTTTGCACATGCTGTTTCCTTTGCTCCTACCCTGACAAACCCCTACTCATCTACTTTAGTTGAAAAGTCACTTCTTTAAAGAGGTTTCAATCAGGTGACTGCCTGATTCCCTGATCCCAGCATGCTGGTTGATGCCTTCACAAAACTTTTATTCCTATTTGTAATTTTATATATACATATGTATAATATATAATATATAGACACATATAATACATGTAATATATAATACATATATTATACATTATACATTATATTACTCTTCCTGTGTGTGTCATATATACACATACATATTACATGTATATAACGTATAATATATAATAATTACACATAGTACATATATAAATATATGCATGTATACACATATATTTACATTATATATATGTTATACATTATGCACACATATATACATATGTATTCACATATATGTGCATATATGCATATATGAGTATACACACATATATGCATATATACATAAATATTCATATATACACATATATATGCATATACACATATATACGCATATATACATATGTAAATAGACATATATAAATATATGCATATATACACATATATTTACATTATATATATGTTATACATTACACACACATATATATACATATATATGCATATATACATATATTTTAACTTGTTTACTGTCTTTCTCCTTTGATAGACTGAGCTTCACAAGGGCAGAGACCACATCTATTTGTTTGCAACTACATCCCCAGTGTCTATCCAGGGGCATGGCACACATAGGCAATGTTTAGATATTTTTTTTCTAAGTGAATGAATAAATACAACATCACAAGATAGCTAGAATTTACTGGAGTGTTTCCTACATCCCAAGAGCAGTACCAAACCCTTAGCCTATAGTGATCCCGTCTAATCTTTGCGATGACCCAATCAGGGTGGGTAGGCCTATTCCCATTTTAGAAATGAGTGAGCCGAAGTTCCGAGAGAGGAGCTCTAAGACCAAAGGTCACACAGCAAGGCAGTGGCTGGGCTGAGATGGGAACTAAGCTTACTCCGACTCTCAGAGCCGGGCTTTTCAATCTCTGTATGATTCCTGGCACTTGCAGAGTTTTACAACACTTTTTCACCCCTCCTCGCATTAGCGTATGAGAAAGAGTTCTCCCATAGGCAGCAGGCATATCAAAGACTGCTTGAGAGTTTGAGGTGGCACTTCCGTGCGCTCAGTCTGGCTGGTCTTGCAAAGTCAGGCACAGTCCAGTTATCTGGACAACCAGAGCAGAGCAAAGGGTGACCAAAATACCTCCCCACACTGAGTCATCCCTGATCATGCCCGGGAGGCTTTGCAGGACATGTGAGGTGCTCTACAGCATAAGGCATCTCCCCGTGGCTTTATGCCCAGCACAAACCTTTATTAAAAAGAATATGTCAGTGGAAATAGCTGGCCCTAAGCAATTCTGGAGCTTGGTTTGGATTAGAATAAGACAATGCAAACAGCTATCATTGGTTGGGTGCTTAGACTGCACCAAGCCCTCAGTCAAGATCTTTGCAAGCACTTGTACCCACACCAAGTCCCTCCAGATGGGAGCTACTGCTGTCCCCGTTTTTCAGGCGAGGAGGCTGAGAGACAGTCGGTTGCTCAGGATGCACAGCTTGCAAATGGTGGAGCTGGGGTACAAATTGAAGTGGGTAAAGATACAGAGTGCAATCTCTTAGTAACTGTGTTTTACTCTCTTTACCACCAGGAGTACCCTATCCCAGAATCCCCCAACACTTTTCTAAGAATCTACTGCATTGCCTACTGCTCAATTTACATGTGGATTCCAAATATCCACATTAGCGTGGCCAGGCTGAAGCAGTTATTGTGCATCACAGACAGTTGACGTGCTGTCCAATCTTGCCGACTAGTAAGTGTAAGGGAAGGCTTTCTGAATACAGGGCTGGGGCAGAGATTCAGGGGCACATATGATCCACATCTCCTGTGTTTCAGGATGCACTACTTACAAGAAAGATCTGCAAGATAATCCTCTTAGACAATATCGTTCATTGGCTTCTTCTGTCAAGGCTGAGAAGAACAACAGAATAAGTTGGCCTGTGTAATTGCACCATAGCCTCAAATAGGCCTTGGTTCCCCATCTGTGAAATAGGAATTCTGGCAGAATGATCTAGCTGCATCTAAGGTTGCCTTGAGCCCCAAGGTTCTTGCCTCCAAACCCCCCGACTTGCTCTTCTCTGAACCTGCAATCCCCTTCTCTCTCCCATCTTTACTAAGTTTTATTTATCATTTTGGACTCAGCTTAGGAATCACCTCCTCCAGGAAGCCCTCCTTAAACCCTGGGCTGTGTCAAATGCATCCTTGGACTTCTGTGACTTATTCCTATCACAGGATACCTCACTATTTCTCAAAATTGTCTGCTTATACATCCAGTCTCCCCATCAACCTCAGAATCTTTGGGGGGCATGGAGTCTGTCCTAGACAATTTCTTTTCTTCAACATCTGGCACAGTCTCTGATACTTATGATACTTAAGAGATGCCCAACATGGGTGCACACAGCACCATGATCTCCAGCATGGTAACTGTTCCTAGAAGAATCTGATCCAAACAGCTCCAGGGAATTGACCACAATTGAATGCAGTGGAAAGTCTGAACATCACAAGACCCAAGAAGCATATAAAACATAAAGAGAAAATTGCTTCTCAAAATTGTAACAAAGGAAAGAAGATCCACATTGGCTGTTAATACAGGCTTTGTCGATGCAATAGGGTGGGGATGGGACAATTAACTTTTTCTGTACACCTCCCAAATGTTCAATAATGTCAAATAAAAAAAATCAAATTGTATAAAGAGTACCTTTTTCCTTCATTCATTTTCCACCCTTGTAGGACGATGTGGAGTATTATGATAGAAGAAAAGCATGAAGTTGTTGGCTTTGACACAAACTTGCTTTGTGATCTTAGATAAGTTATCTCTCCTCTCTGAATTATACACACTTCATCTTTAAGTAAGGGAGACAGACTAGGGTATTCACCAAGGTCTCTGGTTCATATGTATTCCTCAGGCATCGAGCCATGTTTTTCTCACATGGATTTTTTGGTGACAAATTGAGGGTTTTTTTTTCCCTTGGGGAATTCTCTCATTTTTCCCCCCTCAATGTTCAAAGATATACAAACTGTTCACAATCCCCTGCTGTTGTAAGAGCAATTTGCCTTCATTATCCTAAACCTTTCAGCATTTCTTGAAACCTCTTTTTATATGAAGAAAAAATGTTCCTGATGTGATCACAGGAGATAAATCTGCTATTTCACATTTCAAAAAGTAATCAAAATGCACCCTGCTAGAGTAGGTACTCATTACAATTTATGACGAGTGCTTGAAATTGCCTTTATCTTTCTCTATCATCTGTCCAGAATTATTGTTTCTATTTAGGACAGGAATGCCTAAAGGGGTGGAAGGTGGACGTGAAGAAATCTCTTTGGTGTGATGTTTGGTATTTCATGTTGTGTTTCCTTCATGCACAAGCGTGGGTTGACCAGATAGCCCATATGCATGATTTCCTTCCTTTTATTCAACCAGGAGCCAAGATCTGCAAGAACAGTAGTAAAGGACTTGGGAAAATGGGCCTGTTTTACCCATTAGGTCCTGAGGCTGACAAATTTTTTAAGAGCCCATGAAAATGTCTGAAAGCTAAAAACAATATATTGGCTCCAAAATAGAAAAAGAAAACGGCACAAGCAGAATTAATAAAGACTTAAATTAAATGGGCTCTATAACTTACCATCATGTCAACCTTAGTATTTTTTAAATTTAGTGTTCATAAAAGTTCCATTATATTTGAAAAGAGTTGATGGGTTAGAATCTCATTTCACAAGAATTCCTGAGTATTCTTGATGATTTGTCAAGAAATTACAGATAAATGTAAATCGAGACAGTTACCTTGGTAACAAAATAATTCCAAAAGCTGACTTCCATATTTCCTTTAAAATGCGTCAGTAAAAATGCATTTAATTTGTATGATATGATGTGAGTTTGGGGCTCCAGAATAAGGTTGCTTAGGGCAAACCAAAGTCTTAAAGTGACCTTACAGAGGATGAGCTGATGGATGGAAAGGCTGATGGATAGATGAAGGAATGTACGTATGTATGAATGTATGCATGGATGTATAGATGGATGGACAGGTGTATATAAGGATAGATGAACAGATAGGTGGATGGATGGATAAATGTATGGGTTGATGGATGGGGATGGGTGGGTAGATGGACAGATGGGTGGGCAGGTGGATAGATAGATGAATGGATGGATGGATGGATGGATGGATAGATGGATGGATGGATGAACAGGAGGATGGATGGACAAGTAGATGGATAGATGAAGTACTAACTCAGTATCACTCAGTGAGTTGGTGGATGTGCTCTGACTCCTCACTTTTAAGCTGTTATTAAAACCATTTTAACTTAGGCACAAAACCTTAAGCACAAGGACTGAAAGAGTATTAAGATACCATCTAAGACATTATTCATTTTACAGATGAAAATACTGAGGGTCACAGAAAGGAAGGGACTTGGATAATGGCACATTTTCCTTATTCTCATCAAACAGGAGGCTGTTGCTTAAATGTTTGCCTCTCGGATGGACCTGGCACATGCCTATTTCTCAGGCACCCTACATATTTATAGGACAGTGTTTCACAACTGAAGACAGCTTGCTGCGAAACTGACAGGTCTCAGTCTTGCCAAGCCCCAGGATCTTTCCTGCACACTTTCCTCGCTATCTCCTGAGGAAAGCAGACTAGTGAATGGCAGTGCTGGGTCTGGGCTGAAGCCACCTTGTAAGACCCTGCTGAGGACAACATACTCAGTCCCTTCTTGAGTCTTTCAGCCATTGATAGAGGCACGGTAGAAAAAAAAGAAGAATCTCTTTGTTCCCCCACATATTGGACTTTCTTTCTGGATTTTCTCTTGGTGACAGCATTTTGATTTTCCACCATGCCTCACCTCAATCCGTGTGTTGGGGAGCCAAGGACTGGCCAATCAGGTCTTACATCACTCCAACCCCAGTGATGGATTCAAAGATGAGCACATGTACCAAGTCTGACTGCATGGTACACAGATTAGCCTGCTTAATCCTCTCCACAACCCTGTGAGATAGGTACTATTATAAATCTCTGTTAAAGATGAGGAAACTGAGGCACAGAGAAATTAAATAACTTGTCCAAGACTGTATAGCTGATAAGTGGCAGAGATGAGATTTGAACCCAGGTGGCTTGACTTAAAGGTCAGCATGCTTAACCCTGCAATATCCCGCTTTTTAGTACCTGGTGCGTTGTACTTCCTCCAAAAATACCACTGGGTGAGTTTTATCATAGGTGCTGAAAAATATATATATTTTTTCTCCCATTAAGTGCTTAATTAACAACCTCAATGTGACTTCATCCCTGGGAGAACTGGACTTAATGGACTCACGTAACTTTACACATAGGACAACTCACTTTTCTGGAAATTTATTACCTGGTCACCGTGGCTATGCAGAAGCTACCAAGAACTAAGAACAGGTGAATAATGAAAGTTTCCAAAGTCAAAAATGCTACCCACGGGTGGTAGGTATTCACAGAAGAGTTCTTCACTCCGATCTTGCACACCATTTTACACAAATGTTATCTGCTTTCTCAGCTCAAAGCAACTTAGAAAATGGCTATCCGGAAGGAAGTCCGTGCAGCATTGGGAAAGAGTCATTAACTGGGGAGCTGAACTGATGTAGAAGTAAATCCCAGTCATGAACCTGAGAAGTGAAACGCTTCACCTCTCTCAGTGTCCACTACCTTATCTACAAAATGGTGGCACAGCAGTATCTACCTCATGATATCGCTCTGAGAAGGAAATTAAACTGTTGATATGATGACCAGCCCTTACTGGGTCCTTGATACATTATATCCATGATGATTAATTTAATGACAAATTTTTCATCCCTTCTCAGGCTCAGTTTCCTCATTTATAAACTATGGATTCTAATAAGAGTCCTCTTGGGGAATTTCACAAGGTTGTTGGACAGAGTAGTAAGGCAATGGAAATAAAAGTGCTTTTTAAGTGGCTAAATGCTGCTTAAGTACAAGGCAGTATTATAGTTATTACTACTAGGGCAGTAAGAATTATACTATTGTTAATACTTATTACGATTAGCCATCATTATGACTACTGCTATAAATGAATGTAATATTGGTCCTTAGGTTCCTGCAATATTTTACAATAATCTCCTGGGTTAGGAGTGACCACACTTGAAATGAACACCCAGAACCGTGGCTGCTCTATCAAACTTGAATCAATAGCAGCTCCTTTGTACCTTAAATGAAGTAGACAAGCGTCCCTTTGTACAAGGAGACACAGACCTAAACTTTGGTAACAGCACAGTGAATTCTATATTAGGAATAACTACCAGAGAGGTAGGTTAAAGATGGCTGCCAAGTCTCGGCCATTCACACCTATAATGGGGTCTATTTCCCCTCCCTTTGAATCTGAGCCGGCCCCGTGACGTGTTTTGACCGGAAGTTGCAATGCACAACTTCCGAAGCTGCCCCTTAAGAGATCTTCAGCTCTTGCCCTTGCTCTTCGAACACTCCCTCTTAGAATCCAGCTGTCATGCTGGGAGAAGCCCAAGCCACTAGAGGCCACGTGAGAGGAAACTGAGCTGCTTGCGTGCTAAGCAGCTCCAGCCATCAGACATGTAGCTGAGCCTCTTGGCATTTCTAGCCCAGTCAAGCCACCTGATGACTGTGGCTCTGTCCAACACCAGAAGAATCACTAAGCTGAGCCTAGTCAAACTACAGAATTGCAGGAGATAATAAATAGATGGTTGTTACCTGAAGCCACTAAATTTTGGGGGTCTTTTGTCATGCGGCAGTAGCTAACTGAAACAAAATGGAGTGGGTGCTCCAGTGAGATGTTCCTAACCCAGCTTAGAGGGGCAGGGAGAGCTCCATGGAAGAGACAGCATGTAGAAGTCATAAGGGATTTGTGGGTTAAGCAGGTGGAAAAGGGTCCCAGCTTTCACTCATGAGTCAACCCTCTTTTCTACTTGATGCTTTTGAGTGCAAGGCAGGTTAGTGATAAGAAAAAGAATTCTCAAATCTTCTCTCACCCAGATAATTGTTTCTCCTCTTTAGGGATCAGCCCCACTTCCCCGGCTCTAAATCAAAATGACAGGGCCTCCAAATTGGTTCAGGTGCTCATGCATTTGTAAAAATGTCTTTTGCTGGAAAAGGCCTGGTATGTCTAATTTCTGCCCCAAGCACATTTTTATAGTTAAGCTATATTATAAATGTCGTTTAATTTACCCAGCAATGTCGGGCCTACATTAAACCAGGAGTCAGTGATAATATATATGAGATCCTTTTGTACGGTCTGATCAGGGTTTGGGAGGAGGGGAGAGGCTGGATTTAATCATCTTAGTCCGAATTTATATTCTTTTCCTCTCCTCTCTGCTGCTTTTTTCCCCCTGTGTCCCAACCACCATGGGGAGGACAAAGAAAGCCTTTCAAAGCACCAGGCCAGGTCTGAGGGGGCGAGTCTGTGGAGGAGTTGAGGTTTTAAACACAGTCAAGGGGTCAAGGGCTGGGACCCTTGCAAACTTCCCAGCAGGCTTAGAGCCTCGGCCTCCCTTCTACTGTGGTTGGAGACAGACGGTCTCAGGAGTGGAACTCACATAGTTCCAGACTTTAGCTGGGAGGCTGGGGACGGGTGAATCTGACTCATGAGGAGGAGTGAGGGGTGGGATTACTCCCCCAAACCCTGTCTGCAAAGGTCTCATAACTAACCCCCCTCCACTTCCCAGAGGCTTTATCAAACCTGCACAGGCCACACCCCTGCTTACAGTGAGCTTCTAAGAGCGAGGGAATAAACCCCTGACCACCTCCCAGCAGCCCCCCTGCCCTAAGGGATCTGCTCCACCCACCTCTTCCCTTCCTTTTGCCCGATGCCTTCCCCGCTCTTGATGCTTGGGCCACAACAGCTTTCTGTTAGTTCTTCCAATGTCCCGAATTCTGGCGGCCCGTGCACAGCCAAGCCGAGGGTTGAATCCTGCATGCTAACGCATCCCTGGCTCAGCCTGTCCCCCACAAGTGCAGAAGCCGGAAAGAAGGCGGATGGTTGCAATAATTCATGTCAGGGAGGCCGTCCTGGCGCCTGGCAAGCCCGTGCCTGGTTCATGGGAAGTTGGGTGTGATTGATCACGCACTTTACCGGGCACATTTATCTGGCTCATTAAAGGAGTTAACTAGGTTTTTAGGGAAGAGAGGATATCAGGGCACCAGGATCGTCTGTGGGAGGGAACACAGGGCGGGGGGTGGGGGGCTAAAAGTAGACTCCCATCCCCCATCCAAACTACAGAGAGGCAGTGAATTCTTTCCCAGTCCCTCAGACATGGATATAAATCCCAGCTCTGGCTCTTACCAGCTGTGTGACCTTATGCAAGTTGATCTTTCCAAGCCTCAGTGGCTACTGCTGTGAAATGGGGTAACAGATTTACGGAGCTGGACTGTTCTGTGGCTTATATGAGGGAAGGTGAGGAAGGGGCTCAGTGTGCGCCTGGCATATAAATGGTAAGGATCATCATCATCAACAAAGGAATCATAAACGGTCATGGCTTAGAGGTCCAATAATTCAGGCACAGTTACTGATGCCTCAGAAACCTCTAGAGGAGACAGTGTATGGGGCTTCCTAGGCAATAGGCAAGGCTGCAGCTCGAGTATCTGGGTCTTAACAGCTTGCCATGGGCTTTCAGGTCATGTTTTAGAAACTCCTGATAAAGCCCAGATCACTAAATCTAGACATGGAGAAACTGAGCCCAGAGAGGTACAGAGATGAGCCCAAGGCTGCACAGCACATCTTTGGTAGTTGTACAGAACACAGATCTCCCACTCTTGGTCAGGTGGTCTTTCTGCTGGTCCAGGCCAAGGGGTTGTATCAGGTCAGGTGGAGGTGCCTGGCTTTGGCTGAGCCCCCATGGGCAGCGCGAGGGATTCCGATTCAGCTCATGCTCTCAGAGTCCGTGGCTTTCTTTTTAACCCCTTCAAGTACACAGTGCCCGTGAGAATGTCTGATGTTCTCCGGAAGCTTTCTATCGTGGGTACTATCACAGATGAATATGCCAACCCCCGTCTCTCTCATTTAGAAGTGGGCCATCATTTAACCCCATTATGTAAATACTGAATGATCACTACGCAGGTGACGCAGCCAAGCAAAGGACTATTAACGCATATTCACTGAATAAATGAATGAATGAACGTGTTGAGTCAGTGAATAAATGAAAGATCACAGAGAGCATAAGCTCCTTGAAGGTTGGCCCTGTGGCTTTTTTTTTTTTTTGTTCCAGCGCCTGGAACAGAGCCTGTACAGGACACACGTTAAATATTTGCTGTTCATGGTTGAATCGGTGAATCAGGCCCTGAATTTCCCACAGCCTAGTGGGGGGAAACAGAGGTATAAGCAAAACTAAGAATAGGGAAGGCAGGTTACCAGGACAGGGGTGCCAGCCTGGGGCTGTGGAAGCATGGCCAAGGGAGAAGAGGGTGGAGGGGAGGCGCCTGGGAAGAGATCCCAGAACGGAGTACAATCCTTGGTATTAGAGGCTGGGGAGGAAGAAAGGGAGCCAGTGAAGACAGCCTAACTTGGAATTTGGGACCAAGAAGGAGCAAGTCAAGTTACAGACCGATACGGACAACATGGTGCCATTTTGTAAGAACTCAGCGTATATGCCCAAATTGAGGGCCATTCTACAAAACAATGGGCCTGTAGTCTTCAAAAACATCGAGGTCAGGAAACACAAAGGCCAAGGAATCATTCCATCACGGAGTCTCTCTGACCCTCAGTTTCTTCGTCTGGAAAGTAGGACTAATTTTCTGTATCAGTAGCCCCTCAAAATTGTTTGTGAGAATCTAATCCAACAACGGGTATCTACTCTGCCACATGCAGAGAATAAATGACTATTTTTATTACTACTGAGAATAAAACTACCCCAGGACCTGAAGGAATTCATTTGTTTTCGGCCAAACCTCATTAACTGATTGTCCAAGTCTATGCGTTAAGGAAATAATGGGCATATTATTTACGCACATACACACACTCACACGCTCGCTACATCTCTGGCAACTCAGCTCAGAATGTATTTTCCTACATGTGCAAGAGAACAAAAAGCCAGCCTACTGTTGCCATAAGTGAAGTCAGTAACACTTTGCTGGAGTTCTCGCCTCTGGCCTCTGTTCCTGCTAAGTCTAGGATGGTTACAGAAGGTTCTCTTCAAGTGACAGATTTATTTGGCCCATTGAAGAGCATCAACTAAAAAAATTTTTTTTGTTTTCCTAGAGATGCTTGGATGAGACCAAACCACCTCGCTACACGTAGATACCTACCAGGACTAGTGGCCTGGGAATGCACTGGGAAATCCCAGCCCCGGTGCCTCGAAGGCAGCCACTCCGTGCCTGCAAGTCAACAGGCCAGCACGAGAGAGGGGAGAAGAGAGAAAAGCACTTGCACACGTGAGTCATACCTGAGTTTGAAGAATGATTACATGTTAGGGTCTCTGAGGGCAAGGCTACGCCTTATTCATTTCTGTATCTCTAGCACCTATGGAGTGCTTGCTACAGAATAGAGGGTCTTGAAGGAAGAAAAAGAGCCTGAATGAAGGAAGGAACCCTAATCCACCAGCGCTTAGCCATCTGAGACCCAGCTTCCTTGTCTATAATCAAATGGCTCTAATAGTCACCCTCGAAGGTTCTGCTAGTAATTAAGCAGGATTCTATAAACAAAGCCACGGGATTCTAGTGTATTATGGGAATTTGTTTCCTTCTCGGCCTTTCCGGGGACCTACTTTCTTTGGAAACAGGGAGAGTGGAGGCATGGTGGAGAGACAAGACAGACCCAGACACTGCCTTCTGGAAGCCTCTGACGGAAGCCTATGCCCATGTGGTTCTTTGGGGTTTTGTGGCTGATCTGAGATGAACCTTGGTGATCAAACACTGACATTCAGTGAGTGATGGGTTGACCCATCCGGACCCCTGCTTTCTGCTTAGAAACTTGATTTTATTAACCAAGATAATAAAATGCCTTAAATTGGGAAGCAGAGTCTAGATGTGGTTGCTCTAAAATCAATGTTCCTGCCTGAATTCCTACAGAACGTCTTATCTCTGGGGTTTGCATTTGCAAATTCTGTTCCAGCTGAGAATGACCCATCAAGTCTCTCTTTCTCTGTTAAGACTCTTGAGGGGCACCTGGGTGGCTCAGTCAGTTGAGCTCTGACTTCAGCTCAGGTCATGATCTCACCGGGTGTGGGTTCAAGCCCCGTGTCAGGTTCTGTGTTGACAGCTCAGAACCTGGGGCCTGCTTCAGATTCTGTGTCTCCCTCTTACTCTCTGCCCCTCTCCCACTTGTGCTCTCTCTCTCTCTCTCTCAAAATTAATAAAAGACTCTTGAGAACAGTGCTCATTCACTTACTCATAGCAGTATCTATACTGAGTATTCAATTTCTGTCAGGCACTGTGCTCAGCTCTTGATGGAAATTTTCCTAATTTTTTGTGTGTGTCTCATCAACTAGATGAAAAAGGTACAGTTATTTCCTCTGCCTCTACTATTCCCAGAAAGCACAAACAACTTGCTGAGGGTTATATGGCTCATAAGTGATCCAGACTCAGGCTTCTATTACCCTAACTTGTGACCTCTTGGCCACTGCCACATGTCCAATGAGCACCTGCTCACTGCCCATTGTGCTCTTTGAGCTAGATGTTGGGGACACCGACATGAGGTGTTCTGAGTCTGGGAAGAGGACATCTATGCGTTAGCATGCATGCTGATAATATGCACTTCCCACACGCTAATTAAGAATGATTACACCTCAACATCCATTCATTCCGCAGCTCTGTATTTACTGAGCTTCTGTTTTGTGGGAGATGTACCGCTGGGAGGTGGGGAAATGCGACACGGCCCCTGCTTTGGAGGGCCTTGTTGTCTAGAAGTGGGGAGAAAGGCTTTCAAACTCTTGCATCTGTGGTACAGTGATTGATGATCATTGTAATCCATTTGTCCGTGCATCCCGTGGCTGGACACCTGCTCTGTTCCAGCACGAGTCCCGGTGCTGGGCTTGGCTTGCAACAACTCCACAGGTTGGCACACTGTGACACCGCGTCCTTCTGACTCCTCCGCGACACCAATTGTAGGACAAGATACATGTTGAATGAAGGAATGAATGATGATGATGATACCATAAGTATGATCTGATATTATCTATGCTATTGTAAGTATTGGACTCCTAGCGGGCACCAACCACTATTCTACCCATTCACAACCCTCGAGTCCTCACGACATCCAGTGATGTGGGTCCATGGATCATTGTCATTTCACAGCCGAGGAGACTGAGGCCTGGAAAGTTAAGTAACTTGCTTAAGTTTACACCTTTGGAATAACAAGAGAAGTCTGAGGCTTTCTTTAGAAACAACAACAAAGTGTGGCTTTTAACCCTGATTGAAGTAAAAGTATGCAAATTAGCCCGAGCACATCATTTTTTATTAATGCCATAAATTAGGCAAATTTCCCTTCCTGAAGCCCTGGAAAAGTAGGGCTAGGACTGATTCCACACAGTTTGCATTAATTTCCAAGGTGGTTGGCCCCAAATTAGCTTTACAACTTGGTAAACCTGCCTTACAGGGGCCATGGAGGAAGAGGTCTGATCAGAAGCCTGTAGAGAATGAGGAGTCAGGAGAGCTCTGTCCCTCTCCTTTTGCTGTAATGACTTTACACTTTAGTGGTGCACTTCCACATCCAGGGCTGCCACATACTGCTGCATAGGTTGTACACTGCTCAACTCCAGGGGCTGGGGGACCATTCACAGACACTGCTGGAGATGAGCAGGGAGGTGACATAGGCATTGCAATCTCACAATCCACCCTATGGGGGAGGCAGAGGAAGCATCATATTCCTGCTTTGCAGATGGAAACTGAGGCTGAGTTGATTAGACCATTTTCTCCAGGGTCACACAGCACAGAAACACCAGGGCTGGGATCCAAGTTCCGACCCGTCTCCGGCCTAGGCCACTGTTGAGTCCACCACTCCCAGAAAGTGTACTCTGAGTACATTCTTTTAAACATTAAACACCTCCTCCCTCTGTCTCCATAATATTAAAGCTTTGAAGAAATCACAACGTTATATAACAGCTGCATTACTAAAACCATGCATAGAACCACATGTTTGGGAAAAAACGCATTCTGTTTCCCTACTCACCTCCACCATTGCTCCTAACTGCATTGTTCTCATTCCAGATGAACATTTTCACAAGGAGGGGGCAGGCTCCTGGGGCCCTATCTTGAAGCTTCTCTTCACTTTCCACCCCAGCCTGATGTGCAGAGAACGGACCTTTTGAAACGCCCAATTGTAACAGTTTATGAGGACCCCTCTCATAAATGCCCATCTCAAATTCTTTTCTTGAGTTTACCCAAATGGTGGGAAGGGCATTTTCTGCAAATGCTTTTGTGCCCTATGCCTCCCAAATTGGGGTCATTCATGGCCAAAGAATGAATTCCTTTCATTCATTCATTCATTCATTCATTCATCCATTCATCCCTTCAACAAAACAGCTAAGAATACAGAGACAATAAGAGATAACTCTGGACCCCAAGGACCTCACTGCCCAGTGAGGGAGACGAGTCAGCAGACACAGTGTGATCTTCCCCAGCTCTTAGATATGTTTATCAGTGAGGCCACAGCTATATCAATATGGATGTACTGGCCAAAGAGTTTCCAGAGCCACATCCTGGCAATTAGAAGGGTTGAGAAAGCAACTGTGGAGACCAGCAGAGCAAGAGCATGAAATGTCACTAGTGGTGATTGCTCTACCCAAATACATACCTGATGAGCCCTGTGTTACACCCCATGGCAAACTCACCTCACCAGCCACAGACGACTGGATTGAACTCAACAGCCAATCTATTGTCCGAGCCGGACAAGCCATACTCCTCAAGAATCTGAACAGGGAAACATGAAGAAGCTGAGTGTCAGATGGTATGTCTGGACTGCCATGATCTAGAGCAAGACTGTCCAGTAGAACTTTCTACCACAATGGGAATGTTCTCTGTCTACGTTCTCCAATATGGCAGCACTAGCCACCCATGACCAACGTGTACTTGAAATGTGGTTAGTGGGACTGAGGAACTCCAATTCTAATTAAATTAAATTTTAATTAATTCAAATTTAAAACCAAATAGCCACGTGTGGCCAGTGGCTACCATATAAGATGGTGTACATGTAGAGTTTGACCCGGAGAAGCCATTATAGCCCATGTGTAAGGAGAGGTGATGAGAAAGATTGCTGTGAGTGAGCAGAAGGAGGTAGGCGATAGAGACGGCCAGAAGCAACCTATGTAGACAGAAGCAGATGCCGTGGAAGAGAGAAATGGAGAAAGGAGCCCATCCCTGGAGTATTCTTGGCTCAGTATTTGGGGTACCCTTAGGGCATGCCTTCTTATTCTTGTCTACCCTGAATGAGCCTTTGTTCTGCACAGCCAAAAGAAATAATGGTTCCTCTCTTGGAAGCCAGCACTGATGTGAGAATCTGGGAATCAGCTAAGATTCAACAAATCATTACTATAATTGTTATCACTCCCCCCTCCCAACCCCAATCATCTGGGTTAAGTGACTTGTCTAAGATCACACAATTAGGTTGGAGCCAATATCTGTCACTTCAGAATAAGTGCTCTTTACCACACTATACTGCCTTGCTGGGCTCTTGGTCCTGAGTCAATGCCCCATTTCGGCATCCCAACTCACTAACTCATGACACTGAGCTTGGCATGTGCCTACACCCAAACTGGAAATGGATGAGACCAGACAAGGAAACCATCACCCATTGGTTCATACTCACCCCTCTGCCCTACAGGACTTGTCCTAAGCTCCGGGCTCCATGTATTGGACTGTATCTACCCATCGTACTCTAACTTCCAGCCTTTAGATCATCCCTTAGTGTCCAGCTACTTGCCCAAGGCTGGCCCTGACCACATCATCCATGCCTCAATCAACTCTTCCCTGGCTCTCCACACCCCCCACCACCCCCACTGGATTTCTCAATGAGCCACTCCCTACGACCCATGGTGAGAGCATGGAAGACCAGCAGGGGAGGGGGGCACCTGGCCTGGGACCTGAGCCTCCCTGAGCTTCCACGATTTACTCTTGCTTGCTTGACTCAAGCCATCTGCTCGGATGGCACCATTCCCAGGTGTGAGCTGGTCTGCTAGTGCCTCAAAGCTTCAGATGCCAAGTCAGCATGGGAGGGAGCCACGGCCTGATTTCAGTTTCTGCTAACGTTTCTTTTATGCAGTCAGTCTGCCACGGACACATGATGTAAATATCCGATTTGGGTAATGGATGCCATTGGTTTAATGGAGACAGAGACTTTAAGGCTCCCCTTGCCACCTCTGCTTGGCTCTCAGCACACACACTAGGAGAGAACATCCCACTGTTCTTAAAGGAGGGGAAACGTCATTTCAGAAAGGAAGTCAGAAAACAGGAGCCAGAGGTTTGAGTCCTGGCTCTGCTGCTCACTTGCAGTGGGACCTTGAGCAAGTTAAGTCCCTTCTTGTCTTTGGGTCTCTTTCCTCAGTAAAATGAATCTATCAGGGAACAGATCGAGGCAGGTCGAGAGCCTGAAATCTGCTACAATCTGATTTAATATGACAGAGCCCAGGAAGGGGGTGCCTTGTTAACTTTTTCTGCAGAGCATGTCAATTCCCAGTCCCCATTCATCACACCATCTCTGGAGAATGCGAGAGCATAGACCGGCACCCCTACATGTGGTCCAACGATGGCTCTGGGCGGCCCAGCTGCTTGTCCAAGGTCACACACCTAATGGAAAGCAACAGCCTGAAACTCAGGTTGTTCTGACTCTAAGCACAGGTTTTCATTCACTTTGCTAGTTTTCAGCTGGGCATTTGCTGTCTTTGCTGCTGCCAGGGGACCCAAGAGAAGGCAGACTCCACAACACCCAGTGTCGTGCCCAGAAAGTCTCTGTCCCGAAATGAGCTAAGCCACAGGGTAAGTAATTGCAGCCAATACGCCCCTTGGAAGGAAACACGGCTTCAGCGGGGACCCACCGAATGGCCCATCTTGTGGCTGTGTGTTTGCACAAAGGTCGGTCGCGGTGGTTGTTTTTCACAAAGTGTGTCTCTTTCCTCCCTCATCGAATTCGTCTTCCTCATCTTCTTTTTTGTAGACTTCTTTGGCGATTTCACATCCATCGGCTCACTGATCTTCCTCACAACAATTCCCTGAGGTAGGACACTACTGCTATTTCCGGTTTTCAGATGAGGAATCAAGTCTCCTGACCAGCTGTCCACGGCCACACGGATATAGGAGAAAGGGTGAGGAATCACATGCAGATCTTCAGATTGCTTCTACCTCCCTGCCACTAATATTGAGATGAAAGGCAGTGTAGTGTAGCTTTACAAATGGGTTGAGCCTTATGCTGGGTTACAGACAGGCTAAGAGTCATATGGATGAGTAAGCTTCGGTTGATGTTTTTGAGGGAGGCATGTTAAGTGGTAACTCATGCATCATGAGTGTATGAGTTATCTATAATAAAGGGATAAAATGGGATGGGGGAGCAGAGGGTGATTCATAACTGGCACAGACAGGAGACAGGCAAAGACAATTAGGGACTGGGTTTTGAAGGATGAGTAGAAGTTCACCAGGTGAATATTGGTAGCAACAATGGGAAATTTTATTGAGTACTTGCTACGGGCTATACATAGCTACCCATTTTGACTATTTGTAACCATCCTGCAAGGGAGACAGGACCCTGATTTTATGTATTAGGCCAAACTAGGTTCAGAGCGCTGACGTGCATAGCTCAAGGTCATGCTGCTAAAATCAGCCAGCTGGGAATTTAATCTTCAGCTATGCAGGCTCCTAGGGGGACAGTCCAGCTTGAAGGAACTGCATGAGTGAGACAAGAAAGATGCTTCGACCAGGAGCATCAGAGGGAGTATGGAAGGTTGGGATGAACTGTTTCTCCTCTTGGAGAGCTGACTTGAGACATGTGGCATTTGCCACTGGATGAGGAAGCATCTCCCCACCTGGCGTCCAGTGCAAACTGCCCTAATTTCTGGGCTTGCATCGTCTCTCCATTTGGCCATTGCTAGGTGATACCTCATACCCTAGCATCTAGAATGAACCTGGGTTTGAGCCCTGACTGTAACCTTCATTGTTCATAACACCTTGAGCAAGGGCTGTACCTTCCCAAGACTCCGTTTCCTCACCTGTAATACCTACTTAGTAACGTCACCTGATAGGGTTGGGGCAGAACCAAAGGAGTGAATATATAGGGTAAGCACATGGCCAGTCCTCTAGCCCAGAGTGGACCCACACTGAATGGCAAACTGCAGTGCCACTCTTTTGTCATTCTTTCATAACCAGCCCAGGACAAAACACGCATGGGGGTGCTTGGGGGCTTGGGCCTTCCATGCCAGCACCCACCGCCCTGAAGCTTAACTTCCTGGTATGCATAAAGCCCTTAACTCCCATGTCTCATCCCAGCCCTGTGAGGCCAGCTTTGCATATGTAGCTGTGGTTATTGTGATCCATTTTACAGATGGGAAAACTGAGACTCGCAGCCAAAAGATGATTAAGTTTAGGTTCCTGAATTTAGGAGCTTACAGAAACCCATTTTCTATACTCTGGGTTCTCCATTAACGGTGGGGTGGTTTGGGAACAGGGGAAATTACAAACAGCCAGAATTCCAAAGCCAACCAACGAAGGAGCTGTATCGCTCACCTTCTTTTGTGAAGTCTTCTTGGTTGAGAAGAATAATCTTTAAGCTCTCTCTTTCTTTTTCCTTTTTTCTCTTCCTCTTCCCCTTCCCCTCCCTCCCTTCCTTCTTCCCTTCCTTCTTTCTATCCTGCTTTCCTTTCTTCCTCCTTCCCTCCTCCCCTCTCTCCTCCCTTCCTTCCTTTGTCTCAGAGATGTTAGGGGCTTAGGAAAATCCTAGTCCATTTTGGTCACTATCCCGGCAGGTTTTGGAGTTTGATGACCTGGGGTTCAGACCCACCCAGCCCGATGGCACACTAACAGTGAAGTCACCTTGTACACACATTTCATTGGGAAACACAGCAGGACCCAGCTTGGAAGGCGATGTGCCCGACACTCAAGCTCATATGCTCAGTAATCACAGTATCTGGATTCAAATCTTACCTCTGCCACTTCCTAGCTGATGACCTTGAGCTTCCTGAACTAATAGCTTCCTAAGCCTTGGTTTCCTCATCACTAAAATGGACAGAAATTGGGAAGATTAAATAAAACAACCTATGCAAGTGCCTGATGTATATTCAGTAATCAGTGGAGACGATGATTATGAACGAATTGCCCACACATACATTGTAACCTGTTTCGCTTTATGACTCCCTTCAGTTTGACTAGTTTTACTTGAGTGCTTACCCTGTACCAGGAACAGTGGTGGGCAGAGGATACGCCTCCAACACGCATCTGACAAATATTTATTGGCCCCTGTCATACATCAGCGAAATCTGCACACGAGCGTGGGGAATGCGGAATACAAGGCAATGGTGAGGCATGGCGTTAAAAAATTGATGCCAGGGGCGCCGGGTGGCTCAGTCGGTTAAGCATCCGACTCTTGATTTCGGCTCAGGTCATGATCTCGTGGTTTGTGAGTTCGAGCCCCACGTTGGGCTCTGTGCTGACGGTGCGAGCCTGCTTGGGATTGTCTGTCTTCCGCTCTCTCTCTGCCCGTCCCCACCCTCGCACTGTCTCTCTCTATCAAAATAAATTAACATTTTAAAAAGTTGAAAGAAAATGATGCAAGACTACAACCACTTCTTGGCTTGTTGACTCGACACACAGCTTAACCTCTCTGTGCCTCCACTTCCCAATCTATAAAATGGGTATGATAACTGCATCTATTGGGGCTGTCGTGAGGCTTCTCTGAACCAACCTAAATAAACCACTTATTACAGGGCTTGGAACCAAATCAACACTCAGTGAATACTGTTTTCATTGTTAAGACGTGGCCCCAACCATGTTGTAAATGACATCAGGCATGTCCACTGACCTCCACCTGACTCATCATCACTGTACCCTCCCCTAGAACCAGCCCCTTCTCTCCCCACCCCCTCCCTTCACCCGACACCAAAAGGCTGCTTCCGAGGAGCCACAGTAACCAGAGGATTATGCAAATATGCAAATCTAGTGAGGCAGTGTTTACCCAGTGCTGGGGCGGCTCTACTGGGCTACTGGGACCCGCTGTCTTCAGAGAGGCTTGCTAACCTCTAGCGGACAACAGCGAACACAGCGCCTCACAGGCCTTTGTTCCAGGCTTCATGCGCTGAGCCCACGACGTCCCGGGGAGAGCACGGAGGAGGCGCAGGTCTGACGATTTCTTTTAGAAAGGTGTCAGGCTGTGTGCCCACCTGCCTGCCCCTCCCACTCACTCACTTCCCTCTGGTTTTTCCCGTGCGTGCGTGATGTGCTCCAAAAGTGAAGCTTTCTTCACAGTCTTTTACTATCCCACCGGAGAACAATCACCCCTGTCTGCTGACACCTGTCACACCCCTCCGGGGCCAGCTCAAATGCTACCTGCTCAGGGAAGCCCACCAGGCGAGAGTGTACCACACTCGCCCGTGAGATCCCACAGCACTCTGATATGCCCCCTCCCGAGGCGCAGATCACAGGGCATGGATGCCAGTGGGTTACTTCTGATCTCTCTTGCTAAGCGGTCATTACTGGGACAGGGACCCCAACATATTACTCTGTCTCTCCTGCACCCTACGGGGGGCCTGCCACATGCATAGGAAGTGCTCAGTAAATGTTAAATGAATGAACAAGTAAATGTCTTTTCCAGAAGATTCTCTCCTTGTATCTCCTTTCCAACCGTTAGACTGCCATTCTACATGTCTGGTGCCACGGACTCTGCTTCCTGATGGTAATATTGGGGTTCAAAGATTTACAGTAGGAGGCCTTGGGAAGGAAGGATGCAGGCACCATCTCCCACATCCGCCCTTTTTACTTGGGCCTCAGTCACCCAGATATTTATGCCAACATCTGCTTCACCAACTTCAGGGATTCGCTCCCTTGGTGCCTACTAATAGGGGCAATTTGCTTTTTGAAAAGCAGGAGAAAAACAGAGGAAATGTTACTTGAGCACCTACTACATGCCAGGTGCTTTAACAAGGAAGTGTTACGGAATCATTGCAAACATCCTTCCAGACCAGGACCATCAATCCTGCAGCCCTGCCCCCATTCCACAGATGGTAAAATGGATGCTCAGAGAAGACAGTGCTGTGGAAGGTCGCACATTCATGAACACCGGACCTGGACGTGGACCTGGACCCAGGTTTTAGAGGCCAGCATATCTCTTTTCCAGAACCCTATAAATCTAATACCAGTGCCCAGCTCATACTCCCCAGAACCCCCCATGGCCTTGTCATGGCCTCTTTGGTGTTTTGCAATTTGGCTCCATGAAGGAAACCACAAGCTGGTAGAGAAAAGGACAGCAGGACTCTGCATTCTGAGGTTGCTTTTCTTGGAGCATTCTCCTGCCTTTGCATTCTTTCCTTCCTCTGTTTCCACTGCATGTCAAGTGTCAATCAATACTTTCTCTCTGAGAAATAGGAATCAATTGTAGGAAGCAGCAAGGGGGGTGGGGTGGGGTGGAGGCGGTGGCGAGACCATCTTTAGAGCTCCGCTCTGCCCTGCCGACCTTTGGTATTGCACGCACCTGCTGGTTACAAAGGTCAGAACTGCCCTAGGTCACCAACTACAGCTTTGAGCGCCCCTAGTGGAGGTCTGAAGCACACCACTGGACCAAACAGGGACCAGTAAATTGAGCCCTTTGGAATAGCTTTGTGAATAGCCGGAATGTACTTGTGAGCAAAACCACAAAACAAGCCACTCTGATCAGGAAACATCCTTCTGTCTTGGAAAAGGGAGGACTGACTATAACATTATTGTCCTAATGTCTAATGAAACCTTGCGAACACAAGAAGAATCCCTCAAGCTTAGATAAGGTGGCCCCTGGCAGAAGCAGCCAAAACTCCGTGGAAAAGAATGGCAATCCATAATGAAAATAGTTGTTAAGTGAATTTAACAACAACGCACATTAGAGACTAGAGGAGGCAGCAAATTTGAGTCTTATTGAGCAATATTGAATTTGCTTTATTAATTCAAGAGAAAAAGAAAAGAAATTACACTCACGCTCTGCAGTCTTAGCACGGAGCTACAATTATTCCCCATGTGCATATTTTAGACAATAAGAAGCCTCTTCAAAAACAAGTTATACTTTATACTTATTCATGCCTTACAGCAAAATGGCCCAGAGAATCACGTGACCTGCATAAGAATGTAGCAACAAGTCCTTTTCAAGTATTTACAAACCCCCCTCAACTCCACAGGCAAACAGGACTAGTTTGCAACAAGGTATTAGATGTTCGGCTCTCCTTCCGACATTAGTGGGAAGTTGGGCTCCATGTTAAAAATAGAATTTATTGTGGAAGGTCAATTGTTTCCAAAAGCACCATCAGAATTGGCAGTGTTCATTGGCTATCCTCACTCTTTCCTTAAGACTTAAGAGTCTAAGAGTCAGAAGCTCAGTTATTAATGAGCCTTCCGAAGTAGTGCATCAGTTGACTTTAATTTGGCGGTGACCTGAAGTTAATTAAAAATATATGCTGGCTAGCTATAGTGTTGAACAGTTGGGAAAACAATATGAAATGTCTTAAAAATTAACACACGCACATTTTGTATTTGAAGCCAGTGAAAGAAGCAGGATATGAAATCCTTGTCTTGGATGACAATTCAAGAGTTGCCATTAAGGCATTTTTCCTGGAGGGTGGTGTATTGGAGTGTGGTCCTCAGAGGTAGAATCACTTTAGAAAAGCCAGCAAGACATTGGGTAGCTTTGGGTTCTTTCTGTGTGTTAGTCACAACACAGATTCAAAAGGGGGGGGGGGAGGAATGAGAGAGGGAGATGTGGACTCTGTTCAAGGCCACCAAGCCATTGTGGAAAGACAGCTAATTAAGGAAGAGTATGTTGTGGTGGAAATGATTTATTTAAACCGATTCTCTTCCCCCATCTTTCCCAGAGAAATTGTCCAGACCTGGTGTAAATTGTGAATATTATTGCTTCATAAAAGGGGGGTTCTTTAATGATATGCTTTGTTAAACAAAAGGTGATGAATTATTTCCTTCGCTGTGCACTCCGGGGCTCCACATTTAAAAAGAAGGGGGGTGGGGATAAAATGCCTGATTTATGCTGAGGAGGGCACTCCAGGCTGTGGGTAAGAGTTGAAAGGAATGGGACCCGGAACTAGGGCCCACTGAGCTGAGAGCTGTCCGCGGCCTTTGGTGCTGAAAGCAGGTGTGCACGCCAGGGGTCCAGAACGCCCCAGGGTGAAAGGGCACCGCCTGGGCCCCAACTCCAGGTCAAGACCATCCAAACAGAAATGAGGACCCAGGTGGGGTGGGTGTGCGCCCCCGACAGTCTTCAGTCTGGGCAGACCCTGCAACTGCCTGCTTTTTCCCACGTGAGTTTCTGGGAGCCGGAGTTGGACCTTTCAAAAGGCTAGGTCCGGTGGTCTACCTACCAATGCTACCCTCCACTTTTGGGTCTCCTACCGAACTGATTAAATCCTCAAAGCTCTCCCGCTTGGCTCTGTGTGAATGAAGCGCCCAACCCCCCAACACACAACTTTTCCTGGGGGACTTCAGCGGGGTGGAGAAGAGGGTGCGGCTCCGGGTCTGGGAAGGAGGAGCAGCGATCCTCCCCTAAACTTGGACCCCCCCCCTTCCCAACCGGCAAGCACGTGGTGGGCGAAACTAGTACCCACCCCTCCAATTCATAACAGTGTTAAGAGACGCTAGGCTGTTGAGGGTGGGGGAGGGGAGTGTCCGCTCAGGTTCCCGACTGTGACCTGCTATCTCTTCCTCCCCCGCAAGTTCTGAGAACCCTGAGGGCCCTCCACCGGCCTCCAGGCGAAAGCCACACCCAAGTTCGGCTGCCAGACACTTGGCTGGGATCGGTCCAGGGACCCAGTCCCGCGAGGCAGCCTGAACCAAAAGGGTCCTAGAGTGGGAGGGCTCGGCATTAGGACGCACCCCCCCGCCCCTCCAGACGCACTGTTCGAGTCTAGTCCTCAGTTGCAGGGCGGGTCAGCTGCCCCCCCCCCCCCCCTTCTCGTCCTCTCCCCGAAAGGGTGAGAATTATCTGGCTCTCAGCCCCGGGTGCGGTTGCAGAGTGCTCCGGGCATCTGGGGTTTGGAGGCGACCCCACTCCAAGGAGATTCTCTGGGGCTGCAAAAAGGAGTCAGCCCCACAGCCGGGAAGACCGAAAGGGAGCCCGCAGCCGGGAAGCGCCGGAGTCCTTCAGACACATCCCCGCCTCCACACTCCCAGCAGCCCGGGCCGAGGGGACGCGGTTCCTAGACCCGAATTTGGGTGGCCGCCCCCGCTCCCCATCCCAGCGGGCGGTGCTTGAGTCGCCCGGGTGGGCCACGACCCCCCGCCGCCCCGCACACGCCGCAACTTTGCCCCCTCCCCCGCCCCGCCCCTCCGGGCGCTTACCTCCCGCCAGAGCTGCCGCGGGGCTCCCCAGAAGCAGGGCGAGGAGCAGCGAGGTCCCGCCGAGTCCCGCGGCGGGCGGCCGGGCCGCGGGCATCGTGGCTGCGGGGGGCGCGGGGCCGCGGGCTGCGGACAGGCGGACGGGCGCGGGAGCCTGGAAGCGGGGAGGCGGCGAGCGCGCAGGGCAGGCGCTGCGAGGCAGGGGTCCGCGGGCCCGGGCAGCCGCCGGAGCCCCCCGGGCGGACGCGCGCTCAGCCCCGCGATCGCTCTGGCCGAGCTGCGCCGGGCGCGGGCGGGCGAGTGAGGAGGAGCCGGCGAGCGAGTGAGCGAGCGGGGAGCGAGCGGGAGGAGGGAGGGGGCTGGGGCCGAGTCTGTGCCGAGCGAGTGCGAGGAGGGAGGGAGGGGGCGGGCGGGCAGCAGGGAGAGGGGCCGCCGCGCCCCGGGGCCAGCCTCCGCCTCCAGCCGCCGGCCGTCGGCCCCGCAAAGTTTAAAGCCAATTCCCCTGGCGTCCTGTGGGCCGAGCCTTTCCTCCCAGCGGATGCTCGCGGCAGCCCAGCGCGGGCCAGGCGAGGCCGGAGAGCGTCCTGACCATTTTCCAGACGGGGAGATGAAGGCCTCAAAACCGAGCGCAGCCTTCAGCCTGCGAGCAGCCTAGAGCTTTCCATGGCTCAGCCTCCCGGAATGACCCCAGTCCCAGATCTCCCAGCCGCATCGCAGTCCCTCGCAGGCTCCTCTGGGCCCCAACCAGCCCTCTGCCCTGCCAGCCTCCCTTGTTTCCAAAGCGAGTCCCGTAACCTAGAAAGTGTCCCACTCTGTGGATCTGATGAGAGTTGTTAATCTCCCTAGAACAACATAAATGGCCACGAAATTGTGTATCCAATACTTGGCATTGGGGGCGGGGGTTCCTACGCCTGTGAAGCCTCACCAGGGACTATAAATTAAAACTGATCTGTTTTAATGTGAGTTCCATCGTCCACATCCCCATTGTCAACAGGGAGCCAGAGCTAGCCAGGGCTTCCTCTCAGCTCAGGCCCTTAGCTCTGCTGTATGTGGCCCTTCCCCTATCTGAGCTGGAGTTCGGGGCCCACCCTCCACGCTGTGCTCTTGCCCAGCCCTGACTCTTAACATCTTGTCTTTTGTCCACGAATAGAGGTGGTGGGGGACAGCAGAGGGGGGAGACAGGCGGATGCTTAGGGACAGGCGTTGGCCAAGGGCTAGATGGAGGCACAGGCTTGTAGGCACTCCCAGAGGCTCAAGACAGACTGTGTGGGCTACCTTTGCGGCCCAGCCAGCTTCTCCGGCCTCTCACCCCAATTTAGAAGCCCTCTCTCGCCCTCCCCCCACACCACCTTGCCACACTATCTCCACATTGCAGCCTGAGCAGGCAGAGGGAGCAGATGGAGAGAAGGTTGCAGGCAGCGGGAGGAATATGTCTTTAGCTGAGTGGTGGCTGGGAGTCCCTATAAAGAATGGGTGGGGGAGGCGAGCACAGGGTCGGAGAGGACTGCAGGGGAGAGGGAGCACTCTGGTCTAGGGGATCAAAAGACCCCCCACACCCAAAGCTTCCCCTTTCACTCATTCATTCAGTGCTTTTTACTGGGTACTCACTGCAGATCCAGATCTGCATCAGGCTTGGCGGACAGAGTCCCCCGTAAAACCTGATCCTTGGCACAAGGAAGTTTCCATTTCTGGCATTTACTGGTGGTTTTTATAAAGAGGCAGGGGGTGTATGAGAGCTGACTTCTTCCTTGGGGAAGATGAAGCCCCCCCCCCCCATTGCTTTGCCATATTAGACATAAAGCCCTGTAAGGAGTGGCCTTGCCTGTCTCACCCGTCACCAAACACTTAGGGCCTGCACAGTGCTAGCATGCAGTAGGCGTCCAATAATACTCCTTGAAGGGAAACATAAAGAAGGCAGCTGAGGAAAACAGAACAGGAGAAACTGAGGAAGAGAGAAACAAAGAGATAGGCCAACTCCACACTTGGAGGCAAGAAACCAGTGTTTATAAGCATCTCCTGCTTGCCAGGTACTATACCACAGTGTGCAGTGTTGCTCATTTCAATTTCGTAATGAACCTTCACAGTGAGACGTGGTTGTCTCCTTTTGACAGATAAGCACCTGAGTCCTAGAGAAGGTCACAACCCACCTGAGGTCACGTGGCCAGGAAGCGATGGGACAAGGTAGATTCAAGGCCAGGTCTGAGTCCAGAGCTGGCACTCCTCCTACCTCAGGAGTTTGATGGCTGTCTCCATGCTATGGTTCAGTAGATGTCCCCTGGTGCTTTGGTACCCCCTCGTTACCACGGGCCACAATGACTAAAAGTCCACCATCAGGGGTTACTTCTTTTGATAAAGGCATTGGGTGTTGAGAAGGTCATTAGTTGCATGCAGGTATCTTACACAGAAGAAGTGATATCGTAAATCATTAACCCATTGAATAACACAGACAGGGATTTCCTCATTCTGCTTGCCTGCTGAAACATGGCATGGAGAAAAGTCCTGACAGAATAGGACCTTGCAATCTGAGATTATGATGGTGGGAAGTCTCTCTCTCTCCCTCTCTCTCTTTCTCTCTCTCTGTCTTTAAGATTCCCCTCCCCCCCCCCTCCAAGAAGAAATACCATGATGGGAATAGCATTCTGGGACCAGAGCGGCTTGCAGATGAAAACATCTGCTGTGGCAATTTTGATACCCATATTACAGATGAGGAGACTGAGGCTCAGGGAGATAGTAACTTGCTCAAAATCATACAGTTGGTCTACCTTTTGTCTGGCTTGTGTTCTGTGACCACAGGACACCTTGCGTGTCCGTCCATTCTGGTGTCGGTGGATTCTCTGCCACCCACAGCTGCCCAGGGGGAGAATCTAGCTTCCATGTAGAGATGTGTGCCCACAAATCTGTATGTTGCCATTAGATAAATCAGCTCTTATACACTTAAAGTTGGTCAGGAGACAAAAGGTAAGATCCTGGCCTCACCTCTTTTGCTGGGTAAGAAGGGCAAGTTATTTAACCTTTCTGAGCCTTGTTTTCCTCTTCTGAGGAGAAGAGATAAAAATAACACTTATAGTGTGGGGTGATTGATACAAATGGATATAATATCCCTGTGACATGAGGGGATACAATAACACTTATTTTATGGGGTTAGAGAGAAGTTCCCATGAGCTGATGCACTAAATAATTGAGCTCTGTTCAGACTGTAAGGAAAACACTGTTTCATTCTCAAAGCTTTGGTGTTGTGTGTGTGAGAGAGAAGTGGGTTAGAGTCCTCGATTCTGATCCCTCCTCTGCTGACTTGCTGTGTAATCTTAGGTGAATCATCAGCCTCTCTGGGACTGTTTTGCTATTCATCCATCCGTCCATCCATCCATCCTTCCATCCATGGATCCATCCATCCACTGACCCATCCCTCCATCCATCCATCTGTCCATCCATCCATCCATCCATCCATCCATCCATCGTTCCATCCATGGATCCATCCATCCACTGACCCATCCATCCATCCATCCATCCATCCATCCATCCATCCATCTGTCCATCCATCTCTCTATCCATCCACTGACCCATCCATCCATCCATCCCTCCATCCCTCCATCCGTCCATCCATCCATCCATCCGCCCATCCGTCCATCCGTCCATCTGTCCGTCCGTCCGTCCGTCCATCCGTCCGTCCGTCCGTCCATCCGTCCATCCATCCAACCATCCATCCATCCATCCATCCATCCGTCGTTCCGTCCATGGATCCATCCATCCATCGTTCCATCCATGGATCCATCCATCCACTGACCCATCCATCCATCCATCCATCCATCTGTCCATCCATCTATCTATCCATCCAGTGACCCATCCATCCATCCATCCCTCCATCCATCCATCTGTCCATCCATCCATCCATCCGTCCATCCGTCCATCCATCTATCCGTCCATCTCTCCATCCGTCCATCCGTCCATCCGTCCATCCGTCCATCCATCCATCCATCCATCCACTCAACCATGCCCTCACTCATCCATCTATCTACAAATACTCTTTGAGTATCTTCTATTTATTGAGTAGCTAGTAGGTGCCAAACTCTGTAGTAGGTGCTATGGGTGCAGAAGACTCTGTCCTTTGCTCTTCAGAACCAAGAGTCTAGTGAAGCCTGGAAATTTCACTAGACTGGCACATGAGTGCCAAATCCTTTCCAGGACTGATGTTCTCTGCCAGGGGAGACAGTATAGCTGAGTGGTGAAAGCAGGCCCTGAAACCTGAGAGACCTGAATTTGAATGGTTTCTCTCTTACTAACAGCTGTGTGACCTTGAACAACTGACTTAACTTCTCTGAAACTGTTTCAATGACAAGCTGTGACTTAGATTAAATGAGATGATTATTCGAAAGCACTTAAGATAGTACACATGGCATGTAGTAAACTCTCCATCCATCTGTCTATCCATCCATCCATCCATCCACCCACCCATCCTTTCAAAAAATATTTCTTGAACATCTACTATGTGCCAGACACTGAGGTTGCAGCAATTAACAATTCGAAGCTTTCCGGAGCTTACCTGGTACAGGTGAGAGATGGATGGTAAATCCTTTAATAATTAACAATTTCAGAGAACTCCAGGTTCTATGAGGAAGATAAAATGGGATGATTTGAGAGTAAAGGAGGCAAGTTGTTTTTGAGTGATGGGGGAAGGCAGAGCATCCAACCAGCTTCTCTTCCTGTGATTTGAACCCGGTCTTCCTAACTTTCCCATGAGCCTGGTGTAGCCCTGTGCCAAAGGGATGTGGCCATTGCATCACGCTGGCCAGGTGCTAACAAGGGAGTGACCGACTGTGACACACCCACCCTCATCCCGTGTGTCCACACTACCTAGAAAGAAGCAGTTGGGCCTCTTTGGTTTCCTTGGAAATGCTTGATCTGTCTATACAACCTGCCCTGGCTCTTGAGGAATGCTTGTGCACAGCAGAGATCCGACAGGGAGACAATGCCTTTATTTCAGACTGAAAGTTTACAGAATACAAAGCGAGCCTGCAAACTGGATTTGCATTCTCTAGCGGCTTGTCTGGCCAGATGAGAAGGAAAGCCAGTGTACTTTGGAGATGTGAAGGAGGCTAACAGGGAAGGACAAACATAGAGGATCTGATAAGACCCCACAGTCAAGTTCCCGCGAACCTAGCCCGAAGACTTCCCTGGGTTTATGCTTTTGGGCCTCAAAGGCGAGGGGAAAAATCAATTAAAGATACTGCGTATATTTATATATTCTGCTGGCATTATAAACTGTAATGCGTACATTTTTCAGACCATGAAGAGCAGCCTCCCTCTGCAAAGAGGCACACACCTATGGACCATCCTAAGACTTTTGTGTTCGGTGACCCCAAGAGCACCTGTGTCCTGTGGAATCAGCAGGTTTAATTGGGGTCCGACATGCCTGAATTTCCTCCTCCAAGTGTGACCTTCAAACCTCAGTTTTCCTGTCCGTATGAAGTGAGAGCAGCGATGACTTCCTAGGGTTTTTGCAAAGGTAAGAGAGAGGATACAGGTTCAGTGCTGAACTAAGTGCTCATCCTAAAAAGGGAGTAGTTTTACTGTATCACATAGACTTGAGGAAGCAACATGGGCCCAATGCCACAGAAAGTTCTTCTCCAGCAGGGTTTAGTACGTCTATTTATTATGACGCAGAAGAAAGCCCAGCTGGGGTTAAGGGCACAGAAGAAATAAAACTCCTGAGCCCATGAGGGATTCAGCTTCTTCCCGGCTTCTTGGTCAAAGCTCAGGCTTTGTCCCCAGGAAGACAGAGGAGGATGCGGGGAGAAGAGGAGAGCCTCACAGGGTCTGAGTTTTTCCATCACCCCACACTGTTCTCCAGAAGAAATCAACACCCAGCATTGGCAGGAATGGAGGCCAAGAAGTTTTCCCTTGGAGATCATGGATGGACTTGAGTTCAGGAGCCCAAGGAACAGTGGGAGTGAAGTGTAATGCCTGGAGGCCTCCCTACTGCCTCCTGTGTGAGGTCTGTCAGTCTCTTTTCTTCTCTGATCCTTACTTAACCCATATGCAAAAGGAAAATAATTAGGAAAAGTGATCTCTCAAAACTTCCCAGTTCAGAAATTCATCCATCCTGTGGTGTTCAAAACAAGGTTTAACTGAGTACCTTTGAAGATTTAACTGGCTCCAGTAAGCATTTCCTGAATCAGACAGCATCCCATCATCCAAGTAGAAGAGAGCTCGGATGAGGAGTTGTACAGAATAGGTTTCTTTCTATAGGAAGGAGGGTGGGGGTGGGGAAGTTATTGGCAAAAGAAGAGAAAGGATTGTTGCAGCCAAGGTCACTATCTCTTAGGGGGAATCTTCAGGGACTCGTCCTGCAGATGACCTCATCTTCCTTTGGGTGATGGAGGCTCAGTGGCAGATTACCTTGAGGTACTGCCTAGAAAGTTCCTGACTACATCTAGGGGAGTGGCCAACTGAAATTAGCCTATTAAGCCCATGGACAAGGCCTGAGTGACTCCCATTTCTTTTTAACAATGGTGTCAGCTTCCACACTCAAGAGATGATGGGTTCTACGGCAGCCCTCCCTGCGAGAGTAAAAGCTGATGTTTTACAGCAGCTGCTGGGGCACCTGGGTGGCTCAACTGCTTGAGTGCCTGACTCTGGCTCAGGTCACAATCTCACGGTCCATGGGTCCGAGCCCCGTGTCGGGCCCTGTGCTGACAGCTCGGCGCCTGGAGCCTGCTTCAGAATCTGTGTCTCCCTCTCTCTCTGAGCCTCCCCTGCTCACACTCTGTCTGTTTGTGTCTCTCTCTCAAAACAAATAAATGTTTAAAGCAGCTGCTTCGAGTTGACCATTTGATATCTCATTTAATCCCTACAGCCACCTGTAGGAGGCGACCTTATTATAAGTCAAACTCCTACCCTAGCCTATAGGGCCCCCCCAGATCTGGCCCCTCCTTCCTCTCTGGCCTGGTGTTTGCTGTAGGAAGCTGCATCTCTAAACATTCCTAACACAGATGTGCCTCTCAGGCTTTTGCTCTGGCTGTCCACCTGCCCGGAAGGCTTTTCCTCCTGATAGGTACACAGCTGGCTCTTTATCATTTTTCTGTGGTCAGCTAGAATGGCACCTCTTCAGAAAGCACTTCCTTGGTTTTAAATTCTCCTTAACAAGTATCACTATCTAAAACCATCTTTCTGACTTACTGATGTGCTTACAGGTGTGTTCTCCCACCAGATTCTAAACTCCATGAACGCAAGAACCTTTTTCAACACAAAGTAGGGAGATTTTCGATGAAATCTTAATATTGAATGAGTGAATGAATGAATCTCCACTTTGCAGTTGAGTAAAGAGAGGCTCAGAGGGGTGCTGAAATTTGCCCATCAGCCACCAGGCAGGAAGCGCCGGCTCGAACCTAGGACGGTCTGACCTCCAGTTCAAGTTTATAACCGTTGAGCCACACTGCCTTTCGGATCCGGGAACAGGTGATGCTTCCCAGCAGCGAGACTCTAAACCAGCGGGAGTTCCCAGCCGGAGACATGATCTAAGTGCCAATGTCTGAATGTCTGTGAGCATTTCGAGTCGTTTGGAGAAAAGGCAGCGTTAACGGCACCATTACAGCCTGCTGTTCTCCATCCCATCACTGCCATCCCCGCCTATTAAAATAATGGTATGAAAAATAAACAGCCTTTATGGACAATTTTATACAATGCATGCATTGTTTGTTTCTCTTACCGTTACCATGGCAGTGATGTTCTCTTGATAACTTCTGAGTTCCTACATGATGGAAGGGAATGAAATAAAGTTGCTTGGGAGAGAATTGCCAAACAAAGGCTTTTCCTTCTCTGGATGTCGCACTGCCCCCCCCCAACCCCCACCAGCGCTCAATTGCAGCTGTACCCTGAATGCTTATGCACAGAATAAAGGCTGCCTTGTAACCTACAGCCTCCCATGGCTCCCCAGTGCCTGTAATGTGAAGGATTCTGCTATCTGGCTTCCACCTGTCATATAGACCTGGCTGGAGGTAATCTCCCTCCTTGTACTGTACCCCCCCCCCCAACACACTCCTTGATTTTTCACACCTCCACATGTTTTTGCTCATGCTGCTCCGGTTTACCTGGGCTACATTTCTTCCTCCCACATCTCTACCAGGCCATTGCTACTCATTTTTTCAAGGTGAAGTTTTGTTGTGACATGGCAACCCCCTCCTTTCACCCATTCCCCCAATCTGGGTAAGATTCCGTTCCTCCCTGCTTTCAGAGTCGCCTTCAAGCCCGGCATCTCTCCATGGTACCGTCATCCAGACACCAAGCTACCTGAGGGCAGGCACGGTACTTTACTCAGTGTCTAACACTGTGCCAGGAACATGGTTGATGCTCTACAAATTCTTGACCCCAATTAGAAAAATAAAAATCAGACGATCTGAGAAGGTGCCTAAGGGCATGGTGTCTAAGTATATCCCATACTTTGGGAATAAGTGTAGGGGGCTTACATCAAAGCCCTGGGCCAAAGCAGTGCTTCTCAACCTTGGCTACACCTTGGAATTACCTGGAAGCTTATAGAAATTCCTACGCCCAGGATACAATCCAAGTTAATTATATCACACTCTCTGGGAGTGAGCCTGGGCATATGTCATATGTTTTCTTTAAAGTTCCCCAGGTGACCCTAATGTGGAGCTGGGGCCAAGAGCCCTTGGGCTCAACGTCTCCATGCAGAGCCCTAACCACACAGTGGGTGGGACCAGGGTGTCCTATAGAGGCTGAGTCCAAGGATTTGGAGCCAGGAGTGAATCAAGATCCATTCACAACATGTTTGGCACACGGCTAGGTGATTTCTGTGTATCACATCATAACCCTAACCTTGACCTAGGAAGTTGGCATTATGAAATTGAGGTTCATAGGGTGGGGAGATTGCCTATACTCATATGTCCAGGCAGGATTTGAAGCCAGATCCACCTCTATCCAGAGCCCATGCCCTGGAGCATTTGTCAGATGTAGGGAAGTGGGGCAGCAGGGAGGAATGGGAGATGTTAGAAGCACCCTCCCCATGGGGACAAAAGCCATCTGCCTCAGGCTGGGCTTGTGCATTTATTTCCCCCCCTCTCTGTGCCCTATTTCCTCCCTGCACCCCCAAGCTCTTCCAGAGCAGTGACTGACAGGTGCAGCAGGACCAGCCAGCAGCTGAGGGATGGGGGTCCGGTGGTTGCAAACCATCCTAAGGAGCCAAAGCTTCAGTGGTTTCCAGGGCCTGAAGGAGGAGGGGCTTTGTCAGCAGCCCCAGGGTGATGGTTCAGGTTGGGATGCTTCAGGGTGATGGTTCAGGATGGGAGGGTGAGTGTCTGTGCTCCCCACACCCTCAGAGCTGACCTGGCATCCAAAGGCCTTCTTTGTACTTGTGTCCAGCTGGCATTTATTATCTACTTTTTAAGTGTCAGGTCCTGTCCCCACAACAGCCCTATAAACCAAGTCACCTGCAAAATGGAATTTGGGAACAAGAACAAGAGCACACACAATTCTATTTTCCAGGTTTTGCACAAACCTCAGTGAAGTCTTCCCTGACTAATGGGTTTAAAATTGCAACCCCTCTTTATCCTGCCTCTCCCCACCTACCACCATGCGCTCCCGCCCGCCTGTCCTGTTTTCATTTCTCTCCACAGCATCTCTGAGCATCCGAGTACTTTGTGTTTTCATTTATGTGTTATTTTCCTCTGATTCCTCCAACTGAAATGTCAGAGGGTGGGTATTTGGGTCTGTTTTGTTCACTCCTGTATCCCTAGCACCTAGATATGTGTTTGCCCATAATCAACACAGTACCTTTGTTGAATGAATAAGTCCACATTTTGCTTACTGTCTGGGTTATGTTTTCTTAATAGGTCAAACATAAAATGTGTCCCAAACTTTGAATGACAGGGCAATAGGGTCCAGTATGGTACCGAACACATGACAGGGGCTTTGTCAATATTGGGTGGAATTCATTACTATGTATTACTCAGGACTCTTTGGTGAAAAGGGGCTGATGCTGGCTACCTTCAGCCAGGAAAAGGTGGGAAGGCTTTGTTAGAAGGACAGGAATATCTCACAGGCCAACAAAGAGCTGGACCATTGGAGCGCTGAGGATCTAGGAAGCAGGGACCATCCCCAGTCCCTTCAAGGGGCTGCACCTGGTATGAGTCACTAGCTAGGCTGGGTCACGTGCTTACCACTCGGGTAGAGGAGGGAAAAGCCTTTTGGTTGACAAGCTCACCAGGCTGCATCCAGTGAATGGTTCTCAAATCAAAACTGAAGTTCTGATACCAAAATAAAGATGGGTGTGGATTCTTATTGGGGGAAAACAATAGATACCGTGATAGTTGACATATCAATTCCATGGGGCACCCCAGTATGTACAGGGGGCTACGTGGTTGTGAGGGAGCCATGCGAGGGCCCTCATGTTTTGGGTTTTCTGTGTTTCTCCTGCAGCCACCTGCACCATCTGAACAGTGAGGGACCGGATGCACATCACATAGAGGGGCATGAGCACCTTGGCAAATCTTTGAACTCAGAAGTTCCAATTCCCCTCCAGTCTACACCCAAAATGTGCTCTGGAAGAAAGTTCATCAGTTTGGGAAAGGCCGAAAGCCAACAGGCCATTCGTGTATTTGGAGCAAGAGGCACACACCAAAATAGACTTGATTGTAGAGACCAATTACCGCACTCATCGGCACAGGTTACACTACACCTGCTGTAACAAAAACCTTCAAAACCTCGGCGGCTTTGTGCAACAGCTGTTTATTCTTCGCTTATACAAGCCCTGTGCAGATGCAGTTGTTCTCCAGGACCACTGTCCTCCCTGTAGTGGCCTGACGATCTAGGCCACTTCCGTCTTTAGGCTTTGCTATCTCTGTCTGTGGTTTCCTGGCAAGTGGAAGTGACGTATTTCCACTCACAGTCTATTGGCCAGAAGGAGTCACGTGCATTAACTGCAAAGGAGGCTTGGAAATGCAGGTAAACACATGGGATAGTTGATAAGCTCTACGGTGTCTTCCATACATATAGATGGCAGAAACACTTCCCAGCAGCTAAGGTCATGACAGTGGAACATGGCCTTGTAGGAGGCAGCACAAAACATCCTCTGAGTGAAGGCTGAAGGCTGGTGACTAGAAACATGGAGATCCTTCATTTTATGTTCTCTCCATGCCTGAGATATACTATCCCCAAAGCAGTCTGTCCAAGAGACAGGACTGGATATTAGAGATGGAGAATTAACATTGCTCAAATGACTAGCTCTGTGCCCTTATCCCATCCCCAATATCCCCTTGGAAATCGTATTCATTTTGCAAATAAGGAAACAAACTGAGAAGGATATAATGGCTTGTCTGAGGTTGTATATCTTATGAGTGGCATGGTTGGAGGGCTACCAGAATCCAAAGTCGTGGTGTTTTCACTATACCAGAAAGCTTACCAGGGCCATGGAATGCATTACAAATCTTGGATGCTAATGATAACTATGGTGTTAATGTCAATAAAGACGATGGTGATGATGATGGTGATGGTGATGATGGTGATGGTGGTGGTGGTGATGATGATGGTGATGATGATGATAATGCTGATGGTGGTGATGATGGTGATGATGATGTGGTGGTGGTGATGCTGATGGTGGTGATGATGGTGATGGTGATGATGGTGGTGGTGGTGGTGATGATGATGGTTGTGATGATGATGGTGATGATGATGATAATGCTGATGGTGGTGATGATGGTGATGATGATGTGGTGGTGGTGATGCTGATGGTGGTGATGATGGTGATGGTGATGGTGGTGATGATGATGAAGATGATGGGTGATGATGGTGGTGGTGTTGATGATGGTGGTGATGATGATGATGGTGATGATGATGATGATGGTGGTGATGATGATGAAGATGATGGGTGATGATGGTGATGGTGATGGTGGTGATGATGATGAAGATGATGGGTGATGATGGTGGTGGTGGTGTTGATGATGGTGGTGATGATGATGATGGTGATGATGATGATGATGGTGGTGATGATGATGAAGATGATGGGTGATGATGACGGTGATGATGGGTGATGATGGTGGTGGTGATGTTGATGATGATCACAACTCACACTTATTGAAAAATTACTTCATGTTGAAAAATGTGTAATCTCTTTAATCCTCCCATCACCCTATGAGATAGGCTCTACCATTATCCCCATTTCACAGATGAGGAAACTGAGGTTCAGAGAGGCAAAACGAAATTTGTTCAAGATCACACAGATAGTAATCAGCAGAATTAAGATGTGAGCTCAAGTTTGCCTAATTTCAAAATCACTCCCCATATAGAAAAGATGGTGATTCAGCTCAATTGGTGGTTTTATCTGTATGCCTCCCACCACCAAGTTTGACTAGTTTTTCATTAAACCAACCACTTCTTGTTTAGGCATTTCATAGATGTCTTCACTATTTGCATTTTTTTTTCTGAAACAGTCCTGAAGAAGGAATGAGAATTATGTGGCCTGCCCCACCTAGGATCCAGAAAAGAAACATGAGTGCCCTGATTACCTTTCCCATAAAAATATACATCTCCACCCCACTGTCCTTAACAAAAGACAGATGCTAATTAGAATTTTCACTAGCAGTCACAGGCTCAGTTTTAATTATACCAGATCTATCTGAATTTACTGTAGCTCTCTGATTAACAGGGGAGGAAAATCAATAAGCATACCGAAAAATTTGGATGTGTAATACGGCTAATTCCAATTTTATGTTATAATCATGTTTTAATGTGGGTTCTAATTACCATAATTAAGCTGCCTGTGACAGTGCTGGCTGGGACAGAAGCTGTTACTATTCTAAGATGGCTTGTCCAAGGCTTTCCTCAGATTTTGGGTACATTTTACCATTTGGTTAGAGTGGGGTGTTATGGGGGTGGGAACAGTGTGTGTGGGGGGGTGATAGTTCCTGGAACCCTGACTGCCCAGAGAAACGTTAGTTCTAAGGTTTGAGTTGGGCCGGGTGCCATGCCTGTGTCATTCAGCCTGTATTTATTGAGCACTTACTATGTGCCAGGGCCTGTGATGGACCCTGGGCATATGGACGAGAAGGATCCGTTCTGCTGAGATGCGTTATCCATCCAGTAATTAATGACATAAGGGGGAAATGATGCCAAGTGACATGACAGCTATATAGTTATATATACATATAATGTGATGGAAATGTCTGTGAGGCTTCCCCGAGGAAGCAAATTCTTAGCTGAGATGTAAGAGTCTCAGGAGTTCAGTAGGCAGGGTCATTAATAAGAGATCCTTCCCAGCTAAGAAAACAGCTTTTGCAGAGAGCTGGAGCTGAAAGGTGGCTGATGTGGAGTGTGATGCAAAAGGGAGTGACTGGTGGAGGGTGGGGTCTCATAGGCCCCTTCACGATGTTCATTTCTGACTCTAAGCCTCTGAAACTCCTCCCTCCCTCCTTCCTTTCTATTCTTCCTTCCTTCCTCTTTCTCTTCCCTGCCTTCTTCCTTTTCCCTCCCACCCGCGTGAAAAGGATTTATTCAACAATATGTACCAAGACATAGACCTCTAACTCTTGATTCCATTCGATGATCATTCATGCATCATCCCTTCACCCTTACAAGATGCATTTCTTCTTATTTACTTATTTACTTTTATTCATTTTGAGAAAGAGAGAGTTCAACAGCAAGCACAAGCGGGGGAGGGGCAGAGAGCGAGGGTGAGAGAGAGATCCCACGCAGGCTCCACATGGTCAGCACAGAGCCTGATGTGGGGCTCGAACTCATGAACCATGAAATCATGACCAGAGCCAAAATCAAGAGTAGGATGCTTAACCAACTGAGCCACCCAGGCACCCCTCAAGATGCGCTTCTCTACCGGAAATTTGAGTGCTAGAATTGTAAGGGTCTACCTCGATCACTATCATTTATCGAATGCTATTCATTCAGCAACCTCCTGCAAAGACTTACTATGCTTTAAGTGTATAGAATCCAATCCCTCTGGTTTGATCTATTAGATATTTAATCATTCATCCATTCAACAACCATCCTGACCATGGTGTCTCTCAGAAGCTGATCCTGAAGTGAAGATTTGAGTGCAAGTGGTTGATTTTGGAGTTGATCTGCGGAACATCAGTAGTGGAGTGGAGGAAAGATAGAGGCGGGGAAGGAGCTCCACACACACTCAAAAGCAAATGTATGTCATCAAGCAAATGACCACCATGGGCAATTGGGGCTCTGTCTCACTGGGGACCTCCGGAAGATCCACATCTCAGGGCTAGCCTACTGAAAGGGTGAGGGAGCGGGGGTATTTATACACTCATGTCAATCAGTTACTGTTTCCAGGACTGCTGGAGGTCATGAGCTAACTCTGTAGGATTTCTGGCCTCTTCTGCTAGCAGGCAGAGGGGAAAGCACAGGGATATAGATTCTAACACTTGGGGGCTGGCACAATGAAAGGTGAAGGGCTGAAGGGAAATGGGGAAGGGGATGCTACCAAGCGCAGCTATCATAACAGCATTTAAAATGCATACTATGTGCCAGGTATCTGATTTCATTTAATGACACACTTTTGCCCCACAAGTATATAATGTCCTCAACCATTTGCCTTGTGCATAAGATCCCACCTCATACTCCTTACATTACCCTCTCCTTCATGACTCTATTCATTTACAAGACTTGTACTGGGCTCCTGGCACATGCTGGGTGCTTAGAATTTCAGCCTTAATATCAGGCTCTAGGAAGCAAGATGGTTCCTCATAGGGACTTCAAGGGGAGCCTGGACAGACAGCAGTCTACTTTACGCAGATTGGAGACCCAGCTAGGGTGAGAGTGTCTTCCTGTGGTCTGAGCTGTTACAGGGCAGGCCAGCCATGACCACTCTGGCTTCAAGAGCTAAGCAGGTAGCCAGGTGTCAGTGAGCTCCATCCCTAGAGCCTGGCGTAGCTCCTGCAGGAGCAGGTGAGGACCACACTGGCTAGCCGGGATTAACTCCTTGTTGCCCAAGAAAGAGCAAAGGGGAATTTGTAGGTCAGCTGCAGGGGATGTCTAACCACAGACCTGAGGTTCCTAAGCTTTAATGTTCCATGAGATATACCTGGGAGACCTGTTGAAGATGCAGATTCCTGGGCCTCACTCCAGTTTGTGGTTCAATAGGCCGCTGCACTCAACTGTTGTGCAGGTGATTCTGAAGCAGGTGGCCCACACGACGTACTAGGAGAGATGCTGCTTTGGCTTTATACAGATGGGACATCCAAAGTCCAGAGACAGCTCAATTTTCAGTAAGCTGTAGGATCAGGACTCACACTCTCCACCCCACAGGCCAGAGCTGCCCTCCACTAGAAGAGATGAGTCTTCCCAAGCTCACAGGTACTTGTACATTTCAGGCACACTCTTCCTTATTGACAGGCACTAATGGTGGTAATGAACTAAGGAGACCTGAGCTCACCCAATAATTGCAGGTGAGGCTAAAAGAGTAAATATGATCTTCATTAATGTAAAGCAACCTTCTTCACTATGCAGATCTGATGTGAAGCTGTAAGCCTAGGCATAGCCTAACTGCATCCTTTCAAATTTTGTTTTATTACTCACTTAGCTTTCAGAAAAAAACAAACAAAACATTTCACAATGCTTGTAAGACACATAGAGTAAGACAGACCAAAGATTTATCAAGCTTCCAAAATTCGATGCATAAAACTATATATTTAAATAAGATGGTTTGGGGGTGCCTGGGTGGCTCAGTCGGTTAAGTGTGCGACGTGGGCTCAGGTCATGATCTCATGGTTTGTGAGTTTCAGTCCCGCATCAGGCTTCGCTGTGGTCTGCACAGAGCCTGCTTGGCATTCTCTGTCCCCCCGTCTCTCTCTGCCTCTGCCTTACTCGTGCTCTCTCTCTCTCTCTCTCTCAAAAATAATAATAAACATTTTTAAAAAAATAAGATGGTCCGGGTGTGGACACAGGCACATACCTATCTAGCCACATTAGATGGTTCCCTAGACAGAGAAACAAGGGGTTGAGGAAGAGCAGGTGTGAGAAAAACAATGCAGCAAGATGACATAACCCATGGAGTATGATGTTAATTGGATGCAGGCTGCAAAATTCTGCATATATATTACTGCAGAGGTATAAAAATTAAAAAATGCATCTACACAAGTCCTGATGAGGACAAAATGAAAAAAATCCCAGGTAATTAAGGTTTTGGGTTTCCCTTAGAGCATTATTCTCCTTCCCTCCACACACACAAAAAGTAATTGAGAAGAAAGAAGTATAAGTATATAATATGTAGAGATATAAGTATATAATAGCAAGAGATGGGGGAAAAGAGTTTATACTCTGATATGCGTGCCATAGGCAAGGATTCTAAAACTTTCTTGCAAATGACAGTTGTCTGAAGGGCTTGTTAAAATGCATTTTCCTAAGCCCACCTTTTAGAGACGCTGATTTTAATGAACTTCGCATGTAGTTCTGACGTCTGTTGTGATTGGGACGTAATTTGGCCCTGGACAACCTTGCCCTGGCCCCTCTTTTCCCCAGCCCCATTTGATCATGCCTGAAATCCCAGTTAGAATCTACATCCTATAACAAGACCGTGTTAAAATACAATCTTCCATCTGGGAGATCATCTATTGAAACTGGTTGGTATAAGGCAGTGTGATAAGGTGAATCTGACCTTTTGACTCTAGAAGCAGCAAATATTTATTGCCCACTTAACGTGAGCCCAATGTTAAGAGCGTTGCATGTCTCAGTAGGTCAAGGAAGTTGTACCACGGTTATTGACGTTTCCCAAGAGAGAAAACCGAGGCACTGAGAGACTAAGTAACCTACCTAAGGTCACACAGCTAGTAAGCAGAAGAGCCAGGTTTAACCTCCATTATCTTACAGTATACTAATATGCTACCTGCCTCCAGTAGAGACAGAAAGAGGAGATAACACCATGACTCTGGAAATCCAAAAGGAGGGAAAAGAAGACACCAAGAGAAAGAAGGTAAGGTAGGAATCCAAACCAAGCCTGAGAACCATGTTTCCCAAGCCAAAATTCTAATGTGTGCTTAGACAACGAACACTGTTTTTTCTTTTCCGTTTGCAAATGTCTGAAGATGTAATCATGCTTACGTTTTTAAGGAGTAGGATGTACTGAAACAGATCAAACCACATGATTGTACGGACATAGGCCTGGATCCCTCAATCAGAATGGAGATATGGGCTCTGGGTGTGGACGGTACAAAGGCCTGGGATGAGTGTGTAAAGATAGCTGGATACATTCTCAGAGCAGCTTATTTTACCACTGGTATTTTAGGGGGCACCTGGGTGGCTCAATTAATTAAGTGTCTGACTCTTGATTTCAGCGCAGGTCATTATCTCGCGGTTTGTAAGTTTGAGCCTTGCGTCGGGCTCTCCTCTGACAGTGTAGATGCTGTTTGGGATTGTCTTTCTCCCTCTCTCCCCCCCTCCCCCACTCTAAAAATAAATAAATAAACTTTAAACCAATGATATTTTAAAACTGTGAAATCAGGCAGACTTCCCCTAGAATCTGATCCTGTATAGGCAAATGCTCAAATATGCTAGATGAATCAGAAATATCAAGACCCCAGTGGTGATCCACTGTATGGATATATCTCATTTTGTCTTCCCACTCACCTACTGATGGACATTCAGGTTATTTACTTTTTGGCTCTTACAAATAAAGCTTCTGGAAGGTCTTGGCAAGGGCATATGTTTCATTTCTCTTAGGTAAATACCTAGGAGTGGAATGGCTATATCATATGGTAGGCATACGTTTAACTCTTTAAGGAACTACCAAATGGCTTTCCAAAGTGGTTGTACCATTTCACATCTTGCCTGGTACTGTGTAAGAGTCTCAGTCACTAAACATTCCTGTCAACACTTGGTATAATCCAATTTTCTAATTTAAGCCATTCTCGTGGATGTGTAGTGACATCTCTTTTACGGTTCTGATTTTCACTTTCTTAATGACTGATAATGGTGAGCATCTTTTTATATGTTTATTGGCCATCCAAATGTCTTCTTTGGTGAAGTTCATGTTAGATTCTCTCACCCATTTAAAATTTCTTAAAATTTCTTTTTGTATTTTTAAATTCTTGAGTTGTAAGGGTTCTTTAGATATTCTAGAGACAAAACTTGTTGGATACGCGTTCCATAAGTATTTTCTCCCAGTTTGTGGTTTGTCTTTTTATTTCCCCAAATGTATCTTAAAGGGCAAAATGTTGAAACTTTGATCTCATCCGACGAATGGATATTATTTTTTATAATTGGTCTTTTGTGTTGTATTTTAAACATCGTTCTTCAATGAGTTTCTCGTCTGTTTTCTCCTGGAAGTCTTGTAATTTCAGCTCTTATACTGAGGTCTATGATCTGTTTTGAGTAACGTTTGTATGTGGCTTGAGGTAAGAGTCAAGATTATTATTTTTTTTTTTGCTTGAGGTAAGAGCCAAGATCATTATTTTCTTTGCATATGGCTGATTTTTTAAAACACATTTAATGAAAAGGTTGTCCTTTCCTTCATTGAATTCCCTTCGCAACTTTATTAAAAATCTGCTGGCCGTATGTGTGTGGGTCTATTTCTCAACTCTGTTCTCTTCCACTATCTATCTAAATTCTGCCAATACCACACTGATCTTGTCTCAGTTACTGTAGCCTTACAATACATCCTAAAAGCAAACAATTCAGGTCCTCCAACCTTGTTTTACTTGTTCAAAATTATTTTTGCTCTTCCATATTCTTTGTCTTTACATACCAATTTTATAATCTTCTTGTAAATTTCTGCACAGAGTCTTCCTGAGGTTTTGATTGCATTGTCCCTGTGGATCAATGTGTACAGCATTGACATCTTAATAATATTAAATGTTCTGGCCCATAAACACAGTCTATTTCCTATTTATTTATGCCTTCTTTAATTTCTCTCAGCAACATTTTATAGTTCTCAGGACAGGTCTTGAATATCTTTTGTCAAGTTTATCACTATGTACTTCGTATTTTTCATGATAGAGTGGCAGTATTATTTAACTTGAACTTCCAGAGGGTTGTTACTAGTTTATAGAAATACAATTCATTTTGTGTATATTGACCTTGCGAAACTCACGATTTCTAGCAACTTCTTTGTACATTCCTTAGGATTTATTCCTTGCAAATTCCTTAGGATTTTCTACGGAAATGATCATGGCTTCTGCAAGTGATGTTAGTTTTATTTCCTCCTTCCCAATCTATATGACTTTCATCTTCTTTTTTTTTTCCTCTCTTCATTGCCTGGACTAAAGCTTCAAATAAAATGTTGAATGGGAAGGAGGAACGTGGACACTTTTGTTTTATTCTCCATCTAGGAGGGAAAGCATTCAGTCTGTCACCATTAAGGATGATGTTAGCTGTAGGTTTTTTTGTAGATGTCCTTTATCAGGTTAAAGACATTCCTTTCTGTTCCCAGTCTGCTGAGAGTTTTTATCAGAAATGCATGTTGAATTTTGTCAAATGCTTTTTCTGCATCTATTGAGAAGATCACTTAATTTTCCTAAAAAGTCTCCTAAAAATCATGAATTCCATTTATTGAATCGCAAATTTTAAATCAATCTTGCATTTCTGTGTACACCACACTTAAGGATTTTTTTTTTTAAAGAATCTCGTTAAAACTTGAACTTTGTTAAAACCGTGTCTATATTCATCTGAAGTTTTCTTATTTTTTAATCCCTTTGTCTGATTTTGGCATCGGGGTAATGCTGGCTTCATTGACTGAATTGACAAGTTCCCTTTTCTCCCGTTTTCTGAAAATATTTGTATTTAATTGTATTCGTTTTCCTTAAATGTTTGGTAGATTTCACCAGTGAAGTCATCTGGGCCTGGAGCTTCCTTTGTGGGAATGTTTTTAACTCCAAGTTCAAGTTCTTTAATATACACAGAGCTATTCAGGTAATCTAAGGTTTTTTGAACGAGCTTTGGTACTTTGCATTTTCCAAGGAATTTGTCCATTTTACCCAAGTTGTTGGATTTATTGGCACAACGTTGTGCATAATATTCCTGAATTAGCTTTTCAATGTCTATAGCATCAATAGCAATGATACCTCTCCCATTCCTGATATTAGTAGTTTGTGTCTTTTTTCCTGATCATTGTTTCAAGAGGTTTATTACTTTTATTGATTTTTTTTTTTTTTTACAAAGAACCAGCATGACTTTCTGTGTTTCTTTTTTGTTCTATTTTATTGATTTCTGCTCTGATCTTTATTACTTTCTTCTGCTTCCTTTGGGTTTAATTTGGTCTTCTTTGTCTAGTTTTTGAAGGTGGAAACTTGGGTCACTCATTTCTCCTTTTCTCAGTTAAGTATCTGAGACTATGTATTTCCCTCACAGTACCGCTCCAGCTGCATCCAAGTTTTGATAAGTTGCACTTTGCAAAAATTTAATTCAAATGCATTTTAATTTCTCTTTTGATTTCTTTTTTTAAAGTGCTTTTTAAATTTGTATTTGAGACAGGGAGAGACAGAATTTGAGCAGGGGACGGGCAGAGAGAGATGGAGACAGAATCCAAAGCAGGCTCCAGGCTCTGAGCTGTCAGCACAGAGCCTGAAGCGGGGCTCGAACCCACGAACAGTGAGATCACGACCTGAGCCAAAGTCAGACGCTCAACTGACTGAGCCACCCAGGCGCCCAAATTTCTCTTTTGGTTTCTGTGTTGCCCCATCAGTGAGTTACAAGTGCGCTTTTAGCTTCCAAATATTTGGGAATTTTCTAGATAACTGTCATGGATATCTCATTTAATCCCATTGTGGTAAGAGAACACACTTTATATGATTTGAATAATTTTACATTTATTGAGATTTGTTTTATGGCTTATAGTATGGTCCATACTGGTAAAACATTCCACATGCACTTGAAAAGAACATGTATGTATGTAGCCTGCTGTTGTTAGGCCGAATGTTCCATAAACGCCAATTAGATCAAGTTGGTCGATCGTGTTCTTCAGGTATCTACATTTCTTTTAGATTTTATGTCTTCTGGTCCATCAATAGTTGAGACAGGGATGTTAAAATCTGTGACTATAATGGTGGATTTGTCTATTTTTTGCTTTCAGTTCTGTCAGTTTTTGGTTCATATATTTCGAAGCCAATATTTAGCTTTTAAAAGCGGCTTTATTGAGGTATAATTTACATGCCATCAAATTCATCCATTTTAAGTGTACAATTCAATGATTTTTTAGTAAATTTATAAACGTGGGCAACCATCACCACCATCCAATTTTAGAACGTTTTTTAGCTCCTCTGCAAAGAAACTACCCTCAGCTCAGGGCAATGCAAATCTGCTTTCTGACTCTATGGATCGACTTTTCATATAAACAGAATCATAAGCTATGCATTTTTTGCATTCTTTCACTTAGCACAGTGTTTTTTTGAGCTTCACCCACGCTGCAGGTGGATCAGTATGTCTTTCCTTTTTATGGCTGAGTGGCATTCCCATTGATGGATAGACCTCATTTTGTTTATCCGTTTGCCAGTTGATGGACATTTACATTGCTCTCACTTTTTGCCAATTACAAGCAATGTCGCTAGTAAGATGGGCGTACCAGTCTTTGCCGTGTACCTATGCTTCTGCTGTTCTTGGATAGATTTCCTAGGAGTAGAACTGTTAGGTCAGATGGTACACTTGTGTTTAAATTTGTAAGGAGCTGCCAAACTGTTTTCTGAAGTGGTATTCCCACCAGCAGTGTAGGAGGGTTCCAATTTCTTTACATACTCACCAACCCTTGGCGTTGTCCTTTTGATTATGGACTGCTTTTTGACTTGTTAAAATGGGTCTTTTTTTAAATGTTTTATTTTTTTATTTTATTTTATTTTATTTTATTTTAATTTTATTTTATTTTATCCCCGCAAGGCTTTGACTTTTTTTTTTTAATTTAGGGATGTATTTTTATTTTTGTTTTTATAATTTATTGTTAAATTGGCTAACATACAGCGTGTGATGTGTGCTCTTGGTTTTTGGCACATATACGCCAATGTTTCTAGCAGCGCTTTCAACAAAAATGGGTCATCTTAACAGCACCACCCCATTTTACAGATGTGAACACTGAGACCCAGGATTCAAATTCTCATGGTCGGTCATGCAGACCCAAGCTTTGTGAGCCGTGTGTGGCTGCCTGCCCTTCTCATCAGAAGCTCAGGCCCTGGCTTTTCTTCACAGCTGCCAGAGAGCCACGCTCCAATCTCAGGCCCCTCTAGTCTGCTCTCTCGATTCCCCTAGAAGCTGGCCTGGCCTGTGGGTTTGCTGCCTGCTGCGTCCACAGGACTGATGCAGAAGGAAGTCAGTGTTTGCTTAGGCGTGCCTAAGTCCTGTGGGCTTATTCCCAGATTGGTATTCATACCAGGAGTTTCTCAGCTTCTACTTAATGCATCCCCTATAAATTGTGAAATAAGCTTGTCTGAGTCTGTTCCTACATTATTGCTACAAGAAAATACTCTTTTAGGTTTGCTGAATTTGTGCTGTTACCTGAGGAAGAAAAAGTGTGTGTGTGTGTGTGTGTGTGTGTGTGTGTATAATCAGCCGATGATTTATTTTATCAGCTGACACTTTTCTGAAAACACACTATTTTAGAAAACCCCCAAGCCTCTGTGCAACGCCCCTGCAAAGGCTTGGTGGGGAGCAGGGAAGTCAGAGCATTCAGAATACTGCAAGGTTCCCACTGTTCTGTGGGGAAACAAAGAGAATAACGTTGAGAGAGCTCAGAGAGCCACATTTACTTAATTTAAAGGGCTCTCCTCTGTCCTGATTTTTTTTTGCCAACCTTTTAGGTGCTAAAATGCCCTTGCTTTATGAAGTAATGGTGGTGGAAGAGGGTAGTAATTTTTATAAAGTGTCTTATTTGGCGCAATAGATGTTGAAAGAACACTCTGTCAACCCATATATACTTATTTTAGTTTTTATTAGTATTCCGTTCAACTTTTTTGACTGACAAGTGATGTCCAAATGTCCGGGAGCTACTGACCAGGGAGCAAGGAAGGACACAGGGACCACAGAAGAAATACACAGACCTGGCTTTACACATAACTTTGTAGCAATTTGATCTTGGATAAGAACAAGATAATATTGGCAACAGAAACAAGAATAATAATGGCAGAAATAAATGTTCACCAGAGGTCTTCTTTTCTGCCAAGCACTGTTTTAAGTACTTGATATTCATAAATTCATTTGGTCTTTACTGACACCCTTGGGAAGAAAGTAGATTAAAATTGTGGGGGTCGAAGGGGGTAAATTAACACAACAAGGGTCTATGGTATCCTTAAGAGGTATTTGGTCTTTGTGTCCAGTTTCTGGTGCAGAGTTTCTAAAACCCTTGGAATTTCCTGAGTGATAAGGATTACAGGAGCCTCTTTTGTTCTAGTGAGGTGACCCTTCCATGGGTCCCTAGATAGCTTCAGGATGGGGGTTGGGTCCAGTGGGGGAGTTCAGTCCCACCCCACCCCCACCTCTTGGGAGGGCAATGGGGCTGGAGAATCACAAGTGTCCAGTGATGCAATCAGTCATGCCCATGTACTGAAACCTCCCTAAACCCCCCACGTGATGGGTTCTGGGCTGGTGAACACTCTGGGGGTGCTGGGAGGGCCTGGAGGCTGGAGGCTCTGTACGCACCCCCCCCCCATACCTTGCCCTACACGTCTCTTCCATTTGGCTGTTCCTGAGTTATATCCTTTCTAGTAAACCAGTAATGGTAAGTAAAACACTTTTTTGAGTTCTGTGAATTGTCCTAACGATTCTCCAACATCAGTGGTGGGACGGGGGAGGTGTGGGAACTCCCAAATTTGTAGCTAAGTTTGGGAGGCGAAGTGTGGGTAGCACAAGGGACCTAAGGGAGTATAGTCTTGTGACGCTGAGCCCTTAATGTGTGTGGTCTGTGTTAACTCCAGGTACTTAGAGTCAGAATTGAATCGAACTGTAGGACCCCCCAGTTGGTTTTGGGGAATCAGAGAATTGGCTGGTGTCAGGAGGGGAGAAAAAAAAATCCAAAACCTTTCAGGGGCCAATACATTGCCGGATCCACAGTATGTGCCCAATTAATATTAAATTTCTCTCCCTTCTTTTCCTCTGGGCAAACCCTCTAAATTTCTCACAGAAGGCAGGCTAGCTGGCTAAAAGCTTGGGTTTGGGCACCTAATAGACCTGGATTTGGGTCCGGGCTCCTCCCTCTCTTGGCTGGGAGACCCTGGACAGGTAGCTCACCCCCCTCTGTGCCTCAGTGGCTGAGGGCTGGACAACAGCTGAGCTCAGTTCTCGCTTTGTGTTATATTCATCCTCTGACGGTGGAGAAGACCAGACACGAGAGACCGGGAAGCAGCATCTGGGTTCTGCTTCTCTGGGTTTCTCCTCCTGGACTCGATCCACCACCGACTGCGGTGATGTGTGGCTGAGTCTCCCGCCTGCCCTCTGCCTGGCAGAGCCGGCTTCCCTCCAGGCCAGGGGCCCTGCCAAGCTCAGCCGTGTCGCCGGCACTGACTCCAGCGGAGGGAGGCCTGGCCAGCCGCAGCAGAGGAGCGTTAACCAAAGCCTGAGTCAAACTTCAAACTTCATTTCCTCTTGCCCAGGGAGCTTGGCCCGCCACGGGCTGGGTGCCAGGCCAGAGCGCTGTTGGCAAATGAGCCGCTGCTGAGTGAAAGGACAGCGCACAGTGCCCATAGAGCGGGTGCTCACCCACCCGCCCTCTCTCCTGCCACCACAGAGCCCCCAGGGGGGGCTGTCCCTATGCCCATTGCCCATGGCACAAACAAGAAAGACCAAAGCTTGGACAGGCTGGGTCACCCGCAGAACATCTCGGCCCTTCCTTTCTTGCCCCTCTTTTTGCTCTTGGTGCAAATGCCTCATTAACAAAGCTCAAAATATGAATGACAGCAGCTGGAGGGGAGGATTTTGTGGCACAAGCATTGTCCTGCAGGGGCTCCAGTGGTACCAACTACCACTATGTGAGCACCTGGGGCTGGGCTTTCCCCGAATCTCTCGTTTAACCCTCACAGCAACCCAACGAGCTAAAGAATAACAATGCCCATTTTACAGATGCAGAAACTGAGGCTTAGTGAAGAAAAGTAGCAGGCCCCAAACCGCACAGCCTGGATATGCAGGGGCTAGGATTTGCACTCTGGGCTGTGGCTTTGGAGCCAGCTTCCTGCTGTCCCCAAACGTCAAGCTGCATGGCAGCTACCTGTCCCTCCTGTGGCTGGCCCAGGTGGGTGAATCTTTGACATCCCCTCTCCTGCATACACAGGGCATGATGCCTTGTCACAAAGGAGCTGTACGTACAGCAAAACAGAACCCTGTGGGTCCAGTGGAAGGTGCTCAGTTTGGAAGCAGGAGTCCCTGGTGCTGTTCTTGGAACTGTCACTCACTTTGAGTGTGAATTCAGATTCACTCCAGGAGGGCAATTTATTTGAAACTGCATGTCAATTCCCATCAGGGGATAGCTGCTGTCTGGAGTGCTCTGCTGGAAAGAATGTGAGGCTCGGCAAACGACTTGTGATGTCTGTCACTGCAGCGAACGTGTGGGGGGCTGGTGGGTTCAGGGGTTGCTTCCCTACTATGCATGTGCAAATCCCAAAACAGAGGCTAGTTAAGATTCCTAAAAAGAACCCCAATCCCCATCTCAAAAAGCAGGTTGTTTCCACTTGAGCACTAGGCAAAGAGGGCCAAGAATTTTGGATTGCCAGATAAAATATGGGCCTCCTGTATTTTTATTTGCTAAATCTGTCTACACCACAGAAACTGCAAATTCAAGACACTTCAAGAGTATCTTTCAAGCAGCTTGATTTAATCTCAGAGTGAGCCCGGTTGATATACAGCCACGACTGGCCACAGTCTTCTGTGCACTCTCTTCTTCTCTATAATAAATTCAGCGTTGTTCATGAACCTCTTTGCAGGTGGAGGTATTAACTTTGCTAAGTCAAGGCAACTGAGTCACTTTTTGTGTGTGTGTGTGGGGGGGGAGATTTACACTCAGTCTGTTTTGGGGTAATTATGGGATCAATTCAAGATTCTCTTCCTTCCCCACCCCTTTCCTTATCCTTGGGTGCTGAGTCCAGAGAAGCGTTCTGTCTTTGCTGGCCTCTGCTGGCTTCTGGCCAGTTCTCAGAGGCCAGCCTTCACCCTGCTAATGCCCAAAGTGCACCATGGCCTGGAGCGGTCATTCGTCCTGTTCCAACTGAGAGGCTTCATCAGGAAGTGATTTTCCTGCACCAGGAGAGCTCTGAGTGGCTGCCTCAGGTCTGGACAACTGTCTTAGTTACTGTATCTTGCTGGTCCCAGCGCCATATTGAATTTGAGGCTTATGTGGGAAACCAAGAACTCCAGGATGCATTTCAACTTATGGGAATTTCCGTGGCCCCTGTGTCTTCTGTCTCAAGATCAAGACCCCAAGGCTCTTCTCAGGGACCCCTGCTGATTCTCTTTCCACTCCACTGCTGTGGAAAAATGGGTATTATACCTTCACACATTCTTGGGCACTCTGGTTTATGGGGTTCTTGATATTTGAAGCCAGCTTCTAGACTTTAGAAAAAAGGAGAGCATTTTTTTCCTGTTCAAATATTTGACATTTCCGGTTGAAATCCATGACTTTCCATACCATGGTTTCTGTTACAGATTCACGAACGTCTACCTAAGAACTCCAAGCCAATACTTTGATTCTTCTGTCTTTTTCTGCCTCCATCCCCTGAGGGTGATCTGATAGGATTCCTCCCAGCTGCTAGAAAAGTGGGCAGAAGAAAGGGGTACAAGGACTTGAATATAAATATAGTTTTTAATATTAATCTATTACATCACTATGGATACATTCAGAATAAGTTATAAAATCCACATACCAAAAGGATTCTATCTCCCATACCAAAAAAATTATAATGTAAACACAAGCTGTGCATCTCATCTGACTTATTTCCAGGGATGTTCACATATCTGTGGCTCTGATCCTACTATCCAACGGTATTTCCATCCATCCATCATCCATTATTACTGCCGTGTGAAAAGACTCCCCCAGACTTTATTTCTAGATTCCTGCTGCCAACTTTTCATTCATTGTCTCATCGTTGATTTATCTGTTCATTGGTAGTATTTCCCATACCTTCATTCTGAGTTAGGGACCCAAGGATGAATAAGCCAGAGAAGGCCTCTGCCCCCATGGAGCGCGTACTCAAGTACCTAGCAAAGTCTTGGGAAATGCGTGGTAAGTCACTGTGCAAATTCTGATTGAATATTCCTTGATTATTGTATCAGTTTGCTAGGGCTGTCATGAAGAGGGAGCATAGGTGGGGAGGCTTAAATAAGAGAAATTTATTGCTCCACAATTTTGGAGGCTGGAAGTCTAAGGTCAAGGTCTCAACAGGGCTGGTTCCTTCTGAGATATGTGAAGGAGAACATGTTCCATGCATCTCACCCAACCCCTGGTGGTTTGCTGATAATCTTTGGCATCCTTTGGCTTGTACAAGCATCATCCTGATCCCTGCCTTCATCTCCACATGGTGTTCTCTCTGTGTGTCTGTGTCCAAATTTCCCCTTTTTATAAGGACACTGGTCATATTGTATCAGGATCCACCCTAAAGACATATCATAAGTAAGAACGTCTCCAACAGCCCTATTTCCAAAGAAGGTCACATTCTGAAGTACTGGGAGTTAAGACTTTATTTTTTTTTTAATGTTTATTTATTTTTGAGAGAGAGACAGAGCATGAGCAGGGGAGGGGCAGAGAGAGAGAAAGAGAGAGAGAAAGAGAGAGAGAGAGAGAATGAGAATCTGAAGCAGGCTCCAGGCTCTGAGCTTCAGCACAGAGCCTGATGTGGGGCTCGAACTCACAAACCGTGAGGTCATGACCTGAGCCAAAGTCGGATGTTTAACTGATTGAGCCACCTCAATCAGTTGATTGAACTCCCCTTGGGGGTTAAGACTTAAGCATATGGATTTTGGGGGACTCAACCCATGACAGTTCTACAGGTGAGTATGCAGTTCTCACATCAGGCTCGAGGTCTCTGAAGTCAGGCTGTACCTCATGCTTGGATAATTCCAGGAACTAGCAGAGACATGGCCCATAAAAAATGCTCCATAAATATTCTTTGAACCTGGGAATAAGCCAGAAATTCATAGAAGGAAAAATGGTTACCGTGAAGTTAGTGACTTGTCCATGGTCAATACTGCAGCTAGTATGAGTATATGAGAGTATATGAGTGTGTGAGGATGAGTGTGTGAGTGTGTGTTGGAGTAGGCATGAATCTGTGAGTGAGTGTGACACGGTGTGAGTGTGAGTATGGAGGGTCTATGAGTGAGCATATAGTTGTGCATATGTATGCGCGTCAGCTTGTGAGTATGTGTGAGTTTGTGAGCAAATGTGAGGGTGTGAGGGTGTGGGTATAAGTAAACACACACACACACACACACACACACACACACACACACAGTTGACCCTTGGACAACATAGCTTTGAACGGCACGGGACCACTTATGCATGCATTGTTTTTGGTAAATACGGTATAGTACTGTAAATGCATTTTCTCTTCCTTATGATTTTCTTAGTAATGTTTTCTTTTCTCTAGCTAACTTTATTGTAAGAATATAGTATATAGTATACATGTAAATCAGGTGTTTTATATAATCAAATATTTATGTTATCAGTAAGGCTTGCAGTCAGTACTAGGCTATTGATCATGTTTTGGGGGGAGTCAAAAATTACATGCTCATTTCCAACCAAGTGGTCAATGTCCTTAACCCCTGTGTTGTTAAGGGCCAACTGTATACATTTATAGAGATATACACGTGTACAGCTAGACAGGCAGAGACAGAGAGGGACAGAGAGAGAGGGAGTGGGAGTTAGGGAGAGATTCAGAACCACTAGTTAGTCGTTTCTGAAATGGGTGTGGTTGATCTCAAAGACATAAGGGTTAGTGGTCGAACAAAAATAATTATTGAGTGTTTTTTAACCTCAATATTTTGCACTAGCAATTGTCTTATGGCCTTTAATACCCAAGTTAGGAAGTTAAAAAAGTAACAAACATGCATTTCTATGGCGAGGGTCCACTTCCGGCTGGTGCCAGAATCAATTCATCATTAAGAAACATTCATGGAGCACCTGTTCTTTGCCAGGCCCTGGGGTAGGTACTGGAGAAACCAGTAGTGAACATGAAGGGAGACATTCATTCATTCATTCATTCACTCGTTTGTTCATTTATCAAATTTCTGACTACCTTCCTCTGGTTCTCTACTAGATATGGAGGTCACCATAAGGAATTCATGTCCATTCATTCAACAAATGCTCATTGACCTCCCACTCTGTGTCCCCTCAGAGTGACTCATTCATTCGTTCACACATTCATTCATCAGATTTTTCACTCCTACCCTTGGTTCTATGCCAGACACCAAGCTCACCGTAACACATCACACAGGGGTATGTCCATTCATCTGATGTATGCTCATTGAACATCTACTATGTGCCAGATAGTAGCATTCATTCTTTCATTCATTCATCCATCCATTCATTCATTCAACAATTATTTATTGGGAGCCTATTCCCTGCTGGGCATCCAGTGGTAACAAGACAAACATGGTCCTTTCCCCTGGGGCATCTTGCACAGTCACTCCCAAATTAGGGGTTTTAGGGGACTGGGGGTCTAAGGGAGACAGACCATTCCAGGTGACAAGGCAGACAGACTCCAGGGGTCACCCGAGGAGCTGCTGGGGGGCGGGGGTGGACAAGGGTGGGACTGCATCCTCCAGAAACTTGTCTTCAACTGTATTCCTCCCATGCAGCACCCACAGAAACCCTCTGCTCACTCACCAAGGACGGGGCCACACCAGGTAGCACCCCCACCCCCAGCAGGTCTGCCTTCTGTCTAATGAATGGTTATTCCCCCTTAAAAGCACTGTCATGACATATTTGGCTCATTCCTCCCCTCCTGGCCTTGTGGGGATGGCCCTCTGAGGCTGGCCAAGGGGGCCGCACATCTCATGACAAGGCTTGTCATTGCAGTCGAGACTCATCCCGAGCCCCCATTCCCAGCATGCAAATCAAACACCATGCTTGTTTCCCTGCCCGGCCAGCCACTTCTGGGTCCTGGCTCTCCTGCTGAAACTCTGGCTCCCGGCGACTTCCCAGGGATTCCATGGTTTATTTTTGCCTGCCCAACCTGATTCTGTTCTCTCTAATTCTCCCAGGGTTTTGTTCCTGGCACAGTTGGTGGAGATGCTCCGGCTTTGCAGTGAACAGAAATGTTATTCACTGCAGGGGAACAAAAAAACCCCGGCAAAGGAGAGGCCGCAGATTCCCATAAAATAGGATTTTAGTCAACGGGGAAAAGCTGCGAAGAGGAATGAAAGTCACCACTTGTCACTCCTCAGGCAACTTCCCTTCCACTTGCTTCCAGGGGGCTACTTGGGTTCTAGGCACCAGGAGTCTCGTGAAAGACAGAGGCCAAGAAGGACGTGGGATGGAGAGGCAGCCCGGCAGAGGGGTCTCCAAACAGTAGCTGATTGAATCATCCATTCAGTAAATGTTGATCGAGCATCTTTTCTGTCGCAGGCACCGTGCTAGGTGTTTGCAATATTCTGATGAGCAGAGCAGACGTGCTCCCTGCCCTTATGAATCTGACGGTCATGGGTACACACACATCAATGGTGACCCTGCAGCTTATGGAATAGGAGAACAATATTTGCCAATTATGTATCTGAGAAGCGATTACTATCCAGACTATAGAAGGAGCTCCCAAGACTCCACTACAAGAAAACAAACAGCCCCATTCAAAAATGGGCAAGGGACAGGCGCCTGGGTGGCTCAGTCAGTCAGTTAAGCGTCCAACTCTTGATTTCGGCTCAGGTCACAATCTCACGGTTTGTGAGTCTGAGCCCTGCTGATGACATGGAACCTGCTGGGGATTCTCTGTCTCCCTCTCTGTCTACCCCTTCTCTCTCTCTCTCAAAACAAATAAATAAACTTAAAAAAATGTTTTTAAATGAGCAGAGGACTTGAACAGACATTTCTACAAAGAAGAAATGCACACTGCCAATCGGCATACAATGTCATCACAATTTTTAAAAATTCCCCAAAGGCATGGTTTTAAAGTTTAGCAAATGCCATGTGGGGGAAGCATGGGAGCTGTGACCAGGTCCAACAGGGGTTCCAGACGATGTTTGAGGAATGGTCAGGGAAGGCTTCCCCGAAGAGGTGATGTTTAAGCCGAGACCCGGGGTGGGGTGAAAGCAAAGAGGGAGGAAGGGCAGTGAAGGCACAAGGAACTGTATGGAGAAGCCCGTCTGGGAGGCAGGATGTGCCTTGGGCTGGGCAGATTGAAGAAAGACAGGATAGGGGCGCCTGGGTGGCTCGCTTGGCTGAGCGTCCAACTTCAGCTTGAGTCATGATCTCGCAGTTCATGAGTTCAGGCCCCGCAGCAGGCTTTGGGCTGATAGTGCAGAGCCTGCTTTGGATTCTCTGTCTCCCTCTGTCTCTGCCCCTCCCCTGCTAGCTTTCTCTCTCTCTCTCTCTCCCTCAAAAATAAATAAATGAACATTAAAAAGAGAGAGAGAGAAGACAGGATATTATAGCAGGAAACGAGGTGAAAGAGGCAGAAAGACCAGAGTATGGGTCTGTATCCCAAGTCCGATGGGAAATTACTGGAAGGTTATAACCAGATTTTTATTTGCAGGCGCTGACTACAACCTTGTTAAAAAGAGAACTCTCCTGCACAGTGGAGGAAGACAACAGTTAGGGCGTTATCACCCTAGTGCAGGCGAGAGGTGAAGGTAGGGTGGCGTGCCGGGCGGCAGTGAGGACAGAAAGACTGGTGGATTCAAGCCATGTGTATGAGAAGACACAGGCCAGTGGCTGGTGACCAGTTAGTGTCCCTCGTGAGCAAGGAACGGGTGCCAGGCTGTGATCTGAGGTGGGTAAGACTGTCAACTGGAAACGAGTCATGAGAATTGGAAGCAAAGTAGGGACCAGGGGTCGGGGCAAGGGCTTCGGAAGTGAGCCCACCTACAGCCCCGCAATGCTGGAGGTCTGCTTGCGTAAACTCCACGTACCAAGGTGAGCCTGATGTCCCGGAGAGCAGTGACCGCAGGCAAGTCTGCAAGGGAATAATAGGACGTTCTAGTGGGCCAGCCGGCATGCGGCTATTGTGGAGAAATTCTAAAGACTGGCTCTGTTTAGGTGGGTGCCCTAAGTGTTCTATTTTTGTCTCCCAGGGCTGAGCTCAGGAGAGCTAATGATCACCTTCAGTTTTCTGTGCTGCTATAGTAACCTTCGCAGGGAGACCCCGTGCCATCGGCACGGACTGAAATGTCAGTACGTATCTGAAAGAAAGATGGATGGCATGACCTTGAGGGAGAAATCTCTATTTGGGTTCATTAAAAACACGCACAGCTGTTCGACGACGAACGTGTTGTACTCATGTGAAAAAACAAAATAAAGGGGAAAAATGCACTGTCGCGCTCGTTCATTGCCAGAGGCCACTTGTATCGACGCGAACTTCTGCAGAAGGCAGTGGGGACCATCGGATACTGAGGGTCTTTAAATCGTTTATGACTTTTGTTGCAGTGACTGTACTTCTGAGATTCTTTCTTCATGCAATAATCCTAAATAGGAAACAAAAGCTTTACAGACAGAAGTATGTTAACTGCAATAGAACTTGTAACAGGTGAAAAAGGAAAATAGCCCAGCTGTCCAAAACAAGGGATCGTAAGTTCGGGTCCATCGACTCCCTGGAATATTATTTAGCCACTGACGATGATTACAAAGTATCTAATGCCAAGCTGGGTAACACTGGAGTACGTGCGCGTGTTTGATTTCCACCACAGAAAAATAAATCTGAAACTGCAGAGATAAAGTTCTGAGCAAAGCCAGAAGCACATGTATCAAATATTAACCACCCTGTGTTGCTTATGTCTTGGTGGTGGAGCTGTTGATACTTTTTTTTTCATTCTGCTTTAATTTATGCAACAATCGTTTGCATCGTGTGTGTGTGTGTGTGTGTGTGTGTGTGTGTGTGTGTGTTTAATAATGGGAAAAGTTACCTTCAGTGAGAAAAAGTTTGACCTGGCTAACTTAACTACTGGAGAAATGACCTGAGCCCTTCAAAAGCCAGGTCTTCAAATGTCAATGCTGAGTTCAAGGGGAGGAAAGAGATGAAAAATGGTACAGGGAGGCATGTTTCATGGTGATCATGAACTTGACCTTGGGCTTGCTGTTAGACGGGGTTTGAGTCTTGGCGAGGCAATTTACTGACTGCGTGACCTTATATAAATGACTCAGCCTCTCTGTGAGAGGTCCCTCCCTCTCATCTGCAACATGGACATAATAATATGACCCGCTTCGTAGGGCTTATCAAGATTATTTGAAATGATATGGGTAACCGCTTAACAATACGCTTGGCATGTGGACTGCCCCTCGTAAACATTAGCTATCATTGATACTATTATTGCCAGAGGACTAGCCGATGGAGATATTTGTAGAAACTGTTGACGGCCACAGAATCCAGATTTCATTGGTCTGCGAGAAGTAGGCTGCATAGACATTTTGTTCTGAAAGAAGAGTGATGTCACGAAGTCTCCACGGAGCTCTGTGAAGGGAGTTAATGGTCCATGGGTGAGGCAGCAACCCAGGTGAAGGGCGACCTGCTTCTCCCAGGAGCTGCCAAGGGTGCCTATAAGAGGGTTTGCATCATACGGGCTCATGCAGTTACTCTCGTGCTGTGGACAAGGGCCTGATGGGGACCACCTTCGTGTCACCCTGGCTGAAAAGCACAGCTCCTGGAGGTGCATTGCCCCCAGGTGACCGAAGTGCAGGCCAAGCTCGTCGGCGTAAACTCCTCAAAGTAAGGACTTGCTTGCCTCAGTTGCCGGTTCTGGGATCATGGCCTGTGCTCGGGAATCTTCAACGCCTTGTAATTCCTGGGAGAAAGTGGGCTCCCAGAGTTCACTTTGGGGGTCCAGATTCTCCCCCTCCATTGGGGGGGCATGAGTTTGCACTTTGGCAGCACTGCTCAAGCTGTTCCCTTCCTTTTGAACGTTCTTCCCTCTGCTTCCACCTACTGTGAGCTCCTACTTTGCCTTCAAGACTCAGCTCAAATGTCACCTCCTCTGGGAAGCCCTCCCTGAGTACATCACCCTAGAATTAATCACCTCTTAAACAGATAATGACTTTGGACACTGTTCACCCCTAGAGGTACACATACTTCTCTTACAAGCCACGCCTCGCTTCTCCTTTGTAGCTCTTCTCCTAACATACACCTATATGTACCTTTGTCAAAATGATTTATTATGGCACTGTGTAATGTCTCGCTGATGGCAGGAATGTGCCTCTCTTGTCGCATGGCTGTTAGCATGCCGGGCACATAGCAGTTGTTTGATCAATATTGAAGAGATGAATGAACGAACGAACCAACCAATGAATGAATGAATGAATGCCTTTAGCCTCCATGTTTGCACAATCTTACCGATTCCACAGAATGGATTTTTTCAGCTCTGTCAGGACTGGGTTCATGTTTTTCTAGCTGGTTGCTCCCTCCTCTATGATGGACATGGGGAGGGAGGGCACTGTCCAGATCCTTCTCCCAGTGCTGTTGGCAGGCAGCCCTCCATGCTCAGCCCCTTCAGGGATACCTCAGCTGCAGAAAGCCGCCTTGCCCAGGGAAATGTCTTTCTCTGTGGCCCACACCCAGTGATTGACTGATATGGAGGATAAAGGCCTGGTCATCTGGCCCCAAATTGGGCCAAGGCTGGAAGGCTCCCTCTGGCTCCAGGGTCCCTCATGGGGTTGGCCAAAGCTGGTGTTGGTCTGCACCTGGCTTCTCTTTTCTCCGCATCCTTCTCCATCCACCCCTTCCATAGGTGGTCCTCTCATGGGTTCTCCGTCTCAGGGTCTGCTTCCGGAACTTGACCTGCAGCATCTTCGGTCCCAGCATTTGGGACTGAAGCGACTTTGGGGAGCTTGGAGGAGTTACTCCCTGAATATTTTCTGAGTGAATACATGGATGAATGAATCCCCCTCTGAATGAACGGTTGCTCTGTCTCGCTCTCTACCTTCCATTCTAGCCGTGGGAGCGACTGTGTCTTTTTCATCTTCATAACCTAGGCATCTAGTGCCCTGCCAGGTATACAGCAGGTGCTCCGTATGTATCGGAGGAATGATGGACACATGAGCCCAGATTTGGATGAGACAGCGTGGCTGAGTCAGCATAAACCTGTCTCCATTTTCAGACCTTAAATTAACTAATTAATTAATTTTTAAAGTTTATTTGAGAGAGAGAGAAAGTGCTTGGGGGGGGGAGGGGCAGAGAGAGGGAGAGAGAGAGAATCCGAAGCGGGCTCTGCACTGTCAGCCCAGGGCCCCATGTGGGGCTTGAACTCATAAACCTTGAGATCATGACCTGAGCTGAAGCCGGATGCTTAACCAGGTGCACCCAGACCTTTAGTGTAAAGAAATTCTCCCCACCCTCACCCCTCCCTCCCGGCCTTCTCCCCCCTTTTCCTCCCCTCCCTCCTCCTCCTCCACCTTCTCTCTCTCTCTCTTTCTCTCAGCAGGTGCCTTGCAAAGGTGGGTCAGGAGCACCATTTCCAGAGTGATCAGATGGAACTGGTGGGTTCTCGCCTCCGCTTGCCTTCTCAAAGCCCCTTTCAACACTTGTTTGAGGAGTTGATGCTGGCTCGGGAACACAGCCAAAGGTTGGCAACAATAAAGGCCTCTTTAAAAACGACTCCATTACCTGTGGTCAGTTTGAGGCTTGCAGGCCACAGAAACGGGTCTCAGCAGGCTCCTGGTTGTGGGGGATCCGCACAAATTGATTCTGGCAATTAACACGGCAGTTCTCCAAAGCACAGACTGATGAGAGGGTACGCCTCTCACCGCAGCCTGGGGCCGGCTGGTCCAGTGGCATCCAGGGCTATAGAGGGCACTGGGCTTCGGGGACAAACCATGGGCCCCCTCCTACTTGGGTGAACTCGGGCAAAGGACTTCACCCCGCAAAGTCTCAGTTGCCTCCCCTGTGAAATGGGAACTCTCCAAGCCAGAGAAGAACAGTAGCCACTGTGAGCTAATTCGGAATTAGACACATGGGGTCTGAATTTCAACTTTGCCACTTGTGGCTTTCAGCAAGACCCTTGCCCTCTCTGAGCATGAGCTATTTCATCCGTAAAATGGGAGTAATAACGCCTTTTCTTAGATGTCGTGGAGAGAATTAAGATGCTGTATGTAGCACATTTAGTGCCCTGGCTGGCTCTGAGCTGCAAGTTTAATACACATTCGCTACTGTAATAATTTAGGTTATGGATGCGGTTCTATCACCGAAGTAATTATTTTGGAGCCTCCGTGGAGTCCACAAAGTGGCTGACAGAGGCTATGCTGTGTCCCCATTGCTGGCTGGCCCACTTATTTCTTACCAACCTGCATCATTTCAATCTTTTTTTTATATTATACTTCAATTTTTTTCTGATTACATAAGTAACACATGTTCATTGTAGTATATTTGGAAACCACAGAAAAGCACAAAGAGGCAAACAAATATAACCCAGAGATAAACATTGCTAATACTTCGGCTAATTTTCTTGCTGTCTGTATTCTCTGCCACATTCAACCTATGCATATGTACGTAAATATTGGCGTCTCCTGCCTTTGGCTGGGTCACATGAGATCACAAATCAGGTTGTGACCTGCCATTTTCACTGAATAGATTATGGACATTTTCCTGTGCAATAAAATATGCTTCAAAAACATAAGTTTGAGTCATTTCACATATTCTATTTTATGGAGGTCTCCTACTTATCACCATTTTTCCTATTAAGGTTTTTCCTCCCTCCAAATGTCACTGTTGTAAACAATCCGGTGACGAACATCTTTGGGTCTAAATCTTAGCCCCTTTACATTATTTCCTTAGTATAAATTCTTCAAGGGAATTCCAAGGTGGGAAGACACACATATGTTTGGGCAGAATTTATGCATCTAGGGTTCCTGCATAATACTATCAAATTGCACAGAAAATATCAACAAGACGGGCATCTGGCTGGCTCAGTTGGAAGAGTGGGGAACGTTTAATCTTGGGGACCATGAGTTCTAACCCCACGCTGGGTGTAGAGATTACGAAAATAAATAAATAAATAAATAAATAAATATCAACAAAATCTCTATTCTGTTGCCCAAATGGCCCTCTCCCAGAAAGGTTTACTAATTTGTATACTTTCTAGTTAGTATATGAGCATACTATTTCCCCACACCTTGCCAACATCAGCTACTGGCATTTTAAAAAGTTTTGTGCAATATGTGCTGTTAAAACGGAAAAATCCATCCATGCTGAACTCCAGCCCAAGCTTGCTGAGCGACCGTGGGCAAACCATGACCTTCTTCTGGCTTCGAACCCTTATCTGTCAAGTGAGGAGGTAAACTTTGGTAGGATTCTCTTGGCTGCAAGTGGGAGAGAGGCCAAACTCCACTGGCTTAAGGCAATAACAATCGTTCATTGGTTCATGTAACTGTAAAGTGTGGGAAGCAGGACTTCAGGCACAGCTGCATATTCAAACGCTATCATCCAGAGTGGGTTTCCTCTGTTGTCCAGAAGTTCCGCGTTGGTTTGCTTCCTGGGTGGATTCTCCCCGGGTAATCCCCTCCGAGAGCCCTGCCAAACTGACATCTTCCCAGTTTACCAGCGCCTCTTTTGTGATCGAGTATCAAGGTTCTTTCTGATTGGGTCAGCTTGAGTCATGTGCCCATTAGAGGCCAATCACTGGGGAACGGGGCGGGACTATGCTGATTGACCAGATCTGGAGCTGGGACTCCCCAGCAGGTGGGGAGGGATGGCTCCCCAGGGGCAGTCGGAGGTGGGGACCACGGGGGGAATTGATGCTGGGCAAGCAAATCAGCCTCTGAGGACCCTCTCTGACACTGCGGGAGTTTGGGAGACTCTGGTTTCCCCCTGCATGTTTCCTGCAGAGGTTTTGCCCACCTGCTTTCTCCATGGCTAACGCATCCCGCCCATTAAACTCATGGGCGCCTTGTTTCAGTTACCTTTGCTTCTAGGGGCACCGGAACAGAGAGGAGGATAATTACCGTATAGATTTATGGACCTCTGCTCAACAAACAGGCCCTTTCCCTGCAACGGCACAAAGCCAGCCTCATAAATATTAATCAGAAGGAAACTGCAATCAACCCGAGTGGGAGAGGAAATGGCAAATTGCTTTTTCCTCTGTAGGACATAAAGGCAACGCTCACTGCTGCACAACCAGAGGCTCTCTGGTGGGTTGCCTGTGTCTCGTAGCTTTCAATAATACAATAACAATAACAATAATAATAATGATAGCAACTGCTACATATGAGGTCCCTACTACATGCTACACTTCACATACATACATTTTAAGTCTTATTTTACAGATGATGAAACTGGAAGTCAAGTCACTTGCCCAGGAAGACAGCCAGCATGAAGTTGAATCAGGATTCCAACCCAGTCTGCCTGACCGGAATGTCTGAGTCCTCTCCATTGGATGGATTGTCAAGGGCTTCTCCAGGAGGAGGAACTTGATTGGCCTTTGAGTTTGGGGGACACCATCAATTAAATTTCTCTGTCAGGGGCACCTGGGTGGCTCCGTTGGCCAACTGTTGGACTCTTGATTTTGGCTTGGGTCATGATCTCATAGTTGGTGAGTTTGAGCTCCGCATGGGGCTCTGTGCTGACAGTGCGGAGCCTGCTTGGGATTCTCTCACTCCCTCTCTCCCTCTGCTTCTCCCCTGCTTGCTCCCTATGGCATGCTCTCTGTCTTTCAAAATAAATAAACATTTTTTTAAAAAATCAGATGTCTCTGTTATGTCTTTGGAGCATCAGGGAGAGATCCTGGTTGCTTTTGTACAAAGTCGTCAACACGCAGACACGCAGCCTGCAGGTTCTGGAAAGATCTGCTGTAGCTTCAGTGTTGGGCAGGAGACAGGTGCCGGGTTTCTACACTTTGTCCTCATTTCTTGAGTAGCATGTGGTCGTCAGTTAACTAGCCTCAGGCCCACTTTACAGGCAAGAACATGGAGGCCAGTGACTTAGACTAGGTCCCAACTGTCATTCATTCGCTCACTCACTCATTCATTCATTCAATGAATATTGAACTAAATGTCTAAATAAATACTTAATGGAATGTCTGCCAACTTCCTCTTAACCAACTTGCCTTGTTTATAAACTCCCATTCGTTCTGTAGAAGATGATGGCAAATGCCGGTCACCCCCCGATGGCTAGTAGAAATCCCCCCACTGCCGCTCACTTGAGCACTTAGCACCCCCCAGGGGGGCTGCACATTTACTCCAAGTCTAATTGTGTCTGTTCCCCAACCTGCTCATGCCCGTTTTGCTTGTTTTACAATCATACAATTTAATTAAGCAAACTGATTACATGAAATGTAGTGTGAAAAGAAAGGGGGAATGTTTCTATGAACAGGAAACTGAATGCTATACAAAGCCTCACTGAAAAGAAAAGTTCCTGGAAGAGAAAAAAAAGGCACCCTCCCCCCCGAACCTGCGATTAAGTTTGGTGTGGGAGGTGAACTGTGAAGGTTCAGAGTCAGTGCACCTCACACCAGCAGCGGCTTTGCAAAACAAATAAATAAATAAAAACCATGTGAAACTCCAGGAGCAAAAACACACCCCTTCCATCATGAGCGTGGTGAATCTGTAGCTGAACTCAACGGGTTCGCTGTTGGGCGTGCATGAAATTGAACACAACCCGAGGAAGTGCTGAAAGCGAAGACGTTCTTATTAGTTGTTACAAGTAAGGAGACAGGGAGCTGGCTCCCAAAGCACGACTCCCCGCGGGGTTAGTGCAGGAAGCTTTCATCCAGCGCACTCGGGGCGGGGGTGGGGAGCTTGCACGTACATTAAGGAACTTACACACATTCCATTACTTAAGCACGGTGATGGTTCAATTGCTCGTGCCTCGCTGGTCAACATGCCGGTGCACACATCGTGTGTTCAAAAACACGGCAGAAAACCCCATCTGTAGGAGGGGATCTCGTGCTATAATGAGCCAAAGGTAACTTCCAGACAACTCAGGGAGGCTTCTGCACGGTCCCGAGCTCCAAACCCGGTGAAACTGGGGCACATGAGGGGCTATCAGGGGAACCACCTAACTGGGTGTCTCTGTGGCCGGAACTGTTGGTTCTTTAGAACAAAACACATTTCCCTCCTGCTTTTGTCCCTTCCCCCTCCTCCCTTCTGCTGAGAGCTTCCAGCCCTCTTATTTGACTAACTTCCCCTTGCATCCTAGCTAACAATCTGTGCACGCATCCTTGACTTAAAAAAAAAAAAGTGTTAGGGGATCGATCATTTTCATTTTCAGTTTTAAACCATCTTCCTTTTGCTTGGCGGGCTAGTCACTAGTCCTGTGTGGACTCCTCTGTATCCCTAAGATAACCGGTGACAGAAAGACACAGGGAGGCAGGGAGGTGAAGGAAATCAATACGTTGGAAACGAACTTTTACTTGTCCTCTTTCCCTGGTCACAAACACCTTCCTTCCTCCGGAGGGACAGCCGGCACCTGCGTCTACAGGATGCCTAACCCCAAATCCGCTGTCATCATAGACCCCTCCTCTTCCCACCACCCACAGCCAAAGTCCTGTTGCTGCCACCTCCTTGGCATCCCACAAACCCATCCCTCCTTCCCACCAATCCCGTTTTCCTTCCTCTCTCCTTTCCGTCTTCTCTCCCTTCTTCCTTTCCCTGCGCTTGCAAATATTCAGGGAGTCTCTACTATGGACCAGCTACTCAGCTGACTCTGGGGGAGTGCTAGTAAGCAGGGGTAATGTGGTCCCTGCCCTTAAGAGAGTTATGGTATAGCAGAGCAGACTAAAGAAATAAATAAGTAAACCAGGAAACACATTAATCATTATAAATTTCTTTAGGTGCTATGAAAAAAGCAAAGGGGACGGTGAGCAAGAACTGTGGGGAGGGCTGCTTTGGGGGAAATCAAGGAAGCCTTCCATGAGGAGGTGGCATTTAAGTTAAAACCCAAATGATGAAAAGGAGCTGGCTGAGAGAAAAATGGGGTGGGGAGGGGGAATTCCGTGGAGGGAAACACCATAGAGGAAGGCTTGAAATCAGGCGAGAAATAAAATGAAAGCTGCCCGGGTGGCTAGAGTCTGGATAGTGGGGCGTCATGGGATAATTTGGGAGGTCAGCAGGGCCTGTAGGTCAAGATGAGAGTCTGGGGGGCACCTGGGTGGCTCAGTTGGTTAAGCATCTGACTCTGATTTCAGCTCAGGTCATGATCTCACCGTTCGTGAGTTTGAATTCACTGTGCTGTTAGCGAAGAAACTGCTTGGTATTCTCTCTCTCTCTCTCTCTCTCTCTCTCTCTCTCTCTGTTCCTCCCCCACTCATGCACGCATGCTCTCTTTCGAAGTAAATAAATAAACTTAAAAAAAAGATGTGAGTTAGGATTTTGTTACAAAGTCAACGGGAAGCTTTAGATGGTGTTAAATAAGGGACCAGTGTTCTTTTCTGAAAGAATATTATTATTATTATTATTACTGTTATTATGATTACTTTGGAGAACTGTATGTTCACATGCAGGTATAAGAAATAAAACAGAGAGATCTCTTGGACCCTTTATCTGATTTCCCCCAATAGTAACATGTTGCAAAATTGTGGTGCAATATAACAACCCAGATAATGACATGGACACAATCAAGATACAGAACATTTCCAACTTCACAAAGACCCCTCTTACTGCCCTTCTTAGGCTACATCTACCTCCATCCTGCCCTCACCCCCTCCTTAATCCGTGGCAACCCACTCATCTGTGCTCTGTTTCTCTAATTTTGTCATTTCAAGGATGTTACGTACATGGGATCAGATGGTAACCTCTTGGTATTAGCTCTCCTCCCCACCCCCACTGAGCATAATTTCCTGTAGACTCATCCAGGTGGTCAGGACCACTGATAAGTTCTTCCTTTTTATTACTGAGAACTATTCCATAGGTGGATGGGCCACAGTTCGTTCAACCCTTCACCCACTGAGGGACGTCTGGATTGTTTCCAGTTTGGGGTTCTCACGAATAAAACTGCCATAAACACCTACAGGTTTCCAGGTGGGCATAAATTTTTATTTCTCTGGGACAAAGCCCCAAGGGTGCAATTGCCGGGTCTTATGGCCTTTGCATATTTCGTTTTAGAAGGAACTGCAAAACTCTTATCCAGAGCAGCTGTCCCATTTTTCATTCCCACCAGCAATGTATGAGGGATCTAATTTCTCCGCATCTTTGCCAGCGTTTGGGGGTGTCGCCATTGTTATTTCAGCCATTCTGATGGGTGTATAGTGATATCTGTGGTCTTAACTTGCATTTCCCTGAAGGCGAATGATGTAGAAGATCTTTTCATGTGCTGATTTGCCATCTGTATATCCTCTTTGATGAACCAACCAACGTGCTTTTACAAATTTATCGCTCCGTCTACTGACAAGCCCCTTTCCCCTAATAAGACCCAAGAGCAGGGCTTGATCCATGGATGATGTGAATAAATGCTCCTTGGATGAACAAATTCAGGACCAGGGGCATCACTGAAGCCTGGACATGGCCCATCCTGGGTCAGTGCCCCTCCTGCAGCACCGACGCTGCCACCCACAGCACAGAGCTCACCTGCTCACCAGCACGCAACTAACCATGTCAGTAAATTCCATCTAGAAAGGATTCGATGCCCAGAGACTTGTACTTGCTGTATAATTAGGTCTAGCAAAGCTTATGAATGTAGTCCCAGATTATAATCACTTTTTAATTATATTTACCTTTGTCTGCAAAGAGGTGAGATGTATTATTGGCTCTGGGAGGTAACAATTCAAATCTTCATCCAAAGAAGCAGGTGCCCTGAGGAGGATGTACAGGCAGAACCAAAATTAAAATAGATCTGCAGACACAAAGCTCTGGTGTCCCTACTGAGTCTAGGATTCTGAGGCCAGACAGTCTAGGGGCTTCACGTTTGCTATTCTCCATGTACCAGTAGGGTGGGGGGCTAATAACAGAGTTCAGCTCTTGAGTGCTGACTATGTGCTGGGTACTATGCTAAGTACTTTCTGTAAGAATCCGCAAAATTACCCGGGGAGGTAGATACGGTTGGTATCATTCTTATTTTGTAGAGGAAACTAAGGAACAGAGAGGCAGTGGCTTACCCAGGGTCCCACAGCCAGGAAGAAGCAGGGCCAGGATTCAAACTCAGCTCCGCCAGATGCCAGAGCCCTTGCTGGGAGCTCTGATGCTATAAACGACCGTGACCTTGCTTTTCTACAGCTGGATCCTCTGATTAACAGCCTTGGAGGTCTCAGCCCTCTCTGCTCAGCCTCATTGGCTCAGGAGGTGTCACTTGGGACAGGTCTTCTGGCACCCTCTTCCTTCCTACCCTAAGCAGGGACCACAACAACAGTGTAGCAGGAGACAGAGAGTCATACACTCCCCACAATGGCCTTCTGGGTTCTCACCACCTTGGCTGCCAGAAAGTTCCAGGCCCTTGCCAGAAAGTTCTCAGGTGACAGGATTATGCAATGGTGATGATGATGATGATGGTGATGCTATGATAAAGCTGACAGTAACAGTCAGGCACTTCTCTGGCACTTGGCTATGTGCAGGGGGCTACACCAACTGCTTCCTAGGAATGAACTTAGTGGTTCTAGAATGCAGTCCCTGGACCAGCAGCACCATCATCTGGGAACTTATTAGAGATGCACACTCTTGGGCTCCACACCAGCCCCACAGATTCAGAAACTTGGGGGGAGGGGCACTGGGGGGGGGCCCAGCCACCTGTGTTGTAACCATCCCTCCAGAAGGTAATGCACTCAAATTTGAGAACTGATACATGAACTCATACAAGCCTCACTACCATCCGTGAGGTAGGTATTTTCTTTCCCATTTTATAGATGAGGAAACTGAGGCTCAGAGAGGTGAAGCTACATGCTTAGGGTCACACAGCTGATAGGAAGTAGAGCTTCTCTCTCCTTCGTTAGGCCCAGAACATTACTTATGGCTCCAACCCATCTGTCTATCTGTCCATATCTCCATCCATCCAGTTATCCATCTTTCTTTTCATTCACCTGTCTATCCTCCTAGTCATCCATCCATTCAACTACCCATCCCTCCACCTAAATATCTATCCACCCTTCCACCCACCCATCCATCCATTTACTCACTTGTTTGTCTATGAATTTTTAAATGTATTCACTCAATCATTCATTCATAAAGGATTTATTTGTTTTTATTCTATGTGATGGTTTATTTTGTGTGTCAACTTGACTAAGCCAGAGTACCCAGATATTGGTCAAACACCAGTCTAAATGTCACCATGAAGGTATATATATTTTTTTAGAAGAGATTAACATTCAATCAGTAGATTTTAGAAACCTTCAGCATGTGACTGAAGGTTGAAGCCACTGGCTTGGGTGGGATCTTTTAAAGAGTTTTGGGTAGTGATGAAAGGGCCAGACATAGAGAATCCCTGTAAAGCATTGATATTTGATGGTAAAATAGCAGAAAAGACACTTTGGTAGGAAGATATGTATGAAGAAAGAACCAAAGAGGTACGAGGGAAAATAGAATGGCTTTAGAGGCTGATGGAAAAGAAGTTTCATGGAAAGGTGTTATCAAGGGTATATAAAGGAGCACAAAGAGGTCAACTCATAGCTTCGAAATCCCAGTTCAGCTGACCGACCTCACTTAGAGCTCTTCTTTTGTGTGCTTTGGTTTAAATCTCCAGAAATGACAATACGATACTACCTTAGGGCTACCACGAAAATTCAGACAATGCGAATGGTCTAGAAGTGCCTTACACATAGTAGGTGCTTAATAAGTGATATTGCCTATTCGTGTCCCCATGGTAGTCTCATTCATAAATGCTTCCAAGCAACAGAGAACCAGAGAATCCTCTTACATGAACATCTTGTTTTTTCACTCTCCAGTCGGTGTTGTGGGAGAGGTGGTGTGCATGGTCCGGGCTGTCGAGGACTGACTCCTGCCGGTTCCAGCTCTGTGGGACTGCCATCTGATACCACCGAAAGCCAGCTCAGAGTGAAATCCCAGAGCAACGAGAGTGGTACCGTGCCCTTGGGGTGCACCCCTGTCTGCAGCTGACGCGAGGGCTGGGATTGTCAGAGGTGTCAGCCCCACTTACTTGAGCAATGGGTTCCCAGCAAACGGGGCGTGTGTATATAATTATCAGAGAGGTCGATCCTGACATTAAAACAGACTGTCTTGAACCCCCATCGTTTCTAAGGATGGCATGCAGGAGGAAGGTGGGGGGAGGGCTGACATGTCAGCAATGATTAGGGAAGGCGTCCAACTTGCCACACGGGGGAACACGTGGTGGCAGAAAAATAGAGAAGGAATTTAATAGCCCAGATTATGTTTTTAATTACTTTAGCAAACGAACTGTTCTCCTGCTTGGGTGGAAGTTGTTGGAGAAGCCACCCCCGGTGTTCCCAGGCTGCCTCTGAGTCACCACCAGGACCGGGCTGGTCTTGGGGAGCCAGAGAGCTTTCAAGGCATCACAAAAGAACTTTCAGGTGATGGCTTTCTTCCCAGGGAATTTTTTGCCGCACCCATCTATGGGACCTTCGGATGGGATATTCTTATCAGCGGCATGTTCAAGAGCACAGATGTCAGAGTAGGTCTAACTGGACTTGAAGCCTGGCTCCGCTATCTATTAGCTGTGTGATCTTGGATAAGACAGCTGTTAAGGGTTGAACTGTGTCTCCTGCCAAGTTCATATGTGGTAGTCCTGACCCTCAGTATCTCGGAATGTGACTTGATATGGAAATAGGGTCATTGCATTTGTAATGAATTAAGATGAGGTCATGCTGGAGTGGGATGGGCTCCTAATTCAATGTGACTTGTGTCTATATCGAAAGAGGGAATTTGGACACACACACACACAGGCAGAGCCCCCTATGTAGGTGAAGGGTAATCAGAGTGATGCTTCTACAAGCAAACGGTTGCCAGTGATCGCCAGCAGCCCCCTCCCCACCCCCCACCCAAAAACTAGGGAAGAAGTGCGAACACATCCTTTACAGCCTTCCGAAGGAACTAGGCTTATTGGCATCTTGGTCTCAGAGTTTCAGCCCCCAGAACTGTCAGACAATATTTCTGCTGTCCTGCACTATTGTTGTACTTGGTTACGACAGCCCTAGAGCATTAACACAACAATTTTCCTCTCTGTGCCTCTGTTTTCTCATCTGTAAAGGTAATGATGGTATCCAGACCTCGTGGTGGTGTTGTGCCATTTATGTGACATACTTTAAACTATGCCTGTGGCATGACAAGCTTTCAATCACTCTAAACTCTCAGGGCTTGAAAACTCTTTTGGAATGAGGTGCTTTGAAGAGGAATTAGGAGAAGAGGCCCACCCTGGATGGGGTACCTACTGTTTAATGTGACAGCCTTTCTGGGCCCCTAATACACCTTGCTTCATTTGCTATTTACAGCAAGAAGGCATTTTGATCCCATTTTACTGACAAGAAAGTTGAGGCTCAAAGAGGTGAGGTGACATCTTACCCCAATCGCACAGGTTGTTAAGTAGTGGATGAAAAGATTTGAACCATGGGCATATAACTTGGAGGGCAATAGACACACCATCTATCAGCATAGTAGAGGGTATTGGCCATGGACATTTACACTGAAAACATTACTTGTGCTCTTGAGATGGGAGAAAATGGGTTCTGGACTCAGGGCCATCACCTCCTGCCTATCTGACGACAGACAAATCACTTATCTCTTCCTTGAGCCTTAATTTTATTATCTGTGAAATGGGAACAATAATAAAGGAGGCTTTCACCATGTAGATGAAGCCCCCAAAACATGATAGATACCTGATAAATCCTTACATTATATGTATCATATGCTAGATGTTTTACCTACTTAGATGTGGGTCTCTGCTTGATCATTTCATGGGCAGTCTCTCTGGGACTCCGTGTCCTCATCAAGAAGATGGGGTGACTGATTAACCATCGTAATCCTCAGAGGTAGTCACTTTTGATATTCCCACGTAGCTGAGGAGTTCTGACTTTGAAGCCCTTGCTTATAAAGAAATGGGAGGTCGGTGGTCCATGACCAAATCCTGCAATGTCTTTGAGCCTCTGTATATTTTTGTGCTTCAGTCTTGTTCCCGTTGTTGTGGCTGCAGGGCACATTCTCCCGGAGCTCAGCGACGTAAAACGACCACACGTGTGTGCACGGATTCTGGAGGGGGAGCTGGGCTGGGGATCTGGACCCGGGCACAGCAGGGCCGGCTTGTTTCTGCTTCACGGTGCCTGGGGGCTCCCTGGGGGCTGGAACCATCCCCAGTCTCATCTACCCGTTACTCGGCAATTGGTTGGTGCAGACTATTGGTTGCAGCCTCTGTTCTTGCCCGCAATGCTTCTCTCTATGTGGTCTCTCTCCGCATTGGCTGGTCTGGGCTTCCTCAGAGCATGATGGCTGGATTCCATGGTGGAGAGAGAGGGAGGGAGAGAGAGAAGAGAGGAAGAGAGAAAGACGAAAAAGAAAAGAGGGGAGGAGAGGAGCAGGGCGCTCCCGGAAGAAACGATATCCTTTTCATGATTTCACCTTGGGGGTCCTGTAGCATTGTTTCCACTATCCTCTGCTGGTTGAGGAAGCCACCTGCCCCTGCTGAGGTTCAAGGGAGGGGAAATTGACCCCTCCCCATGATGTGCAAGGAGTGCCATGTCAGTCACGTTATAAGAAGAGTACATGGGAATATATATATATATATATATATATATATATATATATATATATATATCCATCTTTGGAAAAACACAAGTTGCCCATCTCTTTCGTGGCTCTTGGGTAAAAAAAAAATCTATCATCAAAGGTCCCTACAAAAGGCAATGTTTGGATAACGATGGGCAGAAACGATGTATGTTTGTACAGCAGAACATTATTCTCTTAGGACCCAAACCCCCATGGTCTATGACTGCAGGTGCCCCAAAGGAGTTTATAAGAGACAAACCATAGTAGGACGGCCTTCCAGTGACCCTAGCAGAGAGAATACTGTGGGTCCCGTTTCCCTGGGTACACCCAGCCCAGGGGAGGAAAGGGCCCAGAAACCCCTTTCATGCTTAGAGGAAAACACTTCTACATCTGGAAAGGGAAGGGTAATAGCTCATGGGTCCCCTTTGGACCTGCACCCCATCCCTGCCCAAGCCCATCGAGGACCCACCCATGGAGTCAGCAGGCAGCTCTGGGCCATGTGAGGTGTGGCTAAGCCTGCAGGGGCTAAGATTAGCAACTGAGCAGGGGCTCAGCATGTAACTGGATTCTCAAGACACATCCTCCATCACTGTAGTGGGGATCTGCACACCATGAGCCAGGAAACTCCGAGCTGGACAGCAGCCTAGTGTGGCTGCCTCCGGGACAGGTGATCGATTGGGAAGGCTTTCTGGAAAATCACCCAGGATCACGCAGTCATATTTCACTGGGGGAAGAGAGCATTCTTTTTGCCATTCCTTTAAACAGCGACAACACACTTTGAGGGGGGGGCTCCTATGTGCAAGGTCATGGAAATAAGGGGGTGAACAAGCACAGCTTCATGAAGTCACCATCAGGCAATTATGATTTGGATTGAGTGCTCTAACGGAAGAAATAGAGTCCAGAGGAGATACCTAATTCAGTCTGGGGATCAGAGAAGGCTTCCTGGAGGTGGTGATGTCGAGGAACAGTCTTGAAGTTGGAGGAGGAGTTAGAAAAGCAAAAAGGAGGTGGAGGGATGACAGCTCGAAGCAAAGGCCCCCACACGCGCAAGGTGCAGAACCCCAGGGGAGGGGAGCCTTCAGCCCTCAGCAGGGGACAGAGTGAAGCTTCTGCCATCACCCTCACTGACAACATCATGTCAGTGGGAGATGGTGGGGCTACCGGGTGACAGCTCTCTCTCTGCCTGGCTGGAGGCGGCAACATCTCCCCTCAATTACAGAAGACTGGGGCCTCCAAAAGTCCCTGGCACTGGGCTGGGGACGGTGGGTGGCTCAGAAATGGATGGGAAGGCAACCGTCAGCGGGAAATGTGGTGGTGGGTGTGGAAAGGATGGGAGATCTTCTCGAGGCAACTGGCATGAGTTGGAACAGAGCTGCGAGGCAGAGAGGATAGAGGAGAGACGCAGCTGTGAAGGTGAAGAACCGAATGCACCCAGGCAGTGTGCGCGCGTGTGCGCACGCGTGCACGCTGAGTGTGTGCACGCGGCAAACAGGTGTTCGCCAGATGGTGTTCAGGCACGCATGCGCGTTCATGTGTCTCCTCGGTCATTTCAAACGCCCTGGGGGACCCTTTGCCTCAGCAAGCTGTCCTTTTTGTAGTTAGGGAGATGCCCCCCAGGTCTCAACCCAACAAGACCATGGGGAGATACCTCAAGCAGGAGACAAAGAACAGGGATGTCCTGTTCCCGTGATTAAAAACAGGTACCATTTGTAAAGCACTTCTTCTGTCCCAGGTGCTGTGTCAGTGAGGCTCACAGTTGTCTTGCGACCCCTCGGCAGACTCCCCGGTGGGGCATGTATTGGCTGGAGAAGATCCCAGCCCAGCCCCTACGCGTGCTCTGTGAGATTAGACCTGCCAGGTCCCCGAGGAGCTTGTGTCTGTGGCCCTTCGACCCTGTTTCCTTGGGGCTTGTGTCTCCTTTCAGATAAAACCTGTACCCTCTGTGCCTTTGCCAGAAAATTCTTACAGACACCGGGGCTCCTTCTAGCTCTCAAGCAAATGCAGTAGCGGCCTTAGATCCGTGGCCGCACCTGGGGGGGAGAAGGGGAGCTGTGTGGGTCGAGGCACCCTCTCTCCTCTCCTCTCTGGTAACCCAGAAAGTCCATCTCTGTGCACCCCTGGGATAGCCCTGTGAGAGCAGGGAGCCCTGTCATCAGAGCCACTCCGCAAGTGGGGACGCCAAAGCTCAAAAGGGCGAATCCCCTGCGTGTGGTTGCTCACCGCCAGTAGTCGTGGAGGCTGGATGTTGACTCAGAGGGTCTGAGTCCTCTCTCCATGCTCCTCTCCAGTGCGCTCAACAACACAATGTGACAAGGTTAAATCCAAGTAGGGATGGCGTACCTGGACAGTGCCCAGGGGAGGGGGCAAAAAACCCCACCCGTGGCTTCAGGATGGACAGGACTGGGGGACAGGGGTCTTCAAGGCTGCTTTAGCAATGCGACTGGAGAGGAAGGCGTGGCGGTCAGGGGAGGAACATCGCTGCGATGAGGTGTACCGGGGAGTTTGGTGTGGCTGGCGTGTGGGGTGCATGGGGAGGGAGAGTCCAGGTGATGAGTCGGGAACCGATTTTGAAGGATTTGGAAGCCACGTTGAAATGTTTGTGACACTTGTAGGCAGCAAGGACCTGTAGGAGTCCAGGGAGGGCAGCAGCTGATCAGGCTGGCTTTCTGATGGGACGCAGGTTGCTCAATGGTTAAGAAGCTAGGGAATCAGCCTGTTGCATTCAAACCCCGTATCTGTGTCTGTGAGATGTGGTTTCTTGGGTATATTATGCAACTCCTCTAAGCTTCACTGTCTTCATCTGTAAAATGGGGAAGATGGTAATAAAAATATACAACCCAGAGTTACGGAGAAGAGCGAATGATGTAATCCATGCCTGGCATTCAGGGGGTGTTTGGCACACGGTAAGTGCTCAGTTAACATTAACTGCCATTATTATTCGTGAAGGTGATCTCTGGAGGCCGTGTTCAAGTGGCGTGGACAGGTGGGTAGACAGGGGAAAGGGGTTTGAGGGATTGCGGCAAAAGTGTAGACCAGTGGTGATGAAGCCTGGTTCAAGGATGCAGCTGCGGGGACAAGACGTGGAGGACAGAGGGAGGATTGGTGAGCACCATTTTAATAGAGGATTAAATAAGCTAACATATATGGATGGGCTTTGTAAACTGTACCTATTTGAGTGTGATTACAATTAGGGCTATTTTCATCAACTTTATTTCTGGGCTCATCAGCTTCAGTTCTCTAGAGAGAAGATGCCATTTAATTCCCCCAAATCAAATATTTAACAAGCACAACACTGAATAAACCCAGCCTTGCCTAGTTAGCATGCACTCAGTATTTTTAGTTGCTAAGTGCAACTCCAGAGGCTTACCACCTTGGCTGACGTGATTCCCTGCCTCAGACTATCTGTACCAGGGACTGTACAGATGTTGTCATGGCCAAGAACACAGTATCTAGAGCTCAACTGCCTGGGGTTGAACCCAGGCTCTGCCCTTGGGTGAGCTCAACTTCTCGGCATCCCCAGTGGCAACATGAAGAGAATAGTAGAATTACCTCACAGAGCTATTGTGAAACTTCGGTGTGATGGTAAGACAGGTCTGGATTGTGAAAGTGTCTGTCACCATCATCATCACCACCATCATCATCATCAATGGCAATCCTCTCAGAATTTCTTTTTGTTGTGCAAAAATCAGTTATTTTTCAGTAGAATATGTTACATGTATTAACTTGTAATGGGTTTATTACTGTTATTTGTAAATTAATAAACGTTTAAAAACATTTCTTTTTAATTCCTAATATAATTTTTATTGCTATAACCCAGATAGACAAAGATTTGGGGCGGGGCGGGGCTTTCAATAATTGTTAAGAGCGTAAACAGTCCTGAGACCAGTTTGAGAAGCAAGAACAAGTTACAGCCCAACAGGCATGGAAACCCTTGGAATTCCTCTTGGGTACCTGGGGTCACACTGCCGTGAAGTTCCAGACCCGGACTTCCACTCCTGGACAGACGAGGCTCCCATGATCACAGCTGAGTGGGCTGGATACTGGGGGACAGGCCTGACCCCCCCCCCCATCAGTGACTCCAAAACCGTGGGTTGACTGCCCTCCAGAAGCCACAGGCGAAACCTAATAGTTGCTGCACCACTTTATGGGCCATCCATCTCCCCGGTGTCAGGACAAAGTGCCTGGCTTGAGTCCATGTGCTTGTCTGCTCTGGGAGTTGCTTTATTGTTTCTTTACTTTGGCCCCACAGAGCACCATTCTACTAATTAAAGTAGTCTTTATTCTAGACGCCTCTGGAGAGGGCACACAGAGTTATGCCACAGACGGGGGCTGATCCCTCCTCCTCATGGCGTCCTTTCTGGGACAAGAGTGGGGACAAAAACTTTCTGAGTACGTCCTAGGGCCAGGGCTTCATCGTGATGTTTTCATGCATGGTTAAGAACACAGGCATCAGAATCAGTTCTGGACACTGCATGTGAATGGGGTGACCTTGGGCAAGTCACTGCATCTCTCTGGTCCTCAGTGTCTGAAGCTGTACAACAGAATAATTGTCACCACCGCTGTTATAGGACCGTAGTGACGGTGGAAAGAGAATCCCCTCTGATGGTGCTTAGCATGCACTGGCTGGGGCATAGGAAGCCCCAGTGCCTGGCACTGTTACTGGTAATGGACAATGATCACTGGCTTCATAACCCTTCCCAACAACCCCAAGGGTATAGGAAGAGGAACCCAAGGCTTAGAGAGAGGCAGTTAGGGTCCCAGCTCACCCAGCTAGTAAGTGGCAGTACTGGGATTTGAACCCAGACTGTTTCAGTCCTAAGGAGAGCCCCATTGGTGGCTCTGGCCAGGATGGGGTGCACTGAATCCGGGAGCTAATATAACAATCTGCTTGGCGACCTCCTGCTGTTTCCAGCTAAGATCTCATTTTCCTTCTCTTTCACCTTGAGGCGAGTTGCTAATATTTGATGGGAAACCTGAGGAACAAAGCCGTGAAATGCAGGATTTGTGTAATAATTCCGTCTCCATTTCTTATTTCTCTGTCCCCCAAACGGTGAGGAGGGGGTTTGCAGACAGTCTTTTTTGAGTAGAGCGGCAGTCCTATTGCAAACAGCTTTAGGACGACTAAAGTTATTTCAAATCATTAAAAATTTTTTCCTGAAGGATATCAATTGTCAGGATAGGGGTTTAAAAAAAAAAATCCCTATTTCGACTTGCACTGAAGGAAGGGATGATATTACAGGAACCAGGTGCAGCATGAATGAAGGGGGAGAAGTGAGGGAAATGAGGCCTGGGAGGGACAATGCAATGAACATTTCTAAAATCGAGCTGCTGAATTAAGGAATCAGGAAAATGCCCCAATTATGGTATCAAACGGAGGGAAGACAGACATGAAACTTATACCTTGACAATGAACAAGGTGGTGGAAACTTTAACACCTTCCAGATCAAGGGCTTCCACCTGTTTGGAGAGAAGGAGCTGCCTTTATCTCCCCGATATCACTCAGGGAAGAGGAGAAAAACTGTCAGATAAGGTGTGTGTGTTTGTGTGCGTGCGTGGGTGCGTGTGCGAGGGAGCGAGAGAGCAACATACAAAGACAGAAATGCAGAAACAGGGAGAGGACCATGGACAGAGACAGAGCAACACAGAAAGAGCAAGAGTGAGTGAACTCGTGAGTGAACTGGGTCCAGTCTGGACAGGTGTCAGCGGGTCTCTAAGCTCTGCCTGTCTGTCCTTCTTTCCCTGCCCAGCCGAGCCCTCCAGGTAACAGAGCCTAGTGACCACCCTCAGTGTGGAGGCCCATAATCCTCATTTGCTGGTCGGGACACTCCATCTGGGGGTCCAGTCTGTATCTATGGGCTGGACTCCCACCTAAGAAATAAGCAGACTCCCACCTGCCACCTGAATGAGGGATCAGATGGTCCAAGTCCAGACCGGGCTCTGCTGGCATTGCTGTGTGATCTTGGGCAAATTTACTCAACCACTCTGGGCCTTGGTCTTCCCATCTGTAAAATGGGAAGGGTCATTCCTGTCCTTCCTCCACCCCAGGGCTGGTGTGGGATTTCAGTGAGATCACAGTTCTGAGCAGGCTGTGCAAAGTTTAAGAGGAAAAGGATCCAAAAGTGAGAAACCCTTGAATTTAATTTTGGGGGTGAAGGCCTACTTCGTTATTATTTCCTGGATGATTCTCCAAATCTCTTCACTGTGAGGAGTCAATCTGGCCAGAAAGGGGATCATTGGGTTTGCCAGGCTGCAGGAGGAAAATGTTCAGAGAATCTATGTCTTGGTCCGTTCCAGAAGAAAACCCCTTATAACACACATGAGACTCAATAGAGAGAAGCATGGCAATCATCATATAATAATAATGATCACAAAAAAGGCAAACAAAGCCATTCAGATCAACTAGGAGAATGTACTGGCGAGGGAAGGGCTGTGTGGTTGATTTTCTCCCCCACAAACTCCCTGTTTCATCCCCAACATCTTCTTCTGAATGGGCCCACGGCTGCAAGGTAGTTCCTTTTGGGAGTGGTTCATAGATTCAACCTTCCATTTCTATCACGCCCGGGGCCCTCCTTCCTCTTTGTCTTGTGATGGATTCTGCAGCTCATCAGGACCCCCCTTATCTTGCTTCAATCCCCGGGCTGTTCAGAAACGAGCCCAGGGAACCGACCGCTCGGAAGGAAACATCACCACCAACAGTCACTGCAGCCAGGAACCAGTCACCCCTCCCTGTCAGGCGCGTGGGCAGCCCGTGGGCAGCAGCTCAGTAAAAGATTACAAAATCAAGGGGGTTGGCAGGAAGAAGATTCCTCTGGCCACCTCCTCCTCACTACCTGGGATTCCCCAGAAGCAGGAAATGGAATTGCTTCAGGAGCAGGAACCTTCTAGATTAAACAGCTAAGTTGTGATCAGCCGGGATCCAGGACACCCTGTGACCCTGCGGGGGCACCGAGCAGTGGTTTCTCGACCAGGCGGTCCCTCTGAAGTGATCCTCACATCTGCCATGGCAGGTGTGCCTCAACACCCCAGCTTGACAGGTGCAGCCTGGAAGCATCACAGTGACATGGAAGGTGTGTGGGCTCTGGACGTAGAGCGATGACGCTGGAACCCTGCCCCGGGCCCCCTGTGTGACTTCGTATAATCCATGGGTCTACTGAGCCTCAGTTTTCCCATCTACAAAATGGTGAAAGCAATTTCTCCCTGGTTTTGTAGAGAGAAAGCCTGCGCAGAAAGGTCTTGCCTTGTATAAGGAAGTAAAAAAAACAAAAAACAAAAACCACAAAGGATGACGAACATTGACCCTTTTATGAGGGGCCCATGAGAGGCTTAGTAACTTGTCCAGGTTGACAGGGTTGGAATTTGGTTTCAAGCCTGGTGTTTCAACAAGAACCCAGGGTTTTCTCAGCTATGTGCATATCCGGCGTCAAAGCAAGGGCACTAACATTTCATTGGAGAAGTGACACTGTGCCTGTCCCCTCGATACGTTATGTTTGTTACTACTCCCCACGTTCCCCAGAAAACACTTCATGAAAACAGATGCCCTGTCTTCTTCTTTGTCAACACTGACCTGACCCCGCCCCCTTCCAGTCTGTTCTCATTATATCAAAATCCAGAGCGCACTTTACAATCCAGTATTAACATCAAATAACTACAGAGGCCGGGCAGGTGTAACGAATGTGAGAGGTGGGTAGATACAAGACATCATAGAACACTGGGGCCTGGGGCAAATCCTAGCTATGTAAATTAATTATCCCAATTAAAAGTCAAAAATTCCATTACCCCCAAATCAAGAATTATTTTAAAATTCAAACTGATTATTTAAATAAGCGATGGCATTTCAGTATTAAACATTTATGTAAATAAATGGTTGGATTTATTGTTATTTTAAAATTGTTAAAAGTAAACTATCCCAATTAAAAGTGAAAGAAGATATTTAACGGCAATAAAATATGTCTTGGGGCTCCAAGGGGGTTCACTTACAACTGCTCTGGTTCAGCTTCTACATCGGGCAGAGAAAGATATAATTTGCCTACGGCTACAGAGTTGGGAAAGTGGCCGAAACCACAGTGGTTTCAAAGCTTTACATTTCTCTATTCCCCTTCCAGTACTTTTTTTTTCTGCTCGAGGACTAATTCACACTATTGTGTTAATGACTGACTGAGACTTTCTGTTACTCTTAGAATGGTAACAGTGATGGTAGAAGTCTATACACCGGGACACTATGTTGAGGGACACTTGAGAGAAGAGGAGTTACGTGGCTCACGCCATGTCAAGTGTCATCTCCACAGCGTGGATGCAATTATCTCCAGGGAGGAAGGAGCGTTCTTGCTGCTTACAGGAAGTAGCGGCGCCCATCACTTCCTGTTTGTATTCAGTCAACAGAGGCTTCTTGAAACCTATGACTCAGTCCTGGGGTAACAGCTCAGCAGTTCCCTGCCACCCACCCTTCTCCAGGTCATGGGCTTTCCCCCAGCACGGGAAGTGGCTCAGTAATGGACGCAAAACGATGCTTTCTGCAGGAGAGAAGGAAGCCCCGTGCGTTTTATTCCAATTCTGCGACCTTTGCAAACCCATGCCTGCTTATTTGGTCCTGTTGCAGAGGAAAATGTGAAGACCCATGTGAGGCTGGAGGAAAATTGAGAGACGCCCAAAAGCTTCCCTGGGTTCTGTCTCAGTGGGGTGTGTGCAAGGAGGCCATACGGTGTCTTCAGACAGGGTGCCCGTTTGTGCAATCCGCAGGTGTTTAGGAACATCTGCCTTTCCGTCTCAAACAAGGGGAGAATAAGATGATTCCCAAGAACCGACGCAAAGATGAAACCAGGAAACGCAGCCCAAGTGCCCAGCACCGACCCACCACATAACAAGCTCCCTATAATGAAGGGTAATGCTGTGAACATGAAGTGTCATTGGAATACAGCCATGCCCGTTCATTTAGCTTCTAGAAGAGGCTGCTTCTGTGCAACGGTGATAGAGTTAACGAGTCGCTGAGAAAATTTATTATCTGGCCCTTTGCAGAAAGAGCTTAATGACCTCGACCTAGTGGAATCACACAGAGCTGGGCTCATCGTTAGGGAACAGGTTGCTTTGCTTCTCTGGGCCTCAGTTTTCCCATCTCTAAGATGGGGGTGGTGACTGAACCTTCTTATAAGGACGTCGTGAGGAGTGCAGTAGACAGTTCAGGGCCTTAACTGGTGTTTCCCTCTCTCCTCACCGTCCGTAGCCTTGTGGCCTCAGAACGAGGCTCTCTTGAGGCCTTGGTCTCTCTCCAGGGTTCTGGAGCAGAGACCAGGCTGAGACCAGTTGTCCAGATAACAGTACAAGATCCATCATTTGCAGGGTGGGGGTTATGAGCCTGGTCCTCTGCTAAACCTTGACCTGCATGAGCACCACCCTTCTGCGTGGGAGCCACGGTCTACCGATAAAGGTAGCCCTGAGGTTTGGAGAGGTGAAGCCAGACGGTGGCAAGCCAGCATGTGAACCTGGGCCACTCTGACCCCAGAGGCGACACTCTGAAAGGCGTCTGCTGTGTGGGTGGGAAATGGGGTGAAGGCTGTTCTGAAGCCAGAATGGGAAATTCGCTGGAGAATGTCTGAGCGGGATGGGAGCTTGCAGATTCCAGAGGGTCCCAGCCACTCCACAGATGTGGAGACTGAGGTCTTGAAGGGCAAAGGCTCCTGTCTGAGGGGAGATAGAGAGATGGCAGCAACTACCACCAGCCCGGACTACGGGCTGCTCCCCGGAGAGCGCGGTGGTGAGCCGACAAGAGCTCATGAAATGAGGACGGTGGCCTGGTTGCTACCCTACCCTGTCTACTGTCCCCCTCCATGCCTCCCTCCTCCCTCCGTGGAAGGGAAGGTCAGGGGACCTGTCTCCACGTGTTGGTCCTGCCACTGACCTTCACGGAAGCTCGCCGGGGCCCATCCTCTCCTGGGGTCAGGTGTCCTCACTGATGAACCCCAGTGAAGGTCAGCCTCCGATTTGCTGAGGCCCCCTTAGCAGGGGCACTTGAGAATCAGTCCCACGCTTCATCCCTGGATTTCATCCTTCAGAAAACCACTGAGTTCTGGCCCCTCCTCTCTTGCTCTCCAACCAGGGCCCTGAGGAACCAGAGCAATGGCCCAGAGGCGGTTTCCCAGGATTCCCTGCGACACGATGGGAGGTAAACATACCTCCCGGCTTAAGATCAGCACCGTGCTACACGCTTAGCCAAAACACTGGCACCAGGGAGGAGTGACGGCTCAGCCAGCTCATCGGCCCTGATGTCCTCACACTGAAGGCTGAGGCCTGTGGCCTGGACGGGCTGAGCTGGGGAAAAGGTTCCGTGGGGAATGTTTGTCACTTACTTACTGCGTGACCTCAGGCAAGTTCCGTGCCTTCTCCGTGACCCAGGTCCCTTCTCTGTAAAACAGGCATGAGCATTCGGTGGATTACTCTCTGGAAAATTCTCAGAGCACTGCCTAAAATACAACAAGCACTCCCCCCCTTAAGAGATTTTTCAGTGAATTAGATCAGTTTTCCAATGTGGGTATGAATAGTTTGCTTCTGTGTGAGAACTAGAACATGAAGACCAAGGGAGTAGGGGCTCTGTCTGTTTGTTCACTCTGCTTGGGTCAGTGTTTGCACTTGGTCGTAGTGCTGCTTCGTGGTAGTGCTTACTACCGGCCGGGCTTAGTGGCAGCAGTAGTGCTGCTTAGTGGTAGTGCTTAGTAGTGCTTAGTACCAGTCATGCTTAGTGGCAGCAGTAGTGCTTATACCAGTGCTTAGTACTAGTAGAATGTAGTACTGCTTGCACTTAGTAGGGCTATGAATATGTGTTGGATTAAATGAATGAATGTAACCAATGTTGGTAAAGGACTCCATATAAGCTCTAAAAAACTCAAGGAGGCTTTCCAAGCCAACATGTTGGGCAATATAATTCTTTTTTCTCCTAAATAAAAAAAAATTTGTTTCGAAAGAGAGACGGCATGTGTGCAGGGGGAGAGGGGTAGAGAGAGAGAGAGAGAATCTTAAGTGGGACTCCATCTCACGACTATGAGATCATGACCCGAGCTGAAATCAAGAGTCAGACGCTTAGCCAACTGGGCCATCCAGGCACCCGAGAGCAAAGTGAGTCTTAAAGGCAGATGTATGAGGAGACATGATGGTCTTTGTGGGCCAGGTAGCCAGCACATTCATATCGCTTACTAGATTCTCAGCATTTACACAAATCGACCTATTTAATCTGCACAACAATCTATGATTGCTCATTTTGCAGATGCAGAGACTACGTCACAGAGAGGTTGAGTAACTTGTCCTGGGCCACACAGCGGGGAAGTTGGCGGCGCCAGGATTTGGACTCAAGTCATCAGCCCACAGAGGCTGTGTTTTTAACCACTGCCCTAAATACTGCCTCTTTCAAGGCATGGCTGAGGAAATTGTGGCTACAAACAAAACAACAAAGAGCCACCAAATAAAAAGAAACCATCTCCCACAAAAACATCTAAAGGGAAATGCTGAAAAAGAAATACAGTCTCTCTGGTCTCGGGGCACATAGTTGGAGAACGCTGGGAAGGTCTCCTGCCTTCTCTGCTCCTCAGTTCCCCCTTTTGGACCATGGGGAGGAGACGTCCTCCACCGTCCCTTTCCTTCTGGGGTCCTGGGTTTCTGTGCAGACCCTCCGGTGCCCGCTATGAAGCCAGAAGCCTGCAGCTCCCGTGAAATTTAGGTCACATGGGCTGAAACGCGCGGCTTGCTTTTCAGCAGGACCTGCCTCCCCACAGGCTTCCAACGTGCCCAGCAAAACGGAAACCAGAGAGACTGAACCCTTTTATCAAAGGAGCAACTCTGGAGAAGCTGGGAGGCTGTGAAGCCTTGGGAAGGCAAAATCAAAGGCGAACTTTGAGGAAACACTTTGTGAAGCAAAAGAAAATTCCATCATGCTTGCAAGAGTGCTATCGACTCCACGGAAGGTAATTGACTTGGAACAGAGCGCGGCTGCGTCTCTTCATGTCTCTATGCCGAAAACGCAGACCCAGAAGGGAAGTCAGACAAATACCCAATCTGTTTGTTGGATAATTGGCATAAAGATGTTGCATTTCCCTCACCTCCTGAATTATTTGGGTGCATCAAGGAAAACCCTCCACCCTAAGATTTTATGTGGAAATGCAATTGTAAAGAAAGGTTCTCTCTCTCTCTTTCTCCCTTTTTCCTTCCTTCCTTCCTTCCTTCCTTCCTTCCTTCCTTCCTTCCTTCCCTCCTTCCTTCCCTCCTTTCCATCCATCATCTATTTTCTATCATCTATCTTTCTATCCATCCATCCATCTTGCTATCTAGCTATGTATCTGAATATATATTAGATTCTATTTATCGATCTATCCATCCACCTACCCATCTACTTATCAGTCTATCTTGCTATCTAGCTGTCTATCTGAATGCACGTTAGATACATATTCAATTCTTCCTTCCTTCCTTCCTTCCTTCCTCCCTTCCTTCCTTCCTTCCTTCCTCCCTCCCTTCCTTCCTTCCTTCCTTCCTTCCTTCCTTCCTTCTTCTCTTCCTCCCTATCTATCTGAATATATATATTCCTATCTTTTTTCTTTTCATCCATTATCTACCTATAGCATCTAATATGTATATACAATATAACAAAAGGGAATCTAACATACATCAGGGAGAGAGAATGAGAGACAGTGCAAGAGGGAATCTATGTATCCGACCCTGTGGCAGGCTCTGGGGATGTAGGGAGGTGTAAGACAGACATGGTGAGGGGGCGCCTGGGTGGCTCAGTCGGTTAAGCGTCCAACTTTAGTTCAGGTCGTGATCTCACGGTTCATATGTTCGAGCCCCGCATGGGACTCTGTGCTGCCAGCTCGGCGCCTGGAGCCTGCTTCAGATTCTGTGTCTCCCTCTCTCTCTGCCCCTCCCCCGCTCATGCTCTGCCTATCTTGAAAAAAATAAACATTAAAATCTTAAAAAAAAAAAAAAGACCCCACAGATCCTCACAGAGCCCATCATGTAGGGGATTACAACCCGGCTGATATATACTCAGTTGGAGGATACATGGAGGAAGAGAAGGTGTGGGAGCAGAAAAGAGGACCTAAATCAGCCTGAAGGGTCAGGAGAAAAGGCAGTGGTCAGGGAAGGACCACTGGAGAAAGACACTATCATACAAAGAACATTGGACTAAAATTCAGGATCTACATCTATACTTCCTGTCACTATGTGCTAATGAACATGTCACTCTCCCTAGTGACTTGAGCGTCCTCATGCATAAAATCAACTCAACATCCTTCAAAGGATGTACCACAGAGGCCTTGTTTTGTGTGTGTGTGTGTGTGTGTGTGTGTGTGTGTGTGTGTGTGTGACATTCTGTGAAAGAATGGATCCCTGGTCAGCCAGGTATGAGATACTTGCATGGGATCTTCATCCGTTGAGAATGAAAACTGCAGTTTACGGCGTGATAAAGGCTCTGAGAAGTCCTGCAGTAAAAAAAAAATTGAATTTAACTCTATTCCCAAAATTTATTTGATAAGACATGTTTTTAAAGTAGAATACCAGTACTCTATGATTCAACAGTATGGTTTTTGCAAAATGCAGAAACACAAGCATGTCATTAAAAACATCTTACGTGCGCATGTTACCTTAAATTTTACAAGCATTTTCTTCATAATGCCCTGCTTGACTCTCACAACAAAGTCTGGCAAGGTGATACAGCAGCTCCTCCCTCTCACCTTTTCTCCCTCCCTTCCTTCTTTCCTTCCTCTCTTCTCACCTCTTTCCCTCAAAATTTTTTTTTCCAATGCCTACCTGTACCAGAACTCGACAGTTATAAAACACAAGGAAGTTGTGTTTTATAACACGAGAAGTGATCACCAAAGCAAGAGCTGGAATTAGAGCCCTGGCCATGTAGCCCAGGGGAAAATCTGAGAAGCAGCAAGTCAAGGCCAGTGGCCCCAGAGCAGCCATGTTCCCATGCACCCCTACATTCTGAAGCCACTCCTGACTCCCTTCCATGAACAAGTAACTACTGACTTCTTTGTACGTTCATCTTACCTTCCTACGAAGGGTCACAAATCGAAATCCTCCAAAGGCCAGGGAGGCAGTATACATGAGCCTGACAGGCGTTCACCGGGCACAGGGCAGTAGGGAGGGGTGGGAATGAGGGCAAAGGGGAAAGCCGAGTCCTTCCAGGCGGGGGTGGTCCTGACTCAGCTCCAGCTGACGGTTTTTGTATGGAAATCCAAGCCTGGTATTGCCAGGTCTTTCGATTTTTCACAGGGAGCTCCAAATCTAGATTTTTATGTAAAACCTTCTGATAACTGGCCACCAATTCATTTCTAGGGAGGGCCTCAAAATATTGTAATGGGCTGGATGTGACTCAGAATCCACCTGCTAGAAATCCCTCCCCCCAACAAATATGCTTCCCTCATAGCTTTTGACACCCCTTATTATGCTTATTTCTGTATCTATTTCCTCCCCCACCCAACTGGGTTGTGCTCTCCTTGAGGGGAGGGATTATGGCTTAATCATCTTTCATGCTTCAGTGCCCATCACGGGGCTGGCACGCAGAAGGGGCATCAAATGTTTATTGAATGAATGCTTACATCCGCTCCCTCTACAGCAGCTGAAAAATAAATATATAATCGTTTTTAATTAAAAAGAAATAGGACGAAATATGCATGAGAATCCTATTCTTTGACAAGAGCCAGCTTGTTAAGGGGAAAGATTTGCAAACTATGTTTGCCAGTGATGATCCCGAAAGACTAAAAAAGTTTTCTGGGCATGCGGTCTCGGCTGGCAAAATCTTGTTCTCAAGTTCGGGACTGCGACCAAGGCTCCCTGTGTTTGGATAGTTCTTGGAGCACAAGAAGGTTGCTAGTTAAACCAGCTTACCACCATGTGGGCCCTAGAGGTTCCCCTGGGGAAGAATCAAAACACCCCTTGGCTCACCCCTCACCCTTCGGACGTCGATGTCTGGGAGCGCCTTTCCTCAGAATAGAGACAAAATAATACTATTTACAAAGTGCCTCCCATAAGAAATGAGGTGCAGCGGCCTGAAGTTTTCACCACGGCTTCAAATTCAGAGCCGCACTGGAATCTCGGATTTGGCACAACTACTGAGGTGATCTTGAGCCAGAGACCCGTCCTCGCTGAACCGCCATTTCCTTTTTTAAAGAACGTGGCTATTAATGCTTACCTTGTCGTGTTGTAGCTGAGGGGTGGAAATGCCACGTGTGAAAGTCTGGGTGTGTGATTGATCCTGAATAAACGACAGCCACCATCATCTAAAAAGATGGGTTTCAAACTTCCTTGAAGTAGCTGGACTCCTTTTCACAGGAAATCGTACCTGGAACCCTGATATGGAAAATAGGGCCAATGAGAGATGCTCAGGTTTGGGAGGGTGGAGGAAGCCACATCTCCCCAGCTCCCAGGGCTGGCTTCCTTCATCCTTTGGGGGGAAACTCTGCAGGTCTCTGGGGCTCCAGGGAACACAGTCTACCAGCCACAGGGGTGTTCTAACTACCGCTTTCCAAGACGTGAAGAATTGAGTTTCGGGGGAGGGGTGTGACTTCCTTAGCACACAAGTGGGTCTTCGAAGGAACTGGGACGTGGACAGGAAGCTGGTAGTATGAAAAGATCAACAGAGTGGGGATGAAAAGCAAGGGTTTTGAGGTCTCTCCAGCCCGGTTCCTGGCCTGGGTCCATCCCGTCTGTCTTGGCGATAATGGATGTGTCACGTCCCCTCTGTGAAACTGCCTTTCCCCTCCGTAAAGTGGAGACGATGATGAGTGCCCAATCTGCAGAGCCATTGCCAGAAATAAATAAGATAACAGGGGCACGTGGGTGGCTCCGTAAGTTAAGCGTCAGACTCAATTTTGGCTCAGGTCACGATCTCACTTTGTGACATCGATCCCCACATTGGGCTCCCTGCTGTCAGTGTGGAGCCATTAACGACGGCTTGACCCTATATAGAAATCCACAGCTCACAAAGGACCTTCCTAGTCCCTTCATCCTTAAAACCACCAACGAGGGAGTGGTTATTCTTCTCATTGGACACACACCGCCCTCCTCCCCCCAAGAAAAGAAGAACCTCTAAGCATGTAGTTATTTGCTCAAGGTCACCTGGTACGGGTGAATGGTGGAGCTGGATTTAGATTAATCTTCTGGCAAAGGGTCTAGTGACCTGACACTCTGCCCCATTGCCTTAGAGCCACACCCTCATCTAGCTGGATGGATATGCTTCCCACAAAAGCATCCTGGACCACAGATGTGGCTGATACACGCCATCTGTACTCTACTTCCGTGCTCGTGGCAGACATTACTAATCCATCCCTGCAACCTTTCCCGCTGAGCCTCGAAATCCTTCCTGGAACAGGGCTGTTGTAAACAGGCAGCCATTTCCAACACATTGGTGTTGGGCTCAGAAACAGCAACTCTTTGGCCACCCCCGGGCCCCTGCCCTGGGCAGTCGTGAGCCTGGAACCCGGCCGCCATGCCCCGCAGAACACACAGGGCTCTGGGATGGTTGGGTCACTGGAACATCCTTCTTTGTCTTCTGGCTCTCTGCCCAGGGACACCTGAGAAAAGGAACAGCTATTACAGGAAGAGCTATTTGTGCTTAAAAAATCCTTTATCTAGGTGTTGGATCACATAATTAGGAGCCCTTCCCAATAAGACGGAACACCCCCACCTGGATCGGTGGCCATTGTCCACAGTCTCCCCGCTTCCCAGCTGAATTCAGCTCCCTGCCCACCGCCTGTCCCCAGCAATTTCCTGTACTTGAATTAGACGCTGATGGGAGTCTGTGTGTCCCAAATGGGTCCCCTCGAGATGGATGCTTCTTTGGGGCAGGAGGAGAAAGCGAATCATGCATGACCCCTCGAGGACCAGGAGTTTTGTGCTAAAGACAGTATGGGGTTAGGGGAATGAAGAGAAGCATCTCAGACACACACTTCTGGGTCGGTGGTTGTTGTTCCCGCTTCCTCCCTCCCCGATGCCGACAGTCTTTCTTCGTGTTTATTGTCTGGTTTGATGGGAGAAAATATGGTGCAGAACAAACAAAAGCAACTGCCACTTTAGGATCAAAATGCACGCAGCTCGCTTTCCAGTTATGGAGCTGTCACGAAGCTGACAGTTCTATCATGTTTCTGGGAGTTACAGGCAGCTTCTCCCCAGCCCCCGCAAGGTGTCTAGGTGTGTAAATGTGTGTGTGTGGGTGCGTGCGTGCCAGAGAAAGACAGAGAGGGAGAGGGAGTGCCCACTGTTATGATTGCCCCTTTGCATTCAACCTGACCATTCTCCACCTTCTACCTGTGTCACGCTCCCCAAGCAAAACCTCAGCCCAGGTTAAATCCAAGCGCCGGCCTTTTCCGCATCTGTGGCTACCTAGGTCTACATGGCTGGAGAGCAAGTCCAGCCATCTTTCCCCTTCATTCATGCTCACTAACCTCGCAATCCTATTGCCTTTCCATGATCCCAGATGCTCGAGGACATTCCCAGCACCTCTTCATCCCCTCCAACACTTACTCCTCTGTCCTGGTTAACAACCTTGCTTCCTTTCCCCTGAGAAAACAGGAAGGGATTTTCCCCGCACAGTTCGCCTGCCGTCACTGCACCTGCCAACCTTCCCCAGGTGAACCTGCGTGCCTACCCCTCCGCTCCCCGTGGATGCCCCCTCCTGGACCCTGGTTCCCCACCTCGCACCCTCGCACCTAGTGAAGCACATCACCCCAGCCGTCCATCCCTGTCTCTCTTGAATCTTCAGTTTTTCTCCTTCCACTGGGTCATTTGCATCAGCAAGCAAACTTGCTACAATGGCTCCCTTCGTAAAACAGAACAAAACAAACAAAAAATAACAACCACAGAAAAACTTTCCTTGAGCCCACATCCCACTTCAGCCACCATCTGTTTCTTTAAGGGGGAAAAAAAAAACTACTCAAAAGAGTTGCCCAGATTCCTCTAATTCTCTCTCTCCCATTCTGCCTTGAGCCCACCCCGGTCAAGCAGCCCCCGGAAACTCCTTCTGGCAAGGGCACGACGATCTCCATTTTGCTACATCCAGTGGCTAGCTCCCCGGTTCCTCCTGGTTGAACTGTCTGAGGTCTTTGCTGCAATCAGTCGTTGCAATCAGTTTTTGTCGTAAGAAGTTGCAATCGTTTTAACAAGCCCTCTTCTGCTTGGCTTCCGGGACAAACCCACAGCTGGTTTTCCGCCTCCCTACCTGGCTGTGCCATCCACATCTCTCCCCCTGGTTCCTCCTCATTGCCTGCATCTCAGGACTCGGAGCTCTTCCCTCCTGTGCTCTCTTCTGCAGAGTCTTCACCTACAAGCTCCGCTCTGACAATTCCCACACGTGCAGTTCTCCAGCCCCAGTCTCTCCAAACCTGTAGAGTCCTGCTCAGCATCTTTACTTGGATGTCCAGTAGGCGCCCAGCCTAAGGTGTCCACCTTTCCCGCAGCTGCACCTCCCACATCTTGTCAATGGCAACCCCATCCTTCTAGCTGCTCTGAGTCAATCTCATTGTTTCCTTTTTCTCACTGTTCACAAGCCTGTCAGGAAATCCTGGCCTTCCAAAGAATCCAGAAAATGATGACTTCTTAAAACGTCCACTGCGATTATTCTAGATAATTTTTCCCAGTTTTATTGACATATAACATTGTATAAGTTTAAGGTATACAGCATAATTATTTTACATCTATATTAAAATCAATTCTTTCAGCAACTTGCAAATATATATGTATTTTTATATGCTGTAATTATATACATAAATGACATATAACATTGTACAGGTTGAAGGCTGGCAACATAATGATTATAAATATAAAAGTAGATACATATACACGTTTAAGATCTACTCTTTTCTCAGCATTTAAATATGGAATACAGTTAATGCTAACATCTCTGATTGATTGATTAGGCTCCACACCCAACATGGTCTGGAACTCATGATCCCGCAATCAAGAGTTACACGCTCTACTGGTTAAGCCAACAAGGCACCCCACAGTTAGTGCTAACTATAGTTGTAATGTTGTACATTATATCCCCAGAATTTATTTATCTTATAACTAAAAGAACTAATTATTACTATTTTTTTGCCTAGTGACAACTTTCACCTGATCCCTCTACCATGCCCCTGGCAACAACAAATCTGATCTTTGTTTCTATGTGTTTGGTTTTTATAGATTCCAAATATAAATGAGATCAGACAGTATTTGTCTTTGTATATCTGACTTATCTCACTTAGAAGAATGCCCTCAAGGTCCATCCATGTTGCTGCCAATGGCAGGGTTTCATTCTTTTTATGGCCCAATAGTATTCATATATATATATATATATATATATATATATATAAATACATATATATATATATTTCCATTATATATGTAATATTATATATATATGTATAAAATCACAGTTTCTTTATCCATTCAACTATCACTTAGGGATAGTGATTTCATTTCCTTTGGACAAATACCCACAAATGGAATCATTGAATCATACAGCAGTTCCATTTTTTCATTTTTTTGAACAACTTCCACGCTATTCTCCATGATGGCTGCACCTGCCTGTATTCCCACCAACAATGTATTCTGTACATCCTCACCAACATTTGTTATCTCTTGTCTGTGGCCTTTCCAACAGGTGTGAGGTGACATCTCATTAGGGCTTTGAGTTCCGTTTCCCTGATGATGAGTGATGTCGGGCATCTTTTCGTGTGTCTGTTGGCCATTTGAATATTTTTTGTCTATTCAGGTTCTTTGCCTATTTTTTAGTTAGATTATTTGGGCTTTCATTCCTTTGTTTTCTGTTGAGTTGTATGAGTTCCTTACATATTTTGGATATTAACCCCTTATCAGATATGTGGTTTTCAAGTACTTTCTCCCTTAACCTGGATTACTGTAGTAACCTCCCTATGGTCCTCCTTGCCTCTGTCCCTGTCCCCACATCTGTGCACCCAGCAACCAGAAGGATCCTTTTAAAATAAGGTTCGAATCATGCCATCTCTTGGCTCAATATTCTCCAGTGGTTTCCTATCCCCTATGGATGTCGAGGTGCTGTATCTGTTACAAGATTTCTTGTATACGTGGTTTCCTCTTCCGTTCCATTACCTCTACCTTTTAACCAAGTCCCTATTGCACACAGTTTTTGCAGGGACGCCTGTGTCTTTTCTCACTTCCCAAGATGCAAATTCTGCAGGCTCACCACCCTTTCTGACTCAGTTCCACACCTTTCACACCTTTTTCCTCCCCATTGTGGCTCTGATGCCATCCCCCTTCTGGTCTGGGGGCTTCAAGGCATTTCTGCCCAAACCCTAAATTCCAGGTAGTAATTTTTCCCCATGGACTCTTCTGAATGGAGCATAGACTGTCATGCCTGCTCACAGGAAATTCGTCTTTCCATCTTTGTTGGTAACGGAAAAAGGAAGGCAGGGTGAAGAATGGCTGAGCCCTTCCATTCAGGAGTCAGATGGGGGCTCAGAGTGAGTCCTGACACTTCCTAGCTGCATCACCTTGGGCTGGCAACTTCATCTCTCTGGGACTCAGTTTACTCACCTGTCAAATGGGGATGGGGACACTCTTCCTCTCCCAGAATTGTGGAGGAATCAAGTAAGATTATGAGCATAAAGGAGATAGGTTTTTATTCTGCCCTCCCCACCCCGCATTCACTGTGTGACCTTGGGCAAGGGTCTTTACATTTCTGACCCTCCGTTTAGTTATAAGTTGGGGATAAACATGAGGCTGTTGTTGAGGAGTACAGGAAATCACATATATAGAATGCTAGGCTAAGAGCCTGGTGCATAGCAAGCACTTAATCACGTATTGCCATTATTATTTTTTATAAAGCTTTTGGGCTCAAAAATCATGATGGAATAGCAGTCACCAAGAATACGGGGCCAATTCCTGGAACGTCAGAGTGCTCAAATGAAATACAATGGTATCGGTGATAAAATCTTCACCTGAAGATGTTGCATTTCTGGGGCTTAGAATCTTCTATTTTTCTTTGGACATTTTGCTTCTTGAATAGCACTTCAGAAGCAAGCCAAACTTCTTCAGTTCTGAGGAAGGCACCTGCCAGAGAGCCCAGGGTAAAATATGAAACCCTTCTTCTTCATGCTTACCCTGCCAGCGGTCTTAAAGGGGGCAACACACCGCCCTTTTATCTTCATCTGCAGATGAATGTAAAACACACTGCTTGGGGCATGATGGATGGGGCAGGCTGCTGAACACATCAGCTCCTCTCCAGAAGGTTGAGGCCCCCTTTGTGAAGGCCCATACATCACCGACAGGCTTGCAGAAAAGGCTAGATTTCATCCTGGAGGGGGAGGAGAGAGAGGCTGAGTCTTTTCAATAATTAATTCCATTTAATCTTTTAAAAATTTTATTGTTCAACATATCGTACATACAAAGCAGTGAAAATCTATACAGACAGTTAAAGAATAGTAATAGCATGAATATTGGTGCACTTGCGACTTGGCTTGTGGAATAGAACATTATCAATAATTTAGAAGCTCCTTAAAGAAACCCCTGCTCTAAATTTTGTTTTAATCATTTCTTTGCTTTGCTTTATAGTTTTGGCATCATGTGCACGTTCCTAAATAATGACAATAATGGCGGTGGTTATAACAACAACAAAGGCAAAAATAACAGTAAGAGCTAACATTTACAGAGTGTTTGCTCTGTGCCAGAAACTCTTTTAAGCATTTAGATTTATTCATATTCATTTCTGTAATCTTTACAAGAACTCTTTGAATGAGGAGCTGTCGCCATCTTCAACATTCTGCAGATGAAGAAACTTAGGCACAGAGAGATTAGGTAACTCACAGAGGTCACACAGCGAGGAGAAAGAGGTGCCCACTGCTGAACCCACTGTTGGCTCCAGAGGCCAAGACTATGCCATTCGGTCTCTCAACAGAACATTTAGTTTTGCTTGTTTTTGAACTTTATATACATAGTCTCATAGGCTATGGATTTGTAAGGGATTTTTTTTTTTGGTGTAATATTAACTTTCTGAAATTCGTTGACATGAATTCATGTAACTCGACGTGTTCATTTTTTAATGTTTAATGTTTATTTATGTTTATTTAATATTTGTTTATTTAGATGGGGAGAGAGAGAGAGAGAGAGAGAGAGAGGGGGGGAGGGACAGAGGGAGACAGAATCCCAAGCAGGCTCCATGCTGTCAGTGTAGAGCCTGACACGGGGCTCCATCCCACCAACTGTGAGATCATGACCTGAGCCAAAATCAAGAGTCAGACATTTAACCAACTGAGCCACCCAGGTGCCCCTACATGTAACCATTTTTACAGCTGTGTAGTATTGAGTTATATCCGTTCTGTTGATGGAAACTTGTGTGGTTTCCAGTTTCTCATTTGATCTCTATAGAAATCCAACCATGTAGAATATGATCCACTTGGTTTTGTAGATGAGGTAACTGAGGCTTAAAGAAGAAAAGAGGCTTTCCCTGGGTAGAGCTGGCAAGTACAGAGAAAGGCTTCAAACTTGGAACCACCTGCCTTCCAGCCTCTAGCCCTTCCTGTCCTGAGCTTAGACTTCCATTGCTGAGCACAGATTGTTAAATTTGGATCTGTGGTGTTATTTTAACCACCCCCTGGCCCCAGTTGAATTAGATCTGAAGTCTCCATTGTCTTCCTTCTGGGAGCAGCCATATTCGTCGTTTATGCACAGTGTGTGTAAATGTGTGTAATGGAAGTCCTGAGGTGAGTTTTGTGGATAGAAAGATGAATAAGGCACACAGTTAGCTTCAGGATGGCTCTGATTTCAGAGAGAGAAGACAGACATTCCTAACAATAGTTAACATGTACGCTAGGCCTTATAGGAGAGGGAAATACAAAGGGATCTGGAAGCACAAAGGTGAAAGTGAAATCAGGGAGGACTTCCTGAGAAGGAAACATTTCAGATGGGGCCTTGAAGACTGAATAGGAGTTTTCTGTTAGGTGAAGCAGGGCACTTCTAATGGGGGAGCAGCACCAGTCAAGACTTTGACAAGGTAGGAAAGTCATGGAATATTCAGAGAGCAGAGAGAAGTTTGGGGTGGCCTGAGGGTCAGCTCTGGGAGAGAAGGGGACATGAAAGCTACATGGTGAGTGGTCTTGGATGCCAAGCTGAGGTGTTTAGACATAGTCCTAAAAGCAATGGGGGTGGTTGTCAGTGAGATTTCAAAGCACAAGCATAGCACAATAGGACTTCTGTTTCAGAACCGTCTCCTTGTGCCCAGTGTGGAAGTCGCTCTTGGGAGATAGTCCCAAGGCTTCTCTTTTGAGAGAATTCAAGTCAGGGCCCCTATTCTGACAAGTGCAAAAGGCCTATAAGGGAATTAATAATTCAGATTCATACCTTATTCTCTCCTTCCCAGTAATACTTACCTTCCATGTGTTTAGTTCCTACTCCATTATCTGTATGAGTTGGGAAAAGTGATATCAACTCTCTGTGTTGTGGGCTACCTCACCTATAAAATGAGCATAATAGAACCTCCTAAAAACATAAGGGGGGGGTTAGGACAATTAAAGGAATTCATACATGTAAAACAGTTAGAACAATGCCAGGGACACAGTCTTCAGTTTTATTGAAAGTTTAATGTGATTATCCCTTTCCTCCTCCTTGTCCTCCTCCTCCTGCTCACATTTTCAGGGGACAAAACTAGACTTTGAAGTACATTTAATGATACCGAATCTTTTAAATAGCTCTGTGGAGTAGGTAGTGTATTTTCCTCCACGTATTAGAGATCTAACAGGTTGAGAGAGTTGACCCCTACCACCAGACTCAATAATGGGCTTACAATTGCAGGCTGTGCCTTTTTATGGATTTCCAGCTATGACCTCTCACACCCGCTCTCAGACTAGGACATTGCCCCATGCCCTACCTAAAACGTGGAAATCCTTGGAAATGGCCAACTATTTGTACTCAACAACTCACTCAGCACCTTGGACAGTGACATAAATTCTTAAAGAATTGAGCCCTTCAGCCACAGAGGAGCATCCCCCTTCTCTGCGCCGCCCCCCCCCCCCGCCGCCCGCCCCCCGTGTTCATTCCAACATGACCACCATCAGTCTTGCAATGAATTAAATAGCACCTTCGAGGGAGCCTGGGTGCTTCCTTACTCACTTTATAATTCCATAAATCACTCCCACCCCCTACACTCTCACTTATCTTCCGGGCTAATTCTTTGCTCTGATCACAGTGGGGAGCCCATGCCCAGTTCCTGAACAGTTAATTAAGGTCAAAACTCATTTCTACAAAAATAGCAGTGAGACTGAGGCTTCAGAGTGTACTGTATATCCTCCATTATTCACAAAACGAGTATGTGTGGGAGGGGAACCATGGGAAGATAAGAGGGAGGGCAATGGAAATGATAAAACATGTTGGCAAGCCCACAGGTTAGACCATCAGGATTATAACTGCAAAAATTCTTTGTTGGGATTTCTGGGCCAAGAAATGAGGACCAAGGAAAAGCTTAATTGGTGAGGAGATCAGAGGACCAAGTAAGGTCTGCCAGCGACTTCACACTGCCTCTACTGAATCTGGACACTTTTCCTTAGATGCCTTTCTCTGTGGGACTAAGGAAGGGTTCATAACTGAATAGTATCAATGGAGTGATTTCTCTCTGCTTCAGCTTTGACTAATCTTCAGGATTTGGACTGATTATGGCCACCACGTTCTTGTTTGGATGGTCCTGGGTGTCTTGTAGAAAAAGAACCTGATCTGGAGGCTGGAGAAGTGGGCATGACATCAATGTGGCCTGTTGCCTGACTAGTTCTTCCTCCTTTCTGGGCTTCAGCATCCACATCTATGGAAGGCAGATAACACCTGTGTTGGCTTCTTTGGTGGACTGTGTGGGTCCAAGTGCAATCACAGATGGAACGATACAAGCACTTTGCAAGGGTAAATCAACACAAGGGGCCCCGGCTCCCATGCTTGGTTCTGATCACTAATAATTTAGCAATGATCTGGATGTGTCTTTCTTTCCTAAATGAAGGTGAGATCCTTGAGGACAGGAGCTGTATCTCATTCATTCTGGACTCTTTAGCACCCAACATGATGCATTGTATAGAGTGGTCCTCACTTAATGTTTGTGGAACAAGAGGCAGGATAGACTAATAGGTAAGTGCATGAGCTCCACGGTCAGACACACAGGGTCATGTCCTGGCTCTGCCACATACTAACGGTGGAAGCTTGGGCAAGTCTCTTAGTCTGTCATTTCCAGTTTGCCCATCTGTAAGAAGATGATGGCTCCTCATTGGGAATGGTGGATAAGGCCATGAATATAAAACATTTGGGAAAATTTCTGGTATCTGCTCAGAGCTTAACAAACCTTAGCTAACATATTTATCTTCTGTGTTCCAATTCTTTTGCTGTGGACCTCCAACAGGTTTTATGAGGAAGCCTACAATTGCTAAGAGGGAACTCTGCTGGTTTTGTGTGGCTATTCCAAATCTATTGCAGTATTTCATCAGCCAGTGGATATCCAGAAACAGCAAGTGAGAGTCTCCAGACATGGCAGAAAGGTAGACAGATCTCCATTGGCTCAGCCACTCACCTGCGTTGTGGCCCCATGCCAATTGCTTCTCATTTCTGGGCTTGGTTTCCCAACGGGTAAAGAGGTGGCCAGGACTGACTTCTAAGCCCGCTCTGCTGTTCTAAGCACCACGAGTCATCTCTGTGCCGAAAGGAGGTCGTCCTTTCAGAGACCCCGGCAGCTGTTTCCGGGGAGTGGAATCTAGCAGAACAAGGGACACTTGCTTTGGACAGAGCCAAGATGATCTTATGTGCATCGGTGCTGATGAGCCGCCAGAAAGACACAATTCAAAACAGAAACCAGAGAGGAGTGCCCCACATCTCATTTGGGGAAATCTGAGCCAGAGGGCTCTCTTAGATCCTGCCCCCATTCCCCCAAGGATTCATTTCACTCAGGTAACACATTTCCCAAGCTGATCACTCGCTTTCAAAGAAGTCATCAGTGGCTGGATTTCACAAGGAGACCATTGCTGCTATACTGAAAAGCACATGGAACACATTTTCATTCAGGAAATGGAATCCTTGCTTAGGGAATTGAGAAAAAAAGTGGCTTATCCCCTTTGAAAATTAGAGAAGGTAGGCCAATCTTGGGGTTTCAGCTGTAGAGGGAACTGGGCTGCCTTTGTGGGACCTCAGTATGAAAGGAGAATACCCCAGACAGGACTCAAGAGACTTGGGTCAATTGTGCCTTTATTGTTGACAAGCGATGTGACTTTGGGCCATGGCTTTCCCCTCCCTGAGCCTGGTACTCCGTGCCTGCTTTGACACTGGCTCTCTCTGCCTGAACAGAAAAATAATAGAAGTTGTCCGGGATGGGTCAAACGTACCTACCCCGAGTCCAGGGCTGCCCTGGGTGCTGGATATGCAGCAAGATAGAGTTCCTTTTTGCCCAGAGCTGATGAATGACGAAAGCAGAGGCATAGAGAAGTAGTAGATAGTTGCTTTACCATGAGATAATGCTGGGAGCACAGTTGGAGAATGTACAGGTGCTGGGGTAGGTCTGGGAAGATGTGTGTGTGTGTGTGTGCGTGTGTGTGTGTGTGTGTGTGTGTGTTGGGGAGAGTCAGAGAAGCAATCCTACAAGATGAGCATCAACACTGAAACGTTAAGAAGAATCATCACCAGCCTTTTTGAGCACTTCCTATGTGACAGGTAAAGGGTTATCTCATTTAATCCTTAAAATATTCATTTGAGGCCGGTAGTATTATCATAGTCCTCATCTTAGGGACAAGGAAACTGAGGCTCAGAGGTTAAGTCATTTACCCAAAGCTGTGCAGCTGAGAAGTGACAAGGTTGAACCCAGGCCCACAGGCTTCTGAGCCCATGCATGAAGCAGCCACCACCCCACCCCTCGTAATGTAAGCTGGCCAAGGCCCCGGAGCTCTTGGCGGGGCAAGACAGTGCATGAAAAGGTCTGCAGGTGAGCAGCAGAGCGGTGGGTTGAGGAATGCTGCCTACAGTGGCTGGAATGTAATGTGGCCGTGGGGAGGGTCAAGGAGGCAATTGGTGGCACCCGATGAGGCCAATGAGAAAGGTAAAATGTGGCAGAAGTGGAGACTTTGTCCTGAGGCACAGAGGAGCCACTGAAGGTCTTCCAGCATTCCAGCTGTTGTCAAATTTGCTGTTTTATTGAAAACCCATTTTGGCTATCCTGCTGAGAACGGAGCTCCCGGTGCCGCCTGGGGCCGATGGCCGGGAGACTTTGCCCGAGAGACAGCGAGCTGCGGCCACGGAGGACAGCGGTGCTCACCCACCTTCTCGGGACCCTCACTCGCTGTCATCTTCTCTGCATGCCTGACCCAGCGGGCCTCTGCTTCATCAACACCTCATCAGACCCGTCAGTTAGAAGGCCAGTGCTCCGTGGCAGCCACAGCCAGAGGCCGTGGGTGTGCAGTGGGAAGGATCCCCTGCTACTTCCTGTCCAGTCCCAGTCGTGATTTGTGGGAGGTGACAATGCAAAGAGCAGAAGGTAGCAAACAGGCACTCGATGGATGCAAGTTCCACCGTTGTTTCCCTGCTAGATTGCTTGGTGTCAGTGGCTCTGGAGCCTCAGTTTTCCCATCTGTAAAATGAACTGATCACTGTTTTCCAAAGTATATTCCAAAAAAAAAAAAAAAAAAAAAAAAAAAAAGGGATTTAGAAGATGCTCCCTGGGAAAAGGATCTCGTGACGAAATACTTTTGGGAAAGGCCGCCTGCTATCACCTTATTTAGCAGACGCACATCACACATCAGCACACTAAAGCTCTGACAAGTCCTGTAGGAAAGGCATTTTCTGTCTTTCTTCCTTTTTTTTTTTTGACATTCTACACGTATTTATTTTTTAAATTTTAATTCCAGTATAGTGAACATGCAGTGTTAGACTACTTTCAGGTGTACAATATAATGATTCAACAAGCAAAGGCATTTCTTAATTCATAGGCAATGGCAAAAGTCCATCGGCAATGGACTTTTCTCCTCTCCTATAACACCTCTGAGTATCATATCGAATTGGTGTTCCTGTGGCACTTACAACAAGGATATTTCTTGTTCCTAGGGTCTCTAGTTCAAGATTAAGAGCTCCTAGAGATCAGGGGTGATGCCTCCCATAATCGATGCTGGCCAATAAGGTATTGGATGAGAGGAAGAAGTTCATATTTTTTTCACCCCTATGCAGAACCTAAGGGTAGTCCCTAACTTTTATCTATATTTTACCAGGTACTGTGTGATGTACCTGCTAATTCTTAAAACCACTGATTGATCTGCTACTGTGTGTCAGATTTGGGGGCTGCAGCTATGACTGTTCCCAGTCTCTGAGGGACCGGGAGCTAAACAGTGGGCGCTCTAATAGAGGTCTATACAGAGGATGGGGGAGAATGGGCAACTTTCGCCTGCCTTTCTACCCTTCTCCACCTGCTCTGGCCTCCAGATATGGACTGCATCAGCAGATGCCCTTGGATTTTTACTCCCAGCGTGCCTGCCACTGAAAAGCACCAACAAGATCCTGAGAGTAAAAAGTAAGTGAGTTTGGGGTTTATTTTCCTGGCTCCCTCCCTGACAGGTTCCTGTGAGGTGAGGCTGTCAGGGAACCCTCTCTCTGGTCCTATCCTTTTTTTAAATGTTTATTTATTTTTAAGAGAGAGACAGAGAGAGAGGGAGACAGAGGATCCAAAGCGGGCTCCAGGCTGTCAGCACAGAGCCCGATGTGGGGCTCAAACTCACAAACCAAGAGATCATGACCTGAGCCGAAGTCTGATGCTTAGCCAGCTGAGCCACCAGGCGGCCCTACAGTTCTATCCTTCTTGAGTTTTACTGTTTCACTGCTCCTCCCTTTGCTGCTTTAGGCCTCGGGGGTAAGTAGCCCCAGGGTCACTAGCCCCAGATGCCGCATGATACCCAGTCGGTTTCCTGAAACCCCTCCCTTAAGCCCTATACATTATAACTTATCCCCCCATTGTAAATAACCCCTCATTATTAAAGTCTCCTGATATTCTTCAGTTTGAGGGGGCACTTGTTCTCAGCTGAGACCCTGACTCACACGGCGTGAGCCCAGACAATGGAGCGAGGGGGACACGGCTGGGGCAGGGAATTCACCCTCGGGAGAGGAGGGCGAAGGTCAGCAGAGACTCTATGGAGGCGGGAACATTTGAGCTGGGTTTTGAAGGCTGCATAGGAGCTGTCCAGGTAGCTGTTCTCGTGAGGAGGGACTTGCCCAAACAAAAGCAAAAGGGTAGGAAGAGCCACAGTATCTGGGGGACCGGCTAAAACTTGAATGACACTCTCTTCTTTAAGATCACCCTCCCGCGCCTCTGAAACTGACATCTTAGAAGCTGCGGAGGCCAGCTGTGGTCAGAAATGCTTCAGGATTTCCGCTCAGAGATTTTGCAAACAGTCTGTGCATCAGATCAGCCGCTTGACGATCCATCATACCCACAAGGGTCTTTAGGAGAACTCGAGCCCAACACTTAAAGATTGAGATCCTTTACTTCAAAATTCTGGGTTGTTTTTTTTTTTTTAATTAAAAAACAAAACAAAACAAAAAGGAGACAATCTGGCAGCCGGGGCAGGGATGTTTTACTTCTGTCCATCCAGCTCTGTGAGAATCAGCCCCAGAATTTAGTCTGACGACCCGGGCTACAGAGAGTCCAACGCCACCTATAAATAAATCCTCCCACCTCCCTTCTCCCTCTGCCCACGCCATAGTTCTACAAGGACTTTCAACACTCTGACCCGCCTTTCTCCAGGTTCAGTGTCTGGGAGATGTTGGAGCACGTTTTTGTCTCGTCGTCTTTGTGCAACACGCACACAGCCTTATTTGTAAGTGGGTAGAGGGTGGGTTTGGTCTGCCTCTTATGATCAGAGCTGGCGGGATTTTAAGAGACGGCTCCAGAGAAAAGAGCCCTCTTTGATAAACGATGCCATCCCCGGAAGTACTCAGACCTTCAAAGTGGGCCCCTCATTTTGCCGATGGTGAACCAGACCCAGAGGGTGGTAGGAGTCACACAGGGGCGTGTACAGAGTAAGAGGGGGGCTGGGGAAGAGAAAGGACCAGAATTTGGTGGCTCCCTACTAGGTGCTTTGGAGGGGATGTTTGTGTTCTTTTCATAGTTAGGTAGTTGATTGTTAATTCCCTTTTACAAATGGAGTGATACATAATTGGAGCCATGGGTTGAGATGTCAGAGGCCACATGGCTAAAATATCATAATGGTTCTGAACTTGGGGGCCCCAGAGTCGAAAAGGCACAGGTGCAAATATTAGCTCCACTGTTTACAAAAGGAACAGAGTTACCCACTGACTCGAGTGACCCACGGACTCGAATAATCCCCCTTTCTCAGCTCACAGAATGAAGCAGTCCCATATGCTAGAGGCTTATCTTGATGGGGACAGCTTCCCCTCCCTGTAAGAGAGGCTGCTCTCATGTGACAGATACTATCAGACAAATATAACCATCCTTCTATCTCCGAGCCTGGCATCCTTGGTTAAGCCACCTCTCTGAGACTTCCCATCCTCATCTCTGAAACGAAAACATTGTTTCCTGCATAGAATTAGTGCAATGATATCGTAAAGTGCCTCACAAATTGTAGACCCTCCCTGAAAGTTTCTGCCTGGTTTTGAGGGTTTCCCAAGACCCTCCACACCTTCCACGATTCACTAGGAGCATTTATGGGGCTCAGCACGTCGTCATGGTCATGGCTAAAGTGGATTACAGAGACACAGTCAGGATGCATAGGCAGCTCAGGAAGGGAAGCAGCTTGGTCTGGAGGAATGCACACATAGGATCCTATACCCCCTTCCTCCAGGAGCAAAAAGGCAGCAATGCAGACATAATATTTGTAATGCCCAGGGTAGCCTGTTTGAGACTCAGAGTTTGGGTAGTTTCCTGGGGGCTGGTTGCATAGATGTCTCTATGCAGCAGCTACAAAATTCCAGACTTCCAGAAAAAAAAGCATGGGTTCACCATACATTCCATTGTACACATGGTCCAGGCCCAGAGAATATATCTTATCAGCCAGGGAACAGAGGAAGCACTGCGAAAGCCAAGTCCCCAGGTACCAGCTAAGGACCAATCTCGCAAGCAGGTCTTTCTAAAGATCACATCCCCAGACTGGCAATGTTAAGTCTTTTCCACAAAGGCCCCCTTTCAGAACACTGACACGCATTCTCTGAGTCTTTATGGAGCTGTCACTAAGTTTCTGAGATGAGAGGCTGTGTTTGTGTTGGGGCAATGAGAGATCCCCATCTCGAGGAATTGGCAGTCTAGGTAATGAGAGAGAGATGAGGGGAAAATACCCAACGATGACAAGAGAAGCCTGCCCAGGACACCTGTTGGTTTGGAGACCTGAGCCCCTTCACTGTCTCCCTCTTTGTGGAGAGCTTCCTCCCCAACTCCCCCACCCCCAACCCTGGCACTTCTCTGGTAAGGTTGCCAATCACAGATGCCCACGGGGACTTGCCCAAATTGAGCCGATCACATTCGGTCCGCCATGAATTTAAATTTTGACCAGAGATGCTCAGAGGCAGGAAGTGGGACTGTGTCCCTCATGGCAACATCTTAGAGAGACCTCCAACTCCTGCTTTTATAATCTCTGAAGCGTGCCTGGTGCATAGCCCTCTGGAAGCCTGGGGGTGTCTTCCAGTAATGCCTTGCCCTGGTTCCAACGAGCCAGGGTGGGTTTCTGACACTTAGGCCCTCACGGGAACATGCAAAAGTGTGTCTGGACCGGGAAAGAAGAGCGATGTGGGACACGTAGCAGAGAGATACCCCTGACAGAGTGTGGGGTAAAGAGAGGCGGCATTCAAGCGGGGACCATGGGGAGGGGCAGGCAGCATGTTCTGGGGCCGGGATATATTGGGTTCAAAGGCTCAGGGGTGCGAGGGGGCAGGCTGTGTTTGAAGAACTGGGAAGGTCAGAGTCTGGGGCACCGAGTAGAAGGTAGGAGGGAAGATGGGTCAGCAAAACCACCGAGCCTGGCATGCCGCAGGATGGAATGTGGATTTCATCTTGTAGGCGTCCCCGGCAGGATGTATGTTTCAGAAAGATCATTCTCCCTGAGGGCGGAGGGCTCACGGTCCAGCGAAGGCCATGACCAGGGCCACTTCAGGGCATTTTCATGCTCACGCTTTCTGCCCATCTTTATCACATTCCAGAGTGAGGTAGGGCGGGACCTACCTCCATTTTACAGATGGGAAAAGAAAGGCCCAGGGAGAGGGAGAATGGCATGCCCCGTGGTCAAGCTGCCCCTGTAACCAGCGACTCCAGGTTCTTGATCTGGAGGGTTTGGCACTGCGGGGAGTGAACCGGAGTCTGTCCCTGTGTCCCCTCAGGCAAGCCAGTGGGTCTCAAACTCAACCAATGGAAGGGCCAGGCAAACGACAACAAAAGAGCAAGTTAGGCCCAGGTGGGCAAGTAGGGGTGACGGTTATGGTGAACTGGTGGCAAAGGGGGTGAGTGACCAGATCTCCGACTTCTCAAGAGAAGGTGGAAGTCTGGACTGCATGTGAAATTTTCTTATTTTTGAAGCATTTGCTGGCCAAGCCCAAACATTCTAGCCTACAGGCCACATGTCTTCGGCCCCTATATTAAATATCTACCAGCCCCACCCCTCCCAAACCAGAGTTGCCAGGATTCACGAATAAAATATAAGACGCTTGGTCAATTTGAATTTCAGAGAAACAATAAATAATGTTTCATGTAAGTATATCCCAAGTTTTGCATGGGACAGACTTATGCTAAAAGTCATTATCGTTATTGTTTGGTAATATTCATTTTTGGGAGAGTGCAGCGGGGGAGGGGCAGAGAGAGGAGAACAGAGGATCCAAAGAGGGCTCTGCGCTGACAGGCTGGCAGTAACGAGCCCCATGTGGGGCTCGAACTCATGAACAGCGAGATCATGACCTGACCCGAAGTCCAATGCTCAACCGACTGAGGTGCCCCCATTATTGTTATGTTTTAATCTGAAATTCAAATTTTGCTGGGGTTAGGGTTAGGGTTCAGGTTCGGAACTCTGTGCCCTGCCCGTCCATTTGGCTCACCCCACGGAAGAAACGCACCGGACTGGCTCCATTCGTCTCTACCTCCCGGCTCATCCGGGGCTCGTGCTAATTCTGCGCCTTCAGCAAGAAACCCTTAGTGCTCAGCCCACCATTCCACTTGAGACCCATCCTGTCGCCTTCTCTCACTGCCGTTGATGGATGGGGATCCCAGAGGCTCATCAGAGGCATCCAGGACAGCCCTGCCATGCAGTCGCCACTCCCAGCCCCTGCAACACAATGCCAGGGCACCAAGCATCATCTGTCTTTTGATCTTATGAGAAGGAAGGAAACACTCCTGTGCCTCACAAAGCCCGGGGCTCCAGTTCTCTGGCGCCAATTTGAGATTCCGGAACGGGCTCTTTGCGACCCAGCTTCCCCAGGTCACAGATAAGACGATAATATGCCATCTTACTTGGATGCAATTGCTTGGGAGTGTCCAAACTGCCGAATGCAAGGTTTTCTTTCTCTGCCCAGCACATATACAAAGCCCCCGGTTGCAAAAAGTGTTTTGGGGACAGCTGGGTGGTTGGGGTGTCCTATTTCTCATTCTTTCTTCTAAATGTCGTCCCTGGATGCCTCTGAATGCACTGCCAATGAATGGTCCCACTGTCAGGTGGAGATGAGCAGACAGCAGGCAGTGATTTCCCCCGCTCAGTTCGCTTCCTTTGCTACCCACACATCCGTCCTTCCCCTGCCTCCAGCGAGAAACCCAAATGCCCCTCTGCAATCGATCAAGACTTCCCAAACTTGTTTTTCTACTGGGCATCTCTTTGCCTCCTCTTCCCCTGACTCTGGCCTCTTCTGCCTTCCACCCAGACTCAGCCTTGGCTGAGCCTCTGCACCTCCCCTAAGGTGGGAAGAAGTAAATTGCCCCTAATCTGTTTATAATAAGCCGTGGAACCAGGTTCAAGCTCAGGCCCAAGTGACCCCAGAGCCTTACTCTCTCTAAAACTCCCTGTTTCTCCTCCGGCTGAGTCCTGCAGGACCCGGAGCCAAAAACAGTTGGATTATCCACATGCCAGCTTCCAGAACCGCGATTTAATTACAGCATCGATGCCAAGGGCTTTGAGAGTCCCAGCCTAGGTGTTGAAAGCACAGGAAGTAAGAAGGGCTTTGCTGTGCCTCGGTCTACCTTCGAGAATTGCTCCCGGGGACACATCAAATCTCCAACCCCCTTTCATCTTGCTTTTGCTTCTCCAGCTCTGTAGCCGAGAAGTGTGTGCGTGTGTTTTTTTTCCCTTCCAGATAATTATTTACACAGAAGGAGAATAATTAGCAGCCCAGGAAATCCTTCTTTGTTCTCAGCTCCCTGCCCCTGCCTGCCTCTCTTGTCTAAAGCAGTGCCGCTTGGAAGAAGGACATCAAAGCCTGCTGAGGAGGCTTTCCATGGAGAGGGACTTTCTTTGTCTGTTTGAAAAGCAAAGAAAGACAATCTCCGCTTGTTTGTCTCTGCCCCCTGACTGCTGCCATTTCTCTGGGCCTGCGGCCCCCCTTCGTGACCCCAGAGAGGTTAGAATAACAGATTGCTTCTTCCCAAGTACCATGAGTGTTTTCCTGCTTGGCTTCAATCTGTTTCCGTGGACCCTAAAGGGTCTGTCTTGCCTTCCCAGAAATTGGTAAGGCTGTAAGGGAATGGTTGGTCTGGAGGACACATGCTCAAACATCCCTTGGGACCAGCAGGTCAGGAGCTGAGTGAAGCAGGCACGTATAAGGTGATGGGGTCTAGGGGTGACCCAGAGTACACATGCCCCTCCTAAAGCTCGTCTGTCATTGCTACCTGACAATGGGGACCCAAGGCGGGCTGCCGCCCCATTGTTCTACAGGAGCTGGGTACTTGACCTTTCAGATGGAAATCTCTGAATTATAAAACACCATGCAGGCCAAATGAAGTACCAACAGAAAGGCTGGATTTAGCCCACAGTCACCAGTTTGCAACGCCTGCTCTCCTTATAGATGAAGGAAAGGGAAGCCCAAACCGAAGCCGTACCTTATCCAGTAGCAGTGGTGTGGATTTCCATGTAGATTTCCAGCACTTAACGTAACTTAACCTGCTTGGCACATAGTAGATACCCAAATAGCTGTCAACGAGATAATTAGTAACAATATGTACTTAACACGGATCGCTTATTGTGTTTTAGCAGTATGCTAGATGTCACATGTCTTAGATATATTCCACAGTACTCTTTTGGGTGCAAAGAACAGAAACCCAACTCAAAATAGTTTAAACAAAGAAACAAAGATACACGAGCCTCCACATATAAAGGTGCAGGATCTTTAGATGTGGCTGTATGGAGGTGTTCACCGCAGCTGTCAGTGTGTTTCTCTCCTCCGTGTTCTCTTTGTCTCACTTCCATTTTCCTGAAGGCAGCGTGTTGATTCCATTGCCACATAGGGGCAAGATGATGAAATCGGCCACAGACAGCTCCAGATTTGCGCCTTTCTGGGTAAAACCCCTATGAGGCAAAAGAGCTCCCTGTCCCAAGAGTTGAGCAAAAGTCCCAGGGCTGTCACTCGGCCCAACTGGGTATTGCTTCATCTTTAAACCAATCCTTGTGGCCATGAAGATGAAATGCTCTGATTGGCTACCTCTGGGTCACGTGACGTCACGTAGCGTGCACGCCCGTGTGTGTGTGCGCGCGCGCATGTGCGTGTGCGTGTCGGGGGGGGCAGGAGAAGAAAAGGAGGTGCACCAACCCCATCCACATCCATGACCTGAGGGTGGGGGGTGGGGCCCCCCAAAGGAACAGCAGCGTGCTTTATGGGGAACGAAGACTGGACAGACAGAAGCCGCCGATACCCATTCTATCACTGTTAATCCTTACAGCAGCCTTGTAAAATTGGTACTGTCCCCAGGGATCCATGTCCCTGTCCATCCATCCTCACTTTGAAGTGAGACTTGGGACCAGCAGTATGTCTCTTTTCGGGGGACACCATGCGAATTTTCTCAGAGGATCTCAACTGTGGGCAACTTTTGGCAAGGGTGGGAACAGTTTTGATTGTTCACACTGGGATGGGGATTCTATGGGCATCTCACTGGTACAGGCCAGGGATACTATCAGACATCAAACAGTGCACAGAACAGCCCCCACCTCAAAGAGTCATCCATTCAAAATGTCAATAGTGCTGCAGTGGAGAAAATCTGTACTAAGAGTTAACCACTAAAGAAAGTGCAGGCATGTTTTTCAAAGCAAATGACAGGAAGAAGCCATGACTCCCCTGGGTCTTTGTCCATTTCCTTACAACAGGGTAGAGCACACAGGGGGGCAGAGCTAATTCCTCCTCCTCCTGGAGGGGGCATCCCATATGTTGGTGCCCAATCAAGTTCAAGCTGGTAGGAAAAGGTTGTCATTCATGGGGTCAACTCAAGTTCTAGCAAACATGATCTTTGAGACTCGAAAGTGACCCACTGGCAAGGCACTGGGAAGACCAGAGAAATGAGCATCAGGAAAATCCATTGCAGGGATCAACCTCTGTGCTGGGGTTCAGGACCCTACAGGGATTGGACAGATTGAAACAAGACTAAGGCATCTCAGAGATAGAGATTCAGGCCAAAGTTTTTGAGAAGGAGCAGGACCCTGGGCAGAGGGCACCACGGTTTGCTTATCCATTTATCCATCAATGGACATTTGGGCCACTTCTAGATTTTAGCTATTGCAAATAATGTTGCTGTGAACACAGGTGTACAAATATCTCTTTGAGATCCGGCTTTCAATCCTTTTGAATATATACCCAGCAATGGAATTTCTGGAGTGGGTGGTAATTCTATTTTTAACTTTTTTGAGGAACGACCATACTGTTTTTCGTATTGGCTGCATCATCGTAAATGCCCTCCAGCAGTGCATAGGGTTGCAATTTCTCCACATCCTCACCAACACTTACTTCTGTGTGTGTGTGCGTTTATAGTAGCCGTACTAATGCATGTGAGGTGACATCTCATTGTGGGTTTTATTTGCTTTTCCCTAGTGATTAGTGATGTTGAGTATTTTTTCATGTGCTCATTAGCCATTTGTAGATCTTCTTGGAAGAAACGTCTGTTCAAGTCCTTTACCCATTTCTGAGTTGGGTTTTAGTTGGTTTTTTTGTTTTTGTTTTTGTTTTTGTTTTTTTTTTGGTGTTGAGTTTTGGGAGTTCTCTACATAGTCTAGGTATTAATCTCTTATCATGTATATGACTTGCAACTATTTTCCCCACTCTCTGGGTCACCATCTTACTCCATCAGAGAGTAAAAATCGATGCACGCCATTTTAAATTTTCACAAAGTCCAAATGTCTGGTTTTCTTTTGTTGCCTGTGCCTCTGGTGTTATGTCCAAGAAATCATGATCAAATCTAATGTCCTGAAAGATTTGCTTTGTGTTTTCTTCTAAGAGTTCTATAGTTTTAAGGTCTTACTTTTAGGTCTTTGATTCATTTTGAATTAATTTTTGTATGCGATATTAGGTGAGGGTCCAGCTTTTGCATGTAGCTTTCCAGATTTCCCAGCACCATTTTTAAAAAAGACTATACTTTCCCCATTGAATGGTCTTAGCACACTTATTGAAAATCATTGAACCATAAATGCAAGGATTTATTTCTGGACTTTCTATTCCATTCCATTTCCTGGATATGTCTGGCACTATGCCAATACCACACTGTTTTGATTACTTCAGCTTTGTAGTATGTTTTGGAAAAAAGGAAGTGTAAGTTCTTGAGTTTTTTCTTCTTTTTTAGGATTGTCTTGGCTACTTGGGTTTTTTTAAGATTTTATGTGAATTTTAGGCATTTTTTTTCTACTTCTAAAAAAATCATTGGGATTTTGAAAGGCATTAAAACTGTAGATCACTTAGGGCAGTATTAAAATAGGAACAAAATTAATACTTGAAAAATATGTCTTATGTGAATATATATACCTATATGTATGTGATGCGTGTTTATGTCTCTGTGTGTATGTGTAGTATGTTTGTGTGTGTACATTTTTTGCATATCTGCATGTCTGTGTGTTTGTATATTGATTCAGTCCAACAAGATTATGAAGTGGTTCTCGATCTAAGGCATCCCTGGAACACAGAAGGAAATAATAACTAATTTGCTGAATTACACTAAATGAGCAGAGAGCTCATAGAGTTAAGAGGCTAATGGTTTATCTAGGGTCAGTCAATGAGTAAGTTATATTTGTGCTGATTTGATTATCTCATCTTAATGGTTTACTTATTCATCCAATTAATATATTAGTTCTTCATTTAAGCGTTTAGCATGTCCTCAGTGCTGTACTGCTGCTAAGGATATAGGGTGATCTACAAGACAGGCACAATTTCTTCCGGCATTTATTGATTTGGGAAGAAAGATATTAATGAAATGGCAGCTAACAATTTAACTGATGGCTGCTGTCCTTATTAGGTACTGTTAATTCATCTTAATGAAGTTGGCTGTGTCTGTTAAGAGTCATAAAATTTACTTATATCCACCGTGCTTTCAAGGATTATCTTTGGAATACTTTACCTTCTTCCCAAATTTTTTTTCTTTGATTTGTTAAAATGCTATAATAGGCCTTAAACCCTCAAATCAAGAAATGAATGATTGAGAAAAAGAAAAGTCTGAATTGCCATCACATTATACTCAGACTCTGACCCTTTATGGCTGAGTTGAGCTCTTATAGTCACTGTTTTCACAGATGGCAACCAGAAAGGCTGGAAGGAAAACACAGATATCAAGCAAAATGGTGTTTATGGTTGAGGATAAACTTTAGATCTCAGGGTGGAGGCTAAGGGCAGACGTTATCTATCTGCTGGCTTGAAAAATGGGAAACAGAGTCCCACGTTGACCACAGATGGGAATTGCCAACACAGCCTTGTGGGATACTGTGCAGAAAACTCTATCTGTACCAGGTATCCTGCATTCAAGTCCTGACTTACCCCCTCTTACCAGTGTGACCTTGGGCATGTAACTTCATGTTTTTGGCCACCTCCATGATTTCCTCTGCAAAATGGGGCTCATCATCTTTGCCTGTTCAGAGGGCGGTTTGAATGTCAACAATATTGTCTGTGGAAGCTCTTTTCCAACGATGAGTGGCGGTGAACATGTCAGGTGATGTTTTCATCGTTCTGTTCACGCACCGGATTCTTCTCATTTTACCACTTGTTTGCACCTGTGTTCTTGGTGCTCCTGCCAGTCCACATGAGTAATTGCTGAATTAAAACTGCCACTCAGCTGGAAGGCCTTGGCGTCTCTTGTTTATTAATCTGAATATCTTTCAAGTCAACATATGTTGTTTTCTAGTTGCACCAAGTAAATTATTCCAGGGCTAGAATCAATGATCTTTAGTGTTAAAAGAGTGTCACAGCAGAGAATGCAGAAGTTTGGAGGAAACATAATCATGGCCTAATCCAAGGGGAGGCACAGGGCTGGGTGACCATGTCCTAGAAGCCTGCCCAGTGGGTGTGCATATGACCAATGCCTACAAAGTTGACAACTGTGACCTGTCATTAGAAAGATAAATTTCAGATGGAGGCTATGCTGTGTTTTTGCCATATGTCTACTCCATATTCAACCCCTTGCTTCTATATAGCCCTCTCTCTTTGGGGAACCTGGAACAGGTAGACCAGAATGCCAGCCATGGAGCTTAACCTTGGGGACTACATCCTAAGGATTCAGGGACAGCAGGTGGATTCTGACCCAGTGTGGCATGGCACATACATTGAACCAGAGGAGGCTGTGTTTTCTCCATCAGCTATGTTTCATTTATGAGAGATAAAAAGGGAGCTCAAGATAGCTTAAGCAAAAGTACAATTCAATATGGGGTGGTGGGGCACCTGCTGGGATGAGCGCTGGGTGTTGTATGGAAACCAGTTTGACAATAAATTTCATATTAAAAAAAACAAAATGGGGTGGTGGGATCTATTAGCTTACATTGTTAAGGAGTCAAAGGAATGGAACCAGCTTCAGACTTGACCGGGGGCAGCACTTGGGAGATATTGTCAAGGTTCTGCTCTCTCTCTCTCTCTCCATCTGTCAATTCTTTCTTGACTTGTGTTTCCACTGCAAAGAGTTCTCTATATCTGATGGCCATTTGACCTCCCGGCCTCCTATCACCTAGCAACTCAACATTCCCCGTTGAAACCAGAACAAGTCTTTCTTGAAACCCTTGCCAGAAAAATCCCAAGAAGAATGGCGGTTTGTCCAGTTTAGACCACATTCTCAACCTCAGCCAAGCCCTGTGGCCAGGACTGGGCCACACTGGTCCTGTGGCTAGAGATGGTGGTCCAGGGTGTCACCTACACGGAATGGGAAAGGTCTCTGAACACAGAGAGGTATCCCATCACCAGAAGAAGGAGTGTAGGGGAAGGATGGAAGGTGGACAAAAATAGCAAACACTTGTTATATCAAATAATGCTTCATGGATCCCAGGTCCCATGAGATGATCCACACAGAGAGAGAAGAAGAAAAGAAAAGGGCCCATGCTCAGATAGCTTTGAAAACACTGCTGCTGTCTCAGTTGTCTCGAGAAGTCAGAGAAGAGACTTCTTTACATGTGTTTAACCCAGCATCTCCTAAGATGGTTTGACCACAGATTCTTCCTGTTTTTTCAGAATCAATGAAAACATTTTTAAATGTTTATTCATTTTTTTTGAGAGAGACAGAGAACGAGCAGGGGATGGGCAGAGAGAGAAAGAGACACAGAATCCAAAGCAGGATCCAGTCTCTGAGCTGTCAACACAGAGCCCAACGCAGAGCTCGAACTCCCAAACCACAAGATCATGACCTGAGCCAAAGTCAGAGGCTTAACTGACTGAGCCACCCAGGCACCCCCAGAATCAATTTTAAAAACACCAACTGGATGGGCTAAGGAGGGCCAAGATTCAAAAGCTAAAAGGGCCAAGGCCAAACCGTCTAAGGCAGGAGTGAGTGTGGCATTACAAGACCAAGAGGTTGGAGCTGGGCAGAGGCACACTGAGGGTGTCAGCAGTTCAGAGACGAGCCAAGGACATCAGACGGATGACCTTCCTTGGATGGTAAGGACATAGGGCATGGGTGTGCTAGAGTGGCCTGAAAAGCCAGAAGGTAGCAAGTCTAACAGTGTCCCCCATTTGGGGACCCACCTCACTGTGGGCAGGAGAATGGAGGTGCGTGGTTGTCTGGCGAAGGGTAAGAAAGCCATGGTTCTAGCAAGGACTCCTTAGCTGATGGAGCTGTCTGCCCCCAACACATGGCAGAACCGTCACTGAGAATTCAAAGCAAAATTCTAACAGCTTAATCAAAGCCAATTCTTTTTCTTCTTAATGTTTATTCTTGAGACAGAGAGAGAGAGAGAGAGACAGCATGAGCGGGGGAAGGGCAGAGAGAGAGGGAGACACAGCAGGCTCCAGGCACAGAATCTGACACGGGGCTCGAGTTCACGAGATCATGACCCGAGCCGAAGTCAGACGCTTTACCGACCGGGCCACCCAGGCACCCCCATCAAAGTCAATTCTAGCAGGATTGGCTAATCCTGTGAAAGGGATGTGAGAGACGGAATTTGGTACAGGGAACTGGTTACACAGGCAATGGAACAGCCGAGAGGCTGGAGAGACCCTGAGAGAAACACAGCAGGAAGCCCCTGCCTTTCTTGGCTGTGTGTTCAAACTGGGGAGAGCCCCGCAGAACCTGGTATCACAGTGGGCTAGTTTGTCAGAACGTGGAGCCACGGAAAGGGACACGGTTGCTACTGGAGATGCTGACTAGAGTGTGTGTAAAAACGCCTCTTCTTTCCTCTCTCTAACCCTCTGTCAGTGCCAGCCATTAGTGGACCCAGACAGAAGACAGCTGACCCAGAAGCCTCAAACGCACCGAGTGTAAGCCCTTTTGCAATTTCCTGCTTTGCTGAGCAGACCAGAAAAAAAAAGGGGAGAGAGGGCGTGGACCAGCACAGAACCCGGGCTCCAAAATCCAAGATACGCTTCCCAGATGTTCACCTAGAGCAAGGAATCAGCAAAGTTTTCCTACCAAAGGTGCAGGTAGTAAATCTTTTAGGTTCCGCAGCCCATTCAGTCTCTGTTGCAACAACTCAACTTGGCCCTTACAGTACAAGGCAGCCACAGACCACATGTAAACAAATTGCCGTGTTCTAATAAAGCTTTATTGACATAAACAGCCTTAGGCTGGATCTGGCCTCTGCCGGTATGTATAAACCCGGGAATATATGAGAGACAGTGATCATTTTTGTACTTGACACGCACAAGTTGAGGGCTTTGCTCCTCCCAGTAGGAATAGAATCCTGGGCAGTCCAGATCACGTGGGTAATAAAAAAAAAATTAAGAATATCCTTATGCTTGGGGCACCTGGGTGTCTCAGTCCAACTCTTGATCTCCGCTCAGGTCATGATCTCACGGTTTGTGAGATCAACCCCTGCGTTGGGCTCTGGGCTGACAGCACAGAGCCTGCTTGGGATTCTGTCTCTCTCTCTCTCTCTCTGCCCCTCCCCAGCTTGTGCTAGCTCACCGTCTCTCTCTCTTAAAATAACTCTATAAATTTAAAAATATACATTCTTATGTTTAACACTGTTTCTCCCAGGATTTTGATTTGCAAAATCTTTCCTAGGCTGTCACAACAATCTACTACATTGTTACCACGTGTGTCTTTACCATGCGCCAATCTGTTGCAACCTGGATCTCCACACCATCTTCAGCCTTCTCTAGGACAACATGTAATTTCCCCTCTGAGAGCCCCGGGCACAAAGGATGCTGGGGCAGCAGGAGGTTGATTTCCAATTGAACATAATGAACCGCCAGTCAAGAGCTGCTCTCTCATTGGCTTGAAGAGGCTAATTCTGTCTCTGGAATTGTGAGAATAATTTTCTAAAATGCCCCCTCTTGGGGTTTGTAGATGGATTTAGGCAGGCAGTGGCAATGTATTCAAGTTGGAACTGGTCCAAAGTGGTGCAGACTCAGGGAGACTGTTCCCTTTCCTAAGCTCAGAGCACAGCCAATGCCTGGCCTGACGTTCCCCCGCCTGGGGAAGAGGCTCAGTATTACACTCTGATGCATCAACGAAATAGAATTCCTCCCTTGAAGACAAGCTTCTCTAGAAAGCCTTTGTTTCTTGGCATTCCCCATGTAAATAGAGCTACTCATTTTGGCATTTGTGGATTCCCTCTCTTCCCAGCCTGGGCTGTTTTAGACTGGGTGCCACATCATCTGCCTTGACCTCACATATCACGGCCTTTATCCCTCTGTTCTTTTGATGTCCTTAGTTAATGCCCCCAAGATTCATCGTCCCAGTAGCCATGGTGCTTAGGGGGGCGTGTAACAACAAGCAAGACACAGACTTGCTTGGTTGGAGGAGTCTTGATGGAATTTGCTGGCCACGTGACATCAACCACCCCCGGACATCAGTATCCTTGTCCAAGCCAACTTCAGAGAGGGAAACACAGTTGTCAGCACAGAGCCTGATATGGGGCTCGAGCCCATCACTGCAAGATCATGACCTGAGCTAAGATCAGGAGCCAGATGCTTAAGTGACTGGGCCACCCAGGAGCCCCAGGGCCGCTATTGTATTACTCTTTCCTCTTAATTCTATTACACTCCCTTTGACCATGGCCAGCTGTATCAAAGAGGGGAGGAGCAAAGAGAAGAGCTATCTTGTCTAGAAGTCTTGAATATGGACAGCCATTCATATTTCTTACCTGTTCCATCAACCATCAAATTCTAGCACTGTCCCGGGGTTTCAAGCCTGCTTGGGATATTCTCTCTCTCTCTCTCTCTCTCTCTGTCCCTCCTCCACTCACTCTCTCAAAAAAAACTTTAAAAAATAAATATAGGTTATTTATTTTTGAGAGAGAGAGAGAGAGACAGAACCCCAATCAGGCTTTGTGCTGTTAGTTCAGAGCCCAATGTGCAGGGCTCGAGCCCACTTTCCCTCTCAGTCTCAGCTTTCCTCTTGGTCAGGTCGCATTTCCCTGCTCCTTGGTTTCATGCACTCACAGATTGCTCTCATATTGTGTTCTCATATTGACTGGCTCCAGCTACTCACTTCCCCTCACCTGCAGTCCCCTAAAGGTGGTCCCCATCCCTATTCCCAATCTGGGTTTTCTTGACCTTGAAGCAGGGTGTGGGCATCAACTTATACCCTTGCGTATCTGTCTCCAACAATCACCAGCATTGAAATGGATCTTTCCAGGGCACATGGGTGGCTCAGTCAGTGGAACGTCTGACTCTTGATTTCGGCTCAGGTCATGATCCCAAGGTCTTGGGATCGAGCCCTGTGTGGGCTCTGCACTGAGTGTGCTTAAGATTCTCTCTCTCCCTCTGCTCCTCTCCCTGACTTGTGTACCCTGAGAAATGGATCTTTCCTCGTACTTTGGAAGAAGTTATTTGGGGCTGAAATAATTTTTGAAAGCAATGAAGTCTTCCATAGCAGATACAGTTGATTGGGAGTGTTTGCCTGTAGCCACATCCAGGCTCTGCGGCAAAGAGTTCCGTTACTGATTAATAATGTCTACAGTAGGCATAGGCTGGGAGAGTGGGGACATACGTGCTGCTTGTCTACTGTCCCTATGGTAGGTGTTCAACTATTATTTCTGAAGCCGAGAGGGAGTATAAAGAGCTCAGGACCCAGTGTTAGAAATGCTAGGATTTAAAATTACCATTGCTAAGGCACCTGGGCGGCTCAGTCCAGGTGACTCTTGATCTTGGCTAAAATCATGGATCTTGTAGTTCGTGAGTTCGAGCCCTGCGCATTGGGCTCTGAATTAACAGAACAAGGCCTGATTGGGATTCTGTCTCTCCCTCTTTCTGCCCTTTCTCTGCTTGTACTCTCTCTCTCTTTCTCAAAAATAAACTATATTTATTTTTAAGAGTTTTTTTTGAGAGAGTGAGTGGAGGAGGAACAGAGAGAAAGAGAGAGAGAGGGAGAGAGAGAATCTCAAGCAGGTTCTGCACTGTCAGCACAGAGCCTGGTGTGGGGCTTGAACCCATGAACCGTGAGATCATGACCTGAGCTGAAATTAAGAGTCGGAAGCTTAACCAGCTGAGCCACCCAGGTGCTCCTAATATAAATAAACTTTAAAATATTAAAAACAGATTACCATTGCTACTAATTAGCTGCATTGATACTGAGCAAGTTTCTAATCCTCTCTGGACCTCTATTGCCTTAATATTAAGGGAAAAGTTGGGACCATAACAAAACACTTAACCTGGAGCCTCCGGTCTTGTGGAAGCTGGTGAATTGCTGGACAGTCCTTATGTTTGAAAAAGACGAACAAAAAGACAGTAGCATGTAATGGTTAAGAGTGACTTTGTGGCCAGAGCAAGCCAAATTTGGAGCCTGGTTGGGCAAGTTTCAGAACTCCTCTGTGCTTCAGTTCCCTAGACCGTGACATGAGGACAAGCTCATGATGGTCTAGTAAGGGTTAAGCAAGATAAGATTTGTCAAAAAAAAAAAAAGAAAAGCAAAGAAAAGAAAAGAAGCCCTTAGCTGGGACCCAGGCGGGATCCAATAAATCCTACTATTGATATTATTATTAGGTGAGATGGAATGGGCCACGTATCTCTTAGAGGCATCCTATGAACTGAGTCATCACTAGTTCTATAGATCCATGGTTATTCTCTGGGAAAACACATCCTTTTTCAGATAATTAGGGCAGTTTGTTTTGCTGGCTACATCCTTTAGACCATGAGACCCATGGGAAGGGGGAACATATCAAAGAGCCCTCTGATGTGGAAAAGGCTGGGGACCCCAGGGATGGTTGCCCTCCAAAGCCCTTTCTTATTCCAAACGTCCGCTGTCCTCCAGATGCCGGGCATGTGTCTCTACAGGGCTCGGCACACAGGCAGCCCTCTTGGCAGGGGGGCGAAGCCATTCTGAGATTTTTCTGTGCTGTTCTGACTTCGTGTACAATTCGTGTCCCCTGTTGGGCCAATTACTGACTTAAAGTGTTGTTAGGAAAAGGTAAGCATGTTCATTATGTAGCGGTGAGCCTGCGGGCCCCGTGGATTTCTATTGATGCTGTTTGAAAAAGCCATTTTTGCCTGGTCTCTTTGTGTGCATGTCACCAAAGGGTCTCCAGAGCACAGATTCTCCCTGGTAGCTGTCCACCTTCCCTCCCCATGCCCGTCTGTCACCCTGTCCCTCTCCACAGGGAGCCGCCAAGACAGGAGCGGCAGGGTATGGATTGCGGAGTAGGAGGGTACAGTTATTGGTGGTGGAGATGCTAAGGACTGTAAGATGACAGGATGGCAAGAACAGGGAGGCAGCAATTGATTTATCGAACCTGCATTCTTATGGCTCAAACGGAGGGGAGATCTCGTGATGCCATAACGGTGGGTAAATTCAAGGAAGACACTCAAAACCATCAAATAAAGCAAGAGCTCTCCTTTTGTAAAAGGCAGACGAGACTAGGCGCGAGCATTTCTGGGTTCTGGTGATGGTCTGTTTGACCTTGAGCAAGTAATCGAACCTTTCTGGCTCCTAGCTTTTTCTTCCAGAAGTTGAAATTGTTTGGTAAGATCATTGTGTTTCCATCCAGCACCTACAATCTATGGGGTTATGATGCCATGAACCGGAGCCAGTGGAGAAACTGAGCTCTTCGGCGGGTTCCTATTTTAGCTTCATAGAGACCACTCTCGATACGTAAAACAGAACCTCAACTGACCGCAGCTGACGTCCCAGATTTGCAAACACCTTAGGTAAATCCAGATCTGTTAGAGTACGGGATGCAAATCGCCAACCCCTTGGAATACTATTTACTCATCTCACCAATCAATCTTTTTTACCAATGTGATAAATATTTTATTGCAAGAAATGCATACCTAGGTGCTTTTTATTAATCCAAGTCTGCTATCAATCAGGGAATAGATTAATGCCTTCACTTTACTTTTCTGAAGCCTGCAGAATGAGCTCATCTCAGGGGTAGGATTAGCTCCTCCAGGAGTGTGGAAGGCTTTCTGCATCGTCCAGCCTACCTGACATCTGAGCCCTCACCTCAACAGGAGCCTGCTTCTCCAACCCAGAGACAAAGAGGCATGTGTGAATCCTCTCCTAAATTGCCTCTCCTGATTTTGAATTTATTTTCTCTTACCTTAAAAAAAATCACTTGTTCTAGGGGCGCCTGGGTGGCTCAGTCGGTTGGACATCTGGCTTCAGCTTAGGTCATGATCTCAGGTTCATGGGTTTGAGCCCTGCGTTGGGCTCTGTGCTGACAGCTCAGAGCCTGGAGCCTGCTTTGGATTCTGTGTCTCCCACTCTCTCTACACCCCCGTCTGCTTGTGCTCTCTCTCTCTCAAAAATAAATAAATAAGCATTGAAAAAATCACTTGTTCTAAAGTATGAGGGCACAGGTTTCCAGAGGTAACCTTATGGAGCCCAGATTTCTCGATTAGCTAGAAGATTACTGTGGGGTTTCTCCATCTCCCTTGCCTCCTTTCTAGACTCATGGTAAACAAACAAAGAGTGGCAAAGTGCTTTGATCCTCTTGGCAAAATGATGGCAACAATCTCCATGATGGCTTTCCCCCTTCCCCAATCTCTAAAGGGAGAGGTTTTCCTTTCTCAAGACAGCGAGGCCCTCTCTCCTCCCTAGAATCACGAGCATCTCAGTGTTTACTGAGTTAATATGACAATGGTCTCCTTAGCAACCTCACTGCCACAGGATTAGAGGAGACGAGCCCTTCTTCAGTGCTCTGGATTACAAAAAAAACAAAAAACAAAAAACCCAGCCTAGATCAGGACATGGCTCTTTCCAACATCAGTAAACAGAATAAAAGGAGGTTGCAAAAAAGTAGGGATATAAGATAGTTCCTCCCCTCTGTAGCGAGGGAGGGCTGTTATGTTACACCGTGGTACTCCGTAACTAAGGGCCCAGCACACGGAGGATGGTCGGCCCCATCCCTAAATGAACTTGGTGTTCCGAAGAGACAAAATGTTGGGTTTTAGAGAATGTGTTTCTCTCAGCTTTGATTGAGGCTCAGTGATAATAAATGCAAACTCCTAGCGTGGAGTCTGGCACACCCCAGGTGGTCACTAAGGATGCCTGATGGGTGCAAAGAGCTTCTGATATACTAGATTATCTGGTGTAGAAAGACAGGGGATCAGTCTGCCTCTGTCAGCAGTCGATGCTTAGCATGGAGCCTGGCACATGACTGATGCTCAGAAGTCAGGGTTGCTCAAGTGCCCTTTGTATGTGCCATTACATCATCGAATCCTTGATACACCAGAGGAGGCGGATAGCACCATCACCTTACGTTTTACGCAAGAGGAAAACGAGACTCTGAAGCCAAGTCTCCGGACGCGGGTCCTGAGCGAAGCGGAAGAGCCGAGCTCTGTCCCCACGTCCAGTTGATATGGCGCCGTAAGCTCTCACCTCAGCGACGCTGTCTCAACAAACAGTTGCTCTTTCTCTGGGCTCCGTGAAGAACAGAACAAGGCTCGGTTTCTCTCCGGTGCCCCCAGCCCTGTTGGCCGGCCAAGCTGGAAGGAGCAAGCGTGATGTGGGGCTTCCCCTCAAGGAGCTTTCTGCATCCTTGCCTCTTTGCAGTCCTGCAACTCTGCCCGCCCGCTCTCTCTGCCATCCTGTGCCCCGTGAAAGCCGTCTCCAGACTTGATGCTCGAGCGATCCGCTTGCCACACGGCTCATTCGAATTCATCCAGGAGAGCTCTCACTCTCTGTTGCTTTTCCAACATATGTTTATCCAAATTAATCACAGTAACAGGGGATCGCACGTCCCTGGCATGGGGCTCCGCTGCCTGGGCAGATTTTCCTGGCAAGGAACCCGAGCACACAGAACTCGGGGAGCGGGGGTGGGCACGCAGCTAATTTTATTGAGCCCTGGCAAGGTGCTGACAGCCTCCTTCCACAGGCGAGGATAATGGAATAAGGAGGCAAAAATGCAGCTGTGAACATCTGGGTGAGGCAATGTAGTTCAGGACACAGGTTGTTCAGTGGGAGCCCCAGAGGGGAGGTCGTGCCACAGAACTGTTCCCTGGGGCGACAGAACTTCTGTATGATCCTGGGACTCCCTGCTCTGGGCTGATGTTAATCTGTGACCTGAGGAAGTAGCGGTCACCCAGACTAAAACCCCGGGAGACAGCCGGGGATTCTCCCCTTTTCCCAACCCCCAAGTCCAGTTAGTTTCTGGAACCTTTTGTATCACCTCCTCTCTGTCCAAGTTCATGCACTACCATCTCTCCTGTGGACTTTTGCAATAACGTCCCTAGTGTCCCCCAGCCCCTCCTCACGGCCCTCTCCAGCGTATCATCTCCTTTACAGCTGGAGCGCTTTTCTTAGTAGAAAACATGCCATTTCTATGACCTGAGATTGCATTCTAGCCCTCTACGCAATTCTTACGAGTTGGCACGTTGAGACGCGGCTTTCCCCCAAGGGACACGCTCCAGCTGCCCGGGAAAAATTTAAGTAGCCATGATTTTGAGGTCCACTCCCAAGAGGGTGAAAGGTGCATGGTCCATGTTACACACAGCCCCGCATTAACGCAGATCACACAAGCAAGGTGCTAACCAGGATGACAGGGAATTAGAGCGCGGACTTTCGACACGGACACACACGGGTGTGAATTCCAGTGCTGGCACCAGCCACGAGGCCACAGGCAAAGCGCTGAACCACATTTCGCTCGGGTCCCTTCCTCTGCAAGAGAGGGATAGGAATATGACCCACCTTCGCGGCTCTTAAAAATCGTGCAAAGCATCTCATGCCGTGTCTTGCGCACAGATGTGTTTGGCAAACAGCAGCAAGGATGGTGAGGGCAGTTGATGATACGGGTGGCAGCTGCCACAGCATAACCCACGAACATTCGGGGGCACCGCGTGGTCCAGTTTGGGTAGTGCGATGTTCCAAGAAACACAGTCCAGCAACCAAAAGGCACTAGAAAGCAATTCCAGCATTTACTCGCCAGTCTCAACGAGACACCCAATTCATAAATCACAGCGCCATGTTTAAGACTCCTTTTCCCAAGTTCTCTTACTCTCCCATTTGATAGCGGCCCCCAAAGGGCTCCCCTCCTTAACCCCCCTGCAGTGCTCAACTCCTAACCAAAACTTGTCCTCTCCTCCTTTCTTTCTTTGCTCACTTTTTCCCTCCGTGAGAAATCCCTCCAACCCCACCTTTGGCCTCGCCCAGCTGAGTTCTCATTCTTTCCGCCTATGATGAATGTTTGGGAGGCCAGAGGAGGGAGGGTGTGAGGGGAGGCCAAGCAAACAGTGGCAAAATTTTCCGTATTTGGTGAGGGGAAGGGGGGGCTGATCATATATACCTATTATCCCCATGTTTCACCTTGAAACGGCAACCTTGGTAACCAACTCTGGATATCGAGATGACCTTTTTTAGCCTATAAAAAGATAATGTGTGAAATTACCAAAACCATTTCAAAGCATACTGCAGCCAAGTTGGAAGGATTCCTAGCACCCCAAACTATGCCTTTCACCCTAACAAGCCAACGTTGAGCACAGCCAACAGTGGAGAAGTGTGAGGGGAGGTGTCTAGTATAGTGGAAAACAATGCCAGCTTTAGATTTTACCAATACCTACTAAACACACACACACACACACACACACGCACGCACGCACACACTTAATCTTTTTGTTTAACTTTAAAAATTCATCCTACAGGGGCACCTGGCTGGGTCTGTTGGTAGAACATGTGACTCTTGATCTCGGGGTCCTGAGTTCGAGCCCCACACTGGGCATGGAGCCTACTTTAAAAAAAGTTTAGGGGCGCCTGGGTGGCTCAGTCAGTTGAGCGTCCGACTTTGGCTCAGTTCATGATCTCGCGGTTTGTGAGTTCGAGCCCCGCGTCGGGCTCTGTGCTGACAGCTCAGAGCCTGGAGCCTGCTTCTGATTCTGTGTTCCCCTCTCTCTCTGCCCCTCCCTCACTCATGCTCTGTCTCTCTCTGTCTCAGAAATAAATAAACATTAAAAAAAATTAAAAAAAAGTTTATCCTAGAAATGACCTCAATCGTGTATCACACGGTGTATTCCAAGATATTCATCACAACATTGCAGAAGCAATGGCTGGAAAGAACCTAAATGTCTGCTGAGGAGGAATGGTTAAGGAATTCTAGATGATTCACGTGGTGACATATTCTGATGGCCCTCTTTGGGCCGATACAAGTAAACTTCCACAGTGCATTTTTAAGTACAAAAAGTAAAGTACAAAAACAAAAGGAGTAAAGCACAGAAACGCTTATTTAATATGCTCTAGTTTATATTTTTTAAATTGTATTTTACCTTTAAAATTCGTGTCTTTTGCATTTATGTTTGCTTAGGCTTAAAAAAAATTTTTCGGGAAAGATTAACAAGAAATCAGTGGGAGTAGTTTACCTCCGGCAAAAGGACCAGGCGTGGAAGTGAAAAGGAAACCTTTCTCATTGCATATCTTTTGGTACTTATTTTTTCCACAGGCGGATTTTACTTTATAATGAAACCTTTTCTTTTTAGGAAGAAAACTGCACTCACTTGTGGACGGACCTGGATTCAAATCTCATGTCTTTACTGCTTAGCTACGTGACTTCAGCAAAGCAGTTCACCCGTCAGACCTCCGTGTTCCTACTGTAAAATGGGAACAACTATCTATCTATATCGTGCCTGGTTCTGAGAATAGTGATGCCATGTATTCAAAATACCCAGCATGCATCTGGAAGGTAGAAAATGTTCAATACATGGCAGTCTTTCTGCTTCTGTCTGTCTCCAGCCCTTGTTAATCATACAAGTCCCAGGCCATCTCTGTTCCCAGGTCTCCTGTCTTCACCTCCTCCTCCCTCAGAGCTATACCTGCCCTTGAGTTTAATAGCTATCCAGATTTACCTTCACGGACTCTCTCCTCAACATAGTTTGTAACCTTTCCCAGAAGCTTTTCTAGCCAACCTTATCCAACCTCAGACCCTGCAATGAAACCGTTAGCTGCTGGCCCCCTTATTATGGCTCATGAGCAAAACAATAATATCTAATATTTATTGGGCATGTTCTATGTGCCTAATACTATTCTGACACTCGATTCATGCAAATATCCAGAGAGGGTAAAGATCATTATTGTTCTCATTGTGTAGACCGGGAAACTCAGGGTGAGGCCTCGTGAGGTTAAGAAACTTGCCAAGAACTGGAAAGTGGTGGAAGTGTATTATCTTCTGAATTCCTACTGTACCCTATCCAGAAAGTTCAGATACGGTAAGACCTGGAGATCTCCACCTTGTCACTACCGTTTAGTAACGCTTCCCCATTCAAACAGATTTGTTCTTCTCTTCCTCGTTGTCTTTCCAACCAACGCCCACAGAATAAGTAACTGCAGAAGGGAACCTTAAATAGCTTCTCCAGACGGGTGAGGCGTGTTGAGGTCTGAGAACACTTCTGGCCCACCGTCTACATGTCAAAACTTCCGAGGAAGCCACCCTTCCCCCGTTAGCCTGCCAGGGTTCCGATTGGACTCTGGAGCCTGTGCTGCATACTTGTGGTATATAATTGTGCTACCATAGGCGTGTCTGTGAACCCATTTCCAGCCACCGATAAATGGCTCATACCACCCACACGGCCAACCCATGTGTATCCTGCAATTCTGCAGGAAGGATTATGCATTGAACGAAGGCCCATCAATTTCCGTGTACCCACTGAGGCGGCCTGATGGGTGGGGTTCACCCTTGTTTATTTATTTCATAACCTAATTTCCCACCGGAGGTACTTGGAGCTGTTTTTCTGAAGCCGTGTTTTGCAAGAATTGAAATCCACTCAAGCATCGATTCAGAATCGCTTTGTAGAGACATCCGCACTTTAAATACAGAGGCGCCCCGGTATTTGATCTTGGCTTTGCAATGCCGAAGAGGGTCCGCCACTATTTTGCCCTTGCTGTCTACCAGCCACTGTGTCTATTATTTAACATGCATTTTCACATTGAATCCTCAGGGCAGTTTTGTGAGGCAGGTACTGTGGCCACAGGTGAGGAAACAGAGGTTCCAAGAAGTGAAGTGACATGCCTGAGACCTGTGGTCAGAATACAAACTCAGGCCTCTGGCTTCCCAGCCTCGAGATTATCTGTGTCTCCATTTCGTCACTCATTTATCCAACAAGGACGTGTGTTGGTGTCTCCCCGTGCTGGGCGCTGGAAATTCAGCCTTTGAAACAAGACAGTCACAACTCTGCATCATGGAAGCTTTATTACATTTTGTCAGGAGCGCATTATGCTTGCAAAAGAACCATCGCCTTTTATTTGCCAAGCACTTTAAAGTTTACAAAATGCATTCGCACCCATTATCTCATTTCGAATAAATTTACTGTACTCCCTGATGCTTAAATAAATGGTAAATGAGACCCGTGACTTTGGAGTAGCCTGTTATTAAGAGTGCACTCTCTTCTACTCAATCTTTCCCAGACTGGAGGCTTCTGTTTACTATATGGAGGCAATTGCATTGAAATTAAATTACTATCCCTCCTTCATTCACGTCCCTCTCTGCTTTCGACTGCTCATAAAATCCTCCTTGGGTCTCCAGATTGGTGACTTTTGCTTTCTCTTGCCATTGGATTTGGATGAACATGTAGGTCTCCCAGTACTGGGGACTGGGCGTCAGCTTGGAGACTTACAGGGTTCCATCTGATGGCTCAGAACAGCCCCCGAGCTGTCAATTCCCCTCTTAGAAGTTTGTTAGTCCCCTGACATGTATCCATCCATTCTTTTTCAGGTTTCTTTTCTTTATAGTGGGGGACATAACAAGCAAATACTCTGTCAAACAGTTGCACATCAATGACGTGTCTATAGCCCTGCTGATCATGATACAGAACTGAGATTTCTTTTTTCAGCCAGGGTAATAGGGAGCCATGGAATGGTGGATCCAGGTTACGAGAGTCTATCCATTTCTGCACTGCTTTCCTCTCTGCTGATGAAGGACCCTGAAGACAGACAACAGGAGCCCTGCTCTGCCCTTCACTCTGTCCCTGAGAATTCCCTCCAAGGCTTCTATCCCCAGCTAATGATAATAATTAATAATAATACATGTAAATCTAAGCCTTGATTTTACAACCTGGGGGTTCACAATACATTTATCTCATTAGTCTTGAGTTTGGGGGTTCTTCTAGCCTGTGCCCCTGTAAGTCTCTGTAGGGCATTCATTTAGCAATTATATTTTGAGTGCCTGCTCTACACCAGGAGAGCATTCCTGTCCTTGTGGATTTCACTGTAGTGGTGAAACAGACAACACATCAGCAGACCAATAACTAAAGCACAGGCTGTGATTCAGGCCATAAAGAAAATAAACAGGGAGCGAGGTATAAAACGACCATGCAGAGTCTGCTTAGACTCTGGAAGGAGGGGGCATTTAAGCAGGGGTCCAAGGGATGAGAAGGAACCAGACACTCAGGCTTCAAGGGAAGAGCGTTCCAGGCACAAGCAAGAGCCTGGGAAAAGGATCAGACATAAGCAAGGAACTGACAGGAAGCCAGTGCTGTAGGAGTTGGCGAATGCAAAAGTTGGATCAGGTGTCAGAGAGGCAGGTAGGGGCTGAAGAAGCACTACTCAGTAGAAAGGTATTATTACCATCTCTGGATAATCAAATTATTACCATCTCTGGATGGTCAGATTAGGAGTAGAAAGAAGCAGGTGACATTAATTTTAATAATATATGTGATTTGACCCAATACAACCACAAAATTTCTCATTTCAACTTGTAATGCACCTACAAAATGATTAGTGATACTTTTTACATTTTTTGGAACTATATCATTGTAACCTGGGATGTATTGTATGCTTACAACACGTTTCAATTTGGACTATGGTGGCTACCATATTGGACAGAGCATGGCCAGATCGTGAAGGGTCTTGGTACTCAGTGGCATCAGTGACATCCCCTTCCCCACCCCCAATAGACCACACTTCTCAACAGTTCCGCCCCTCCTGTAGTTTTCTCCCACAGTAAAATGGACTAGAGGGTATTATGCTAAGTGAAATTAATCAGAGAAAGACAAAAATCATATGACTTCAGTCATATGAGGACTTTAAGAGACAAAACAGATGGACACAAGGGAAAGGAAACAAAAATTGTATAAAAACAGGGAGGGGACAAAACATAAGAGACTCTTAAATATGGAGAACAAACAGAAGGTTACTGGAGGGGTTGTGGGAGGGGGGATGGGCTAAATGGGTAAGGGGAATCAAGGAATCCACTCCTGAAACCATTGCTGCACCATATGCTAACTAACTGGGATGTAAATTTTAAAAAATAAATTTAAAAAAATGGGCCAACTAATAGACAACAGCAGAAGTGATGCGGGCCTTAGGAGTTCAGCAGCCTCCACCTTCACCTCTTACAATGCTTGCTCTTGGACTTGGCCACCATGCTGGGAGGAAACCCAAGCATGTGAGTAAGCACTATGTGAGTAATTATATTACTATGTGAGTAAGCAGCTATGTGAGTAAGATCGCATACAGGAAGACATGGGCACCCAGCTAATGGCCCCAGTTGACCTCCCAGACAGCAGTCACCTCTAACTACTCGCGAGGCGAGGGAGCTCATTTTGGACCTTCCAGCTGTCCCGGGGCCCCAGCCCATCCCACGTGAAACAAAAGTGTGTAGTCAACCTATGGAATTGTGAGAAACAATATATGGTTACCTTAAGCTGCTCAGCGTTAGGGTGGTTTGTGTTGTAGCAGGAGAGAAGAAAACACTGGGGTAACGGTGTTGTTTTCTCATGGGTGTGGGATGAGGAATTGGGGAAGTATCTTGACCAGAGGTGTGATTTGATCTGACTTTATGTATATATGTATGTATTTATTATTTTAGTTTTTCAGTTTTTAGAGAGAAAAAGAGCAGGGGAGGGAGCAGAGGGAGGGAGGGGGAGAGAGAGAGAGAGAGAGAGAGAGAGAGAGAGAGAGAGAATCCCAAGTGGGTTCCATGCTCAGTGTGGAGCCTGACATAGGGCTGGATCCCACGACCCTGGGCTCATGACCTGAGCTGAAATCAAGAGTCGGACACTCAACTGACTGAGCCCCCCCAGGCGCCCGATTTATTTATTTATTTATTTGGCGGGGGCGGGGCTCCCATCTTTCCCCAGTGAGAAGTGAGGTCTACACCTGTTGAGAGCCGAGCTAACTCATCTTATCAGTTGCCTGTTGCCACTGCAACACTATAACAAGCCTCCACAAGAGCCCAGGGGTCTACAATGGTGAGTGCTTCTTGCTTGGTGCCTGGGTGTTGGCTCTGCTCTGCAGGTCATGGCTGGACTCTCTCGCCTGTCTGTGTGTGGTGGTCATGGGGGAGCACTGCTTGTATCTGGCCTCTAAAAGAATTATCTGTCCGGCTGCAAGGTGCGCCATTACGTGACAGCCTCCAGCTGCTGGTACCTTCAGGATCTCCCTCAGCTTTCAAACCAAGGCCACATCCTTCCAGGACACCTTCAGATAATGACTGAACACAGTAGGGTTCTAGAGCCTGGCTATTTCTGCCCAGTGCTAGACTACTGTAAAGGGAAGTCTTTGCTCCAGAGCTCCCTTTGGGGTTGGTTGGGACCCCATCAGAGGTGTATCATGACCTGAGGCTCTCTGCCCAATCCTGCTTCCTTCCCATTATTGCTTTTCACAGATGATACCCTCAAGAAACACCTTGCACTCCAAGCTTCATTTATACCTCTGCTTGCCACACAACTCAGGTGACATGCTGGCCAGCTGGCTGCAGGCTGGTGTTGGATGGCCTCGTCTAGGATGGCTGGGGTGAGCTGGTGCTGTGCCATGTACTTCTCCTTCACTAGAAGCTCAGTCTGGGTGTGTCCCCATGACAACGACAGAGGCACAGGAGAGCAAGCAGTACGCGCAGGACCCCTTGCTATGGACACAATGTTTGTGTTCCCTCAAAATTCTTATGTTGAAGTCTTAATCCCCCATGTGACTGTATTTGGAAATGAGACCTTTATGGAGGTAATAAGGTCAAGTGAGGTCATGAGCGTAGAGTCCTGATCTGATAGGATTTGTGTCCTTCTAAGAAGAAACACCAGAGAGGTCTTCTCTCTCTCTCTCCCTCTCTGCACAAGGAGAGATGGTGGCCATCTTCAGGCCAAGAGAAGAAATCCCAGAATGAAACCTACATCACTGCCACCTTGACATTGGACTTCAGCCTGCAGAACCATGAGAAATAAATCTCCACTGTCTAAGGCACCCAGTCTGTGATATTTTATAATGGTGGCACTAGCTGATTAAGACACTTCTTGAGACCTAGGCTTGGAACCGACATGCTGTAGCTTCTGCCTCATTTAATCACCCAAGAAACTCACAGGGGGAAGGAAGGACTTCATGTGGAGGGAAGAAACTCCAAGGTCAATGATGAAGCAAGGGGATGGGGACAGATGAAGACCTGGAGCCATCCTTACAATGCACCATACTCGTTACCATTGGACAAACCATTCCAGTGACAGGGATGCCAGCCTTGAGGCTTTGCCCACGTACTTCCTGTCTCTTGATGTCTTTTCTTCGTGTGCTTGAACATTGCATTTTACCCAACTTCCAAAGGCTATCCTAAACCCTCTTCTTCTGTGAGGTCCTTTCCGGTCACAGTCGCTGTGTCCTGTGTTCCCTGGATTCTCTCTGGAGAGGAATTGAGACTATTCAACATGCAAGTCAAATGCAAATTCAAGGCAGGTCTGCTCGGCTCCCATATGAACCTCTGATAAGTGTTTGTGGAACAAACAACTGAAGGAATGAGAAAAACGCAACAAGAAATCTACCTAAGAGTCCTCCTATGTAAAAATTAATATTCATACCTATTGTATGGAATTTCTAAGAAGAATTAAACAAGACACTCCATGTGAGGCATTTGACACATCTCTGGTATTATTATGAGTAATCCCAGTCCTAAATATAAGAGCTAAAACAAAGACCTGCTGGTAGGAAAAAAAAATAGGAGAATATCTTCATGACCTTTTCGGCAGGCAAAGGTTTCTTTGAAATGGTTTAGAAAGTACGAATCACAAAAGGAAAAAAAAAAAAAAGAACGGAGCTTCACCAAAATTAAAATTCCTGCTTATCAAAATTCACCTTTAAGAATATAAATAAGCAAGCCACAGACTGGAAGGAAATACTGCAAAACATACATCTGACGAAGGATTTGCACCCAGAATATATTAAGAGTTTGTACAGCTTGGTAATACGGAGAAAAGAAATTCAATAATTAAAAAACACAAATGTGAGCAGAAGCTTCCTACAGGAATATATGCAAATGGCCAATCTGCACATGAAAAAGTGCTCAATGTTATTAGTCATGAGCAAACTACGAATTAAAATTTTTTTAATTTTTTTTCTTTATTTTGAGAGAGAGAGAGAGAGACAGAGACAGACACAGAGCATACGAGTGGGGGAGGGGCAAAGAGCGAGGAAGGGAGAGAATCTCAAGCAGGCTCTGCACTTCGGAGCTTGAACCCACAAACCGTGAGATCACAACCTGAGCCGAAGTCAAGAGCCGGGCGCTCAACTGACTGAGCCACTCAGGCTCCCCCCAGTTGAAATCTTGATAAGATACTACCAAACACACACCAGCATGGCTAAAACCAAAGGACCCACACCATCGAATGTGGGTAAGAGTGTGGGGGAGCTGGGACCCTATCGTGGCTGGTGGGGATGCGACATGGCACAACCACTTTGGAAAACACTTTGGCGATTTCTCAAGAAGTTGAACATACACTCGCCCCGTGAGTCACCAATCCTTTCTGAGGTGTTGATCTCCAAGAAATGAAAATAAGAATGTCCATGAAAAGCTTTGAGGACCAATCTTCTCAGCAGCTCTTTTCATAAGAGCTCCCTAGGGGTGCCTGGGTGGCTCAGTCGGTTAAGCATGGACTCTTGATCTCGGCTCAGGTCATGATCTCACAGTTCACGAGTTTGAGCCCTGCATCAGGCTCTGCTGACTGTGGAGCCTGCTTGGAGCTCTCTATCCCTCTCTCTCTGCCCCTACTCCACTCGTGTGTGCATGTTCTCTCTCAAAATAAATAAACTTTAAAAATATTAAAAAAAATAAGAGTTCCTTAAAGGAAACAGCCTAAATATTCACCTACAGGAAAATATGTTAAAAAAAAGATTATAGTATATTTAGACAATTAAATATTACTCAGGGGAAAAAAAACCCATAAATGACTGATTCATCCTATGACATAGACGCATCTTCGAAATGGTTTGCTGAGGGAAAGAAATCCAAGCACACAGAAAAGGTATATTTTGCGTGATCTCATTTACACGAAACTCTGGGATAGGGAAAACTAACCTGTGATGATGTAGATCAGGACAGTGGTTGCTTGGGGATGGGGAGGGAGATTTGACCAGGAAGGAGCATGCGGGAACTTTCTGGGTTGTCTAGACATCTCCTTTTGATAGGAATTCTTCAAAACAGACTGAACAGGGCACTTCAGAACTGAGCATTTCACTGTATGAAATGTCAATCTCAATCGGGTAAGAACCATGAGCTATTGTTAATATCATTGCCATTATTGTTTTTCTGCACTGAGCCCCTCGCCTGATGCTTCGATGTCTTGTCTTGCACTCAGAGGACTACGAATGCCATGGTGGGGCAGGACCCTGTCCCGCTTACCCCTGCTTGGTTCTCCAGGGCCCAGCAGAGCACCTGGCACAAAATAGTAGCTCAGTGAATATCTGCTGAAGAAATCCATGAATGAACAAAGGCGCGCGTTGGAAGAGGGGGAGAGCAGTAGCGAAAGGCGTGGCTGGCTTTTGACAGCGGAGCTGGGAGAAGTGCAGCTGCCGGTATTTACAGCCCTCAAGCCTCTCCGTTCTGGTTTGCTGGACAAATGGGGGCTCCGTTAACACTCGTCTCTGTGTAGTTACAAGACAGCCCGGAGGCTGCCTGGGAACTAATTCAGCATCTCGAGGAAATCATTTGCCTTTAGAGAAGAAGATGTAAATATTCCCCACTCGGGTGAGCAGAATGGCTCCACTGGGCTCCCAAAAACAGTCCTTAAGAACATCCTCTAACTCACTCTGGAGGGTGGGAGAAGGATTCCGGGAAAGAAAGAGTAGCTGGCAGCATTGAGGGCTTACTACGCTTCCCCATGCTTTGTCTTCTTTACTCCTTGTGTTGACGAAGCCACCAAGGGTCACTGCCTCCGTTTCACAGATGAGAAAATGGAGGCTCAGAAGTGTCCCAGGCGAGTTGCACTCTGCAGGGATTGGGATTAGCGGTCCCCACACTGGTCTCCCTGATCCCACTCTTGTCCTTTGGAGTCTTTTCTCTACTCAGCAACCAGGGTGATCGCCATAAACCCCAGGTCAGCTTGTGTCACAGCTCCAAACACTGGAGTGGTTCTACAGTGACCGCCTTGTCCTGGTTTGCCTGGGACTTTCTTGGTTTGAGCACTGAAAGTCCTGTGTCCTGGGAGCCCTCTCAGTCCTGGGCCAGGTGGGATGGTTGACCACCCTAATGGCTTCCAAAGCTTTCTGAGTTGGAGCCAACATGTTCACAAAGTCCCATATCACCTGGCCCCCATCACCTCTCTGACCGTTTCCACCACTCCTTGCCCCCTCACTCACCCCTCTCCAGCCATGCTGACTTCCTTGCATTCATGCTGCCACCTCAGGGCCTTTGCACTGATTGTTCCTTCTGCCTAGAATGCTCTTCCCCATTTAATGGTTGGCTCTCTCACTCCTATCAAGCCTTTGCTTAAATCTCTCTCTCTCAACAAGCCTTGCTCTGCTCATTCCGTCTAAAATATTCCCCCACACCCCCTCTCAATGCCCCCTAGACCCCTCCCCTGCTTCATTTTTTTCTCCCCCGCCTTTTCATTAACTGATGCATTGCGTGTGTTACTTTCTTCTCTTGTCTACCATTTGTCCCTACTCCCAGCTAGAATGTAAATTCCATGAGGGCATGCATGTCTTTCTATCTGAGTCACTGTTGTATCTCGGGGGCTAGAACAGTGCTTTATAAATCAACACACAGCAGCGCTTTATGAATCCTGGTTGTGCGAATGAACTGCCTTGGCATCACCCGAGTTGGGTCCTGAGCTCCCGGTTAGGTGGGAGAGAGCAGCGAGCGCACAGAGGCTACAAGCCGGACTATAAATGCGACGGCAGAGGGACACGCAGGCATGTGGACACTGTGGCAGAGCCCCCACGAGCCCACCTGAGAAGTCAGGGAAGGCTGAGAACGGAAGGAAGATGGGCCACAGAGAAGGTCCCTGCAAACCCCTCCCTGCTCACTCTGCTCTTCAAACTCCCCTTGGGGACTTCCGTGGCCAGCTCTGGCGGGCAGTGGTTCACGGTCTGTGGTCCACGGTCTGTGAGCCGTGGCACCCACCTGGCTCCCACTAAGACACCTGATGAACCACCAGCAGCAAGAATGATTTAGATCTGTCCGGTGGCTTCTCATGTTATGGCAGTTTGGGATAAGCCACTCTACCCACTAGGCATGGAAATGGGTTCCTTTGACGTCAGGAGAGCCGCTGGGCACTCATGGAGCCGTCTCCCCATCACACCCCTTCCTTCAGGGATGCTGCTTGAGATCAGAACTGACAACAGCGGTGAATGTTTGGGTAGGGGGGTAGGGGGGTCACTCACGCTGGGTAGGGGGGTCTCTGCCTGTGTCAGAGCCAGAACACCCTGTCAGCCTCTCCCCACCCTGGCCAGGCAACCAGGTCGTGAGGCCCGGAGGTCAGCCAGAGAGCACTGAACCAGGGAGCTCTGAACTCTGATCGCAGCCCGTTCGTTGCTAGCACGGTCCTCAGTTTTGTCACCCGTAAAATGGGCTCAGTAGTCCTTGGGCGGATGCTTCTGTGGGCCAGACTAATTCCCAAACTGGGTCTCCTCTCCCACTGCTTATTATCCAAGGCCTAGAGAGATTTGGTAAAGTGCTTGAGGTCACAGCTTTAAAAATGGCAAAGGCAGGCGTAAACCCAAACCTGTTCCCAGTGACTGGGCCCCATGACCTCCAGAGGGAGCATGCCCCCAGGGTCTTTCCACCTCCCGCCGCAGACCCTCGCAAGGACAATGAGGGGCAAGGTGAGTCCAAGGGCTTTTTTGGTTGTTGTCTACTTATTTTGAGAGGGGGAGAGACAGAATCCCAAGCAGGCTCCGCGCAGTCAGCACAGAGTTCGCGCAGAGCCCGATGCGGGGCTCGAACTCACAAACCGTGACATCGTGACGGGAGCAGAGACCAAGGGTCAGATGCTCAACCAACTGAGCCAAGAGTTTTTGGCAAATGTAGCCACATCTCCTGCTACCCTTTGCGGCCAGCCCAAGCAGGAGGATTACAAGCTTTCAGTTATGGGAGATGGGAGATGGGGACTGTTTACGTAAGCCACCCCACCGAGCCTTGCAAGCTGAAGGCGTGTGGTATGAGCACGATTTTACCAGAGCCCAGAAAGGGGCTACCGGGCCTTCATGCAGCTAGTGATAAAGCAGCATCTGAGTCACTTGTATATTCTTTCATGTATAGAAGGCGTGGGGGTGATTGACAGGGCAACAGACCCCCCAACACCTGCCTCCTAGAAGTGATGCTGAAATTTGACCAAGCACAGCACCCAGCTCCCTGCAGACCTATGAGGAGTGGGGAGCTATCGGCGGTTCTTAACAAACGGTGACACTGCCTCACCTTGTCACCAGGGCTGCTGCTTTGCATCTGTCACCATGCTCTGAAGGCAGCTGCCCACCCTGACAGGTAAATAAGCAACTGGGACTTGGTGGCAGGGGGAGGGTGGGAACAGAGCTCGGCTGCCCATCACCTCCCAAAGACAGCAGCGGGAGCTTGGCTAAGCCATTAATCACATCTAGAGCCTTCCATGCTATATCCGACATCCTTTGGCATCTGCGTCCCCTGGCTGCAATTTCTACCTTTTCTTGTTTTTCCCACTTAACGATCCTTGGCATTAGGAGAAGAATGCAAACCCTCAAGTGCTCAGCCCTAAACTGTGCAGATGGCCAGGAGCCTTGGGACAGAGCTGGGTCCCTGGTGGCCTGCAGAACGCTCTGGGCAGGGCTGAGGTGGTGCAGATACAGGGAGATGTGACCTGTAGCAGGCAGATAACTGATGGGGGATCAAGTGATGGAGGCATGGCCAATGTGTAACTCCAAGTTCATTATCAGTCTTCCGAAAACCGAGAGTCTCATGAAGGCAGCCCTTTGCCCACCCCAGCCTCAGCTTTATCCTCTCACCTACAACAGGGCCCGGGGCGTGGGGTGGCAGGGAGGTCCATAAATATTTATTGAATGAAAAGAATGTTAACTGGGTCTTAAGCTCAGATCTGCCATTGAGTGTCTTTGGACGCATCTTTTCCTTCTCGGAGTCTCATTTTCCTTTCCTGTAGAATTATCTCAAGTCCTTCTTCTCATCCCGAGACTGGAGGGTTGTTTTAAGACCCAAGCACGCTGTTGAACATGGCCTCAGGGCATGGAAACCAGAGGAGAAGTTGGGGCTGGCCACTTAACCCACTTGGATCCATGCCTCCCAACACCCTCACCTTTGAAAGAGCTCTGGTTATGTTGGTGGGGAAGCCACAGAAGGGCGTGGCTGTGCACACGGAGCCTCAAACTCGGGCACCAGTGCTTTGAGTTCCAGACCCATTACACGGATGAGTGAAGGGAGGGCCCGGAAAGAAGGGAAGTGGCTGAGGGCACACAGGGAGGGGATGGCAGAGCCCAGGACGTGAGCCATTTTGATACAGAAGTGGTGGCTTGGGTGGTGTTTATTGCGCTGGGTCCTGGGCTGAGTGAGGGTCCGCTTGGGAACTTCTGCAGTTGGCTTGCATGGAGGAAGGCCACATTGGGCCAGCACCTTCTGCGTCAGGCTGTGTCGAGTTGGGGGATTTGCGGGGCAGGGGGACAGCTGACTTCTAACAAGCATCTTCGGGATTTCTGTTTCCTGCTGAACAGCGAGGAAAGCTTTGTGGTTATGACTTGAGCTTAACATTTTTGGGTGCACTGCGCGCACATCATTGAAGAATAATGACTGGTCTCTCCCTTACCAAAATGTCCTTCATAAAATAAATGCCCAGGGGTGTCTGGGTGGCTCAGTCAGTTAAGCGTCGGACTCTTGGTTTCGGCTCAGGTCATGATCTCACGGTTCGGGAGTTCGAGCCCTGCGTCTGGCTCTGTGCTGACAGTGTGGAGCCTGCTTGGGATTCTCTCTCTCCCTCTCTCTGCCCCTCCCCTGTTTATGCCCTCTCTCTCTCAAATAAATACATAAACTTAAAAACAGTCTAAAAATGAAATGAAATAAAAATTAAATTAAAGTCCAGTAAATTTTTAACAGGGAACTCAGCAAGATAATTTCATCTTTGTTTTCCCTTATCGCACTTCGCATTCTCTGACAACAAATTTATTTTTTTGCTTACTGTCTTTCCAGCTAGGATTTTGCCTCTAAAAAGGAAGAGGGGTTCCTGCTCGCCATGGATCCCCCCTGTAGGGGACAGCGCCTGGCACTTAGCAGGTGTTCAACAAATATCCGCTGAATGAGGAATCCTGCGGGCACAGGAAGAGAGGCTCACGGAAATGCCCAGCTTCCAGGCCCTAAAAATCTCTGCAAAACCCCAATGCCAGGAAGGCAGTGCAAATCTTTTCTCCAATTCCATAATTGCTTTCACTGGGGGACCCAGCCGGGAGCTTGGGACATACTTTTCTGATCACTACGTGAATAACGCTTGCTCTTAACAAATGAAATTGCCACCTACTTTCACACAGCACGTGTTTACGGGCTGAATTATGATCCTTACAAAATGTGTTTGGGGAAGGAAGCCCTAATGCCCAGTACCTTAGAATGTGACCTTATTTGCCGATCGGGCGTTTAAAGGGGTGAGTTAAAGTGAGTTAAGTTAAAGTGAGTTAAAGTGAGTTAAGTTAAAGTGAGTCCTTTGGGTTGCTCCAATCCAATCTGTCTGGTGTCCTTATAAGAGGAGGAATTTTGGACACACAGAGATAAGCAGGGATATGGGCTGAGACAAAAGGCTGTGTGAGGACACAGGGAGAAGGCGGCCATCTACAAGCCAAGGAGAGACCTCAGAAGAAACCAGACCCACTGACACCTTGATCTTGGACGTCTAGCCCACAGAACTACAAGGCAGTCAATGTGTTGTGTAAGTCATCCAGTTCATGGTACTTTTTTTTTTTTTTACAGTAGCCCTTGCAAACTAACACACAGAGGGAGCTCCAATTGGCTATCCCAGAGGAGCCCTAGGAACAGAGGTGCATTTGGGGCAGGACATAGTCTATGCTGGTGGGACTTTAAATAGGGCAGCATTGGCATCCCCAAAATGGGCATAAGCTAGCAACTGCCTTTGCAAGCACGGAATAAGAAGTGTATTTATCTCTCAGGACTTTTTATAAAGTTGCAGTGAGATGCACATATAAAATGCTTAGCCCAGTGTCCAACACAGTATATGAATAATAAGCAATAAATAGCCTATAGTTTTAGTATTTTAAGACTTCAAGGATGTTTGAAGAAGCAGGTGCCCAAACTATAGACATGCCTGGGGGAGTGTGGTCTGTGGTACATGTGGATATTTGCGTTTGGATGGTAGGGCTGTATACGCGAGGAGCTGTATAGGGGCCTGTGAGCACATGTTCACAGGGATCTAGAATGTTGATATGGGCACGCATTTGTGGGGATGTATTCATGTCAGTGTGTCACATGCATTCGAGGTGTGTAGGTTCATTAACTTTTTTAGTGGCTCATTCATTCATTCATTCATTCAAAATTTCTTGAATGCTTGGGGCACCTGGGTGGCTCAGTCAGTTGAGCGTCCAACTTCGGCTCAGGTCATGATCTCGCAGTTCGTGAGCTCAAGCCCTTCATCAGGCCTGCTGCTGTCAGCACAGAGCCCACTTTGGATCTTCTGTCCCCTCCACGTCTCTCTGCTCCTCCCCTGCTCATGCTTGCACTCTCTCTCTCTCTTAAAAATAAATAAACAGTTAAAAAATTATCTTGAACGCTTGCCTACCCATATATACAAAATGTAGACAGTAGACAGACAAGGGGGCTATGATGGGAGGATTGAGGGAGAATGGAGACAGAGCATTTATTTCAGTTCGATGTATCAGGGAAGACTTCCTGGAGGGGGTGACACTTGAGTTTGACTTGGGCAGGTGAGGAGGAGCAAGGCCATTGCCTGGAGTCATGTAGGGGGGAAAGAAGTGTGCACTCGAAAATACGGTTTGGGTTGAGTCCATTCCTTGGAAACTTTCTACCCGGACTGCCCCCATTCGAACCTCCAGAGTCCCCGGGGACAGGATCACAGAACAGAGAGGAAGCACAGATGCCAAGCAGCTATCACTTTATTTTGTACAGACCAAGCAAGCTGGGATCCCCATGCCTGAGGGATATGCCTCCTGCTGGGGTCTTCTTGCCTCTTGAGTGCAGCCATGCTGGCCGGCTCTGGACTCAGGGCCCCTGGGGAGGTCTGGCTGGTCTCTCTCTCTCTCTCTTTTCTCTCTCTCTCTCTCCAGACAGTTGTGGAGTCAGGAAGTCTTTGAGGACAGTCTATCTCAGGAAGCTGGAAACAAACGCAGGTCAGAGCTGATCGATGGGATACAGGCAGGCTGTTCTGGGGATGGAGGTCCTGCGATCCCATGTCCCCAGGGGACATTCCTGCAGAGACACCACCCAGAGGGATGAAGGAGTGCAGGCAGCAGAAGGGAAATGAGTGGAAAGAAACTTGGGATGGAGCTGCTGAAGGGCCAAAATGTCCAAGCACAGCACAACCTGACCCTTACTGCCTCCGGCAGCTGCTGGGCCCTAGGCTAGGGGTCTCTGGCCTTCACACTGGACACATGGTGTTACTTCGGGTGGCTTTTAGTAGCCCCATTTTCGAGCTGCGGACACAGGTGCTTGGCAAGTTCACATCACGTGCCCAAGGTCGCAGCCAGCTACAAGGAAGAAGTGAGCGTTGAGGGGCTTGCTTGGGTTCTGAATCCCACAATACATTTGCTCAGGGGGGACAGGGCTGTATCGTTCAGTTCACGCCTCCAGCGTGGATGTCAGGGTGGAGGATATTTTTTGGCAAATGCTCCTTTACCACGGTGAGCACTGCTGGGAGGGGGAAGGACTTGAGTTTAAAAAAAAAATGGCAGAGACAAGATGTTCTGTGATGACTTCGGCTAAGAACTGTTCCCCTCATGGACGTGTGCCCTTTACTTGGCCTTTGAAACTGCTTTCCGTGTCCCCGAGAGCATAATAATGTAAATGAATATCACATCTCTTCCCGGTAATTGAGAGCAGAGAGAAGGCCATGTTAAGTCAAATTAATTTGCTCTGATACAGTCCAAGCCCATCTCCAAGGAAGGGGCAATGGCTTTTTGATGGGCTGAGGGTGCCTCTCGAAGTAGCAGATCTATGAACGTGGAGGCCAGGTGGCTCGTTTGGGTCCAGGAGGCCTCTGGAAGGAGGGCTGGGGACTGAGACGAGGCACCGGCGAAGCACCTGCATGTGACTGCTCTGTTATACTGGAGCCTTGAGCTGTTTCAAGTTCAGTGACTAAGAGATTTATGGAGGCCGCGGGTTATTACTAGGGAGGGGGTTTGCCTGGTGTCTGAATCCAGAGGGAGGTTCTTACACCTTCTCCTCTGATGCCAAGTTTCCCCTAACTGGCTTTGCATTTCAGCCAGGAGCCGTGAGGTGCCCTGAGGCTTGAGACGTGCCCAGGGTCAGGGGCTAGACTGCCTTGGGCAGAGAGCACTGAAATGGGAGTCAAGGTGGCTGGGTTGGAGGCAGACTCACTGGGCAGGGGGGGCTCGATCTGGGGTTTTCCCTCATTTGTTCACCAGTGAGGGTCGGGGTCTGGGAGTCCCAACATCCCTTTACGTTTAGATGGTCCTGATGTCTGCCTCAGCTTGGGGGGTCAGTGGACCTCTTTAATAAAATCCAGCTCCTTCAAGGAGGCTCTGAGCTTATTCATGTGCATGCTTGGAATAGGCACCCAAGGAGATGTATTACAGATACAAGTGGGGTCTCCGGAGTTATGAGTGCCAGTTCTGCCTGGGTGATTTCGTACAAGGGCCTTAACTTCTTTGATTCTGTTTGCCAACCTGTAAAATGGGAATAAATCATACTAACCACCTTTTGGGGGTTACTGTGGATACTAAGTGACTTGCTTGATATACACAGCCAATGAATTGTAAGCCATTATGAGCAGTGGACCCCTCTTCTTACCTTTAGTCTGGAGAAGTGGCAGGATTAGCACTGGGGGAGGAGAGGAGGCAGAGGGAAGCCTTGTTTCTCCCACTGCTTCTCTGGGCAACTTTGTACTTGCCTCTCCCCCCAACCTGGGGCCTCAGTTTCTCTCTGGCTACTTAATGCAAGAGTCGGACTCCAGGGGCCCCTGGGTGGCTCAGTCAGTTAAGCGTCTGATTCTTGATTTTGGTTCATGTCATGCTCTCAGGGTCATGAGATCGAGCCTTGCGTCGGACTCTGCACTGGGCCCAGAGCCTGCTTGAGGTTCTCTTTCTCCCTCACTCTCTCTCTGCCCCTCCCCTGCTCTCTCTCTTGCATGCTCTCTGTCTCTTTAAAAAAAAAAAAAAGAGTTCCACTCCACTATTCTCAAAGCCCCTTCCACCCTGGCCTGACCCTCCCCCACAGATCTGCTGTCGTCAGGTGGACAGAACGCCATCTAGGCTCGTCCAGCTCCAGGTAGATGGAGCCCTGGAAAGACTACCAGGCAAGGGTGGGGAAACTAGAAGCCCAGAACCTTCTTTAGTGTTGCCCCACGGGACCCCCCGGCTTTCCGATGGGTCCGCATCTTAAAGGGCTAAGGGATCAATGGCACCTAGCAGACAGCTTTGCAAGCGGCAACTCATTATTTCCGCAAAAACCTCTAAAACCCGTGGTCTCTAGAGAAATCACTCACAGCGTGGAAGGCAGTGACATCAACAGGTTTGTCTCCAGGCCGCCAGACCCACGTGGGCTATTTGGTTTTCATTCCCCAAGAACAGTCCCCGCCTGCCTCTTTTACCTTCACTGGCTCCTACTTCTGCAGGTATTTCTTCATTATGCTCTCAACATCCTCGTCTTTTCTCCCTGCCCCCGGCTCTCTGCTCTCGGGGGATGTTCGCTCGCCACCGTCACCGTCCAGCCGCGGGATTCTTGGTCGGCTCTTGATGCTGTCGGCGCTTTTGAAGGACACGATGGAGCTGGAGGAGGAGGACGAGTCAGAGAGGTGAGCGGGGTCCTCCTTGGACTCCGGACTCTTTTTCAAAATGGTCTGGATCCCTGAGAGGAAGGTCCGGTCGGACTCCTCTGTCTCAAAGTGGATGCGCGGATGCCGCGGACTGTCCTGACCCTCTTTGGCCGCTCTGGCCAAGGACACAGGAGTCTCAGGCTTCCGGATGGCTGGGAGGAAGTCATCAAAATCCACTTTGGCCTTGCGTTTGTAGTTGAGGCTTGGGACCTTCCAGGTGAATGGATCACTGTCCAGAGGTTCCCCCATGAGGTGGGCGAATTGGCGGTTCTGGAAGACGAGAGGCTCCTTCCCGAGGTCTGGACAGCCCGCCTCGTCCAGTGAGGACTCCAGACAGCGCCTCCGTGGGCGCAGCGTGGGTGACAAGACCAGGTCCCTGGATGTGCTTGGGGAGCTCAGTGTTCTCCCTGAGCTCTGCCCTGATTCAAAGAGGGAATCGCAGGAGCTGAACCTGGTCTTCGGCTTCTTGGGCAGCAGCGTGGTACCCTCTGTGCTGGGGGAAGAGATGCATTTCAGGCTGGTGGACCGCAGGAGCCCGGCTGACGTCCCGGAGGCACCCTCCTTTTCCAGGGCCCATTGTGCCCCAAACCCCAGCGAGAGGTCTCCCTCGTCACTGCCTGCCCTGGACCTCCGCAGCGTGGATGCCCCGGTGGTCTGGTAAATGGGTAGAGTGGGCCAGTCCTCCAGGCTCAGCGTGGAGCCCTGTCCCTTCTGAGCTCTCTTCCTCCGGAGACCTTCCACGAACTCCGACAGGGCCGCCGAGGGGCTGGGCAGCTTTTCCCTGGACGCTGGGGACGAGTCTGGACTCCGAGAAGCTGGGGAGGAAGACCGTGCTCCCAGTCTCTCCGTGGGCTGCTTCTGCCCGCCACACTCATCACCGTCCCCCAAATGGTAGTACTTCTGTCGCCGGAGGGAGAGGGGTGAAACAGACTTGTCCCCCGAGGTCTGGCTCCGCATGGTCCGGGCTCTGCTCAGGGCCGACGCCGGCTGGGACCCGTCTGCATCCCCGGTCTCCTCGTTGATCCTGTGCCAAGAAGACAAGTGCGGTCAGTAGAAACCACACGATTCATACAGTCTGTGCGGTTGGTGCGAGGGCCACTATGCACAGGCACTAATATGAGTTTTCTTTGGACGTGCCGTCCCTAACCGCGCTCTCAAATGAACCGAATGACTTCAAGCGTAAACTCAAGCCACGCAAATGAGTTCTTGCTGCTTTCTGAGATGTAGTTTCTGCCTCTAATTAAACCCAGCTAACTACGTGTGAGTAGATTAAAATGGCAGTGAGGACGGTGGCTTAGATTTATGAGCCATCCTATCTGACATGATAGGACCCACCACCCCAGGGCCCGCTGTGACATAAGTCGTTTCCTTCTTGGAGACTTCGAGGGGGTCCTGTGGTGGTTGGGGGGGGTATTTATTTATTGACTTAGGGCCAAGCCCAGAGGAAGGTCCCACCAAGCAGGGCTTTTGAGAATCAATGACCCAAATATGTCTCAGTGGGATGTTCCATGACACCCCTCGATTGTTTTACGGGGTGGAGGTAAGAAAAACACCCCCCCCCGCCCCCCGCCAAAAGAGAAAGGCTTTCATAAAAGAGACATGAAACTGAGTCTATACATGAGAGGACAGACGGTTTCTATTCCGGGACTACACCAGGCTTGGCTTTGATGCAGAGGCATTTTCACAACAGGCAGAGCCAAAAACACTCCCCCTCTGAAAAATGGGAACCTCGCAGCGAGACGAAATTATAGACTATAAAATAAAGGGCATCTTTACAGGAGAGAGACCAGAGTCCCATCAGCCATTCCTGTAATAAATAAAATCTATTTGCCCTCTCCCTAAGAGAAACGACCCCCTTCGCACCCATGGCAAAGTCAACATTTATGAAAAAGCGAAAGGAGTAGGGATGTCGGAGCTTTGGCACAGCAGACAGGGCCGGGGGCTGGGGCCTGAGGGTGGCCACGGGCCACATATACGCAGGTCTCTAGTCATTATTCTGCTTCTCTGTAGACGGCTGCTCCAGTTGTGACAATAGGATCCAGCCCCCTGCACACTGGGGCGGGGGTGGGGAGGGTTGGGATTCGGGTACAAGACTCTTAAGAGGGTTTCTTGCTCACTGCTGTGTGGTATCACCATTTCCACTCCCAATCACACAGGATGGTTTAGAAGGAAACGAGCTGACCACAATGTCCCAAAGGTTCTTGGATCTGGGAGGGAAGTGAAACCGATGGTCCCCCCGAGGAGATACCCAGAGGGTGGAGGAGGGTACAGACAGGGTAAGGGGATCAAGATCTTTTCTAGGGAATTATATTCTGCCTTCCTGAGCTCCTGAGGCCAAAGCTTTAACCATCCTATCTGTCTCTCTCTCTTGGGGTTGGCAAGAGCCTCCCGAGACTGCAGGTCTGTGGTTGGTCTCCATGGCAATGATTCCATGAGTGATGGGCACAGGGCTGGCTGTGTTCATCTCCTTATTCCCTTGGTCAGCTGGGTGGAGGGTCAAGGTCATGGTTGGGGGGTGTGGTGGGGAGGCCACGGGGTTGAGGTGGTGTGGGTAATCTATCTCCATCACCAACTCTCCCCCCACCCTCAGTCCTTCTCTTGCGGGATCAGGCTCCCTACTCCCTTCCCAGCCTCCTGCCTCGAGTCCCCCTCTTGTGGTCCAGCCACAAGCCCTTCCCAGCATCCGGTCTGAAAGGGAGGCACCCCATCATGATATGACACGTGGGGAAGTCACAGGAAGGAACACAGAGCTGGCCCCGGCTCCTCAAATAAGAGCGGCAAGATGCACAATTAATAACCAGGAACTAGAGGCTGCGCATCATTAACAAGTAACAGTTAATGGTGATCATGATTTCTCCCTGAATCTCTGAGTCTCAAGCCTAACCCACTGCTAGACTCAATGAAAGCCTCAGTTCAAGCTCCAGGAGGGATGAGCGGATGAATGAATGAACAGGTGACCTTGTGGCTCATGGTGCCTGAGAAAGCTTGGTTCCCGCCCCCCCTCCAATCCCACTGTGCTAAGACAGAAGCCACACAATTTCCCTGGAGCGGCTGCCTCCTTTCCCATTTCTTGGCTGTCACCTTCCATCTGTGTCACCGCTGGACACGGGCTGGAGGGCCCCTGTTGTGAGGACCTGAAGGTGTGTTGTCAGTATCATCGGGGTGGAGTCCCCTCCCTGAGCAAGCTGCAGGACGGCATTCTCGCTGTTTTCTTTATCTTTGCTTTTTAAAAATAAACAGCTCTGGGAGCTGCCGGGGGCAGTGGGCTGCCGCGAGAGCCCGACAAAAGTCATTTCCGTCCTGCCTTGGCCCTGAAGGGAGGTGGGCGTGATGAATGTGTCTGGGGAGCTCAGCCTCAACCGTCGTCTGCCATGTGGGGATGGCAGCGTCGGGAGCACCTGCTGCTGAGTCTCCCGGGATGTTGCTATCCTGTTCACCCCAGCTCCCACCCGGAGTGCTGGCTGTGGATGCCGAGACAGGGCGTGGGGGCAGGGAGGGGACAGAAGTTAGAAGGAGGGGGAGAGGAGGAGGAAGGAGGCAGGAGAAAGGGGGAGGAGGAGGGAGAAGAGGAGGAGGAGGAAAGGGAGGAGGGGGAGAGGAGGAGGAAGGAGGCAGGAGAAAGAGGGAGGAGGAGGGGAAGAGGAGGAGGAAAGAGGCAGGAGAAAGGGGGAGGAGGAGGGAGAAGAGGAGGAGGAACGGGAGGAGAGGGGAGGGAGAGGAAGGAGGGAAAGGCAGACGGAGAGGAGGCGGGGAAGCCCCACTGCTCCCAGCCCTGCTGTCTGGACCGCACAGGCTGTCACCCCTGCACACTCTGACTTGGCACTGAGCCCAGCACAGAGCAGCTGCTCAGTAAATGTTGTTGAACTGAATCAAGTCTACCTTGGAAACAGAGTCTACGAGGAAGAGGTCCTAGAAGAACAGGAGACGGGGGAGGAGGGGCAGAGAGAAGCGGGAAGAAGAAACCGACAAGCTAGCACCTGCGGTGAGGAGAGATGGGGGTCCGGAGAAGAGGGGGAAAGAGCTCGGCTGATGGAGAGGGGAAGGAAGAGGGTGTCTGAGGGCAAAGACAGGGGAGGGGGGACGCGGAGGAGGGGCGCAGGCTGGCAGTGGAAGATCTGCCCTCCTCTTCTTTGACCAAGTGGGATGGGCTGGGGGTATGGCAAGCTGTCAGCGGCCCAGGGCTGGGGGTCTGGAGGCCCCAGGCTGTGAGAGCTGGTGCCCGGGACACAGGGTACAGGCTCACTGGGCCCAAGTCCCGGGGACCCCAGCTCCACCAGGCTGGCCAGATCAGACCGCCTTCCCCAAGACCCACCAGGTGCAGTGCCTTCCATAAGGGGTGCAAACCAAAATGTCCCAGCGCAGTGGCTCAGGCCCCAGCCGGGCGGTCCCTGGGCTCGGCCCCAAGGGCCTGGTGTTCTGGGGGTGGGGTGGGCTGGGTCCCACCTTCTTGGAGTTGCCTGGTGTGTTCAGAGCCTCAGCTGGTAGGCTTGAAACAGGAACACAAGCCAAGCTGTGTAGACTCCTGGGGTGCTGAATGGATGAGGAGGAGGAGGAGGAGGAGGAGGAGGAAGAGGGGGATGTAGGCAGGAGACATGGGGAAGGGATGGGAGGGACAGCAGGAGTGAAAGAAGTGGTGACTGGGTCTACCGTTCAGAAATCCACCCACATCTCTGCGACGCCGGCCTCTAGTTCCCATCTGCATTACCAAAGTACAAAGTCCCTTGCATCCACTCCTTTCCGGGTGGAGACTGCAGAATTGAACGTGAATGCAGACGCCCTCTCGCAGGCTTCAGGGAGAGGGTCCCCGTTCTGCCTTTTGAGGCAGGACGATCCTCTCCATGTCTGACCCGGCTTGGGGCGTTTCGAACCAGCCTGCTGTCGTCATCCAGGGGCCCGGGAAGACTCATTTTTTGCCCGTAGAGGACAGCTGGGCACAGATGAAACCCTCTTCCATAAGCATCACATGACGGGTGGATGGCAGATAATCAAGACGTCGCTGTGCCTGACTCCCACAACCTTGGCCAGGGCGAGGGATAACGGATGGAATGCTCTGCGAGTGGCTGGGACACAGGTGTGGACAAGTGCTAGGCGGGGATACCGTGCTTCTCTAAGGAGAGACTCCAGGAGCATCTTGGGAACTTCTGCTGTCTAGCCTTTAGTCTATCCAAAAAAGACTAGATTTCAAGCATCCCTGCCGTCAGGAGCCAGCAGGCCTCCCTGCGCATCTAGCCACGACAGTGCTGGGTGGGTCCCCTAACTGGGTAGTCAAGCGTCACTGGCACAGCTACCTCTGGTTGGGCACCCCTTGTGTGCCAGGCCCTGTGCTGGGTGCCATGCACACAAGGGAGACCAAGCTGATGGGTCACCTGCCTTCACGGAGCTGACGGTCACATTCATTCACAGTCTTTACCTGTAACATAGGTATTTACCTGGACATAGGAATCATGACCTCCAAGCATGGCAAGGTGGGGTGACCTCCACAAGCATACACAGGTTACAGTGACAGAGGTGAGGTTGCAATCCCAGGATAGCCGACCCCACTGCCCACAGCACCGTCCTCTTAAACCTCCTCTGAGCCCTGCAATGTCCACATAGCATTTGTCACCGGCAGCTTACTCTGCTTCTGCCACTCACCAGCCACATGGCTTTGGGGGCAGTCCCCTAACTGAGCCTCAACGTCCCCAGCTGTGAAACGGGGGACACCAGGTCAACTTTGCAATGTTGTGGAGACAAGAGCACCGAACAGCCGCTCCACAAACACGTGCCGAATGAATGAATGAAGTGTCAATGCCGTGGCACCTAGTAGGTACTCAACGAGTACCTTCAGAGGAAGACAGACACGTCCAGGTTCAAATCCTGGCTGTCTTCTGTCCCAGCCAGGTTTCTTGTAGAACTGGAGATGACTCAACTGTAGGACTGGGAACCACAGCGCCCTATCTCACAGGGATCTGTGCGGAATCAGAGGGGACATAGGCGATAGGGATAGTCAGTTTCCAGAAGTGTTGCCCGGGGCCACCTCCATCTGCCCCCAGCACTCCATGAAGGCAAAGGGCGGTGCCCTTCAACGTGCACGTATTACTTATTCATTTCAAAACGTTGCTACTAGTAAATGTATGTTTAGAAATCTTGGGGCGCCTGGGTGGCTCAGTCGGTTAAGTGTATAACTTCGGCTCAGGTCATGATCTCACGGTTCGTGAGTTCGAGCCCCACGTCGGGCTCTGCGCTGACAGCTCAGAGCCCGGAGCCTGCTTGGGATTCTGTCTCCCTCTCTCTCTGCCCCTCCCCTCCTTGCACCCTGTCTCTCTCTCTTTCTCTCAAAAATAAATAAAAAAATTTTAAAAATTAAAAAAAAATCTTAATGCTTGTTCGCTTTCCTTTAATGGCCCTTTCCATCAGGATTAGAGAAGGCCCCAGACTGAGAGCAGATGTTCAAGAATAAGAGGTTGCTCTATATGATCCTGTTCTGAGTAGAAAAGGACAAGGATATTGAAGTTGTCTGTTGGACCACATTATTATGAGCCAGCTGCTGAGACCCGTGTCTCCAGCGCGAACCACGCCTCTTCCCCTGCCTGGATGTCCGTGAACGTGGCTCCACTGTTTCACCACATGAATAGATGCTTCATGGATGTCAGGCGAAGAATGAAAAATGCACCTGTATGTGCCCGCAATTTGAATGCATGATCTCGTCAGGATCAGAATTATCGCCCCATCTTGCAGATAAGGAACCTGAGTCTCACTGGTGAGAAGCCATTCGCCCAAGGTCGCGCGGCAAAGTGGCTGGGCCTGATTGTGAACCCCGGTTGGCCAGGTCTGAATCTCACCCCTTTTTTCCTTCTGTGACATCACATGCCCTCCAGGCAGAAAGCCAAGTGGAAAACTCAACCGGTAGAGCCCATAGTTGCATGTATATATTTTTCGAAATCCACTGGCACAAAATAAACCAAAAAAGTGGGGCCCGAGACAAGGAGAGACATGGGATTCACTGGCATAAGACGCAATCACGCGGCAAAAATAATTCCTGGGTCTGAGTCTGGGCAGAGCCGGGACCTACAGGAGCCACAGGAAACTCAAGGCAGACTTAATGACACCATGAATCATCCCCCAAGATATGCTGTCGCCCCCATTCTTCATCCACACCCTGAAATTAAAGAGGAAATTAAAAATGTATAGATGTTCTAATACTGGCGAGGCCTGGGACGGGAAACCAGATGTCTTTTTAAGATGACCTGTAGGTTTTGTGACCACATCCAACACGACGATGGATAACCTATGATAAAAGCTGACGCGGTGCCCACCAACTGTGCGTGATGGGATAGGAATGTGAGACATTTATTAAGCCCCTACAGTGTGCCGCTGAATTCTGCATAATAATGGCTGCTGTATCTTGTGTCTTTAGGCTTCACGGGCGTTACTTGATTTCATCTTCACGACGGCCCTCTGTTATAATCCACTGCCATCACCTTCCTGTGTCACAAAGGAAGGATGAGTAATTTGTCACCTAATAAATCAGAGAACACGGAGGCAAGCCAACTCCGGGACCCATGCCTCCTAACTGCTCTGCTCTCCTTTATCGTCCTATTGTACAGACGAGGAAACTGAGGCTCAGAGAGGCGCATGGGCTTGGTGAGGAAATAGCAGGTTCTTGTCTCTGTCTGACTGTATACAAGGCTAGGCGGAGCTCATGGCAGCTGATGGCTGATGGCTGATGGCTGTGCTGTCTTCCCCTCCTGCAGAGCACACGGCAGAGTGGAGGCTGGATAAGCCCATGAGAAAGGCCAGCAGGGCAAAAGGTTCCATGTAAATTGAGCCTCTGACTAAGAGCAATGAGAGGTTGGCAAGGGAGAGAGGTGCTGGAGCCTGCGTGCACGGCCTTTCTGGAGGACGTGGGTGGGGTTGAGTGAGGCTTCTGGAAGCGGGGTTGGGTTTGGGTGGTGATGGCAAGAAAGAGACGCCATGCAGCAGGAGGAGATTCCTGTCCCCCCACCCCCCAACTGCCACTTGTGAGCTTATTCAATCTGTAAAACCCTTGACAAGTGAGGGCTCCTCATCTAAATCTCAAGGCAAGGAAACCAACCAAGGCTTAGAAGCAAGGCCTCACCCATACATGCTAGTGGTTACTACGTACAAGGACTACAATTAACAGTTTTTGAACACAGTTGCCTGTCAGAATCATCCCTGGAACTCTATACAAAAAAAAAAAAGAAAAAAAAGAAAATTATTTCAGCGCGATGGGGGAGTAGTGAGGGGACCATTCTAGTTTCAAAGGGGATAAAGGCTAAAAACCAAGATGTGAATAAGAGGGGAAAGTGTGTGGGCAGAGGAGATTGTTGGGTACTCTCTGTACCTTCTGCTTAATTTTTCTATATCCTTCTGAAATTTCCCCCTCAAATAAATTCTACCAATTTTTTTTTGTTTTAAAGAGAGAGATTAGGGGTGCCTGGGTGGCTCAGTTGGTTGAACATCCAACTTCAGCTCAGGTCATGATCTCACGGTTCGTGGGTTCGAGCCCTGCGTCGGGCTGTGTGCTGACAGCTTAGAACCTGGAGCCTGCCTCGGATTCTGTGTCTCCCTCTCTCTCTGTCCCTCCTCTGCTCATGCTCTGTCTCTCAAAACTGAGTAAATGTTACAAATTTTTTAAAAAAATAAAGAGAGAGATTAAAGAAACAAAACCACCAAATACAATGAACAGCGATACAGACAATTTTAGGATATTGGGGGTAATATGGATGTTTGGATCTTGGATGACCTTATGGGTTTGTTAATTTTCCTAGGTACAAGAGTGCTGTAATAGTGGGGAAATGTCCTTCCTCTGAGGAGGAAGATGGTAAACTATTTTAAAGAGAACCATCCTGATGTTTTCAACTTACTTGCACATTGTTCAGCATCAAAAAAATGTGTTTAGATACAGACAGAGGTAGCAAAGGAGGTTAAGGCAGAAATGAAGTTGATATACAAAACTCCGGTCATTGTCAAATTAAGGCTAATAGAGTGGATGGTGCCTAGGTACTTCTGCAGTAGAAAAGTATTAAGAAGACGAAAGAAGGTGATTTGGAAGAACCATTGCTCTATATTACCAAAAAATACAAAAATAAAAACAAAAGAAAAAACCCAGCAAACATTTTTACTCATCCTTCAATGTTGAGCCCAAGGTTAGCCTCCTCCAGAAAGCCTTCCCCCACCTCCCAGGCTGGGAGAGGTGCCTCTTTGGAGTCTCATAGCCCCTGTGCGCCCTGCCCCCATCACTCCGTACTGCAATTGCTTGTTGACTTACTTATAACTCCCAACAAGACTGCTATGAACTAGATTGAATTTTTCTTCTATGAATCCTGGGTATCTCAAGAGCGTCTGAAGGAAAGTTCACAGAATGGAAAGAATGAAGAAACGGAGGAGCAGAGGGAAGGAGGGGAATGCGGAAACGTAGATAGAATGAACAAAAGGGCTCCTCTCATTGATGAATTCAGACCCCGGCAGTGCTGCTTCTCAGCCAGCCAATCCCACCGCTCTGAGCTTAAGGAGAATAGATTCAAAGCCAATATCTGGTACACAAGCTGGAGGGCATGCTTCAGGTCTAATCCCAAGCCAAAAGCCTGGTTTCACTGCTACGGAGTTTCGTCAACTTCTGGAATATCAGAATAGAAAGAGCTTGAGCACCTCATCCTACATCTGGAACACCAGAGAAGGGAAGAGAACATCTCAGCTCATAGTCTGACAGGACAGTGGAAGTTCTGGGTCTATACTTCTTGATCTTCTGATACAATTTCCACAGTGTTTTGAAAGGACAAACTGGATATGTAAAGGCATTAAAATCTCTAATTGGATTGGAGATTCAATTTGGGTCCAACACACTTAAATACATTTTCAGTGCCTTCCTTCACTTTTCGTAGACATTGCCACAACGAAACATGGTGCAAAGGCAATAACCACACAAAAAAAATCTTAGACGTATTCATAAACGTACCCAGTTCCTCATGAAAACACAGTTTTAAGTGAGTGGAAATTATTCAACCAGCCAGCCAGCCAGCCAGCCCTCCTTACATCCATCCAGTAATACATCCTTTACTGAATCCATGATCCCTCGCAGTACAGAATCTTAAAGTCTAAAAAGGAAAGTCGATTCACTGCATTATGACTGGAAGGAAATACGAGTGAACCTTCACATCGTCTTAGGCATGGAAACTAAAGAAGAAATGTTTACTGAGCAAAGGGAGTAGAAAAGCTAGCTCAGCATTCAATTTCCAGATATGATAGATGAGCTTGTATCAGAGAAGATCTGTGCTTAGAAAATCTAGAAAAGCTAAGTTTAAATTTACAGGCATCGGAGGGCACCGAAGCCACCAAGACTTAAAGGATTAAGTTCTGGAAAGAGGGAAGAATGTTGAGGTGAGCCCAGCTCTGTGGCACTTTTCCCCTAGAAAATTGCTGATCTTGAAGAATAAGAACTAATCTCAGGAACACACATTCAGATATCAAGACATACATATAAAGCTACATTAATTAAGGCAATGATAAATCAGCTCAAAGATAGACAAGTAGAAACATGGAATAGAACGGGGTCTAGAATATATATAAAATCACTTGCTTTAATAGAAGATGATACAGTTTTAAAATGTGGAAAATATGATTTCTTTTCAAACACACACACAAGACTAACTGCATATTTACATGGCCATGAATCTTAACCCTTACCTCACAACATAAATATCAATTCCTGATGAATTGCATATCTAGATATAAAAGTTACATCAATACAGCATTTACCAGAAAACACAGAGAGATATTTTCATAAATTGGGAATAGGCAAATAACTCCTCGATGGGATATATAAAGCACCAACCATAAAGGGAAAATATTCTGAATTCAGTTATATTAAAATGAATAACTTCTGTTTGTCAAAATAAACCACAGGAGAGTGAAAAAGGCATCCTACCAAATGGAGTAGATCCTCATACTCAAGAAAGGACTTACATATAGGGGCACTTGGGTGGTTCAGTCGGTTAAGCCTCTGACTTCGGCTCAGGTCAGGATCTCAAGGTTTGTGAGTTTGAGCCCCACGTGGGGCTCTGTGCTGACAGCTCAGAGCCTGGAGGCTGCTTTGGATTCTGTGTCTCCCTCTCTCTCTTCTCCTCCCCTGCTCACTCGCCTGTGTGCTCTCTCTCTCTTTCAAAAATAAATAAACTTTAAAAACATAAGAAAAAAAGAAAGGACTTACATGTAGAATATAGTTAAGACTCCTACAAATCAATAATGAAGAAACAACCCAAAAGAAAAACCATAATGAGCAAAAGACTTCATCAGACATTTCACCAAAGTGGATATCCCAGAGAACAGATGAGCACATGAAGAGGCTCATTTATCAGGAATGTACAAGTTAAAACCAAAAACATGGCCCTAACTCATATCCACCAGGATAGCTAACATTAAAAAAAATGACAGGACCAAGTGTTAGCAACAATGCAGAGCAAATGGAACCCCCGTTTCCTGCTGGTGGGAAGGTAAATTGTTACCACTGTCTTGACAACAATTACTAAAGTTGAAAATACACCTCTCCTGGTGTATACACCCAAAAGAAATCTCAATCCATGCAACAAAAGATCTGTACAAGATTGCTCACAGTAGTGCTATTCATAACAGTGTTAAATGAGAAACAACCTGAATGTCTATTAACAGAATGAATAAATCATTATTATATATTTCTACAATGGAATGTTATAGACTAGGGTTTCTCAGTGGTGGCATAATTGACGTTTTAGACCAGATAGTTCTTTGTGGTCAGTCCTGTGCATCATAGGATGTTCAGAGGCATCCTGGGCTCTACAGTAACACCCCTCTCTGTTAGGACGACCAAAAATGTCTCCAGACATGATCAACTATCTCTGAGCTCAGAGAGGGGGGGTGCAAAACTGCCCCCAGTTGAGAACCGCAGTTCTGGACTAGAGAGCAAAGAAAACAAAACAGAACAACATGTTACATAACAACAGTATGAAGGAAACTCAAAAACGTAATATTAAAAGAAAGAAGCCAGAGGCCAAAGAGCACTTCCTACTGGATGCTTCCTTTTGTATTGAGTTCAAAACCTATCTAATTTATAGTGTTAGAAGTCAGGGTGGTAGTTACCTGTGAGGAAGGAGGAGGTCATGACTGGAACAGACCCAAGAAGGGTTGTAGGGGCACCTGGGACGATCTGGTTTTGATTTGGGTTGTCATGACACAGGTAGGACCAATTCTGGAAAATTTCATACAGATGCACTTTCCTGGATGTATATGTCAACAATGGGTCTACTTCACGGACATAGAGCTCAACGGGAGAGCCACAGATTCCAAAAGAATGTTCTGAACCATCACCGATGAATCCTAGTGTTTTTACACAAACCTGCAGCTAAATTAGATGAGCCTCAAAATTCCCGAAAGGTCCACAGATCCACCATTCAAGACCTGGAGTTTTAGATAGAAAATAGCCGCCCCCCCCTTCTCATGGAAACCTGTCCAAGAATCCTGTTGGCTCCAAGGATGAATCCTGGGCAGAGCCGGACTTCCGGTTCTGCTTGCTCAGACCTTGGGTCCATGGTAAATGTGGTAAAATGTTTCAGTTTCCACTAAACTTCCTAATACTGGTAAAATGGAATAGAACCCTTTTGTCCCAGGAAGACATAAAACCATATTCATGGGAGGCCTCTTCATGAAGTATATTCAGCATGGATTAAAATGATTCTGAGCTCTGGTTCTGAGAATGCAGAGACCAGTAAATAAATGTACTATTGAAATAAGATTAGCGGTGGATGCTTAACCTACTTTGGGAACAAGCTGTTTTTAATGCTAAGTACCATCCATTCACATTTACATAATTAATGAACTAATTACAAACGAATCTTATCTAATCATTTAAGCAGGCCTCGTGTGACCCATCCTTGCCTTCCTTTCTGTAGTAGAGTAATTGCACTTCCCTGAAAGGCATACGACTTTATTTTAAAAACAATACCCCGTAATTTAGACCTTTTTACTAATTCAAGCCAGCCTCATCCCACGTAAAAATCAACGGGGCGAAAGGAAGTTGGTGTCTCAATCTTGTTCTTTTTTAAACCGAGAGCTGCAAGCCGCGAGTATAGGGCTGCAAATGTTTACAGAAAGCAAATTTTCCCCAGAAAAAGGAAAAGTTGTCATGCCATCGTTTAGCCAAACGAACAGCGGTTGTGTTAAATCGGCACCAAAGCAAATGATACATACAACAGTAATTAGCGAAGATTACACAGTAATTAAAATCACGATGATTATGTGAGTGAGAATAATTTATACAATAATCTCTATGCTCACATTGCAATATGGTACAAGTCCAATAGCAACAGCGGAGAGCCATGTTTGGTAATAAATTCAAAGCACGGCGTCACTAATTATGTGGTGATAGATGGGTCACTGAAATTTAGGGATAAAGAAAGTCTCTGACCAGGGTACACACAATTTTATGTGGACTTCCCAAGGCTACCAAATTGGACCTCAAACACTTGAATATGTCTTCTCTGATCTCACTCTCCTCTCCTACCCCTTCTCGTCCCTTCTCCAACCCCCATCCCCCAGCTCTGTCTGCATAATTTTGTCCACTCACATAATGCAACCTTCCCCTTGGTGGAGAACATTTGCTTCGCTTATTTTAAAATTTTTTTAATGTTTTTATTTATTTTTGAGACAGAGAGAGACAGAGAACGAGCAGGGGAGGGGCAGAGAGAGAGGGAGACACAGAATCCAAAGCAGGCTCCAGGCTCTGAGCTGTCAGCACAGAGCCTGATGCAGGGCTCAAACTCACAGACTGTGACATCATGACCTGAGCTGAAGTCGGACACTCAACCGACTGAGCCACCCAGGTGCCCCTGCTTTGCTTATTTTTTTAAAAAAATTTATCCACCCCCTATTAGTTTTCTGCTCCAGGTAAGGCACTCTGTTGTCCTTTGGGGAAACCCTTCCTCCCCCAGTGTTTCTATGGTTTGAGTGGGAATAAAACCCATATTCCAGAACCAGGTGAGAACACCAACTTGAGCCTAAGGTAAAAGGCTCCTTCATTCCCCTTATCTATCTGACTGGTTTGGAACAGACATGTGATTCCCTTTGGGCCAATGAAAGCCGAGCTCAGGATTTTTGTGGAACTCTTTAGAAGAGAGGTTACTTCTCTTTACTTTTGGACTTTGAGTGGTGCAGGCACGAGCTTGAAGATCTTGGCTGCCATCTTGCTACCTCAGAAAAAAGCCAATGCAGAGAGGAGTGGAGCAGAGAGGTTGCTGAAGGATCAAATCCCCATGATCACTTTTGCATCCCTGGATCCAGTAATGCCTAAAACTAGACCTACCTTTGGTTTCTAAGCTGCATGAGATAATAGTGTTTTTCATTTTGCATAAGCCAGTTTGAGTCGGGCTTTTTTCTGAGGTAGTGACTCAGACACTATGACAAGCTCATGGTCAAGTGGCTGATAAGTTTGGATTAGAAACCAGGTCTACCACACTGCAAAGCCTGTTATCGCCTCTTACCTCTTTTGAAGTGTATCTTCAAGACCTCCACCACATCTAGTTAACACAGTGCCCGCCACTGACCTCTGCCCCCGGTCTGCATTCTGGGGTTGCTGAGGCCCAGACCTTGAGTATTCCCCTCTACATTCCATCAACACTGGAGACAGTCAACCAGCCTGGGAAGTCCACCCTTGGTATTGATTACCAGCATTAGCCATCAAATCACTCTTATGTGGGGGCAGCCTACTTCTCTATCCACTGTCATTCATTTGTTCCATGCATATTTATTGAGTGTCTACTATGTGTCAGCCACTGTGCTAGGTGTTGAGGTACAAGAGGAAAAAGGTGAAGTTTGTTTCCTTAAAAGGCTCACTGCCCCATGAGGGAGAAAGACACCCAAACAGATAAGCTCAACATAATATGGTAAGTGCTATGGGAGAGGGCCGTGTGGGGTCTGTAGGACTGTGGTGGTCATGCACCTGACCCAGCCGGGGCATCAGGAAGCCTCCAAAGGCAGGTAACCCACGAGCTGAGTCTTGGAGAATGAGTAAGAGTCTGCTAAGCACAGAAACAAGAGAAGGGTGTCTAGTCAGAGAGAATATCATGGACAAAAGATCAAAGAGGGGGGTCAAGAACATAATGTATGGGGGAGAGCTCTAGTCCACATGGGGCACAAAATATGAAGAAGACAGAGAGGGTCATGAGACCAGAAAGGTAGGCAAAAGCCAGATCACGAAGGGTGCTGTAAGCCTGCTAAGGCGTCTGAATTCCATCCTGTTCTATCCGGGAGGGCAGAGATCACCAATGTTTTCTGTCAAGGGCAGATGGCAATTATTTTTAGCTTAAAAGCCATCTGATTTCCATTACAAGTACTCAATTCTGCCATCACGGTGCAAAGATAGTCATAAACAATATGTAAAATCAAAAACAAAAACGTGAACAAGGCTGTGTTCCAATAAAACTTTACAAAATCAGGTCGAGGGCCAAATTTGACCTGCAAGCAGGAGTTTGCTGACTCTTGCAGTAAGAGACGGGAAGCCACTGCAACTAGACTTTCATTTTAATTTGTTTTAATTTTTTTTATTACATTTCTTTATTTTGGAGAGTCAGAGAGATGAGCCTGAGCGGGGGAGGGACAGAGCAGAGCCTGAGTGGGGGAGGGGCAGAGAGAGAGAGGGAGACACAGAATCCGAAGCAGGCTCCTGGCTCCGAGCTGTCAGCCCAGAGCCTGACGCGGGGCTCGAACTCACGGACCGCGAGATCGTGACCTGAGCCGAAGTCGGACGCTCAACTGACTGAGCCACCCAGGTGCCCCAACTAGACTTTCATTTTAAAAGCATCACCCTGGCTGAAGTATAGAGGATGGACCAAGGAAGGACAATATTGGAAGTTCTTTGTCAGCACCTAGGACAGAAATGACGGTAGCCTGACTTACAGGTGTTGGTGGTGAGGATGGAAAGAAGCAGAGAGAGCCAAGAATGTTGAGATGGGGCAGAATAAACAAGATTTGGGGATCTGATGAATATGAGGACGAAAGAGAAGAGATGAGAGTCTGAGATGACCCAGCTTGGGAGGCTTTATGAATGAGAGAACCACCAAATTCGACACTGATAACACAGAGTAGGCGGGAAGGCAGGAGTTTCCTCCCAGATATGCTGAGTGAAGACATCTGGTTAGTGATGTGGTTGGCGATCTTCTCGGTACAGGCAGTGAGATATGATGTCTACATTTAAAACCCGGGAGAATGTAAGAGTTGAAGGTCTAGACTGGGGGTTTTCCCACTTACGATAGGGGTGTTAAAAATCACGAGAAGATCGTCTGGGATCAGGTGAGAAGCAAAACAGCCAGATGAGGGCGGCACCCTGTGAAACCCCCCACCCACACACATTTGGGGACTGGGGGTGGGAAGGAAAAGACCAGGGGTTTGAGGAGCTCCAAGGAGCAGAAATGTCTAAGAGGCCAAGTAAACAGAGAAGTGTTCGGCAGTTGCTAAGGGCAGGGATAAGTCTAGAAAAAAGATCAAGACTGGAGAACATCCCTCGATTTGTCCCTTGGGAATCTACTGGCGTGGTGAGGCAGGTTTCAGGGAGCGGTGGGGGCCGGGCTCTGGGTTGTAGGCAACGAACGAGGCACAAACGTGAGGCGTATGAGTGCAGATGGCACGTGCAGACCCCCACTCTGAAGAAGCCTGGCTCCAAAGAGGAGAAGAAGGTGGACTTCGGTGGGACTCCGGGGTGACGGGGGGGAGCACACCATTAGGATGGGGAGGACCTCAAGGTGTTTCTCACTCGTGAAGAAGGACGACCGGAATGGGCAGTTGAGCAGACAGGAGAGAGAGGGGACACTAAGTGGACCGGAGGGCTGCAGGGGAGGGGGGTGCGTGGGGTGCAAAATGGGTGCCGGCAGGGCCGGATCTCATCTTCTGAGACCAGAGGGAAGATGGGGAGAGGTCCCCTGCTTTAACACTCTTCCAGCAGGGCAGTGGCCAGAGAGGCCAGGCACACGGCAGGGGCCGAGCTGACCGTCCCTGGATGGCCCTGGCACCACCTGCAGCCAGGTGTTAAGAGAGATTCCTGAGCCAAGTGTTCCTGCCACCACCAAACCCATAAACTTCCTCTCTGGGGGCCACGAAGGTAATTTAGTGTCTCCATCTCCAGAAGCGCTTGCATTTATCAGCAGCAGCTGCACGGTTCCTGGTCTGTAAATCATAAGGCTCTAGGTGTATTTCTCTTGGGCTGACGTCCCTTATAAATAATGCAGTGAATGCTTTTATTTTTCTGGCAGAAGACTGCTTTCTCTCTCTCCTCTGTTTTTAAAGTGACCTTCTTTCTCAGTCAAATTCGAAATGTCCAAGAGACTCCTCTATTGAGCCCTACGACGTGCCAGGTAACACGGGGCTGGGGACACGGGCGTCTCAGGCTCTACTACCTACCGTCTCCTGGCAGAAAGGACACTGGGATGGTACCCATATCTGGTAGTAGTATCTAATCAAGTTTAAAATGCAAATGCCCAGGGGCGCCTGGGTGGCTCAGTCGGTTGAGCGTCCAACTTCAGCTCAGGTCACCATCTTGCCCTCCGTGAGGTCTGTGAGTTCGACCCCCGTGTCAGGCTCTGGGCTGATGGCTCAGAGCCTGGAGCCTGCTTCCAATTCTGTGTCTCCCTCTCTCTCTGCCCCTCCCCCATTCATGCTCTGTCTCTCTCTGTCTCAAAAATAAATAAATGTTAAAAAAATTTTTTTTAAATGCAAATGCCCTTGGACCCAGTGAATAGTCTGGCCATATGGATAAGAATGCGCGTGTTTTTATTTGTTTTTAATTTAAAGTTTTATTTATTTATTTTGAGAGATAGGGTGGGAGAGAGAGAGAGAGAGACAGAGTGCATGCATAAGCAGGGGAGGGGTAGAGAGAGAGAGTTCCAAGCAGGCTCCACACTCAGCACACGAGCCCTACGTGGGGCTCGATCTCATGACCATGAGATCACCACCTGAGCCCATGTCGAACACTTCACCGACTAAGCCACCCAGGCGCCCTGAATGTGTGTGTGTTTTAAAGGCTTACAAGCTCAGAAAAAATACCTTGAAAACAGCTAAAAGCAGAACAAGAAGACTTTAATTAAAGAATCCATGGCTTAGCTTGCACATCTTTTGCAGGAATTAAAGGAATGGTAACAGACCTAGGCATACTGATAAGGAATGATCGCCAAAATATATTGTTGAGGGATGTTGAAGGAGAGAAAGACATTGTAAGAATTTATGTACCCCATCATGTACATAACAAAGCATCCTATCATTTTTAAAAAAAAATTTTTTTTAACGTTTTTTTATTTTTGAGACAGAGAGAGACAAAGCATGAACGGGGGAGGGTCAGAGAGAGGGAGACACAGAATCTGAAACAGGCTCCAGGCTCTGAGCAGTCAGCCCAGAGCCTGACGCGGGGCTCGAACTCACGGACCGCGAGATCGTGACCTGAGCCGAAGTCGGATGCTTAACCGACTGAGCCACCCAGGAGCCCCTAAAGCATCCTATCATTGATGGCAGATACCTTTGGGAAGGGAGCTGAGATGGGGGTCACCATGGTTAAGAGGGTTTTAGCTTTATCTGTTCTATTTTGAGTTCCTGAACAGGGCGGGGAGCGGGGGCAGGGAGTATTTGTAGATTACTTGTGCAATTAGGAAGATCTGGAGGGCACTTGAGCTCTAAACCAGGACGTCACTATAGCTTGGGTAAGGTATTTCCCTCCCCAGACCTCCATGTCCCCTGTCTGTGTAATGAACAAATCACATCAGATAATTCTAGGGCTTCTTTCCCACTCAGAAGTTCTTGCAGCTTTAAATTGGAAACGTATTCCAAGGACAGTGCTCAAAATGTTCAGGGCTTGATCTGGGGGATCTGGCACTCAGTAGGTATCTTTCGGATGGCTGCTGAATGTTGAATAACAATCCTTATGCAGTTTTAATAGTAAGAACAGCTGTATGCCAGTAAATGCTGCAGGTGAGTAATCTGCATCCCAGCCTTGGATAAATGTCAGAGAGCCCATGGCAGGGCAGCAGATACAAATACAGGCTTTGGAGGGATTCAACCTGGGTTCATACCCGCCCTTCCACTTGGCTGCTATGGGATACTGATCAATTACCGACTCTCTGTGACTCGCAGTCAGGGCTGAGCTGTGACCAAGTATGGTTACTATTTCTGTTCCAGCCTGGATGTTATGGTCAGTTACTCACTCGACAAACATTCATTGAGCACCAACTGTGTGCCAGCCCCAGCGATACAGATATAAGGAAAATAGACAAGAAGTTTATGGTCCCTCCTTGCCTCCTGCCCTTTCACTGTCCCTGGAGCACCACTGCTCTGAGCTGTCCTGGGACAAGCCTGAGGACTCGGAAGGGGAGAGGGGAAGAAAAAGGGGGGTGAGGCCCTGGCGAGAGCTGCCTGAGCATGTGGAGGCAAGCTCTGCCTCAGGCAGAGCTCTAGAAGCTGGGGTAAGACCATCTGTGCCTGAATCGGTTGTCTCCTCTCTGTCTCTGGGCCTCTGTCTCTGCTGTCTCCTGGGCTTCCTCTGGGCATCCAGCAGATACCGACACGAATAAAGCTAATTTTCTTGAGCTCTCTCTAGGTGCCAGGCTCCGAATGAAGACAAATGTGTGCATCAACTCATTAACCTGACAACAACCCAGATTTATTCACAGAGAAACATGGACAGAGAAGTTGAAAGATCTTGCCCCAGATCTCGCTGCCGCAAAGGAGCAAATAGAGGGTTGGAATCCACATGCTGTGACTTCCGTCCGTGCACCCAAACCACGGTAGCCTCCCACCTCCCACTCACACGGGTGTTCGGCCACTTAGGATGTAACCGAAGGGCTAAGGATCCTTATCACGCACGTCACTACAGGCATGCCTCGGAGATATTGTGGGTCCCGTTCCAGACCACCACAGTAAAGTGAGGATTTCAATAAAGCGAGTCAAGTAAATTTTTTAGTTTTCCAAGGCACATTAAAGTTATGTTTGCACTACACTATGACATCGTAGTCCATTAGGTGTGCAACAGCATTATGTCTTTTAAAAGCATACTTAAGGGGTGCCTGGGCAGTTTAGTCTGTCAGGCTTCCGACTTCAGCTCAGGTCATGATCTCGCGGTCTATGAGTTCGAGCCCCACGTCGAGCTCTGTGCTGACCGCTCGGAGCCTGGAGCCTGCTTCTGATTCTGTGTCTCCCTCTCTCTCTGCCCCTCCCCTGCTCACGCTCTGTCTCTCTCAAAAATAAATAAACATTTTTTAAAAAGCCTGATCAAGTCCATACCTTAATTAAACCTTTATTGCTAAAAATGTGAACCATCATCTGAGTTTTTGGTGAGCCATCATCGTTTTGCTGGTGGAGGGTCTGGCCTCGGTGGTGATGGCTGCTGACTGATCAGGGTGAAGGTCGCTGAAGGCTGGGGTGGCTGTGGCAGTTTCTTAAAATAAGCCCACATATTGTGCGCCCCATCAATTGACTCTCCCTTTCACGAATGATTCCTCTGCAGCAGGCGATGGTGTTTCATAGCATTTTAGCCACAGTGGAACCTCTTTCAGAATTGGAGACCGTCCTTGCAAACCCCACCGCTGCTTTCTCAGCTACTGTGTAGAACCTTCTGAATGCCTTCTTGTCATGTCAACAGTCTTCATGGCATCCTCACCAGGAGCACAGTTCATCCCCAGGAGCCACTCTCTTTGCTCATCCGTGAGAAGCAACTCCTCCTCTGTTCACGCTTACCACGGGTTTCTAGCAATTCAGTTCCCCTTTAGGCTCCACCTCCAGTCCCTGCTCTCCTGCTGTCTCCACCCCATCTGCAGCTACCTCCCCCACTCAAGTCTAGACTCCTCCACCCTTCCATGAGGGATGGAATCCACTTCGTCCGCACTCCTGTTAACGTCGCTATCTTGACCTCTCCCGTGAATCAAGAACGTTCTTAATGTTCTTTAGAATGGTGAATGCTTTCCAGAAGCTTCCCAATTTGCCCGGATCCATCAGAGGACTCCCTGTCTATGGAGGCTCTCTAGGCTTTCGGATGCATTTCTTCCATCATAAGACCTGAAAGTTGAAATTACTCCTTGGTCCATGGGCTGCAGAATGGATGTTGTGTTAGCAGGCCTGAAAACAGCATTAATCTCATCATACATCCCCATGCCATCAGAGCTCTTGGGTGACCGGGTGTGCTACCGATGGACAGGAATATTTGGAAAGGAGTCTTTGCGTTCCAAGCAGCAGGTCTCAACAGCAGGCTTGAAGTCTTCAGGAAACCACGCTGTGAGCAGATGTGCTGCCCTCCAGGCTTTGTTGTTCACCTTACAGAGCACAGGCAGAGCAGACTTAGCACAATGCTTGAGCGCCCCAGATTTTCAGAATGGTCAGTGGACCCTGGCTTCCACTCAAAGACATCAGCTGCACTAGCCCCTAACACGTGAGTCAGCCTGTCCTGGGAAGCTTTGAGGTCGGGCCTTGGCTTCTCCTCTCTAGCTACGAAAGTCCTCCGACAGTGGGAGCTTCCGTCTGCACTGAACCTCTGCTGTCTTCACGAATGACCTTAGCCAGATCTTCTGGATAACTTGCTGCAGCTTCTACACAAGCGCTTGCTGGTCCACACCCTGCACTTTTGGGTTCCGGGGGCGGCGTCTTTCCTTAAACCTCGTGACCCAATCTCTGCTAGCTTCGAACATTTCTTCTGCGGCTTCCGCACCTCTCTCAGCCTTCACGGAATGGAAGAGAGTTCGGGCCTTGCTCTGGATCGGGCTTTGGCTTAAGGGAGTGTGGTGCCAGGTTTGATCCTCATCCAGACCACTGAAACTTTCTCCAGATCAGCAGGAAGGCTGTTTCTTTCCTTATCATTCGTGAACTCACTGGAGTAGCACTTGTCATTTCCCTCCAGAACTTTTCCTTCGTGTCCACCGGTCAGCTAAGCGTTTGGCACAAGAGGCCCAGCTTTCGGCCTCTCTGAGCTTTCGAGGTGCCTTCCTCACTAAGCTGAATCGTGTCTAACTTTTGATCTAAAGGGAGAGATGTGCGACTTTTCCTTTCACATGCACACTTAGAGGCCACTGTAGGGTTATTTGTTGGCCTAATTTTAATATCACTGTGTCGTAGGAAATAGGGAGGCCCAAGGAGAGGGAGAGGGGCTGGGACACGGCGGATCAGTAGGGTCGTCAGAACATGCACAACACTTACTGATTAAGTTCACCATCTTACATGGAAGTGTTTCGTGGCGCTCCAGGATAATTACAATGGCAACATCAGAGATCACGGATCACAGATGGCCATTGCAAATAAAATAATGAGGGGAAAGTTGGAAATGTTGCAAGAATCACCAAAATGTGACACCAAGAGACAGATCAAATGCTGTTGGAAAAATGGCACCCGTAGGCTTGCTTGACAAAACTCCAGTTTGTAAGTAACACAACATCCGACAGTGAGACAGAGCGAACACGACAAAATCGTATGCTGGTGCGATTATAATTACAAAGCTCGGATATTATGTTAATGCACATTCACATGCTGTTATGGCTGCCTCCAGTTCTGCTTCACTGCCTTATACACTGGTCGATGGGGAGAAACAGGGCATTTACTTTATCAGGAGAGAATAAGTCCTCAACCTTTGGGGTTCACAGAGGAGGTGGCTTTTTCTCCATATAGGCCTTTGTTTTTAATTAAGAGCAGTAATCAGATGATCTTGCTTTAATTAACTCCCCTGATGCATCCACACTCTAGGAGCCTCTCTCTGATATTTTCGATGTCAAGTTTTTCAGCCTAAGATTATCTGCAGGCATGCGTCAGACATTTGCCATTTGCTGAATATGCCTGAAAGGTTAGCGTGAACTTCCACCCCCTTCTTTTTGTAAAGACAGCCCCCTCCTTCAGAGCAAACACATTTCAAGTCAGGAAGGGATTGTCTGTATTTGCTCCTTGAGTCTCTGACTTTTCTTTCTGTCTTTTCACGTTGGGTCTTCTGTTACCACGAAAGGAGTATGCATTTCATCTTAATTACGCATCTGCTTAATCCATAATTTCTGATTTATGGCTGTTAGCTCCTAATTATAAGAGGGCCGCCCTTGAAAAGGAAAACCAAATGAGCTGAGAGAAACGAGGCTGAAAAACTAGGGTGATGATGGATTTAAGCCCTAAACTAAGGGTGCATCCTGAGGCCCGTTTATTGAAGGAACCTATTGTTGGCAATCCTACAGATTTGCGAGAGTTTCGTCTCAGGCTGTAACTGAATCCATCACCCTCTGTGGTGGGGAAAATATAAAACCTTGACATTCAGAACAAAGCTAAAATCTCTGAGGGAGAAATTATCCAGCCTAACTGTCAATGATACTGATTTGCCATTTAAAAAAAAAACACACACACAAACTCAAATACAGAAACACTTAAGTGAATATGTTTACAAAAGAAAAATTTAAATCCAGAACCATCCATACATGGAAAACAAGGAGGGCTTGCTTTAGATAGAAGGAAACTATAATAAATCCACAGTTATTTAAAAAATGTTCACCACATGCTTTTTAAAAAATCATCATGAAAACCGTGCTTTAGTGAGGGCTGCATTAGATCTTCATCATTTTAACTGTTTGGAGCAGTAAACACAATTATATTTCCTGTTGCACAGATGAGGAAGTGAAGGCTCAGAGAAGATAATCGACCTGCCTAAAGTCCTTCAGGTAAGAAGTGGCAGGGTCATAGCTCAAACTGTCCAAGACCATGTCTATGCTTGAGAAAGTGGAAGACATGAACAACAGCCTTTGAAGGATGAGATTTTTCAAGCTATTGGCCATCCAGAGACAGCAGGGAGATACTCTTACCTGGGGCTGAGCGTGTGGCTGCTGATGACTGACTGTCGAGAGGGGGTCCTCACGGTATCTGTGGCCAGGGACAGAGTACAACTCAGCCAGGACTGCAGACTGCCTTCTGGCTGGGAGCTGAGGATGGAGACATTATCTCTAGAACCAGAAGACAGGATGCTGTCAGCACAATGACAACCATGGTAACTGCAATAACTAGATATTAACCCCTAAGCATAAGCCAGGCATGTGCTACATGCTGTACTCCCATAACATCAATGAGTGCTCACAACACCATCCCTGAGACGTGAGAGCCAGTGCTGTCCCCATTATATAGATGAGAGTAAACGGAATTTGAGGAGGCCAATTTGGGTCTTGCCAAGGTCATCCATCTAGTTAGTGAAAAAGTTGGGATGCCAACCCTGGTTTCTCCGATTCTAATGCCCTTGCTACTAATTACTGCTCTTCCTTGGGGAGATAAGCACTCTAATATAGATATTGAGGCAATTCTGATTTTAAAGTAAAATTTGGCATTGAATTTTATACCAAGTGATAAGCCCATGGAATATGTCAAGTGTGAAGGTCTTAACTTCTTGCCTGCCTTAACCAGAATGTCTTTGTAGACAGAGCCTTTGCTTTTATGTCCCCTAATTCTGAAAGCAGCACAGGGTGAGGCTATGTGGGCCTGTCACTGATGTGGGTACTCAATGATTATTCTGTTTTCTAGTTGATATACTCACTCAACTATATCTGTCAATATTTATATCAATCTTTATATCTATAACTATATATCTATTTTGATATCTGTATCTGTATTTATATATGCCTATATTTGTATCTGTCTATAAATTCATTTGTTTGTTTATAGCATGCTCCATGCCGGGCACCATGGGAAGGATGTATAAACATGAACCCAACATTGAACTTGTCCTCAAGACTCCATCTTACCAGAGTAGACATCTATAGAGATAACCACAAAATAAAGGAGAAAATTATTAAGGCCATAGAGAGGGATAGAAAGTAGGAGAATTAGGAGGGAGCCTTGATTTGCTTCTTGGAGGCATAAGGGAAGGCATCAAGTAGTGATAGCTGAGCCACAACTTGTTTGAAGGCTGGGGGTTGGCTACGCAGGGCCTGGGGAAAGGACTTTGAGCTGGAGGGAACAGCATACACATAGGTATGGACGTTGGAAAAGGGCAGGGCATGGGTGATATGCAAAATAGGAGTCCCAGGTAGAGAGGGAAGTAGGGTCATGTATGTGTGTCATTCTGAGGTAATAGGGAGCCACTGAAAGTATTTGGTGGGGGCAGTGGTATGGTAAGTCATGATGGGCTTCTCTGTCTAAAAGAAGTTGGGCCATTCAATAATGTGTCCCCAGTGCTATATGTTGTGACCATGGAGTCAGAGATATCGTGGCATTGCCAGTAATTCTCCAAGCAGGCATGCATGTTCCCTCTGCAGACTGGACGCGGAGAGCCAAGGGCTTGCCCTTGGCTTCAATGTCAACTGCTCGATTCCACTCAGGTTCACTTACATCTCTTTACCGCCACGGCTGGTGCAGTCCACTGCCGTCTGGACACTAGAAAGAGACATAAGAATGAGTCTGTCCCCCTTGTGCTTCCAGGGGAAGAACATGGTCTTCGATGTCAAACTTCCGGCCTTTGCCCCTGCGTGATCTCAGGCAAGTCACCCACCTTCTCTGACCCTCCTGGGCTCCTGTGTAAAACGCGGTGACGAATGGGGTTTGGTTGTGGGGCAGACTAAGCGAGATAACCCTTGTAAACATCGCGGCCTGGTTCCTGACAAATAGTGTTGATTAAAAGGCAACAACCATTATCCCTGCTCTTGTTTTAGTACAACCAGTACTGCTATTATTAACAGCATCATTATCGTCAACAAGCAATGCGTTTGCTTTATGTTCTTTGTGAGTGCGAGTGAATCAGACAAGAGGGCAGGTGGCCAGCTTTCCAGGGCGTTCTGGGAAACTCCGAGACTAATTACAGTGGTAGCTATTCCTTAGGGAGCATCCCTTCATTCAACAAAGATGCTCTACCTGTGATCTCATCTAACCATCCCGCCTATCTCCATTTAGTGAATGAGGAAAGGGACACCCTTGTAAGGTCACATAGCTTTGAATCCATCACAGGTCTGTAAGAGCTAGTAACCTCATGCTCTTTACCAGTTGTCCCACATGCGGGTGTGGACAATCAGACCACACCCTCGGACACCGGAGACCTCATCTGAATCCTGGCTTCACAAGCCAGGGCCTCCCGCTTTGTTTTTCGCATGGAATCTGGGGAATTCCTTCCTTAGAAAACAAGGTTGTTCTCCAAGGGATGTACCTGTGGTTCCTTGGTCCCTATCCTCAAGGATCTGTCAGTCTTGGGGCTCCTATTCATATCTGTCTGTCCCTACCAGACTGCAAGAGCCCCTCATGATCCAAGAACGTGTTTTATTCATATCTTTAGCCCCAGGGCTCAGGCCAGACCAGAAGTTCTTTCAGACAATGCTTTGTGAATCCAATGAGCTCCAGCCATGGGCTAAGTCCAACCTACAAACGTTTTTTATAAATAAAGTTTTATTAAAACACAGCCACACTAACTCATTTCCATGTTGCACATCACTGCTTTTGCTCTACCGTAGCAGAGTAGTTGCAAGAAAGATCATGTGGCCCCCACAGCCTAACATATTTACTATCTAGCCCTTTATTTTTTATTGTTTTTTTTTTAAATGTTTATTTATTTTTGAAAGAGAAAGACAGAGCACAATCAGGGGAGGGGTAGAGAGAGAGGGAGACACAGAATCCAAAGCAGGCTCCAGGCTCTGAGCTGTCAGCACAGAGCCCGACGTGGGGCTCGAACTCATGGACCCCGAGGTCATGACCCGAGCCAAAGACAGACGCTTAACTGACTGAGCCACCCAGGAGCCCCACTGTCTAGCCTTTTAAAGAAAGCTTTGCTGTGACCTCTCCACCATAACAAAAGCAACCTTTGTGAATGACCCTGGGAGAAGAAGAAGAACGACCCCCAGAGATGCCCATGTCCTAATCCTAATCCTAATCCCAAGAACCTGGAGCTACATTTCCTGACACGGTAGAAGGGACTCTGCAGATGTGGTTAAGGTTAAACATCCTGAGATGGGGAGGTTATCCTGGATTATCTGGGTGGGCCCAACCTAGGCCCTCACATCCTTCAAAGCAGGGCACTTTCCCCAGATATGGTCAGAGGGAGATGTGGCTATGGAAGATTGGCCGAGAGGCAATATTGCTGGCTCTAGAGATATAAATGTCACAAGGTGTGTTGGTATCTTCTACAACCTGGAAAAGGTAAGGAAATGCATTCTCCCCTAGAGTCTCCAGAAGGAACACAGCCCCTTTGATACCTTTATTAGGCCAGGGAGATCCTTGCTGGGCTTTTTAAAAAAATGTTTATTTATTTTTGAGAGAGAGAGAGAGTGAGAGCGAGCATGAGGAGGGCAGGGGAAGACAGAGGGTAGCAGAGGATCTGAGGGGGGCTTTGTGCTGACAGCAGGGAGCCTGATGAGGGGCTCAAACTCACGAACTGTGAGATCATGACCCGAGCTGAAGTTGGATGCTCAGCTGACTGGGCCACTCAGATGCCCCAATCCTCGTTCGGCTTCTAAACAACAGAACTGTAAGATAATAAATCTCGTGTTGGTTTAAGCCACTAAATTTGTGTTAATTTGCTATGGCACCAATAAAAAAAAAACAACCCTGCAGTAGAACAAAACTGTCTTTGCTGGGTGACCCTGAATCTTCTTGAGGATCTATAGATAAAGTTTTGATGACAAAGTTTTCTTTAAATGCTTACTGATTTATTTTGAGAGAGAGGAACAGAGGATCCTAAGCAGGCTTTGCAATGACAGTGCAGAACCCAATTCAGGGCTCCAATTCACAAACAGAAATCATGCCCTGAGCTGAAATCCATAGCCAGATGTTTAACTGACAGAGCCACCCACGTGCCCCTTGATGTAACTTTTTAACAAACTATTGAAAATACTTTAAAAAAAAACCCACTTTGCGGGGAGTGCCTGGATGATTCAGCGGGTTAAGTGTGTGAATCGTTGGACAGCACAGAACCTGCTTGGGATTCCCTGCCTCCCTCTCTCTCCACCCTGAAGTGGTCAATGTGAGCAGATCCGACTCTGATCCTGCTGCTGCTCTGGGTCTTTCCATGCCTCTGCTGGGTTAGGGTTGTAGAAAGAATAAGACACTGAGAGAAAAGGCGACCAAAGCCTAGGGACCTCGCTGTGTGGCCCGGATCTACTCTCTTCCCTGCTTGCGATCTCAGTTTCCCTCGTTTGGGGTAAGCCTCTGGCTCCTGCCAGACTCTGGCTATCACAAGAGCTAATCCCAGGGCCCGCTTCTGCCTTAACAGAAAGAACCGGGTTTTCTAAGCCAATATTCTCTATGAGAAATCAGCAGGCATCAGGCGTGACCCATCACTGCTGTATCAATGACTGTTGCACCCTGTATCACCACGCAGGGAAAAAAAATGGTGAAGAATCTTAAGAAGCAATCTCGTAAGAGCATAAGATTATCAGTGGTCATTATTAGTGCCTTCGAAGCCCTGTGACTCTGGAAAAGAACCAGCCGCGAGAAATAAAAAGACACAGGTATGGATGCTTATGGAAAATAATCTTACGTTCTTATAGAAATTTTCATCTGTGCACTGGTTGCTTTTGCCTGTGAACTGATGTCACTGCACTTTCACAGAACTCCTGAGGTTAAAGTCAAGGTCTGCCGGCCATTCTGCCTGTCGACTTCCTGATGAATTACCATCCAAGCCAAGCGTGGTGTCCAGGCTGGACCCCATGCTACCCGCCATTTTTGAAGGTCTCGACAAAATGGAGTATGTCTGAAATAAAGAGGCGGGGTGGAGACGGGCTTCTGGAAGCCACCTCACGCCTTATGGTCTGAGAAACTGCGGAAGGCACTTAACAGCTTCGTTCTGGGGTGGTCTGCAGCTTGGAAGGAGGGGGAGGGGAAAGGCTTTCAGGCTGAAGCAGGCTATTTTGTTCTGCGTGATCCTGAGACTCATTGAACCAGATGGGTAGAAATCGCCACCAGGTTGACTTTTTATAAGCCGTGGATTATTGGTCCTGGTAGATACTGGAGTTTGTACACCACAGTCTACAGAGCCTTTGCATTCTTGGAGACCTCACAGGGGCGTCCAAGGGGTCCGGGAGAGAGACCAAGTAGGGAGGCTTGACCCCGAACCTTCATTTCTTTCTGCACTCCATCCTAAGTTAGAATTTTCTCCAGGTCTTTGTGTTGGTATACAAAATAAAAAGGGGTGGGGTTCTACTTGAGAGGGAGTTTGAAACCCACTGACCCTTTTATCCTATGAAGAAAGAGTCTCTGTGCTCCAAGTTCCAAAATGGCACTGTATTTTTTACTGCACCCCCTGTCTTTTTTTTTTTAATGTTTATTTGTTTTGAGAGAGCGAGAGTGAGCATGAGTGGGGAGGGGCAGAAAGAGAGGGAGAGAGGGAGATTCCCAAGCAAGCTCCCCCTACTGTCAGCACAGAACCCACTGCAGGGCTCGAACCCACAAACTCTGAGATCATGACCCGAGCCCAAATCGAGAGTCGGACGCCCAGCAGACTGAGCCACCCAGGCATCCCAACGTACCTCCTATCTTAACGAAGAAGGTGAATATTGCTGGTGGTGGTGATGATGATGATGATTTTAACGTGTTGGCTAGGCAAACAGAGGCCCAGGAAGGGCAGGAGACCTGGTCCGCATCTATTTGGCGGTGCAGCCTGGACAGAACCCTGTCTCCTGACTTACCGGGGGCTCTTTCTCTCACATTGGTGCACATGGCTTTTAAAGAACTTGTGCCAAGCATTTGTGGACAGGGGCTTGCTGCTAAGCAAGATAATTAATTAGATGTTTTCTGTTGTGGTCCTTCAGCGAGAGTCTCCGTCAGACAACTCCAGTCTAAACGCACACACTGCCTGGGAAGTAACACGTGAATGCATTGGCCCCAGGTCCCAGTGACACAGACACGCGTCCACCAGAGTGACAGGCCAGTTACTGGGTGGAGAACAAGGACCGTGACAAGAGAAAGGGGGAAGAAGGGGTCTGTTGAACACGACAGCAGAATTTGCTTATCAGGAGTGTGGGGGGTGGGGTCCGGCTGGAAATCATCGCGGCCCCTGCACTTGCTGCCTGAGCCCAAGCCGGCTCCTCGACTTCTCAAACTCCAGTGTCCTCATCCACAAACTGGGTACCAGCCTCAAAAGTTGGGAGACAATGTCTACAAAACAAGTAGGTTGTGCAGGCTGACACAAAGCGGGTCCTCAGCAAAGAGTACCCACCTGGCTGGGGGATCCAGTCCTCCCAAGCTAGAAGGACGCTCGGAAAGCCAGATGGCCTCCGTGGCATCATTTGAACGTGTGCTATCCTGCAGTAGGGAGCCATGCTGTGCTTGGGAATGGGGCATCAACCTTCTCAGAATAATGGAGAGAGGCTCTGACTCTGCATCTTTTTAACAGTCTGGCTGGAGCCCGGGACCCCTAATAAATAAATTAACTCAAAATTGTGCCCGTGGCGGGAGCTGCAATCTTTGGTGCGACCCACATCTTCCCACTTTTCTCACTGCGGCCTAATTTTACCCAGGCTGAGAAACATACAAGTCACACACAACACAGCAATGGAAGGCACCTTTCTAGAGCACTGGTCTCTGACTGGGCCAACTGGAATTGTGACACACTCTCAGCTGACCTAGGAGTCAGAGGTCATCCATCGACCTCACCACACTTTCTCCCCTCCCCCTCCCCCTCTCCCACCCCCCCCCCCCCCCGCCAGACCCCAGAAAGGTGAGTAGCTACAGACCCTGGGATAGCCCCAGGAATAGATGGGGCCGTCAGCTGACACATCTCTCCCTCCAGGAGTAATCAGCTTGCACCAGGCCGCGGGGGAACAGCTTAAAGCATTTCCCCCATTCATCCGAGAAGGCTGACGCCACCGCTGAAGTCACAAGGCAGAGCCCGAGTGCAGAAAGGCACGGGAGTCAACGCTGCCACATGGGCAGCCTGGCTTTCCGAGCACGTAACCACGTTTCCAGCCTGGAAGGCCTGTTACACTCAGAATGAATTCCCAACACGGGGAAATGTGACTTTTCATAATTTGAACAAGTCTCTTAAAGAACCTTACCTCCAGCGGAAGCACCACACACACACACACACACACACACACACACGCTGTTTCTCTCTCTCCACCCGGTGGGTGTGAATCCTAATTGAGAGCTCAGTTTGGAGAGGTACTTCGACGAATCCCTCGGGCTCCCATCCAAAACTCGTACCCCGGGAGACGAGACAATTAAGAAGGAAGTACACCGTGGAGCCGTCAGGATGGGGGAAGAGGAGGAGAAGCTGGCACCCAGGTAGGAGCTGGGGCTCTGCTCCGGATGTTGTCTCTGCAGCCTGGCAAGGCACCGACTGCCGTTCACTGCCGATAATCATTTCAATGGCAGTGTGACCAGAGAACAAGGTTTGTGCCACATGAATTCTTCGAAATGTGTTGAGACTTCTTTGTGGGCAATTTCCCCCCAGTGTCCCCCCGCCCCATTCTTGTGCCACTGGTCAGATCTCTGCTCTGTGTCTAGTTCAATTCCAAGTTAACGGGGCAGAGAGTCAGGATGGAGTCTCGCTGAGACCCAAGGCCGTGAAAATGCAGACAGGAAGCTGGGGTTCAGATGGGATTCCCGGGGACCTCAGAAAAGTAGGATCGGGACAGAAGGTGAGCATGAGGCTTTTCACCCGGAACAGAAAGAGATAAGCGTGCCTCCTATCAAGATGAGGGTGAGGGCAGGGTCCCTTTAAGACTCCGAAGGATCCCCTCTAAGCTGAGACTGGAGTGATGTCTGTGACCCTCTATGACCTTGCCACCAGGATCTTGCTTCCCAGGCTCCTTGCTTCCTGTCATACCTCTGCCCAGCCTATACCCACACCTGCAAGCGCCCACACCCTGTGCCTCTTTCCAATTTGGTTATTTTTATAACTTTCATTTGTTCTGCTGATAGCTTTCATTTATTAGAAAAGCTATCTTAACACCCCAAACCAACTAATCCAATTAAAAGTGGGCAGAAGATGTTCACAGACATTTCTCTAAAGAAGACCTACAGGGGCGCCTGGGTGGCTCAGTCGGTTGAGCGTCCGACTTCAGCTCAGGTCATGATCTCATGGTCCGTGAGTTCGAGCCCTGCATCGGGCTCTGTGCTGACAGCTCGGAGCCTGGAGCCTGCTTCGGATTCTGTGTCTCCCCCTCTCTCTGCCCCTTCCCTGCTCATGCTCTGTCTCTCTGTCTCAAAAATAAATAAAAACATTTTTAAAAATTAAAAATAAAAGAAGACCTACAGATGGCCAACAGCCACATGAAAAGATGCTTAACATCACTGATCATCGGGGCAATGCAAATCAAAACCACGGCGAGGGATCACCTCACCCCTGTCAGAGTGGCCAAAATCACAGACACAAACAAAGGTTGGCGAGGATGTGGAGAAAAAGGACCCCTCTTGCACTGTGGGCGGGAATGCAAACTGGTGCGGCCACCTTGGAAAACGGAAACTTAAAAATCCTCGGAAACTTAAAAATCAACTACCGTACGATCCAGGAATCGCACTACTGGGTATTTACCCAAAGAATACGAAAACGTTAATTTGAAAGGATACATGTATTCATAGCAGCATTATCTGTAACTGCCAAATTATCGAAGCGGCCCGAGTGTCCATCGATTGATAAATGGGGAAAGAAGAAGTGGCATATATACACAGTGGACTATTCCTCAGCCATAAAAAAAGAATGAAATCTTGCCATTTGCAATGACACGGATGGTGCTAGAGAGTATAATGCAAAGCGAAGTCAGTCTGGCAGAGGAAGACAAGTGCCGTGTGATTTCACTCATCTGTGGAACTGAAGAACCAAAACAAATGAGCAAAGGTCGGGGGGGGGGGGGAAGAGACACACCCAAACCAAAAGACAGATGCTGAAATATGAGGAAGAAACTGGCCAGTGCCGGAGGGCAGGGGGGTGGGGGTGGATGGGGGAAACAGGTGATGGGGATCAAGAGCACACTTGTCATGACGAACACGGAGTAATGCATGGAATTGTGGAATCACTACATGGTACACCTGAAACTAACCTACCGCCGTATGCTGACTATCCTGAAATTAAAACGAAAACCTGTGGGGCGCCTGGGTGGCTCAGTCGGCTAAGCGGCCGACTTCGGCTCAGGTCATGATCTCACGGTCCGTGGGTTCGAGCCCCGCGTCGGGCCTTGTGCTGACCTCTCGGAGCCTGGAGCCTGTTTCAGATTCTGTGTCTCCCTCTCTCTGACCCTCCCCTGTTCATGCTCTGTCTCTCTCTGTCTCAAAAATAAATAAATGTTAAAAAAAAATAAATAAATGTTAATAATAAATAAATAAAATCAGGCATATCAAGTCTGTAACTTATAGGAGCAAAATCTCCTCAAAGAGGAACCTACCTAGTACAGCGAGGACTGGGTATGTTCACTGCAGAAACTTTAGAATATGTAAATACGCTTGAAGCAAATCAAAATTTAGGTCACCAGCAATGCCTTGCACCAGAATGTTGGTGTGTTTCCTTCTGGGCTTTCTTTTCCCCCTTAACAAGGCATGGTCAGCTCTACGGGCTCTCCCCACTGGCTAGACCTCAGCTGACTCACGCCACTGCTTCCTTCCCTCATTGCCCAGCTCATGCCCGCACCTCCTGCAGGTCAGCAGCTGGCTCCTGCTTCACCCTATTAAGAGGGGTGTGATAGGCAAAGGTCTAGGATGGGAAACTCAGCAGCCCCAGGTTTTGCAGCACCTAATTTGCTGTGCGACCCTGACCTTCCCCAGGGTCCTCACGAGAGTGGAGAGGGTTGCACTCCATGGTCTGATCGTTGATTGTTGTGGCTGCAACGCATGCCATCCCCCACAGAGACAAAGCCCAAGAGGGACCAGGGGCCGACGCAGCCCACACAGGGGTGTGTAAGGAGGGCACCGCCTCTGAAGGTTAGGTTAAGGCACCTGTTTCTTCCCAAAGCAATCGCAAAGAAAATCTCTCCCTGCTGCCCAGGCTTTGCGACAGAGGCTGGGATGGGGACAGAGAGGCTGCAGCCAGACAGGCAGCTGTGGGTTCCAGAGAGGTGACAATGCCAAGGTTGCAAAGGCAGCTTTGGGGAACAGGACGCTATGGGCCTCCTGCAGGGGCTCAACAGCCTGGGCCCATGTGGCCACCCGGGGTACCCCTGGCCTGCAGCAGCTCGAGACTTGAATGGAGATGGTAGGAAGCAACCTGTCTTCCGAGAAAGGAGAGAAGCCCCGACACTGAACTTGAGAGGCCTTGCCTATCACCAGCTGGCTAATTTTGCATCCTCGAATCAGTCGTTGCCTTTGTGAAGCGATGCCCATTTCTGGGCACAAACACAGTACACACCCTTACAGCCTGTGTGCCGGGTTCTAAGCGATGTCCATCTGGTACCTCATTTGACTCTGACGATCCTACCAGGTAGGCAGAGGGCTGAGTCCACGGAATGCCAATCTGCAGGTCAAGAGTGGTCAACAACTGGCCATTTCACATGGTCGGTTCAAAGTATTACGTCCACTTGACGCGTGAGGGGACTGGGCCCAGCTTGGACGCGTCACTGGCCACGATTACAAACTGGAGCCCACTCTGCAGACACTTCCCAGGGTCACCTCCCCTAAGTCTTGGAAAGCTGGGCCAGGCGGTTTCGGTGGCAACAAGGAGATGCTGACACTGGAGAGGAAGCAAGCGTCCTGCCCCTCCTCACGGGAGCCAGCCGGTCGTCCCTCCCACCATGAGATGCATCCGGGTGTCCCCGCAGATGCGGCCCCCGGAGGACCCGAGACAAGGAGTTCCATCTACCGAAGGCTGCAGGGCACCCCAGGGCCGCAGGCCACCTGCTGCACCCCGCTGCGCCTGCCCCCCACCCCCCGTAGGTTACCTCTCCGTGTCACTGTCGCTGGATGCCAGCTCCTCCAAGGCTGCCTGCAGGTCGGCAATCCGCCGGATGGACGTCTCCAGGTCTGTCTGGAGGGTCTGTCTCACTGCCGAGAGGTCCTCCACGTGCTTCTCCTGGAGGCAGAGACCACAAGCGCACGTTGGCCTTGGGCAAGAACCCACACACCTGCCAGAGCTTCTGGGGAGGAGACACACGCTGGGCTGAGTCAAGTGTTCACTGAGCACCTAGTACATGGTGGGCACCCCTTGAGGTACGCTCTCTGCACAGATGGGCTTATGGACCCTCAGAGAGATGCTTTGAATTTTATAGAGGGCAGGGGCATTTGGGGGGCCACTGGGGCGTGGCCCATGGACAGCGCTCATTCATCCACACTGGGGTTCTGAGCCCAGCGTGTCTGACCCCAGAGCCACGCTCGGAACCTGCACCACCCATTTTGCACCAGGCACTACACCTTGGATGGATGAGCAAATGTATGAACCAATTAATGTTTCCCAGAACAGTCACCGAAGCTGGTTCAGGAAGCTGAGTCTGCCTCAGGGATGGATCTGGAGTGGGAGATTGATGTCGGCTGGGGAGCAGACAAGAATGGTTCGCGGGGCGCCTGGGTGGCTCAGGAGGTTAAGCGTCCAACTCTTGATCTCAGCTCAGGTCATGATCTCACGGTTCGTGAGGTCCAGCCGCAGGTCAGGCTCTGTGCTGCCAGGGCAGAGCCTGCTTCGGGTTCTCTTACTCTCTCTGCCCCTAGCCCACTCGAGTGCTCTCTCTCTCTCTCTCTCAAAATAAATACACTTTTTTAAAAAGAACGGTGCCCTTTCCACTCCGCCGTGCTGTCCTCAGAGGGTGCAAAGACAAAAATTGACAAGCCAACGGGGCTCGTCCCAGAGCACCCCACTGCCATTTACTAAGATCCTTCTGTGCCTGGCACTGTGCTGAGCGTCTTACCCTCAGGACCTCCCTCCCTGCTCAGAAGCCTGGCGGATGGCTATCATTGCTCCCATTTCGCAGATGAGAAACTGAGGCCCAGGAAGCAAAGGCTTAATGGCAGTGCTGGAACTCCAGCTCTGCGCATCTGCCATCTCCTCTGTGGGCTCATCTCTTCCCCCTCCGACCCTGCCCTAATCGGATTCTGTCCAGACTCGGGAAAACCTCTGACTTCCATTGGCAACAGGTTTCACCCACAGATTTCACCCACCCCTACCCTTTAATTGCAATGATTAGCAAGTAAGGGTGATTTTGCGCTCCCCCCAGGAGACACTCACTGAGCAGTGCCTAGAGACATTTTTGGCCGTCACACCTTGGTGTGTGTGTGTGTGTGTGTGTGTGTGTGTGTGTCACTGGCACCTTACAGGGATAATGCCCAACATCCTATAATGCACAGGACAGCTGCCTCCACAGAGCATTACCTCGCCCAAATGTCCACAGTGTCCCTGAGAAACCTCGGGTTAAACCCAGAATCTCACCTGCCAGCAGGTAAGCCCAGGGGGAGTCAATCAAAGGCAGAGGGAGGTCTGTAGGGGAGGATGCTTCGAGCGGTGGTGTTGAGGATGGGGAGAAGCTGAAAGCAGCCTCATCAGCCAACAACTGGGGATCGGTAGGGGGATCACGGTGTACCACCTTGACGCTCTTAGACATTCCCGTTGGAAATAAGGGCTGTGGCAGCATGGAATGCTTCTGCAGAATGAAGGCACGCAAACGGAATAGAACGGAGGAATATTGTGTCCCTAGCAGTCTGCAAATAACACGCACGCAGTTGGAAAAACACTTAGGAAGTTGGTAGTATTTACAGGATGAGGATGAAGGGAGTGGGTATTATAGATAAAATGTTTCTTTTAAGCTGTTCTAATATTATTTAAGGATTATTTGCCGACTTTAAGAAATTTTTTCACAATAACGTTTGTTTATTTTTGAGACATTAAGAGTGTGAGCAGGGGAGGGGCAGAGAGGGGGAGACAGCGAATCCGAAGCAGGCTCCAGGCTCCGAGCTGTCAGCACAGAGCCTGACGCGGGGCTCGAACTCGTGGACCCTGGGATCATGACCTGAGACGAAGTCAGACACCTAACCGACTGAGCCACCCAGGTGTCCCTTGTCGACTGTTGTTTTAAGGCACACATCTATACCAACCGCTGAGGGCGTGGAAGGGGGCAAAATATAAAGATTTAGGGTCAGACCTAAGCACAGTCCCCGGCTGCCCATTTAACTCACTAGCTGTGCAACCTCAAACAGTTTACAGCCCCTCTCTGAGCCTGGGATTGTTGCCTTTGTTTCTTAGATGAAGAAATGGAGGCCAGTGAAGGCATTCAGGGAAGTAAGGTACAGAGCCTGGATTTTTTTATTTTATTTTATTTTATTTTTTAATATATGAATTTTATTGTCAAATTGGTTTCCATACAACACCCAGTGCTCATCCCAAAAGGTGCCCTCCTCAATACCCATCACCCACCCTCCCCTCCCTCCCACCCCCCATCAACCCTCAGTTTGTTCTCAGTATTTAACAGTCAGAGCCTGGATTTAAAGACTGCTTTTGCCCCGCTCCCAGGGCAATGATCTTTCTGGGGCTACCTGTGCACACCCCCGGCGAAAGTCAGGGAGGAGCAGGGGCTGCTCCCCAATTATGGGGACATGCACAGCTGTCCTTTGCAGAGTGGCTCGGCCATTTCTGCTTATTGTGAGTCTGTGCCTTTCATCCGATTTTGAGGTTTTCCAATTTTAACGAGAGAGAGAGACAGACAGACAGAGAGAGAAAAGGCAAAAACTGAGAAGCCCAAGGGCTGAGCAGAGGAGAAGCGGCGTGGAGAGAGGCGGTCGGGGGGGGGTGACAAGGAGCTGGAAATGCATTGCAGTTGATCGAAGCCGCCAGCTGTGAAATCCCCATCTTGGTGCTGACAAGGTGAGAGACCGTCCGAGGCAGGGCACCCCCCTCCCCCACCGGGCAGGAGGCCAGTGGGCTGTCAGAGGAAATAACACACAGCGTGGGATGGCTGAGGAGGTACCTGCCTCTGGACGCCCACACGTCAGCTCCTAACGGCACCCAGAGAACTGGCTGGGCGCGAAGTCCCTGTGGCTTCCGAGCTCAGCCCCTTCCCGGGGGCGACAGAATCGACCACCTTCTCCCAGGCGACGGGGCACCTGTGTCTTTGTAAGACACGGAGAGGCTGCGCAAGGGCCACGGCTGGGCCGTTTTGGGCATGTGGTGAATGTTTATTTGGGAGATTGGGAAAGTGAGGCGGGAACAGTGGAATGGCCATGCAGCCGGCAGAGGACAAAGCCGAGACGGGCGGCCAGGTCTTGGGTTTCTCAGTAACAGCTCTTTATGCCTCATGAGCCTCAGGGATGAGAAGGGAGCACAGAGGTCCCCTCCCAGCTGTGCCTGGGTCAGCTGTGCCCATGCAATGTCACACGGAACCCTCCCGGAGCCTCCTGGTGGGCAGGCACTGTCATCTCAGGGGTGGGTGACTCTGGGCTGGGACTAAGCAGGTGGGCAGAGGAGAGGAGGCACTGAGAAGAAGCATATCTGTAATATCATGAAAGACAAAGTGGCCTCTGGACCCAGGGTGCTGGGGTTCAAATCCTAGCTCTGCCATTCACTGGCTGTGTGACCTGGAGCATGTTACTCAACCTCTCTGATCTCCAGAGAGGAAAGGCTTGGCCAACGCTGGCACTGCTATCATTTAATTCTTAGAGGAGAACGAGGAGTGACCGGAGTGGGGGGGAGCATTGCTGAGGTTTGCCAAGGTCACGGGTGAGCAAGGACTCTGGCTCCAAGGGATTTTCAGTGCCCTGCAGAGGAAGGATGTGGGTGAAAAGCAAGGGCAGCGGAGGGGATGATGTAACCAGATAGAGCGAGGAGAGCTGTGAGCAAAACCATCTATAGGGATGCCTGGGGTGGCTCAGTCCATTAAGTGTCCGACTTTCTGCTCAGGTCATGACCTCACAGTTTCATGGGTTCGGGCCCCGTGTCGGGCTCTGCACCAGCAGCGTGGATCCTGCTTGGGGTTCTCTCTCCCTCCCTCTCCCTGCCCCTCCCCTGCTTGCGCCGCCTCTGTCTCTCTCCAATAATAAAACAACAACAACAAAAGAAAACCCTCCGTAGATAAGGGTATCTGTGGACCAAGGACGGGGCCCGGGGGAGTCACATCAGACTCAGCGGGAACACCCCAAGGAGACGGTTTGGGGAAGTCTAGAGTATGTGCCATCAGTAATCAGCAAACCTTTCCTGCTTCAACTTGGAAGACAAATAGCGTCTGCTGATTGCAGAGACCAAGTCATTAGGACAATGGATGCGGTACCCCAAACAGTGTCCCTGGGGCAGACAAAACAATGCCCCCGCCGGAGACCCCTCGGGAGACATACAGGGGACACGCAAGAAGGGGGCACCGGGGAGGCACCCTCTCTCGCGTCTGGGAGCCTGGGACCTTCTTCCATTCTCCACAACATCTGACTAACAGTGCTTGGGATTGGACTGGGACCACCATGTGCACATGGGGTTGTGTTTGGAGGCCAAGCATGAAGCCGGTCTTCTCTGTTTTTATCTCTCTTTGGAGGCTTGAAGCGTGAAGAAGTTGGGGGAGAAATTAGGATATGGAACTATTCAGATAGTTAGACGTATACGGCAGAAACCCACTGGCAAATATGCCCACGTTCATCTATGGCTGCAATCGAGCCATATACACACTGTAATAACACACAACATAGATATTATATACATGTATGATATATTCATTACATGTATGTATATGTATGTTTATATACCTTTCATTCATTCACTAAACAGTTATCGAGCACCTACTGTGTGCCAGCCCTGATCTACGCACAAGTGATGCAGGCTAAGTCCTAACTTCTACGGAGTTCAACATTCTCGCAGGGACCTCATCTATCTGTATTGCTGGTGTTCAGAACATAGCAGGCGCTCAGTGTATGTTTGGGGATTGCATGAATGGTGTTATAACATGACTCTAAGTGGTGAATGAAGCGGGGGGGCCTGGGAATTCATTATGCATACATACTACCACGCACACAGAGATAAATACAGTACTGTGTGTATGTGCTGACCTCCCCAGCATCGTTTAAGAGAATCATTAACCCTTGTTAAACTTCCAGGCTACTCCCCCTGGAACATGCCACACAGAGCTGCCCGTGTGGGAGGTCGTTCATACGATAATTAGTAGCTGCAATTAAAATCATCTCCTCCTGTGACATTCCATTGGAGGCTAATATTCAAAACCGTTGTTTGTTTTCTCTGCCCAGGGCATCTTTAGCAGACGGCCTCCTGTCTGCAAATGCGCAGGACTCACGCATCAGTTTCTGCGGCTCGAGAGGTTGCCTCTACATCCTTTCAAGGTATCCCACTGCAAAGTTCATTTCTCCTAGTTTGTATTGTAGATCAGGCCATCTCAAAACACCTCCTGAACATAATGAAAACTCACTTTGTTTTCTTCTGATGCGCTAAAGACAAGTAGAAATGTTATGTTACAGAGCCTGCCTCCCCCCCCCAAAAAAAATTACACACAAATATATATGCTATTACAAATACATATAAATACGCATGAACACACGTGTACGTGCGTATATTCAGATGCACCTGCGTGAACATTCCCAGTCTGACACATAGCACATACTTAATAAATATTTGTTTAATTCATTATTATGTGAGTATATTTATTTCTATTTTCTCACATGGGCAGGTCCCCTGCTAAATGTATGAAATGCCTCATTTCACATAATTTTTATGAGAACCCTCAAAGTCAAGTGCGACACAAGCACATAAGAAGTAACTTGAGGACATGACGACAAAGTAATGGCAGAGTTATTATCTCAAGTGGTGAGAGGTCAGGTGACTTTTGTTTTCCTTTCTATACTTCTCCAGACTTTCTGCAAAGAATATGGATGACTTTTCTTATCAGAAAGTTAAAAACTATATAAGATTTTATTTCTGTCTATGCTGCGAGGAACAATCCGCCGGACCACCCGCTCAGTGCCTCCCACGCTGGCCTCGTTATCCCCATTTGACAGATGAGCAGACTGAGCCTCAGAAAGGTGAAATCATCTGCCCAAGGTCGTGCACCCAAGACACAGTGATCTATAGCTGGACCCCGGTGTCCTGACTCCAGCCCATGGCTCTTGTCCCCTTTGCTCCTGCTTTACCCAAGGATATTTGTGTCTCCAGAGGTGGGGGGAGTCTTCTCTGAAAGAAGTGATGAGATGATGAGGAATTTCCATTGTTTCATTCAAATTGTCCCAGGGTCCCTTGCCTGGGAGAAATGAGGCTGCGAGGCAAAATAAAAGCCCTGTCAACGGTGCCCTGGCTAGAGTTCCAGGGTCATATTGGCAATGGAACAAGCATTAGCATGGAGCTTTGAGTCTCAATGTGGGAAAGGAAAGTCTTGGGGTACCCAGTAGAAACCCCCAAAGGAAGCACCAGATTCTCTTACTTAGAGCCCAACCTCCAGCAACAAGAGGGGCTAAGGATAAGGTGGTCATCACTACGCCAAGTCCCTTTCTTCACAATCTTCCTGCAAATTAATTATTTGATTCTGTGCTTATCATTTGGTAATAGACACAGAGAGACTCATCAAAGACCTCGAAGTCACACAGCTAGAAAGTGACACACAGATTCAAGCTCAGGGCTGCCTGTTTCCAAAGGGTCAGTAAATACCTAACAACTCCTCCCACCCTTTTCTGCACCTGCAGCAGGCATGTCCAATCGATCCCTGCATACACCCAGGCAATCTGGGGCCAGAGTCCCCTCTATGAACCACCAAGCTAAGCACTTCATCCAGTGGCCCATCAGCCGGAACTCCCAATCGTGCCACACCCTAAAAGACCTCCATCTTCCTGGAAATGCATCCTGAATCCTCAAAGAAGATACTGATATTAGTTGGTTGGTTGGTTGGCAGACGAGAGGGCCAGGTCTCCTTGAAAACTGGTAAGTGCTCTGTGGAATTGAGAGACCCCGGTCGGGGGCGGTGGGGGGCTAACAACAATATGGGAACAGCAGGAGAAATGAAACGCTTATGTGAATTTTGAAGAATTCTTAATCCTTCCTTCCTTCCAGTCCCTCATCTGGCAAAATGCAAGTATGATCTCCAGACAAAAGATCATGGCAAGAAACAAACGAAATAATGTATGGTGGTGTACATCTGGTCTACCTAATATGTGGGCACACACTTGATACGTAACAAAATGTCCTTCTTTCTATGAAAAGACTCAGAAAGTATGAAGCCTGCAGGTATCACATGGCAAGGACAGCCTCATTTTTCAGAAAATGTAGTTTTATAAGCCTGTTGCTTTTTTGTTGTTGTTGAAACTGGAAGGATTTAATACAGTGCCTCAAAGGAGCCTTTATCAGTTGAGAAAATAGAAATAGCTCTAGATCATTCAAACAAAAGAATTTAATACAGGGAATTGGTTATAAGATGACAGAAAAAGGTGAGAAGCCAGGATAGATTAGCAATGGCAGGAAGGCACTGCCAACCTAGAGCTCGAAGGACAAATCAGAATGTTGGGCCATCCAATGGGAGGCTGCCTCAGCTGCTGCCGGGGATGCACCTCCAAGGTAGTGCAAAAGAGGGAGAAATATCCTGGCTTCTCTCCCTCTCCTGCTCATTGTCCATTGCCGCCTTTCATTGGTTGACCAATGAAAGGCAAGGAAATGAGAAAACAGTTTCCTACAATTTATTTTTATTTTTTTTAATGTTTATTTTTGAGAGAGACAGAGACTGAAACAGAGAGACAGAGCATGAGCAGGGGAAGGGCAGAGAGAGGGGGAGAGACAGAATCCGGAGCAGGCTCCAGGCTCTGAGCCATCAGCACAGAGTCCACCACGGGGTTTGAACTCATGGACCTCAAGATCATGACCTGAGCAGAAATCGGACGCTTAACCGACTGAGCCCCCCAGGTGCCCCTAGTTTCCTACAACGTAAAGTCGAGAAGAGAAGGAGAGGGAATGTATCTGAGAGGAAGAGAGGAGAATCACGGGCACAGAGCACAGACATATCCAGGCTTAACCCAGGCTTCATTATGAAAGACAGAGTGTTCTCAGTTTGTAGAAAGTCATCCAACTGTATGTTTGCAAGATCTGCACACTTTCCTCTCTCTCTCTCTCTCTCTCTCTCTCTCTTTCTCTCCATCCATACCTATATTTATAAATATTTATATTTTATATAGATGTAAATATATAGTAGATAGATAAATAGATGCGTGTGTATATGTATATATATGTAAATATATATATATATATATATATATATATATATATATTTCAAGGAAAAAGTCCTAAGAAATCCAGAATTACAATTTTCAAGTGTTACAGAACCAAATGTTGGATTACAACCCCCTAATCTGTATTAGTTATTTATTGTTACATAACAGGTTGCCTCAATACCTAGTGTTTTGAAATATGAAAGATCATTCACTATCTCTCTCAGTGTCTCCTGTGGGTCAGGAATTCAGGAGTGGCTTATCTGGCTCAGAGTCTATAGCAGAATGAATAACAGCCTCCAAAGACGTCCACATCCTAATCCCTGCTACATGTGACTATGTTAACTTAGATGGCAAGAGGAATTTTGCAGGTGTGATTAAATTAAGGATCTTGAGATGGGGAGGTTATCCTGGAGTATCCGGGTGATCCCTGGATGTCATCAGAAGGGTCCTCATAAGAAGAAGGTGGGAGGGTCAGTGGGGAAGAAGGCAATAAAGTGATGGCGGCATAGTACTGGAGTGAGGTCGCCAGGAGCCAGGAATTTCTGGCTGCTTCCACAAGCTGAGAGAGGCAAGGCATGAGTTGCTCTGGGGGCCTCCAGAAGGAACCAGTCCTGTTTGCACCTTGATTTTAACCCCTTAAGACTTATTTTAAACGTCTGACCTCCAAGTCAGTAAGAGGATAAATTGCATTATCCTAAGCTGCTAAGTTTGGGATAATTTATGGCAGCCGCAAAAGAAAACTAATCCAGAATCTGTATTAGTGAAGATGTCAGCCAGGGCATAGTTGTCCAAAGGCTTGACTGAAGCTGGAGGGTCCCTTCCAAGAAAGGCTCACTGACATGGCTGTTGGCTGGAGCCTTCGGTTCTCTGCCACAAGGGACTTCACTGAGCTGCTTGAGTGTCCTCAGGACGTGGTGGTTGGGGGTCCCAGGGCACATGATCCAAGACAGAGGAGGGCAAATGCCAAATGCCTTGGATAACCTAGCCTCAGGAGTGACAAGGTGTCATCACTACTGACCATCTCTTGATCACACAGACCAACTCTGGCACAATATGGGAGGAGGCTATGCAGGGGTGTGAATGCCAGAGGTTGGGATCATGGGGCACCATCTTGGAAGTTGACCAACACGGTAACACTAGACGTTCTTCACATATAAGCTCCATCTCAATGGACTCCACCACCCACAAAGGAAAACACCGTAGCCATCCTGCACTTCTTCTCATTTCTAGAAACATATCTATTTATAGGTTGAATTATGTCCCCCTGACCCCAAAATAGGTTGAAATCCTAATCCCCGGTACCTCAGAATACAGCTGTGTTTGGAGACAGGGTCTTTACAGAGGTAATCAAGTTAACATGAGCTGACCCACATGCAGTATGACCAGTGTCCTTATAAGAAGAGAGACATTTGGAAAGGGACAGACACACACAGAGGGGAGATGATGTGAAGACACACAGGGAGGGCTCCATGTGTCAGCAGGAGATCCCAAGGATGCATCTACAAGCCAAAGAACATAAAAGACGGCCAGCAAACCACCAGCAGCTAGGAGAGAAGCATGGAGCACTTCCCTCTCTAGCCCCTATAGGGGGAGCACAGCTCTGCCGACACCATGATTTCAGGCTTCTGGCCTCCAGACCTCGAGACATTTCTGTTTGTCCAAGCCACTCTGTCTGTAGCACTTTGCTACAGCAGCCCTAGCATACTTGTATAATGCCCTGTGATCCTTTATTTGTCTTTTAAACACCACTTCTTCTCTTTTCTGGTTCCCACAGGGTTCCCTATAGAGAATTTAGAAAATAAAGTGGGAAAAAAAACCCTTTAAAAATGTCTGTTACTTGGGGACAACCCCTCTTAAGGACTAAGACGGTGTCTTTCCATCCTGTGTTCATTTCTGCACGTGCGTATAGATGCTTGGGTAAAATGGTTTTATGTGAAAGGCAGAATGGAGTTAGCCATGCAGACAAGCAGGGAGCCTTGGAACCCCCACCCCGCCCCTCCAGCTTGCCCCACCAGGATTCCCCGTCACCTTGAGACAGAAGGGCTTGGGACTCCAGGCACCTGCTTGCAGCCCTCCTTCTCCCTGCTCATTTTCCTAACTGATTGTTTCAAAATGCCCCCAGCTACTGCCTGAAGGCCTTTATAGAATTCCGGAAAATGAACGTTTTAGGCAGCTTGGGCTGATAAACATCTAGATGATAAGGACCTGGCCTGCACATATTGTGTGTGCGATATGCATGCACACATCACAGATGCATCTGTGGACACACACAGCATCTGCCAGGCCCCAAAACTGAGGCTCTGAGCAGGAGGACACCTGGCCAAGGTTGCTGAGCCACCCCCTGGGTGGCCGAGGTCGAGCTAGAACCTAGGTCCTCTCTCTGTTAGACAGTGAGCTCCCCTCGGGGCGCTGGGGTGGGTTAAGCGTCTGACTTCGGCTTAGGTCATGATTTTATGGTTCGTGGGTTCGAGCCCCACGTCGGGCTCTGTGCTGACGTCTCAGAGCCTGGAGCCTGCTTCAGATTCTGTGTCTCCCTCTCTCTCTGCCCCTCCCTCACTCACGCTCTGTCTCTCTCTCTCTCTCTCTCAAAAATAAATGACCATTGGGGCACCTGGGTGGCTCAGTCGGTTGAGCATCTGACTTCAGCCCAGGTCACGATCTCATGGTTCATGAGTTCAAGCCCCACATCGGGCTCACTGCTGTCAGTGCAGAACCCTCCTCCAGCTGGATCCTCTCTGCCCCTCCCCCACTTGTGGTCTCTCAAAAATAAATAAGACATTTAAAGTAAATAAATAAATAAGCATTTTTTAAAAAGGAAGTGAGCTCCTCCCTCTACGTTTTCTCTTTCACCCACTTTGGACTATGAGCCATTTTTGCCTAAACACTGGGCGCCACCCCTGGGTGACAATGGTGCCACGGACTGGGGTTCCAATGGTGAGGAGGGGGCTTTGTACTGGATTCTGGAGGGTCCCAAGTTTCTCCAGATGGGTGGGGGGTGGTGGAGGGCACAGACTCCTTTCACCGGCACCAGACCCTCACAAAAGACCAGTGGGGTGGGGACAGCCAGGAGGGAAGTGATCAGGCTTTGTGAGTCTTTGAATCACAAGCTTTGCGAATTAAATCAAATTAAATTAAATTAATTAATAATTAATTTAATTTAATTTAATTTAATATGGAACAGAGTAGTATAAAATAAAATAAAATAAAATAAAATAAAATAAAATAAATCCCACTCTCTAAAAATTCCTTACAGCTCTAGCTACTCAGAGCTCACAGCTTTCTCAGCCCTAAAACTGGCCCCAGGCTGTGACTTCTGATGCAGCATCTTCAGAAAGGGGCAAAGAAGGACTGTGGGTGGAGTCCAGCCCTCCCAAGGGGACACCAGCAGGGTGTCACAAAGCCCCGCCAGCCACAGACAGCCATCCTGACCGGGAGTGAACTTCCAAACCCCCCATTCCTGACTCCCCAGAGTCGCCCACCCAGTTGCTTCCTGCAAAAAAAAAAAAAAAAAAAAAAAAGAAGAAGAAGGAAAGCATTTCATTTTTCTACTCAGATGCAAATATGACGTATCTGTGCCACCCAATTTCTCCTGACAGAGGAATAATTATATCAACATAATTAAGTCTCAAATGCAAAAATTATCTGTACCACATACACTGACACTACACTTCCCGCATCAGAGGGCCATTGTTCCAGGCAGTAATTATCGAGTCACCTTTGACATGTCTTATTTCAATTTAAATGGAAATGAAGCTCGTATGTCTTCTCAGCCCACTAGTCCATGTGATTGCAGAAATAGGGAAGCTGGACTTTGAAACTTCTCAAGTGTCCCCTGGGTCCTGCACCCAAAGAAGGTAACGCAAACACCATTTATTCCATACCCCCTACCCCCCACCCCCCGGTCCCTACTCTGGGCTTCAAGTGTCTCCTCAGTACAATGGGGCTGGTCTCTTGCACTTTTCTCCTGCCCTCTGTTCATGATCATAGAGGGTCCATCATCATCCCCTAAGGGTGCTCTTGCTGTCTTGCTGTCTTCAGCTGCTGTCCCTCTCTTCCGCCTAGCCCCCTTTCCGTGCTGCATCTCGTAAATCGCCCAACGGAGAATCTCTGTAATGTGATCACGTCCTCTCCCGCTTAAGAGGCCCTAGTTCCTCCTCATTTCTCACAGTCCAAACTGTGTGGCTAAGCCTGGCGAGGCTTCACGGTCCCCCGCCCACCTTCTGACATTCTTCTCCTTCCAGTACCCACCCTCTGCACCCCACTCATTGGTAATTCCCATGGTCTTCACCAGCTCCCAAACAGGCTGCGCTCCTTCCTGCCCCTGTGCCTTTGCACCTACTGTTCCTCTACCTGGAATGCTCTTCCCCGCTGAGTGAACTCCTACTCATCCTTCAAGACCCATTTCATAGTCATTTTCTCCATGATGCCTTCTTTCACGATGATGCCTTCTTCATTGCGTCCAGTCTGACACCAGTCCAGTCTTGTCACCCATCTACCTGACCCTCAGTTTCCCTAAACTGTAAAGTGGGAATGACCTCAGCATGGCTGTGCTGTGGGATTGTACAAGAGCCCACAGATGTGGGCTCCTGGGTGGAAGGTGCTTGATATACCGCATACAACACAGCAGGTGCTCCATAAACAGCCCTCTTTCCTGTTCCCGGAGCAACCGGGTGACAGCTTGTAAAGTGTGGCAAGTTGACGGGGGTTCCTCTATCGTGACATTTTCTCACGTTCCCCCCATGTCCCCTGGCCCTCTCAGGCTCCTCATTTAGGCAGCTGGGCCACTCAACCCTGCACCCGCCCTGGCTGTACTATTTCAATGCCTCAGATCCTTCCTGTCCCCTCTCCACCAAAACACACTCCCATCTCTCCCAACTTCCTCACTTCCCGGTCACAAGTCATGCAAACGTGCCCAAGAATCGGAGAAAATCATTATTGCCAATGGGCTAACCCCCACTGCCCATGGTCAGGTGAGATCTCGTCCTTGTTAGCATCCTTCTGTGTTCAGAGAGTTCCAGGAGAGACGTGGTGCAGGACCGCAGATACTCCCTAGGAGTCAAGGAATATGCACAGCCAGGGAGAGACAGCGCAGCGGTGAGATTGAGAAAAGGCACCAGACCCAAGCCCCGGATACGGGGCCCGCCCCTGCCCCGACTCCCCAGCACCAGGGACACATGCGAGAGTCTGCCCTGTCAACTCCACGTTAGCCATCCATTCTCTCCCTGTCTGCAAAGCCCAGGTCACGTCCACGTGCTTTGTAAACTGTGAAGAGCAGAATGCGTACAAGACCATTGTCATATGGCTTCGTCCCTCTCCAGAGATCCACTTTGCTTCAGGCACACACAGTCGTCTTATCATGACTGAAGCCCCAGCCGGCAGTCCCAACAAGCCAAAGAACCATCACCAATGAGCTCGAGTGAACAGAAACAAACCCTCCCAGGTCCATCAACCTTCATTAATAGTCTTGTGTTACTAGATACGTCCCCCCGCCGGAAGTGATCAGCCAGGGATCTGGCAATCAATGCCGGATCCCAGCTTTTCTCATGCTTGGACCGCGGTCAATGCCGTCTGGCTGAGAAATGGGTGGAAATAGGAGCTGTTGTCAGAGAAAACAGTGCGTGCGACATTAACAGCTAAAGACGCCGATAAACAGTGTGCGGCCAGGCGTGATAATGACCGGAGATTAAGACAATGATTTTTGGACTTGATTGACTTCCATCTGCTGAGGCAAGAGGATGTTCCAGAGATGCAAACACCCTGGCTTCATCTCGAAGCAGTGGAAAGTTCCACTTATTGACTGGGAAATGGGCTTTTGTCGGTAGTTTTGACTGTCATTTTTATTCACGCTACTTTTTTTGTGGGAGCATAGTTTCAAATGCTCATGAACTCCTCTAATTCAAGAGCACTATGTGGCCTCCAGACAGGGGTTCTAGGTGGGTTTTTATTTTCTGGATGGAAGGAGACTCTGTTAGAAAGGAGGGTTTCTCAATTTCAGTGTTACTGACATTATCGACACTATTGATATATTGACATCGATTGACATTGACAGGGGAGGGAGATCATTTTTTTAAGTTTATTTATTTTGAGAGAGAGAGACAGAGAGACTGAATGGGAAAGGAGAGAGAGGGAGAGAGAGAATCCCAAGCAGGCTCTGTGCTAACAGCCTGCCAACAGCACAGAGCCTGACGCAGGGCTCGAACTCAGGAACCTTGAAATCATGACCTGATCAGCCAAAATCAAGAGTCGGACAGTTCACTGACTAAGCCACCCAGGTGCCCTGGGGAGGGAGATTATTCTTTGCTGGGGGTGCCGGGAAGCTGGCTGTTCTAAGCATTTCAGGATCATTAGCAGTGTCCTTGACCTTGACCCAGTAGATAACCAGCAGCATGCCTGCCCCCACATTGTGCCCATCAGTGATGTCTCCAGATGTTGCAAAATATTCCCTGAGTGGCAAAATCCAATGCGGTCGAAAGCCAAGCTAAAGGCAGAAGGGGGGGCGGTAGACACAGACTCTGGATCAGACAGATGCAAATTTGAATCCTGAACTGGTAAACCACTTCCTGCTGTGTGACCTCATCTTAAAAAAATCCGCTTTCCCCTTCCATGGCTTCAGGGGGTCTGGAATAAGGAGAGAGCATGATACAGTGCCAGCCACTCCCAGGGAGGCCACTGGGCCAGCGGCATCACCTGGTTCCTGGTTGGGAATGCAGATTCTTAGGCCCTGCCCCAGATGTGCTGACGTAGGCTCTGCATCTGAACAATACCCCGGGGGTGATCCACATGCATCGTGATGTTCCTTCACGAAATAGCAACATCTTGATTGGGCGCAAAGGTTTCGAAGTCCAGGAGACCAATTCCATGTCCCGGCGCTAATCTTTCCTACTTATTTAGCCTTGGGCAAGTCACTTCGTCTTTTTAAACGCCTTTTTAAAAAAAATTGTGTAAAATAGAGGGGAAAAAAAAATATTACCTGGCTCATGAGTTTGGAAGTGCCGATTTCATGAGACAAATTGTGGAAAGCGTGGAAAGCACTTTGCACTGTGTCTGCCATGTAGCAGACAGGCAGTAAATGTCCCCAGATTGCCCTGTCCTCCTTTGAGATGCCTCCCAGACTGTAACATTAGGAAGCCCAGGCCCCCGCGGGGGGACACAGAGACGTGGAAGCTCCCTCCATACACTTTTGTGATCTTCCTTTTGATGGAGTCTAAAATTATATCAGCCACTTGGCCACTCGTGGTCCATTTATTCATTTATTGACTCAGCGGGAAAGAAACGATCGCTAAGCAGTGTATGATCTCTCTTTTCTCCTCCACATGTCGAGGTTGTGGCCCGCGCCACCTGGACGAACAGCCTCATCAAATCCACCTCGCTGCTGCCCTCCATCCCACCCTCCCCCCACCCCTGGCTCTTGCCAGCTCTATCCATCCTGCCCTCTCCAGCACGCAGGGTCATCTGGACCTTCTCATTGAGGGGCTTGGCTCAGAGGGGCTGGGGCTGCTGGAAGGCAGGCCTCGTTCATTCTCCTCAGGGTAGACACATGGCTTTGACTCCCTCCCAGGGCCGGGGAACATGTTAGCAACAGCCTCCAGAGGCTCTTCCTTCTCCTCATTCCCTCTCTGGAGGCCACATGCTGCCCCGGGAGAGACAGTGGTCTGAACTAAGCAACAATTCCTTAAAATGTCTCCACGTTTGGGGCTGCCTGGGGGGCTCAATTGGTTGAATGTCCGACTTTGGCTCAGGTCATGATCTCATGGTTCATGGGTTTGAGCCCCACATCAGACTCTCTGCTGTTCTCACAGAGCCTGCTTGGGATCCTCTGTCTCCCTCTCTCTCTTCCCATCCCCTGCTCACTCTCTCTCTCAAAAATAAAATAAACATTAAAAAAATGTCTCCACATTTGAATGAGGCCCTTCAGGACCTCTGAAAGTAGGTCTAGGAGTTTCCTGTGCGAATCCGAGTGCTTGATGGAACCCTTTCAGCTTTTATGTTCCAAAACAGGGGCAGCAAACTATGGCCTGCAATTCCAATCTGGCCTGTGCCTGTCTTTGTAAATAAAGTTTTATTGGAACACAACCACACATTCATTTATGTATTGTCCGTGTGGATGCTTTCAGGATTCAGAGGTTGAGAGAGAGTCTGTGGTGCACAAAGCTGAAAATATTTACCCTCTGGACCTTGGGGGAAAAAATTTACTGGTCCCTGTTCTAAAATCTTAGGGTTCTAAAATTCAGTAGCTTTTGGGAGTGAATAATTCTAAGAATGTATGACTTCCAATAGTCCATACTTTTATTAGGCTGAACCGTGTGAAATCAACTATAGTCAACCATTTTATATACAAATGGAAATTTTGTATGGTTCAACCTAATAAGATTTTACTATTATGTATGTCTAATGATTCAAGCTTCTACGCGTCCTAAGATTTTCTAGCTTGAAGATTCTAAGGTCTTAGATACCATAGTATCTCTAGGATGCTATCATTCCAAATGCTAAGATTCCACAGGTCTAAATGTTGAGCAATCATGTTGTTAGGAAGTCATATCAGAGGAGAGGAAGGTTTGAAAGTTAACTTACAGGCATAACAGAGTTTAGCTGTAAAACTTATTTTTCAAAAAATGCAGGGCGGTGGCGCCCTGTGGAAAAATGGATGAAATACAGAGACTAGATGACAATGTTGGTGTCCTTGCCATCCCAAGACCAGGGTGGCCCAAGGCACGAGTGGGGTTTAACCTAAAGGAGTTGACGGCTCAGTGAGGCTATCTTGAGCATAGCCTTGTTACTTCTTGCTCCAAAATCAAGTCCCCCTCCTTCTGGCCATGAGAAGAGCCATAAGTGGCCCAAAGAGGGAAGTGGAAAGGAAGTGCATGTGGCCTGGCTGGCTTCACCCCAGGAAGAGGTCGGGGAGGAACCGCGAGTAAGACTGGAACAAAGGGGAAGAATTCAGATTACATGCCAAAAGGTTATGTTGGTGCCAGATTATGCCTGCTGGCCACAGGTGGCTACTGAGTGTTTGATACGTGGCCCGTGCAAGTCAACAGCTGTGTCCTAATCGTATTTAATTTTAATTAACCTAAATTTAAATAGCTCCATGAGGCTGCTGGCGGACATATTTGGAGACCACCTCTCTAGGGGATTCGCATATGTTCTAGGGAGATAGAAAAGAACCTAGGGGAGCCTTGCTGGCTCAGTTGATGGAGCATGGGACTCTTCATCTCAGGGCCATGAGTTCAAGCCCCACACTAGGCACAGAGATTACTTTAAAATTAAAAACTAAAATAGAATAATCTAAACACTGGGGAAATCACTGTGCCTCACCTGTCCTGATTGCTGAAGTTATCACTCCAGAAGACAAAACTAGAGAAACCTGAAGCTTCTTAGAGCCCTTGGGGTCAAGGTGTTTATGCTTCTAACCCTCCAAGAGAGGTTATTATTCTATATTCTAAAGACTCAGCACTGAAAGGTACATGTGCCCAGGACACCCTACTGATTACGACTGGCAGCCCCCAACCCCATTTTTTTTAAATAGCAGGCTTTCAGTTTTGCATATGCAAATGTTTGATGGAGTCACTCAACCAGACAGCAGATATTTGAGCACCTACTTGGTGTGCGGTTAACTTTTGGACCCCCACAATGGAAGAGTCAAGAAGAAAGGGATGCCTAACAACAGGAAGTACACAGTTAGCTGGGCGGAAAGGTTAGAGAAGCAAAATAACCATATCACTAATACAGAGGCAGGAACCATAAGCTAAATAGGGTAGTCGACTGTGTGGTCAGGGTCTGGATGGGGGGAAGCTCTGTCTGTCACCTCTCTCAGCCTCTGTCTCCCGATCTGTAATATAACCATGATGCAGTGTCTATATTAGGATTCCTTGTGTCTATGTGCACCACTGAGGGTCTTGTTAAAATGTGCATCTTGACTTAAAGGTGTGGCGTGGGGCCTGGGATTCTGCATTTCTGTAGCCATGACCGCTCATCTGTGAGCCACACTTTGGAAAGCAGGCAGTAGGTCCCAGGGGATTTGGGAGAAATAAATAATATAAGGCATAAAACATGCCTGGCATAAATGGCAAGCTGTTATATAAATCACAGCAGTTAAAAAAAAAACAAGTAAATATAAACTATATACAACTCAACTTAAAATCAACCTCCAGCTAAAATCCATAATGGAAACCAACCGACCAACCAACCATGGGATCACAAATCAGGGTTCTTTTTATACTTTTTGTATGAAAAGGAGTCCCTTCCCCCGCTCTGGTTAAGTATGTCTTAACTATTAGCATCATCTCACAAAAGTCAGAATTCTCCCAAAGATCCCTTCTGAAAGCCATTCCAGTTAAAATGCAAACATAATTATTAGGCTCGAAACAGTGCAGTGTCCTTGACTCTCAGTGTCTCATGATGGCCTGACATTAACCCACAACCTATTGTTCACTCTCACAACAGAAGTGTGTACACAGACTGTTGATTTTAGTCCTTGGGGTTTTCCAGCTGAGGCAGTGCTCTATAATAAACATGGGGTAGGTAGGGACACATATTATTTTTTGACCTTTAAAATGTGCCAAACACTTTTAAATCACCTATGTTATAACACATTTTAAAGATGAGGAAACTGAGGCTCAGAAAAGACAGGCGGATTTGTCCTGGACAGTCTGGAAAGGCTGGAACCAGGATTTAAATCTAGCTCTGAGGTCTGTCTCCTATTCTATTTTTCCTTCCACTAGAGCTTAGAACAGGAGTCAACAAGGCACAGCCTGTGGTTTTGTTGGTTTGTTTTGTAAATAAAGTTTTATTGGAACACACATGCCCATTCATTTGTGTATTGTTTATGGCTTCTTTCGCACAACAATGTGCAGCGTTTTGTGACAAATTGTATAGGCTGCAAAGTCTAAAATATTTACGCCCTGACCCTTTACAGAAAACATTTGCTGATCCCTGGTGAAAAGCATCCGATTGCTACCTGGGCACAACTCAGGACGTTTGGCCAGGCTCTTGGGAAGAAGTGAAAGCCATCTTATTTCCTGAGTTCCTTTCCTTTTGTTTGCCGAGAAGTGACATTAAGGCTTCTTTTTTTTTTCTCCCCACCCACCAGCAATGAGCTCACAAAGGCTGGAGCCTAAAGGATTACCCTTGAGTATTTGTTTATAAGCCTCTCTCCAGCAGGACGCTTTGTCTCCAAATCGCTGCCAAACTTAATAACAGCACCGACCACGTCATCTCCCACCTAGCTCTGCTCTGCCACAAAGCTGGGTGGATGTCAGCTGTGGAGAGCTGCAAATTGCCCAAACAAGGACAGTTGTAGCTTGTTTTTGCCTTTCTTTTTCTATTTGAAAACTTTTCGGGGAGGAAGATGAGAATGCCATTAGGGAAATGGATGTGTTGATTCTAATTATCTGAGCGGGTGGCAGAGGTGACTAGAGGCAGGATGGGCTCCGCGTCATTTACCTGGCATGCAGCCAAGGCAAGGCTGGGGAAAGGGCAGAATTCCAATGAAGCCAGTGCCCGGGACACTGAGCACAAATAAGGAGGCATCCACGAACCCACCCGTTACGAAGGAGGACAGCACACGGGGGACAAGATTCCCAGAACTGTCAAACTGGAAAAGATCCAACCACTTCTTCTATCTCTGCTCTGAAGCTCAGAGTTTGCCTGCTCTCAAAGGGGCTCTGAGGTGCTCTCTGCTCTGGGTCTGACTCTTGTGTTGATGATAATAGTGATGATGATGGTGGTGGTGGTGATGGTCATGCTAATAGTCATAATGGTGGTGATGGTGATGATGGTGGTGTAATGATAGTGCTGGTGGTGGTGGTGGTGGTGGTAGTGGGTAGTGGTCGTGGTGGTCGTCATGATGGTGGTGATGATAATGGTGGTGGTGGTGGTGGTGGTGGTGGTGATGGTGGTGATGATGGGGGTGGTGGTGGTGGTTATGGTGGCGGTCATGATGGTGATGATGATGATGATGATGGTGGTGGTCATCACAATGGTGGTGATGATAATAATGGTGGTGGTGGTGGTGGTAGTGTTCATGGTGGTGGTGTTGGTGGTGATGGTGGTGATGATGATGGTGGTGATGATGGGGGTGGTGGTTATGATAGTGGTCATGATGGTGGTGGTCATCATAATGGTGGTGATAATAATGATGGTGGTGGTGGTAGTGTTCATGGTGGTGGTGTTGGTGTTGATGATGGTGGTGATGATAGGGGTGGTGGTGGTGGTTATAGTGGTGGTCATGGTGATGATGATGATGATGATGGTGGTGGTCATCATGATGGTGGTGATGATAATAATGGTGGTGTTGGTGGTGATGGCGGTGATGATGGGGGTGGTGGTGATTATGGTAGTGGTCATGATGGTGATGATGATGATGATGATGATGGTGGTGGTCGTCATGATGGTGGTGATGATAATAATGGAGGTATTGGTGGTGATGGTGGTGATGATGATGGCGGTGATGATGGGGGTGGTGGTGGTGGTTATGGTGGTGGTCATAATGGTGATGATGATGATGATAATGGTGGTGGTCGTCATGATGGTGGTGATGATAATAATGGTGGTGGTGGTGGTAGTGTTCATGGTGGTGGCGTTGGTGTTGATGATGGTGGTGATGATAAGGGTGGTGGTGGTGGTTATGGTTGTGGTCATGATGGTGGTGATGATGATGATGGTGGTGGTCATCACAATGGTGGTGATGATAATAATGGTGGTGTTGGTGGTGATGGCGGTGATGATGGGGGTGGTGGTGGTTATGGTGGTGGTCATGATGGTGATGATGATGATGATGATGATGGTGGTGGTCGTCATGATGGTGGTGATGATAATAATGGAGGTATTGGTGGTGATGGTGGTGATGATGATGGCGGTGATGATGGGGGTGGTGGTGGTGGTTATGGTGGTGGTTGTGATGGTGATGATGATGATGATGATGGTGGTGAGCATGATGACGGTGGTGGTGGAGGTGATGAGGATCATGATGGTAATTAATGGTAATGATGGTGGCAGTGGTGATGTTGATGACGATGGGGGGATGGTATTAGTGGTAATGATGATGAGGTGATGGTGGGAGGGAAAATGACAGTGAAGACGATGATGATTATGATGAAAATGATGGTGATGATGGTAACAGTGATGATGATTGCTATGGTCTGAATGTTTGTGTCCCCCCACCCCAAATTTTTTTGATGAAATCCTAACCGCCCAAGGTGAAGGTATTAGCAGGTGGGGCTTCAGGAGGTGATTAGGTCATGAGGGTGGAACCCTCATGAATGGAGTTAGTGCTTTAATGAAAGAGGCTCCAGGGGGCTCCCTAGTCCCTTCCGCCATGTGAGGACACCACAAGAAGGTGCCAGCTACAAACTAGGAAGAGGGCCATTACTAAAACATGACCATGCTGATGCCTTGGTCTTGAACTTCCCAACCTCCAGCACTGTCATCAGTAAATTTCTGTTGGCTAAACATCACCTAGTCTGTACTATTTTGTGATAGTAGGCCAAACGGACTAAAACAATGTTCATGATGATGATAGGTAAGTTTGCTTTGCACCAGCTACCATGACATGTTCTCATTAAATCTTCCCCACAATGTTGTGAGGGAATTGCAGCGATTATCCCCATTTTATAAGATGACAGAGACACAGAGAAGGTGAGTGTCATGGCCAAAGTCACACAGGAGGGAAGTGAGGGAACAAAGATTTGCACCAAGGTTTCCTTACTTCCTTATCTTGCCCTTCTGTCAAGCTCTTTCTCCACTCAACGTGCATTTTTTTTCATGCCTTGTATGCACCCAGCAATGTTCTAGGGCAAAGGTAAGCACATTTTTTTCCTGTAAAGGGCCAGATAATAAATATTTTAGATATCATGGACTAAGTGGTCCCTGTCACAGTCACCTCTGCCATTGCAGTTTGAAAGCAGCCATAGAATATACATAAATAGTTGTGACTATGTTCTAATAAAACTTTATTTACAAAAACAAACAAAAACACACAGAGGACAGGCCAGATTTGGCCCATGGACTGCAGTTTGCTGACCTCAGGTCTAGGTGATGGGATATCAAGCTGTGTTTTGTGGGTGTCGCCTCAGGGGCCAGGGGAAAAATGGGTGAAGCCTGATGAAGGGCTCTGCTTTGATTTCCCATAAATGTGCATTAGCTATGAATTTAAAAGTGGGGGGTGGCTGCTTAAAAAGGACAACACGGTCCTCTCTGGATAACTCCTGGCTCTCTCTCAGGTGAGAGAAGCAAGAGGGTACCTCCCATCTCCCCAGAGATAAGGTGACACATCTGGAATCCACATCTGGAATCTGGGGTCGGTATAGAATCCACCTGGAATGCAGTGGAGAAAGGCAGGTAACTACAGGGGTTTTGTCGCCTGCAAAGGTAGGGATTTCTCCAGCACTGCAGCTGCTTAACCAGAGGTGGGCTTTCCACCGGTCTGAGGCTGGAGAAGGCATCAGATGGGACGGAGGAGCCTACACAGCTTCAGGTTTGAGATTCTGTGACTCTGCACAGAGGTCTTGGGGTGTAGGGACGGGCTCCTTCCAGAAGGAGGCTGCCACTGTGACCTGTGGGCTGTTTGAGACACACTCAAAGCCCACAGCTCCATGATCGCCCAATTCTAGCCTCGCATACCATCCCAGCAACAAGGGCCTTAGAGGTGATCCAATCCATTTTACAGAGAGGGAGAAAATGAGTCCCACTCAGGGAGAGGCATGCCCCAGCTCCCACAGCCAGCACGAGGCAGAAGCGGGGCTCCAATCCAGGCCCTCTGGCTTCCAGGCAGGCTCCTCCCATTACAGGAGCCACTTCCTCATGAAGACGCGAAGGAGAATCAGGCTACCCGCTTCTGGCCTCCCTTCCCCTTTCTTTGATCCATCCTACTTACAGGACCTCCCAGCTCCAGGAGTAACAGAAAAGAAGTAAAGCAGGAGGGAAGTCAAGTGAAAGACAAGAGAATAAGTAGAGAAGAGAAAACATAAAAGGAACCTGGGCAGAGCAGAGGAAAGCCAGCCAGGGTCAAGATACACAGACACAGCCTCTGCAGTGAACATCTGAGGGCGTCTCCTCTCTGGAATCCACTCCCAGGCCTTCTGGGTTTGCTTGGGGGAGGACTTCTTCCCTTACTCTCCATCTACGTGGTTAGGATAGGGCTGACTCCATCCCTGGATTCGGGCCTGGGCACGTCTCCCAGAACTATCCGGCCAGAGACTGTGCCCTTTTGGCACTGGTGCTCGCTTTAGGGACACGCATTAAATTCAAACCAGGCCAGAGTCAGTGCAATTCCATTTTTGGTCCTCCATCTAAGTTGTTGGGTGCAAGGCACCGTGTCTTATCACAGAGGTTGATTTGCTGATCATTTTTTCAGCCTGACTGTTTGTTGCCCCTTGGGAAGGAAAAGCCTACCTGAGAACGGGGATGGAAGGAAGGGTTCAGCCCCTGGTATCCTGGTGAATATTTAAAAGCTGGCTCAATGGGGTTGGGAGAAGCAGAGGTTTGGAGCATTTGCCTATTTCCATGGTATAAATTCTCCTTCAACGGCTAACGTCAATCTACTAACCTGATACCCTTGAACACACGGTTAGGAAAGGATGTTCACAATTTGCTCTGGTCCGAACACAGTGCCTTCAGCCTGTCAGTATCTTTTGTGTCCCTGCATCCCACTGGACCTGAAATCAGAGGTCACTAGACTTTTCCATTAGATGAACCAACGCATTCCCTTTTGCTTAAGCCAATTTGAATTTTGTCTGCCACTTACAACCAAAAGGGCCGTAATTTAGACCAGTTCGCTCACCCTTTCCTGTTACATTACACTGGCAGTTCCAAACCAGCCAATTCTCCCAGTAAAAACCATTTTCTTTCCCACTTCTTGGTCTGAGGTCTCCTGACTTCTCGTTGTTTAAGCTCAGCCAAAATAAAAATGGGTGCCAGAAAGAGATGAATTACCCTTCCAACTAAGTCACAGTTTGGGAACGAATTCAGAACATCGAGTCTGATTTGGGGCCCCCTAGACTTCCCTGGGACCACTATCTTCTGGAGATGTCTAATCGTGCCAATGATGGTGCTTTCGATCGTGAAGATTAACCTTCCTGAGCCTCTCTGACATGCAATTAAGGGAAGCATAATCGCATCTAAACAATTTGAATTGGGTCTATTTGAATAATTTAATGTACACCTGCAACATTCAATCAATATCTGCTCCCCCCTTACCTTTTTAAAATAATTAACTTTGTAGAGTTAAGTTACTCTAATTTCCAGCAAGTCTGAAGTGACAAAAGTTCAATTGGTGAAGTCTCGGGGGACAAGATTAGTATCTGCTCTTCTGTTCACCATCTCAAGAACTCCATGCATTATTTGTAATTGGTATTAGCAACTTTAAATTCTGATTAATTACAGGAGAGCCTGTTCTCGATGCAGAAACAAAGCCACAAGTCGGGGAATAATAGACCCAATTATTCCCAGGTTGGCTCTCCGTAATAGATTTTATTATCAAGATAGCTCATCTCAGAGGCAGGCGCAAAGAAACCCATTTCATCAGACGATACCACCTCTTGAATGGAGACAAACACGTTCACGGTTTGGGATAAAGGCAGGTTGGAAGAATTCCATCCCAGAAACGAGTCTGGGTCTGTGGGCATGGGGTCCCCAGTCCCCTTTAGGACCAAGTTTCTTTTGTAGAGAAACCTTTGTGGGGAGACAGACAGGAGCCTGCGGTGCCCGGAAGGGGGTAGTGATATAAATATCCACATTTTCCCCTGTCAGCTCACTGAGAATGCAGGAGGCCAGAATGGGTGGGGAGTGAAGCAGTGTGAACAGTGAGTTTATAAACGTGTTGGGTCATTTTGGATCACACTGAGATAACGGGGCTGTAATTAGGAGAGCTCTCTCCCCATCAGGAGAACCATAAAAGGTATTATTTATACCCTGCTCATGGCCCCAAATGCCCTCCATATTGGAATGCCTTTTTAAATACTTCAGTTCCCAGCCAAAATAATTCATCTTTATGCTCTGAAGTTCATAGTCATTTGCGGGAGGAAAACATAGAGGTGTGTGTGTGTGTGTGTGTGTGTGTGTGTGTGTGAGTGTGTGTGTGTTTCTTAAACGAAACCCTTAACTCTGGGTGTGGTGAATGCCTCTGGGCAAAGTGGTGGGAGGGGGCTGCATGCTCAACACAGGTTGGAAACATGGGTCCTTGGGTGACCAAGAAAAAAAAAGAAGAGAAAAAACGAGAACAAATGTGAAAACCAAGGCCCTCACCAGGTGTGGCCAGGTTCTCAGAAGACAGGAGGAAGTGGACAAGAGGGAGAGTAGGAGGGGCGGACATGACAGGCAGAGTTAGGACATGGAGTGAACTGCTTGCTCTAGTCTTTCTGAGCAGATGGGATCGATCGTACCCATTTGACACACAAGGCCAAAGAAGTCCTTCTTCTGATGGTGAAGTAGTTCCACTTTAAAAACAAAAAAAGTGAATGTGGGGCACCTGGGTGGCTCAGTTGGTTAAGCATCCGACTCTTGATTTTGGCTCAGGTCATGATCTCATGGTTCATGGGATCAAGCCCTGCATTAGGCTCTGCACTGATAATGCAGAACCTGCTTGGGATTCTGTCTCCCTCTCTCTCTCTCTCTCTCTGCCCCTCCCCTGCTCTCTCTCTCTCTCTCTCTCTCAAAATAAATACATAAAAATTTTAAAAAATTGTCAGCGAATGATGAGATTTGATTTAAGAGCCTAGGACCCCAAACCTACAAATCCTCCTAACCCTGGCAACCCCACCCCAAGGAGACTCCAAGCCCCTGGCAACGGCTCCTATCAGCTTGCACAGCTTATTGTTAAATTTTCAAGCACTTTGCAGGCCAGTTGTCAAACACAACTGCCATTAAAACACAATGAGTGTAAACTTACAATCAAATAAATCATGAAGAACAAAAACAAGGAACACAGCCTCAAAATGCATTGCTTCCTAATAATTGCAGCAACATTTTACTCTTGGCCAATGATTTTGAAGTGTCTCATCTCTAGCCTGTGTGTAGGGCGGCTTCCCATTTCCGCGTCCAGTGATGTCATACTGTTGGCTTGAAATCAGCTCTAGGGGGAGATTTGAAAACACTACCAGGATTCACCTGCTTTGGAGAGCTGGTTGTTAACACGCTTACTAGCACATGACGGCTCCAAGCTTTTCTCCTGCCAGTGCCTTCCCAGATCCACATTCATCGCAACCTGCCGCTCACATCAGTGGGAACTCTTCTCCTAACAAGGGGCAGGGAAACCCCCCAGTTCAGAAGGGAGACAAGACCCTCACGGCTAGCCCATAATCTGTCTTAGGCCTCGCATTCTTTCCCCCCCGCCACCCCAAAGGTGGAAAATATACCCCCAAGTCACACCAAATAAATAATTCATGGGCCATATATAATTGATGCTGGATTTAACAAAAGTAGAGCCATAAGTGGTTGCCCATTAACTATTAATGATTTTGCCCGGGCGGCTGACAAGCCAGGCTCAGTGAGGAGATCACACCCATGCTCCCATGTTTTATTTAAACATTATTAAAAGTACACAGTCTACAGGAATATCTTTCATTCCACCCAGAATTGGGTTGTGCTGTGAAGTTGCCACTGGGGCCAGGAAAAGTTGGGATTGGGTTTTACTGGACTCCCTCCTGTCTTTTTCCTCCGAGGGTAGGGAATTAAGCTGCTTCCTCCTCCTGCCCTGAATTCCTCTCCTTCTCCAGTGTGTTTGTGACCTTGGGTACATCACATCACACCCCTAAACCTGTTTGATCAGTGGGATCAATGAGTGGGGAGTTCATGAGCATTGCCTTCAGAGTTATTGTAAGGGTGATGTGAGGGCAGTGATCTTAGTTGGGGGCGCTTCTGTTCCCAAGGGCACATTTGACAATGTCTGGAGATATTTCTGATTGTGGCAACTTGGGGTGGGGGGATGCCACTGGCCTCTAGTGGATACAGGCTGGGGAGGCACCTAAATATCCTACGAGGCACAAGAAAGTGCCCCTAAGAGACAATTATCCAATCCCAAAAGTCAATGAAGCCTAGATGACAGAATCAAAACCAATATGACTTTTTATACCTCAGGGGTTTTTTTTCAAATTTTTTAAACATTTATTTATTATTGAGAGACAGAGCATGAGCATGGGAGAGGCAGAGAGAGAAGGAGACACAGAATCTGAAGGAGGCTCCAGGCTCTGAGCTGTCAGCACAGAGCCCGATGCATGGCTTGAACTCACAAATCCAGCCAGATCATGACCTGAGCTGAAGTCAGACGCTCAACTGACTGAGCCACCCAGGTGCCCCTCAGGTTTTTGTTTTTGTTTTTGTTTTTAACAAATGTACTCGAATGAGTAAATACAATGTGTCTAAAACTTATTGAGTAGGAGAACGGGTTTGAGTTGGTCAGACCTGGGTTCAAATTCTGATTCTGTCATTGCTGGGAAGGTGACTTTGGACAAGGTGCTTCAGCTCTTTGCCTCTTATTCCTTTACTAGTAAAATAGGGATATTTTGCTCAAGAGGGGAGGTTTAAATGAGAGAACTCGTGTAAGTGCTTAGCCCTGTGCCCAGCATGCAGTGAGTGATGAACAATAAATAGCTCCCACCAACATCACGACCATCAACCATCATGGGCATGGGATGGGAGGGAGAGTCAGCAGATTCATGATAAAGTTTAAGTAGATGGAGAATCAGAGTCAGGGGAGGGGTAGGAGAAGAAAGGAGAAAGAAAACAGTGTGACATCTGCTAAGACCGTACCGTGTGCTATCATTGGACCCTTTTACATAAATCATCTCATTTAAGCCTCACTGCCACCCAATGATATTGGCTGCATCATATCTCCCTTCCCCATTTTACAGATGAGGAAACTGAGGTCCTGTAATGTTAACCTAGCTGCCCAAGCTCTCTGACTCCAATCTGGTTCTCTTTCCCACCTTGCAGCAAGCTGAAGGGTGTCTCCCCAAAACTCATATCCACTGGGAACCTTAGAGTGTGACCTCTTTGGAAACACATCTTTACAGATGTAATTAGTCAAGATGAGGTCATACGGGATTAGGGTGGGTCTTAAATCCAATGACTAGTGTTCTTTTTTTTTTTTTTTTTGAAGTGTATTTAATTATTTGGAGAGGAAGAGAGAGAGAGAGAGAGAGAGAGCGAGCATATGAGCAGGGGAGGTGCAGAGGGAGAGGGAAAGAGACAGAATCTCAGGCAGGCTTTGTGATGTCAGTGCACAGAGCTTGGTGCAGGGTTTGATCCCACGACGGTATGATCATGACCTGAGCTGAAATCAAGTGTTGGCTGCTTAACTGACCGAGCCACCCAGGTGCCCCCCAATGGACTAGTGTTCTTATAAGAAGAGGAGAGGTCATGGAGGGAGAGAGGAGAAGAAGGTCATGTGAACACAGAGGCAGAGGTTAATGTCATGTTGCCATGGCCAAAGAACACCCAGAGCTGCCAGAAATTGTAAGAGGAAGAAAGGATTCTCCCTTAACGCCTTCAGGGGGACTGCGACCCTGCCAACACCTTGATTTTAGACTCTGGCCTCCAGAATGGTGAGATCATAAATTTCCACTGTTTTGAGACAACGGGTTTTGGGTAATTCGTTACAGAAGCTCTAAGAAGCTAATACACACCCTTCTCCCCACACGAGTTAAAGCAATTATTTGAGGGAATGAGAAAGAGAGAGAGACGTAATGTGTCTGCCCTATGCAGGTGGCAGACAGGTAGGAGCCGAAGAAGAGCGAGGGCAGCTGTAGAGGAGAGCAGGTTCAGGGTGGGAGGAAGGGATTTTGTGGCTGGCACTCAGGTCAAGAAACAACACGACGTTGGGTCCTTTCATGCTAGAGTAGAACACTTGAGGTGATAAGAGGCAGATGACCAAAGGCAGAAGGATCTACAGAGGCTCTGGGAAGGAGCTGGGATTTGGTCCTGAAGCCAGTGGAGAGCCGTGGAAGATTTCTCAGCAAGAAGAGTAACCCAGTAAGACGTGTCCCTTCTGGAAAGATCTTCTGCAGGGATGAGTGAGGGTGGAGGGAAAGTGGGGAGACAAGTTGGAAGGTAACTGTGGAGCCCCAGACCAGAGGGAATGGGGCTTAAATAAAGACAGAGGAAGCAAGGACAGGACTGGAAGGGATGGATGTTTTTGTAAATACCCAAGTAAGGTAAAACAGCAGGCCTGGCCGCTAAACTGTGTGAGCCAGAGAGAGAGACAGGCCACTGGGATCTCTAGCGTGGGTCACTGGGGAAAGCAAGCAGAAGTCCAACCTATGTTTTTCCAGACCTGGGGAACTTTTGAAAAAGACCGTTGACTCAGGGGAAAGTTCAGGGTAGGGAGTCAGGCCAAGGTGCTAGGGGGTAAACCCAACAGGTGCGGCCTCCCAAACAGAAGCACGTGCTGCAAAGCAGGCAGAGAGTAGGGCTCCCTGCCACCAGGAGCCTTTCCAGCTGCCCTTGACCTCCGTTGGTAACCCTGTCCTGGGGCTGAGGTGGTTTCCCCTGGGCTCTGTAACTATTGAAAAAACAGCAGGACATAAATCCACGGATGAGCTGTCTCATCGCTCCCATGACAAAGGGACTTGAATGATTTGAAGCCAGAATATTCTTTTTCCCCATAATGGCTCCTGGAGTCGCCAGGAATAGTACATTTACTAAAATTAATGGCAAAACCTCATTTTTCTTTTTTCCGGGAAGAGAAGTTCCATCGGCTGGGTAATTGATCCTGATCTGGACGTGCCGGTGTGCCAGCCAGGGGTGTAAATCATTCACACGAAACAACTCACAGCCCTTTAAACCAACACCAACAGTGACGAATGGAGCAGGCTGGGACACGCGGAAGGGGACACGAAAGGGAGATCCATCAACATCCTTCCCGCTTCTCCCCAGGGCCCAGAAGGTGGGATCTTTTGGGCGGTGTCCCCCAGCAGAGCAGGATTTTTCAGCCAGATTGGGCTGAAAGGGCAGGGCTGTGTCATGGTGACAGCTTTAGAGCTGGACACACGGGGACAGCCATCCTACCTCTGTCACTCCCAACTCTGCAGCCCTGGACAAAGCCCCTCACATGCGTGCCCCTCCACCTTCTCCACCTGCTGGACTTGACATGTACATGAAAAAAAGCCATGTCTGCAAAGGGCCTAAGCACAGAATGTCCAGTGAATGAATGAATGCACGCATGCTTGGTCTGGGGAGTTAGAAAAATTCATCCTAGGGGCACCTGGGTGGCTCAGTCGATTGAGTGTCTGACTTCGGCTCGGGTCACGATCTCATGGTTCGTGAGTTTGAGCCCCCCCCCATCGGGCTCTGCGCTGACAGCTCGGAGCCTGGAGCCTGTTTCAGACTCCGTGTCTCCCTCTCTCTCTGCCCCTCCCCTGCTTGCTCTCTCTCTCTCTCTCACACAAAAATAAAAATAAACATTAAAAAATTTTTTCAAAAAGTTAAAAAAAAAAAAAGAAAATTCATTCTATCTCTCCCAGGCAGATTTGAACTTAAAACATGGAAAACGAAAGGAGCAATGCTTTACTCAAAGGAATGGCTGGCAGTGACAGTCAGCTGGCCTTCTAAGAATCCCCCCAAACCCCAGTGCACAGACACCTTGCTTTGCCTGTAAAAGCTCTGAGGGCCCATCACAGAGGGATACATGAAATACATGAATAATGGCCTTTGCGATCTCTCTCTAGTCCGTGTGAGCTCCTTAAGGGCAAAAGTGTGCCTTGTTCCCTACAGCCCATGCGAAAACCTAAGCGTACCTCTTGCATGAAGGAAAGAACCGGAACCGTGACTGCCTTGCAGGCTTTTGGTGAAGTCGGTTAGGCGACACATGACGTGGAGCAGCCGTCCCCTCGTCTCACAGGGAGCGGACGGAGGAAGGCACGCGCATGAACCTGGAGAGGTGAGGTCACAGCCAAGAAGCCTGGGGACGCTCCAGGACACCACACTGATGGGGCGGGCGGGGGGGATTGGGGTGCTTACCATCAGGGCGCCCCCCCCAAGATGCATTTGGTGGGCACTGTGAGCGTCTACAAAGCAGAGGCTTTCCGATTCTCCCAGCTCCCCACCGATGCCCACCCCTCGTGCCACGCCCACAGTTGGTGCCACGCCCACAGTTGGTGCCACGCCCACAGTTGGTGCTGGATAGCCAGATGTTGGTGAATAAATGGTAACAAGAAATTACGACATCCTCTCCTCTCCCAGTGGAAATATCCCAGGGCCCACAGGCAAGGAGCGTATTTGGAGGCAAGTAGGTTAGTGCGTTTGGGATGTCCACTGTTAGGAAGCGTCTGCCAGCCTGACACTGTTCTTTGAGCCTTGCTAATCCACAGAGGCACGAAAGAAACAAGCTGTGCGGGGTCACGGTAAGAACACACCGGCTAAGCAGGAACACGCCCTCCTTTTCCGGGGTGGCCCCCAAAACCCGAAAAGCCTCCTAGAACCCGGCAATGTGACCTTATTTGGAAAAAGTCTCTTCGTAGACATAATTAAGGTAAGGATCTCAAGATAAAATCCACCTAGATTTAGGGATGAGCCCTAAAGCCAATTACAGGTGTCCTTCGAAGAAAAAAGGCAGACGAATATTTGAGACACACATCCACGGAGAAGGCAAATACTGGAGAGATGTGGCCACAAGCCCGGGAATGCCTGGAGCCACGAGAATTTGGAAGGACAGAGAAGGATTCTCCTCCACAACCTTCAGTGGGAGTGCTGGTGCTGCTAATACTGTCATTTCAGGCCTTTGACTTTCGGGATGGTGCTAGAATAAAGTCCTGTTGTTTGAAGCCAGTGAGGTTTTGGTACTTTGCTAAGGCAGCCCCAGAAAATACCCTGCCCAACCACAGACACACCAAAACAAAGAGCAGAATTCGTCTTGGTAAATTTATGTAGCATCTTGCAATCGGAAAGCGGAGAACCATACAGGTCTCATTTCAGCAAACACACAAGCTTTGTGTTTTACAGTTTTTTGTTTGTTTTCATTTTGGTTCCTATATGGGGGGGTGGGGAGTGCACTATAATCTTTTCAGCATTTCAGGGCCTTTAAAGATCTTAAGCTGGGGTGCCTGGGTGGTTCAGCCTGTTAAGCATCCAAATTCGGCTCAGGTCATGATCTCACGGTTCGTGGGCTCGAGCCCCACATCAGGCTCATTGCTGTCAGCATGTTAGCGCAGAGCCTGGAGCCTGCCTCGGATTCTGTGTCTCCCTCTCTCTCTGCCCCTTCCCTGCTCTCACTCTCTCTGTGTCTCTCAAAAATAAATAAACGTTAAAAAAAATTTTTTTTAAAAGATCTTAAGTTGTCCCTGGAAATGGGGATAGAGAACAGGAAAGTGAGAAGAGAAGGAGGGAAAGGAGTGAGAGGGAGAACAGGAGAGCAGAGAGAAGGGGAAGACAGCCACTATCTGATCTGGCCAGCACGCCTGGGGGTCTGGCCGGTTAAAGAAGACGTCAGAGAAGATGGGCTGGGAAGTTCTCTCGCTTCCAGCCAGACATGGCAGGTGGGGAACTCAGCTGCATGAGAAACAGGGCTGGTGAATGAGGAAGTCATTCTGTCAACTGGAGGAAAGAGCCTTTCTCTCTCCCTGGCCATGGGAGGCGGGGAAACTGCCAGTTATGGGGCTTGGGGTTTGTCTGGGAACCTGGGTCTCTGTGCGGAGCCTCACCTCCCCCCACACAACAGCCTGCCTGATGGCTTGTCAAGGGCAAAGCTTATGAGAGTGACACCAGCCGTGGCAGGCAGTGGCCCGAGAAATATACTCGCTGCAGGCGGACAAGTGGGCGAGACCTGTCACAAAACCAGAATGGACAGGGCGGGAAGAGATAAAGACCGTGATTTAGGGACCTTCTGGCCAAGCCTTGGCAGGTGGTGGGTTGTCTCAGTGAAGGCTCTATGGTGGCAGGCAAAGGGGGTGCCAGATGTCTCCCGGGTCACAGAAGCAGAAACCTGGAGCTCTAGGGACATCAGACCTCGTGGGGAAAAGGAGAAGCCAGCTCTCTGAGATGCTCTGTGATCCATGCAAGGAATCATTCTTAGAAAAATACAGTGCATGATGGGAGAAACCTTCCCATGGGGCAAGATACAAATTCTTACCTTTTTTCCCCTTTTATCTCCCTATGAAATTTAATAAAATGCCAAACTCTACATTTTATTTATTTTTATTTTTTTATTATTTTACTTTCTTCCTTTTTTTTTTTTTTTTTGGTCAGGATAGGAGACAAATTTTTAAATCACACCAGGGAGCAGAGCATGGCTTAGTCAATGAAAACACAGACTACAGAGTTGGACAAGCCTGGGTTCGAATTCTTACTAGTGTGTGTGTAGCCTTGGGCAAGTGTATGTACCACTCTGAGCCTCCATTTGGCGTGCTGCTGTCCCCCTGCCTCAGTTTCCCCAGCTGCTAAGTGGAGATAAGAATAGTACCTACCTGGAAGTACTTTTATCTTTGTTGTTGCTGTTATTAGCCCAGAAACAGCTCTGACAGTTCCTAGATGTGACATTAGACTAGTTATCTCACCCCTTTGAAGCCTCAGTTTCCTCATCTGTAAAATGGGGATAATAATTCTGACTTCACAGGGCTGTTATGAGGATTTTATGATATGGGTGTTAAGACGTGATGCAAGCTGGGCATTTAGTCAATGTTGATGCCTTCCTCTTCCCACGAGGCTTTCCTGCCTTTGGAGTGGAAAGCACGAGGCAGGAAAAGAAAGGCTGGAATCTGACATGTACACGTGCTGGGCAGCCCATCCAGCAGCAGTGAATGCCATTGGCCCACTTTGGGCCGCCCCCAGGCTCTGCAGCCAATAGCAGCGTGGATCCTCCGCCCGGCCCCTTCCGGTGTCTCCCTGCTTCCCAAAGGCCTGAGACCTGCCCCAGGGGGCTCCGATTCAGCAGGCAGCGGGCACGCCTGCGCCTGAAACCCTCCATCGCAGGAGAGCCAGCGTTGGGCACTCACCAGCTCCATGCACCTGCGGCTGGCCTCCGCCTCCCGCCGCACCAGCTCTTCCATGTCCGCCTTCAGCTCCTCCAGGCGCCGCTGGTAATACTGGCTGCTCTCCCGCTGCTGGGACTCGGACTTGGCCGCCTGCGTGAGCTCCTCGCCCATCTTGATCAGGCTGTCCCGAAGCCGGATCACCAGGACCTGGAGGCAGGCGGTGTGGAGAGCACACGTGCACCGTGGAGTTAGAGGCCAGGCGCCCGAGACAGGGGGCTCCGGCAAGAGAAATCCTTTGCTGAGTCTCCCTGACCTTGTATAAGGTAATCAGGACGACAATCCCGAGTTCTGATACCGAAACAAATAATTTATGTTAAAAACCTAGCAAATGAGGGGCGCCTGGGTGGCTCAGCTGGTTGAGTGACGGACTCTTGATTTTCGGCTCGGGTCATGAGATTCTCTTTCTCCCTCTCCTGCTTGTGCTCTCTCTCTCTCTCAAAATAAATAAATAAACTTAAAAAAAAACCTAGCAAATGATAATTGCTATTCAGAGAGGCAGCCTAGCATACAGCTGAGCACCCTGGCTTTGAATATGCCCTAGGTTCAATCCCCCAACTGCCTGTTCCTGGCTGTGTGACCTTAGGCAGGTTATTTAACCTCTCTGAGAGACAGAGATGATGACAGTATTTATGTCCTAGGGATCATGTCAGACTTGAAAACGTTAAGTTCTGCAGAAGGTTTAGTTCAGTGCCTGGCACATAGAACATTCTAGATAAGAGTTGGGGACTATTTAAAATTTTTTTTAATGTTTATTTACTTTTGAGACAGAGAGAGACAGAGCATGAATGGGGGAGGGTCAGAGGGAGAGAGAGACACAGAATCTGAAACAGGCTCCAGGCTCGGAGCTGTCAGCACAGAGCCCGACACGGGGCTCGAACTCACGGACCGCGAGATAATGACCTGAGCCGAAGTCGGACGCTCAATCGACTGAGCCACCCGGGCGCCCCAAAAGTTGGGAATTATTACTATTTACAGCAGCCCCCATCATTTTATGAAGATGTGCAGTGGGGAGAACACTACACTGGGAAATCAAAACCCCTTCCCTAGTATGGATTTTGGTCTCCCAATTTGTAAAGTGAGGAGGTTTTGGTCAAACAAGGTCCCTTGAGCCTCAGCTCTAATGTTTTATGGCATTTTTCCCTTTCCAGGGGGAAAAGCCAAGAGGACACAATGAAAAAATAGAAGAGAGCTGTGGGCATCACCAGTGCTACAGAAAACAAACCCAAGGGCTGTTCTGCAGAATTCATTAGTTGGCCAACATGCCTGCAGCCAATCGATTCTGATGGGCAAATACTCCAGTGTTGACCTAAAAGGGAGCCCACATGAATATTTCAGGTCCTTGAGCAAGGCGCTGAGCCCCTCTCCAGATCTGAGACTGAATCATGGTTTAGAAGAAAAGCGTTACAATTCAATTGCCCTTCGCCTTTCAAATGGAGTTTGGTAACAATTTCAAAGGGTGGGGGGGGGGGGTGTTAAAAGGAAGAAGAACAGTTCTCAAAAGGTGTCCCCGAGGCCTGGAATTCTACTAAATTCAAGTCACAACAGCAGAGGGGAAAGGGAATTTGGATATGGAATCTGCCACATAAAGGGTTTTTTAAAATCATAGTTTTATTTTATTTTCTGCTATCGCTTGACTATGCTAGATTCAAGCAAACGGATATAGCCTGACATTATATAAACTTAAAGCGTAGTAGATCAAAGTTCCATGGTGATCTGCAGAGACGATTATGCCTCGAGGGATCCCTTGAGCAGCTCTGAGAAGCTCTGAGGGTCAAGGCAAAGAAGGATCTTTCTCCATTCTTCATACATCGCACACAGCCTTCTTAGAGACAAAGTGCCCAACGGGGGATTGGAAGAATGGCTCAAAGTGAGGAACGCAGCCTCAGCCTCGCATTTCTAGATGGACCATCGTCCGGTGGCTAAGCCAGCTGACTGCGGAGAAATTACAGCCTGGGACCAGGGGAGAGTGATTATCCCCGGTCCATCTACTCCTGTCACTGACACTAAACGGCTTTATCTTGAACAGGTCCCTCGACCTCTCTGCCGACACCTTGTAGTTCATTCGATGAGGCCTATCCTACCTTCCCTACGGGGCTGTGGTGAACATCCAGGGGAGTGGCTAATGACAAACAACTTTGACAGTGGTGACGTCCATGTCGCTGGCCTGCAGAGCTAAATGTGAATGTTGTCACTGAATCTCACCCCAGCCCATCCACGTCTTACCTGCCCCGCTCAAGGTCCAGCATCAATGTCACCTCCTCCTGGAGGCCTCCCTGATTCCTCAGCTTGAAAAGACCTCCTTGCCCCCCAAACCTCACAGCCCTCTGTCCATATTATGGGTATTTATGTACCTATTTTACTCACATCTCCTACAAAACTCCATGTTTCTGAAAAGCAGAATCTGCTTTGTACATCTGTCTTTCATGTGCCTAAAACAGAGCCTGGTACACGCTAGGTGCAAAATAAATTTCTGCTCAAAGTGAGTGTTGGGTGCATAAGTGCATGAGTGGTCAGATGGGGACAGGCAGAACAGGACTGATGGATAAAAACACGGACAGAGGGGTCAAGGTCTGAAGAAAGGGAAAGAACAGAGGGAGAGAAGAAAGCATGGAGAAAGGAAGGAAGAAAAGACATAAGGAGGGTGATGGATGGAATGATGGCATATGGACGTGGATGGAGATACATGAGGTGGGTAGGCTGGATGGATAGTTATCTGTGGGACCGTGTGGTTGAAGGAAGGCAGAAAGGAGGGAATGGGGGAAGCAACACGGATGAGAGACGGGTGAGGAATGTGTATCCAGAGAAAGGCATGAGTGGATGGAGGGACGGTCAGAGGACGGACGGAGCTTACACGAAAGCCCCACGGCTCTAGGCACGAGCAATATTTACATGTCCGCGCATACCTCAAATCTCTTAATCTGCACTTTCTGGAACTCCGTCTTGTTCTCCAGGTCACAGATGACTGCCTCCTGCCTGCTGACAATGGCTCGATCCACGGTGGACTGTTCCAGGTACTCGATGCGCATCTGGGCCACCTGCAGCTGGGAACGAGCCCAAAAGATCCATTGGCCACCTGCTGGCCCTGAGTCCCAGAATGGAGACATATGCCGGACTCAGCCCCAGGCCCATTGCCACGGCCTCCTTCTTGGCTCTGGTGATACATGTTAAAGACACAAGTGCCAAGTGCCGATCCCCTCATGCCAGACCCTGCCCCTGCGTCTCAGATGCTGGAGGTGATGTTTCCTGTGTCTTCTGCATCCAACACAAGACTCAGTCAGTGCTTTGCTTACCTCCTTTCCCTGCTCTGCTAAGGGGGCAAAGCCAGTGTGTGAGCCGCGAGCTTCAGCACCCAAGGACGCAACCAAAAGTGGGCTTGGGAGCCAAGCATATATACCAGACTTCAAAGCCAGGCTCTGCCACTCTCCAGCCGGATGCACCTGGGCAGGCCGGGTCCCTTCCATGAGCTCATTCTTTCTTACTTTTTCTTTTTCTTTCTTTCTTTCTTTCTTTCTTTCTTTCTTTCTTTCTTTCTTTCTTTTGTCTGAGGATTGAAGGCGATTAGCGCCTGGTATATGATAAATACCCAACAGATGCCTACTGCTGCTATTATTTTTCTGGTATTTGGTATTACTCATCCCCATGGACATTTGCTTGAGGCTCTGTCATTTCGATAGAAACTCTAAGCAGGCACAGGCGACAGACCTTAGAAGTGCTTTGAGAATCCCATGGATGATAGCAGCCCTAGCTAATGAGTGAAATTCAGGGGTGTTTGGAGGAAATAAGGCTTGAAAGGAAGATTTCACAAAGGACAATGGTCCTGTCTTGCACAGACCGTCCCTTTCCCCTTGGAACCATTTCTTGGAGGGGGAAACTCTTGCACTGAATGGCTGATGAGTTTCACTGCACAGGGCGTCTTTGGATGCCACACTGGCATGAGCAAAAGTCAGCGTGTGTGTGTGTGTGTGTGTGTGTGTCTGCTGGGATCGTTCTCAACTCCTTTGGTGCACAACCGAAGTTGAGTGAATGGATGAATGAATGAGTGAGTGACAGTTTCCGGGATCCAAACTGGGAGGTCCCAGAGGGAACCCTTCCTTTCGTCTCCGCACTGTGGCGGCTCTGAGCACATACTTGTTCTTGAAGTTTCTGTTTCTCCTTCTTGGCTTCCTCCAGCTGCAGCTGTAGTTCTTGGATCTGCCCAATGTCAGTAGCAGACTGGTGAGACAAAAAAAAAAAAAATGTCACCTTGAGGCTTTGCGGGGAAACTACTGCTGGAAATCCCTTCTCCCCACCCCCAGATGTCTAAGACTCTCAGAACCTGTGACACAATGGCTCGTTCCAGAAAGTTACTGCTCACATCCTTCCGACATTGTTCGTCTCAATGTCTGCTGAGTCACTCCCGTTATATAAGCCGATGGCTTTGGTCAACTGCCGGCATGCTGTTCTATACCCTTGAGAGCCCAGACAGAAATGGGCTGGCCACAGCGGTAGGGCCAGATACTGAGGGAAGAGAACTCTTGCGTGTCAAGTGACTGGGATTCTAGACTTGGCCTTGCCCGCTCTGCACCTCAGTATCCCCATCTATAAAATGGGCTGATAGTCTCTGCTTAGCTCCTCCACGTAGGGTTTGTTCAGAGATTAAATGCGGTGGAGACTATAAAGATCCTTTAAAAAAAAAAAAGTAGAACCAAACTGTTAAGCATGATTATCTCCGAAGAGAGGGATTCCAGGGGGAAGGCAGACCCCTCACTTTCTATTTCCTGCATGTTATGTATTATGTAAATTATTTATAACGCGCATAGGAGTACACTGCTTTTATAACTGATCAAATGAAGAAATTTCCCTTCTGACCCCAAATAGGTGTGATTCACAAAGGTAGAAGATGGCATAGGCTATTTTGGTGATGGCTGTTTTAATGTTGATGAAATATATCAGTGGTTATTTTTGTTACCGTTATTCCTTGTTTAGCAGAAATTCCCACGGATCCCATCTTGGGAGGATGCACCTGAAGCCTGGTAGGCACTGTACCACGGGTCCCCTCTGGGGTACAATGTGGGGATGATGCTCATTACTCCTGGAGGGGCTATCTTCCCCGTGATGCAGATCAGAAATCTGCCAGGGATGCCCTCACTCATCTGTCAGCTCCACCCCCAAGCCTCTGCCGTGCCCCAGCCTGCCACTATGCCTCCTGATTGCCTCCTGGGTCCATCCCTCGCCCATGTCCACTCTGCCTCCCCAGTACAAGCCAGCCACAGTCTTCATTCATTCACCAGCTGTTTACTGGGTGCCCTATTCCACACCAGGCACTCTTTCTAGACTCTGGGATCCAGCGTAGGACAAGACAAGTGCATCCAGGGGTGGCATCCTGGCTGATCCTCTCTCTCCTGCTCGTGCCCCTGAGAAAACTTGCCAATGATTCCCATCACACAGTAAAATCCAAACTCATCTCGGCCCACAAGCCCCTGCTCTGCTGGCCTTGCCAAACTCATCTTGCACCACACTCCCCTCGCTGGCCTCCTGCCAGGCTCTCAAATGCACCATCCCAGCCCTTTGCATGTGCTGTTCCTTCTGCCTGGAACATTTCCCACACCACTCACTATCCAATTCAACCTCACTGACTCCTTTTCCTCATTTGGATCTCCATCTGAGGGCCACCTCCTCAGGGAAGACTTCCCTGACCTCTAATCTCAGTCATGAGTCCCAGAACCATGTTCATTTCCTTTCTGGACTGTCAGCTCAGTTTGCAAACATTCCCTCTGTTCTGGGTGATAATGTGAGAAGGTCTGCCCAGCTCATGAAACTGGGAGCCACGTGCACGCAGGAATGGGATGTGCTTTTGCCCAACATGGCATCCTTGGCATTTGACATGGTACCTAACACATGATGGGGGCACAGTAAATATAGATAAATGAACGGATATCTCAATAGATGTATGGAGTGGTAGATGAATAGATGGAAGGGTGAATGGATAGGTAGATGGGTGATGAATGGGTAAGTGGGTGGAGGGAGGGATGGATGGATGGATAGAGGGACAGGTGAGTGGCTGGGTGGGTGCGTAGACAGATGGGCGGGTAGATGGGTGGATGGGTAGATGGGTGGATAAAATGAGGATAGGTGGATGGGTGATGAATGGGTAAGTGGGTGGGGAGATGGATGGATGGATGGATGAATGGATGGATGGACGGATGGATGGATGGATGGAGGGATGGAGGGATGGATAGGTGAGTGGCTGGCTGGATGGGTGGGTGGATGGATGGATGGATTGATGGATGGATGGATGGATGGATGAATGGATAGATGGATGGATGGATGGAGGGATGGATAGGTGAGTGGCTGGCTGGATGGGTGGATGGATGCATCAATGAGTGGGTAAATGGGTGGGTGGGTGGGTGGGTGGGTGGGTGGGTGGATGGATGGATGGATTTTTAGATGGATGGATGGATGGATTGATGGATGGATGGCTGGACGGATGGATGCATGGATGGATGAGTGGCTGGATGGATGGGTGGATGATGGATGGATGGATGGAGGGATGGAGGGATGGATAGGTGAGTAGCTGGATGGATGGGTAAATAGGTGGGTGGATGGTAGATGGGTGGATAAAAATTGGGGATAAGTGGATGAGTGGACCAATGAACAGAAGAATGGTGGATGGATGAATATTTTGATGGATATATAAAAAGGGCATGCAGGTGGGTGAATGTGTAGATAGGTGTATAAATAAGTCAAAACTTTTCTTGGTGGAGATGTCTTCCAATAATGCACGCCCATCTAAGGGTGACATCCTCCTCTATCAGGACCCCACAAAATTTCACAATCCCTATTTATCCTTGTGGCATTTAACCCTCCAAGGTCCTCAGACCAGAGAGGAGGGGCCCAACCACATCCCCCTGGCAATATCTCCCGCCTCCCCGGCCCAAGGCCACCAAGCCTCCTTCCACTTTCCGTCGCTACCTGAGCAATGAGGTCCTTGTGCTTCTGCATGAGGTCGTTCAGGTCGTCCTGGTCCTCATCAAGGCGCTTCAGCAGGTCAGCCCTCTCAAACTGCAGCCGGGATAGCTGCTCATCCACCTGGCGGGAGGCAGGACAGTGGTGGGGTGGAGGTAGAAGGGTGGGTGGGAGGACGACAGCAGGGGCCCGATGAGGAGCAAAGTGCGGGGGCTCGCCTGTGCGTGCATCAGAGGAGTGACCGTCTACCTGAGAGGCTGGCCGTGGGGGTGTCAGTGACAGCTCTGGGTGTGTGTGCGTGCATGTGCATGTGTAACAGGGCAGCCTGTGTCTATGTGGACGGACGTGTGTCCATGTAAGCCCACACGGGATTACATGTTATGTCCATTTTAAATGTGCCTGGGACACACGTGTGAGTGCAAATCCCTGTAATCTCCGCGAGAACCAGGACTTTGTTCTGTTCACAGAGACATCCCCAGCACTCGGCCTGCATACAGCAGGTGCTCTATAAATAGATAATTGGGCAGATGGATAAAATTAGATGCATATTTTACCTATGAGGGCATTTATTTTGTCTGTGTGTCTGGCAATTTTGTAGGTGAGTGTGTACATTCGTGTGTGTGTGTGTGTGTGCATGTGAATGTTTGTGGTAAGTTCCCCTTAAAGGGTCCAACAGGGATCTGGAGACAAGCTTTTGCCTATAAATCTGTGGCTATACCTAAACTTCGGGATTTTAGATGCGGAGTAAAAACTTAAGTCAACCTTGTACACCCAGACAGGGATTTAGAAATGCGCACCCAATTTCCACCCATATATTAGATTCATAATATATGTTCATTTCCTCCATTCAGTGGTGAGCACATAGTAGGTTCCTAATAGATGGCTGGGAACCTTAGAGGAGTGAGCCTAAGAGAGCCCATGAGGGATGCCCTTGTCTCCATGTGTAAGAATGAATATGCAGTAACCCAACCGTAATGCCCAAGTCCCCTGTTATGGTGGTGAGCACACAGTAGGGCTACAACAGGTGCCTGGGACCACTCACGTGGCGAGCACACTATGGGCACCCCACAGACAGTTTTGTTCCCAGTCAGGGTACTGAGCAAACAGTAGGCTCACAATGAATGCATCCCCACAGTGCTGAGCACACAGTAGGTCTACAACAAGTTTCCTTGACTACCTTCGGGGAGATGAACACATAGCTGATCCTCACATATGCCCTTATAGCTTTCTAGTGCTCAGCTCATAATAGGATGCCTGCACTCTCAGCGTGTTGACCCAGCAAGTGTGCAATCAGTGCCCTCGGCCCCTCTTGTGGTGCTGAGTACACAGGGGTCCCATGCTGGTTCCCAGAGCCCTATGCTGGCCCCAGGTCCCCGCAACTCTAGGAAGGGGCAGGTACCAGGCTCTTATTCCGGGTCATGTTCTCCAGCTCGCTGTGCATACTCTCCAGGTCCGCCGTCAGCGCCTTCTGGGTCTTCAAAGCGTCCTCACACTTGGCTTCACTCTGCTCCAGCTGCACCAGGCAGGGGAATGAGAAGGGAAGGGGAGGGGAGGGGAAGGGAAGGGAACAGAGGAGAGGGGAGGGGAGGGGAGGGCAGGGCAGGGCAGGGCAGGGCAGGGAAGAGAATGGGAGGGAAGGGAAGGGAACAGAGGAGAGGGGAGGGGAGGGGAGGGCAGGGAAGGGAAGGGAAGGGAAGGGAACAGAGGAGAGGGGAGGGGAGGGGAGGGGAGGGCAGGGCAGGGCAGGGCAGGGAAGGGAAGAGAATGGGAGGGAAGGGAAGGGAACAGAGGAGAAGGGAGGGGAGGGGAGGGGAGGGGAGGGGAGGGCAGGGCAGGGCAGGGCAAGGAAGGGAAGGGAAGAGAAGAGAATGGGAGGGAAGGGAAGGGAACAGAGGAGAGGGGAGGGCAGGGCAGGGCAGGGAAGGGAAGGGAAGGGAAGGGAAGGGAAGGGAAGGGAAGAGAATGGGAGGGAAGGGAAGGGAACAGAGGAGAGGGGAGGGGAGGGCAGGGCAGGGCAGGGAAGGGAAGGGAAGGGAAGGGAAGAGAATGGGAGGGAAGGGAAGGGAAGAGCCTCATGATGCCGCCTCCTTGAATGTCCTTCCCCTCCAGCCCAGCCCAGCCCCTCCCAAGTGGCGGAATAATTTACAGAAGATCCTCTCCTCCCGTCTGTCTTCACAGCTATTCATCAACCCACAATGAGGGGAGGAGAACGTGTTTGCATCTGAGATGGCCAGGCTCTGAGATACTCAAAATTGAACGGGCACTGTCCCATGAAATCAGGCTAGCCCGCTTCAGTGCCAGTAGCTGGTCCCCAGCTCTGCTCAACAAATATTTGCCGACACCCACTTAGTGCAGGCAGAGAGCAGTCAGCCTGGGGCCTTCCCACCCGCTGTGGGGAAGACAGGCAGGGACAGCCTCCCTGAGGAGCACAGGAAGAAAGCCATGGAGACACTGGGAACACAGGATGAAACCAGGGAAGGCCTTCTGGAGGAGGTGCTCAAAAGTCAGTGGGAACTTGCCAAGGAGATGTTTCTTAACCAGGTTTCAGAATTGTAAAGCCCCTCTAAATGGTATGCAACATATTTGCCATGTAAGCATTTTTCCTGGGTTCTTGAAGGTTAAGAGCCACTGACCTAAACAAAGTTTCTCTTTCTCACCCTTTTCTGTCTCATCTGATGTTCACCCACCGGCACACAGTAGGCCTCTTATCTTAGCAAAGTGGGGCCATCAAAATAGGTACAACTATCTTCCATGGCCCCAGAAGACAGACTTTCCCTGTTGGAGAAAACCACATCTGGGCACAAACCCTAAGTCCATTCTGCACCTGTCAGTTTCCCCTTGATTTCCGAACCCTAGAATCTCAGCAGAAAACACCCTTAGAGATCGCCCGAGGAAAACACTCAAGGCTCAGAGAGGGACAGTGCCTTGCCTGAGGTCACACAGCTGCAAGGAGTGAAGACGCCACTCGTTATTGCCCAGACTTGCAGATTTTCTCACTGCCAAGCCACGGTCCCTCCAAAACAGTTAACAATATTAAGGTGCGTGCTCACAAGACAGAACAGAAAAGCAAGCTGGAGTCCTCGTGAAATGACATGCATATGATCTCTGATCCCCAAGGCCACCGAGTAAGTGAAGGCGCCCCATTGATCTGTAAAAGGAAAACAGCTGAGCCAAGGTGGAGGCCACCCCAGGACAACTGGCCAAGAGCCCGCCCGGGATCATTTTTAGCTCCTTCCCAACTGGGCAGAGAATATCTTCCTCAGGATATCCGGAGCTCAGCCCAGATGTTAGAATGATGCTAATGGCAATGGAAGGCGGGGACAATGGAGGTCACCAGTGATGTGCACATCTCCGGTCAAGTGCTCCGGGAAAGGTGCTACTCTCATTTTTGCTTGTAATCCTCATCTGTGAGGTGTGCACAGCTGTTAACCCATTATACACGTGGGGAAATCGAGGCCCTGAGCTTTCTCACACTGGCACCTCTAGTTCTAGCCCCACCCCACTGCCGGCAGCCACCATCCACAAAACTCCCATTTTCCAAGACCCCAAGAACAATGTATTCCTGCAGTGGGCTCGGTGGGGGACAGCCCGTTTCCCTGGGTGGGACAGCTGAGGCGCATGGAGTGTGATGTGGAGGCATTGTTAGAGCATCATCGACAGAGGAGGTGACACGTCAGGCACCGTCTTATCTTCCCGCAGGAGGCTCCAGGGGCCTCTGGGCAAGGCACGGAGGTGGCAGGGCAAGGCCAGGCCCTGGTTATCGCAGAAGTCGGAGGCCTCACTAAGGAGAAGCATTTAAGCTAAGACCTGAAAGATGCAGCCATGTACATATCTAAGAAGAAGAGTGCCCTGAGTGGAGGAAGTAGCTGGTGCAAAGGTCCTGAGGCAGGAACAAGAACAAAAGCGGAAGCGGTGCTGCGGGACAGAAAGGGAGCCAGTGTGGCTGGACAGCTGTACGGGGAGGAGGGGGATATGGTGCTGAAGTGGCAGATGCGGGGGGGAGAGGCACATTGGTGAAGCTAGTGAGCCGACCTCAGTCGGTAGGGAAACCACTGGTGGAGCAGGAGGAGGAGGGTGGCATGATCTACCCCTGGCTGCTGTGGGCAGGATGGGCTTTAGTGGACACGACCGGAAGGAGGGCAGCCGATGAGGACACACCGTGGTATGTGCAAAGAAGAAAAGGTCTGGGCGGGCAGGAGCTGGTAGGCCGTCCTGGGAGATGACGTCAGATAACTAACAGTGGAAGGGAGGGAGGAATCACACAGGGCCCTGTCGCCAGGCCAAGTTGCGTGGCCCGGGGCCAAGAGGCGAGCGACAGCCACTGTCAGGAACGGAACAGTGTAGTTCCAAAGACAAGGACAGCAGTTCCCGACCTGGGCTGAGGGTTTTGGCAGCACAGAGCCTCCCCGGACAGAGACGGGCATGGCTATTGGGGTTATTCTTAGCTCCTGCTGGGTTTGGGATAGGATCATCTTGGCCCCGATGGGTTTTGGCATGAACAGCTGCACCTGCCACCGTTGTCTGGGGACCATTTCCAGGGCGCTGTGCTTTCTCCGTCTTGCTTCAGAAAAGCCCCGTAAGAGCTCTTGGGAGCAGGGTACCTCCATTAGGACTGGCTGATATATGAGGACACCGACGCTCACAGAGCGGAGAGGCCTTGCCCAGCGGTCACGCAGCCGGTCAGCGGAGAAGCCTGGTGCGTCCGACTCCAGAGTCCAAGCTCTTCATTGCTGGGCTCCACCGCCCCTCATGAAAAGACACTCTCTGGAAAGTCTGGACCGCGCGGGGAGGGCGGATTAAGAGAAAGAGAAAGCTCGGTTGCAGAGTGAATGGCTGACCCAGTGGCTTGGTGTTCCAATGGGAGCCCCCCGGGCAGTGTCACGACGGCCTGGACCAGGCCGGGGGCTGGATCAGTCAGAGACAGTGGAACAGAATTCAGGGGTTGAATCCCTGCGGTCGGTGGGACCGAGGAAACACGCATCATCCCCAGAGCCTCCCGGAGATAAACACGTTCATCCCCGAGGGACGAGGAACGAAACCAACACTTACGGGCACTTGTGAAGTGCCAGCTCCCACCACGTGTGGGGGTCAGAGCTTGGCATAGAGCCAGGTCTGGAGGATCGGCCTCTCTCACTTGGTCATGTGACCTCGTGCCTCAGTTTCCTCACCTGTAAACTGGGCAGAGCCGTATCACTACGGAGTCCTGCGTAGTGAGTGAGTGAGACCCTGGGACTGCTTAGCACCCTGTCTGGCAGCGAGAAAACCCTAAAATAGTAATGGCAGTTGTCACTCCTGTTTGCCCCTTTCATTCCCTTTAACGGCCTAAGAAAGGTTGTTGTTTTTTTTTTAAATTTATTTATTTTGAGAGAGAGTGCGGTCACGCACAAGCAGGGGAGGTGCAGAGAAAGAGAGAGGGAGAGAGAGAACCCCAAGCAGGCTCCGCACTGTCAGCGCAGAGCCTGAAATGGGGCTCGATCCCACAAACCGTGAGATCATGACCTGAGCCGAAATCAAGGGTTGGATGCGTAACTGACTGAGCCAGCTGGGTGCCCCGAAATGGGTGTTTTTAACCCTGTTTTGGAGGCAAGGAGAATGACAGAAAGAATGTCAGGTTCCTGCCACCAGGGTGAGGCAGGGCCTCGGCTCCCACCATCGCAGGGAGGAACTTCAGGCTTCCTGGCAGACCAGGGAGGGAGGAGGGAGGGGGCCCACCCGAGGCACACAAGCCAGTAGGATCTGGAGGGGCAAAACCAGAAGCCGCCCGCCAGCCTGAGGCCCCCACTGGGCAGGCTCCGGGCTGCCGCTGACAAGCCATCTAAATGCCGAGCTTTAAAAATGTCAATTTATTACACTTTAGGGAGCGGGAAGAAATACAGGGCCATCTCGGGCTGATTTTCCATTATGGATGACCCGGCGTAAGAATAACTCACCGCACGTTATTTCCATATGGGGGCTGTTTGAGTGACGTTTTTATGAAGTCGGGTGGCAAGTCATGCTGGGGCTGAGATCAGACCTTCCGGGGGAGTGACACAGCCCAACGCTGCTTGGAAAATGCCCTCCCTTCCCGGGAGGCACTCCGGGAGGAGCAGTCAGAGAGCAGAAGGGAGTTGGGCAGCCAGGACTCCCCTCAGGAAGGGTTATGGGGGTCCACTCTCCTGTCCTCGTAGCCAGTGTAAGCACTGAGGATCCCAGGGGGCAGGGGACACCTCACACCTTTCGGCTCTGCGTCACCATCCTTCTGCATGGACGAGCCCTCTGGGGCGGTTCCCTGCCAGACCTCCAAGATGCAGGGCGGAGAGGGTTCGGGGGACAATCCTCTCTCTCCAGACCTGTCTTGGGGCTGGGCCCCCAGCACGCTCCCAGCGAGACAACTGACTTGATTTTCGTACACGTTCATGTTTTCTTTTCTCCTCCAAATCTAGTTTTTCGTAAAACCCACACGACAGTACTGAAGGTATGTGGAACAAAGCACGCAACGCCTTCCATGACTGGAAGCTTCTCTTCCTCCTGCACACGGTGTCATTCAATCGGGCACCCTTCCCCGGAATCTGCTCGAATTCAGAAAGGCGGGCGTCCAGGCGGGTGTCATTTCCGCCCCGGCCCCTTGACCTAGGAGTCTTCTCTATGCTATAGCTACAGGTGGGAACGTGCTTCCTGACCTTGTGCATGAACTAAGGGCTTCCTAGCTTTGTTCTGGTGAGGTCCTGACTCTCCAGGGATTGTGGGAGAGCCCTGAAGGTCCTTGAAGCCTGGTGCTCTCCTGGGCAAGAGGAAATGACAGATCAAAGCACTGCATGAATCTGGACAAGGGATGTCATGGACGTTGGTTATGACCAACTCTTACTCTGTGCCAGGCACTGCTCTGAGCACTTTTCACCAAAAGACGGGGCTGGCAGTGCGTTCTCCCAATATGGCTTCTCATCCACCACGAGGTGGGACGTTCATTGTTACCACAGCATTGCCTGGTGGTTAAGAGCACACCCAATGGTCAGGCAGAACCGGGGTCCAATCCCAAATTTCTATCTATGAGCCTACGACCTTCAGCAAGTGACTTAGCCTCTCTGAGCTTTCATTTTCCCATTCACAAAATGGGGGAAATAATGGCCCGTATTTTCATTGAGCAGGACTGCTGAGTACAGTTGTATTCGTTGTGCACTGCACAAGCCTAGGGGCTGCCATGCACATGGATTATGAAGATGAGCTCTTACCCTGTGCTCAGGGCACTGCTCTGAGCACTTTTACTGTATGAACTCATTTATCCTTCACAATGACACTCTGAAGTAGGGTCAATAACCATTCTTGTTGTTACAGTCGAGGAAACTTAGGATAGAGAGGTCAAGGACTTACTGAAGGTCTCACAACTGCTAAGTGGCAGACCTGGAATATGACACCCACTCTGAGCCATTGCACTGCATTCCTCCAGTAACAGTGGTGCCCATGACGGATGTTTTACAGGGGAAATTCTGTGATACGTCTGCACAGCATTTAATCTACCTTCTTTTTTAAAAAATTTTTTTCTTAATGTTTATTTTTGAGACAGAGACAGAGCATGAGCGGAGGAGGGGCAGAGAGAGAAGGAGACACAGAACTGGAAGCAGGCTCCAGGCTCCGAGCTGTCAGCACAGAGCCCGACGCGGGGCTCAAACTTGCAAACTGAGAGATCGTGACCTGAACCGAAATCGGACGCTTAACCGACCGAGCCACCCAGGTGCCCCAATCTCCCTTCTTTTGATAGCGGCACCCCATCTCCCCTGCAAAAAAAAAAAAAAAAAAAAAAAAAAAAAAAAAAAAAAAAAACCATCCCCCAGATGTCCAAGTGTATCTGATAGAGCTGACCCTCCCCTAGCAAGCTCTGAGAAGGGCATGTGACTCCGCCCAGCCAATCAGAACACCACTTCCTGTTCGCCAGCGTGCTTAGCTGTGGGGTAAGAGCCTAGAAGACACCGGGATTTTGGGGGGACTATAGGACCGAAGTTGGTTCTTTGTGATGCAGGATGTGAGGTCGGAGTGTCTGGCAGTCCTTCCCAGCAGGAAAGAAGAGACGGCCTGAGAATATAAAGTGACATCAAAGGTACTGAGGCAGGAAACACATTCGCAATGACGTGGTTGGAGAATCTAGGTCCGGCCAAGCCGGAAGGCGCTGTCAGCCACAGAGTCAACACTCAGAGCCACTGGTGGCAGGGGCGCCTGGGTGACTCCGTCCGTTAAGCGTCCGACTCTTGATTTTGGCTCAGGTCATGATCTCCCAGTTTGCGAGTTCGAGCCCCACATCGGGCTCTACGCTGTTAGCTCAGCGCCCGCTTGGGATCCTCTCTCTTCCTCTCTCTCTCTCTCTCTGCCCCTCCCCTTCTCTTTCTCTCTCTCTCAAAATAAATAAAATAAACATTAAAAAAATTAAAAAAAAAAAAAAAACCTTTGGTGATAGTGTTTGCTGACTGATCTGCTAAAAGTGTTGGACCAAAGTAGCTCGATCCAAACCTTGGGATAGGATAACAATCATTCGTTGTCTGCCTATTCTGTGTACAGATCCCTCCTCACAGGGGGATAAATATCCCCCCTTCCTGATTGTTCAGTGGGAAAAAGACGAGGGAATGAGATTTCTCCAACACCGACTCTACTAGGCACCTTGGGGGCCCTCGCTGCTCATTACCACCACAGCCCACAACTGCCCTGCGAGGCAGGCCTCAGCCCACAAATGGGGAAACGGTAACCCCGGGCAGGGGAAGTGACTCGTCCCGGATCAGATCCGAGCCGATGGGACTCCAAGCCCCTGCTCTTCCTGGGCCACCACACAGCCCATGCCGCAAGGAGCCTTTCCCTGCTGCTGACTTCATCTGCGGAGTGCTGTCTGCAACATCTCCCTCCTCCCCTCCCTGCACTCCCTGGGAGGGCGATTGAGATTCCCATCACATATACATCAACTACAACCCGATGAATAGCATATTACTTGCCTATGCAAAGCCATCTGCCGGCTTTAAATACCTGGCGAAAATGTTTGCTTTGGACTTATTAAGCCAGAGATGAGTGGGCCAGACATATGGAATGAGGCGGGGAGAGGGGAAAATGCTGATGTTTTGGCAGAGCTGTTAGAACTTGGATTTCTGGGTCTGGCCGAGCAACTCGCAGGATTTAAGAATCCTGTGTCGCAAATGCCACGGGCAAGCGTTCTAAGACACAGTGACTCTGGCGGGCTGATCTCGACACATCCCAGGCCTTGACATCCCGTCAGGGCGCTCGGAAGAATTAACCTTCGGTAGGAAGGCTTTCCCCCGAAGGGAATTAGCGGCATCTCAAACTATAGACAGCCCTGATATCGAACAAATTTATTAAATGCAAACATATTAAAAATGTCAGGCCAGGTCCACCAATGGTCTATCCGGCTCAGAAGTCTGATGACTGTGGCCCCAAGGGGAAACTTCCTAAGACCATCTGGTGGTTACTCTCTGTGTCCTTGGTCAAACGACTTGAGCATATATTAAACGTTCCATCGTCTTGCTTACCCTGTGCATCATTATTTATTGATGCATCGAAATGCTTTCTGGTTTCCATCCTCCTCAGAGTAAAAATAATCATTGTTAGTAGTGGACTAATCATAACCAGTCTCTGAATGCTTACCACGAATATGTTATTTGCAACACGTAACAACTCTTTGAAGTAGGGACTTTCACCACCATTGTATAGATGAAGAAACTGAGGCTCAGAGAGGTTAGTTAACTTGTCAAGATCACACAGCTTGTAAGTGGTGAATGGGGCCAGGACCGGACCTGAATTTTAAACCCACAGCCTTTTCTTGTAAGCCCTGTGGCCTGGGCTTCCCCCCTGCTGAGTAAAACAGACCTCCTTTCACTTGTTTGGAGTCTATTTCTTTGAGGGTTTGAGAGTCCTTCCTCGGTAACAGAAGGTAACGACACTTACGGCAGTGAGCATCTCATAACGCATATAATGGTCGGATCACTAGGTTGTACACCTGAAGCTAATATAATATTGTACGTCAACTATCCTTCAGTAAAAATTAAAATGAAAAAAAAGAGTCCTTCCTAATTTTGCGTTATAGGATCTAAGGACTGCTCAGGTACTATATGATTAAACAGACTTTACGAATTTCCTTCTTGCCTTCACCTCTGGTTGCAGTGGCTTTCGCGTACCCTGATGTTCTCCAAAAAAAAAGAAAACCTTGGAAAAGCAGGATAAGGTACACATAAAACGCCTCCCCTGCCCCCATCCTATCATGCCCTCATTTTTATTATATTTTCAGCACCCCATTGTCCCAGCACCCCATTGCTCCCCTAAATAGTGTTATTGTCTGAGTACCTCCCCGTGTTCCCACTAGATAATGGGCTCCTGGAGGCCACCTGGGGCTCGCTCCCCTCTGGGTCCCCACACAGTAGGGGCTGCACGCACATGCGCTGAGGGAGCCAAGGAAAGAGGTCAGCTCAGTGCATCACTAACCTGTTCCAGTCCGGGGAGGGGCGGGGCTGCCCGCGTCTGCAGCCCACTGCCCCTGCTGCCTGAGCCAGCCCTGAACACCCCCTCGGGAAGCCACCTGCTGCCTGGCCGCTCCCAGCTCCTCCCGAGCACAGGTCTCTGACCCAGACACCGGCCGGAGTCCAGACAGCCAGCTCCACACAAAGGATGAGGGGCAGGCTGTGTGGGCAGGACCCTCCCCTGCAGGAGGAAATGTCCTGCGTAGAGAGTGACCACAGACGTGTCCAGCCAACCTCCAGGGCTGGATCCTGAGTCCAGGCTAGAGACCCGGGTAGAGGGTGGTGGGCTTCCGGCCATCCTGCACCACCGCGCTCACTTAGCCAGAACATTCGGCTAACCAGAACACCCTCTGCTGGACCAAGTCGTTTTAAATTTGGATTCCAAGATACCTAAGATTGACCAGTTGGGTTACCTGGCAATGAAGAGCTTCTGTTCGTAAAATGGCAAAGCTAAGAGAATGCAGCGGTATGCCCCGAGTTTGTCTGCAAAGTGGGAGACACTATTCGCAATATACATTACGAGCGAAGAGTTTTACATCCAGCATATCTCACAAATCACTAAGAAAAAGAGCCAGTAGTTTGAAAGAGGCACGTGCGGCTTGAACAGGGCAGAAGTAGCCATGCAAATGGTCCATCTACTTCGACAAGGTGACCCACCTCGTTACTCGTCGGGGAAATGCAAAACAGACCCACGGAACACCTCCTCCCTCAGAACGGCTAGGATGTGAATAACTCACAAAAGCAGGTGTTGACCACAGGGGACACCGTTGGGACTGTCGTATCCGGCTGGCCGGAGTAAACGTGTCTACGGACACTCGGGAGAACCATTTGGCTACATCGACCGCAGTTAAAGAAACAGGTGTACTGTGACCCAGAGATTCTACACTTTTAGGTCTACACCCTACAGAGATGCACACACACACCCGCCTGCCTCCTGAATAAAATAACACGGGGAAAAAAATGCCCACAGAGGCTGTATTCTTAATCATCAAAATCTGGATGCAACCTACATGCCCATCAACAACACAATGGCTAGATTGTGATATAGTCTCAGAAATAGCAAGGAGAATGAACCAACTGCGACATACGATAATACCAGTAAATCTTCCACGCATAAATGGAGCAAAAAAAACCCAAAACACCGGCCAACACATGTGGACGGTAGAAATCCATCCAAAGAGCAACAACGAGCAGATAATCGAGAAAAGGCACTCAAGAGGGCATCTGGATCATCCCCCCCCCTCCCCGAAACCCACGGGTACCTTCCTTTATCTTCCTCACAACTCCTCGGTGCTGGAGATGCCGGCCCTAGGATGGGCGACTCCCCCCTGTTTGCCGGGGACGTTTCTGGTTTTAAAATCAGAAGTCCCATGCCCCAGGAACACCCTCAAACCTGCACAAAACCCAAAGGCTCCGACATTACAAAGACAGGGGCTCAAATTCCAGTTCACCTGAATGGAAGGGCAAACACGGCTGGCGTGAACCCCTCCCAAAGTGCCAGCATCAGGAAAGACAGAGACAGAAAGACTGAGGGGCCATAACATCATGAAAACGAAGCACAAACACTTCTGCATCCTGTGTTGGATCCTGAACACGGAGAAAACTTGTTGTGAAGAACATTGACGAGGGCAATGGACAAAATCTGAATCGTATAGATATAGATGATATAGATATAGATATAGATATAGATATAGATATAGATATAGATATAGATTTAGATATACATATACATATACATATACATATACATATAGATTTAGATAGATATCTGTATGTAGGTACCACACTTATCTAACTGCTTTTCTTTTAAAAATTTTCTTAGGGTTTATTTATTTTTGAGAGACAGACACCAAGCACAAGCCAGAGAGGGGCAGAGAGAGAGGGAGACACAGAATCCGAAGCAGGCTCCAGGCTTTGAGCTGTCAGCACTGAGCCCGATGCGGGGCTTGAACTCACGAGCCGTGAGATCATAACCTGAGCTGGACACTCACTTGACTGAGCCACCCAGGAGCCCCACCTATCTAACTACTTTAATGTAGCCATTTAAAAACATGAAAACCAGGGGCACCTGGGTGGCTCAGTCGGTTGAGCACCCAACTTCAGTTCAGGTCATGATCTCACGGTTCGTGACTCTGAGCCCCGCATTGGGCTCTGTGCTGACAGTGCATAGCCTGCTTGGGATTCTCTCTCTCTCCCCCGCTCTCTCTGTCCCTTCTCCACTTGTGCGCTCTCTCTCTCTCTCTCTCTCCTTCTCAAAACAAATAAATAATTAAAAACACACACACATGAAAACCATTCTCAGCTCTCAGGCTGTGGTAAAAAGAAAAATCAAAAAAACAAACAAATAAACAAACCACACACAACAACAACAACAAGTAGGCAGATTTGAGCTGGATTTGGCCTGTGGGTCATAGTTCGTTGACCCTCTGGATTAGAAGACAGTATTTTATCAATGTGAAATTTTCCCTTTTGAGTGGAACAAAGGGGCATTGTGTTTGTAACTGGTTTTTCGAGGATTCAGAATGAGAAAAAATGAGAAAGCAAACGTAGTACAAAGTTACAAACTGATGAATCTTTTTTAAAGTTTATTTATTTACTTAGAGACACAGAGAGCAGGGGAGGGTCAGAGAGAGGGTGGGGGAGAGAGAATCCCAAGCAGGCTTTTCCCAGAGCCTGATTCGGGGCTTGGACTCTCGAACCGTGAGATCATGGCCTGAGTGGAAACCAAGATTTGGACGCTTAACCAACGGAGCCACCCAGGTGCCCCACAAATTGATGAATCTAAATGAAGGACAAACAGGCATCGTCTTAACTATTCTTGCCACTTTAAGCTTGAAATTCTTTCGAAATACGTTATTTAAAAAAGAAATCCCACTTCCCCCCAAACTCTGTGACTTTGGGCAAGTCTCCTATATGCTGGGCTCCCTCCTACCTGAAATGAGGGAGCTGCTTCCCATGGAGACTCACGGCCCATCCTGGGAGTCCCCACTGATCCACAGAGCACCTGCGGTGTGCGGACTCACTCCTGCACTCTGGTCCCCAACAGAAGAGGTCCTGCTCACATGGCGTTCACTACACTCAAGTGGGTTGGGGGGGGGGGGCTGCAAATTAAGTCATGGCATCTAAGCGCTTGGTCCCACGCTTGGTCCCGAACCAGCCGCATGCCTGCCACCAATATCATGACTGTGAAGACGTCTGTGATTACGCTGGGGGATGGCCGGCTGTTCCGGGGGCCTGGCCCTCCACAGCTCTCAACCGTCACGGGTCCTTTTGGGGAGATGCGTAGACAGCACCCCCGGCCTATCATAAAACCAGCCTTTCTCCATTTGTAACAGCATTGGAAGTGTCAATATTTGTGGGGTAAACGGGCCGCGATAACCATGTTTTCACCCAATTACAATTTGGTTTTTATCTCCTCTGACAGGAGGTTATGTTAATATTGAGTCAATTCACTCCAACATCATCTTTAAAAAGGAAAAAAAAAAATTTTTTTTGTCTCTTCAAATAAAATACCCAGGCCACCTGTCTTGTGGTTCCTGGCTGGGGAGGAAGGTGCTCGCTCACACGAAAAATTCCCATCAGACTCATCTTCCCAGAGCTTATTAATTATTTTCAATGTCTCGTGGAAGCATGGGTGACACGTGGTGACAAACGTCCTGCCTAAGGGCACTGGGGATGAATCAAGGGTTATCGGTCTTCTGCACACTAGTGGTGGGGGCCGAGGGGGGGGGGCCTCAGGATGTTGCCTAGCCGTGGCTGGGAGTTCACGTAGAAGATACACCAGGCTCAAGGGGCCCCCCCGAAGGGACAAAAACTGAGCTGGACTCCCCCGGTGGAAGGGCCTGTAGGAGCACCCCGGGATTCTCGCAGGGACGTGAGGACCTGGAGGTGGCAGAGGGCCGACAGGAGATACATTCATGGGGGGGTGGGTAGTAGCAGCTTTAAACTGCCTTTTGTTGATGTCCGTGGGTTCAAATCCCAGCTTCATCTCTTACTACCTTTGTGACTTTGGACCAGTCTCTTCGTATGTTTACTTATTCGCCCAGTGTCTCCCTTGAAGGAGCTGGATGGTAAAGGGGGGACACAAGCAAGCAAGGGTGGTGACCGCGAGAGAATGTCACCAAGTCTCAGTCATCGTACCCCCCAAAGGCCCTTCAATCCTTCCCCCTTCACTGCCGTACTTATCACCCACCCCCTGTATTTCTCATGCGGGGTTCTCATGTCTGCTGGCCCCTGGCCTGGTCCAAGCAATGCTCCTGCCACCCGACCTTCAGAGAGAGAATTTAAAAATTTATATACAGTCTCGGCTTTTTGTGTCCAAGATCCATCAGTGGCTTCCATTGCCCTCGGAATACACTGCGAGAGAATGTGCCACCCCAGAGGTAAACCCAGCAGACAGTGACAGCCCAGAGGGGTGGGCCCTCAGCCAGCTCATGGGGGTCAGAGATGGCTCCCAGAAATGATGCCCACACCCAAGCTCAGAAGAGAACTAGACGGGGGCGTCTGGCTGGCTCACTGGGTTAAGCGTCTGACTTCGGCTCAGGTCATGATCTCACAGTCCGTGAGTTCGAGCCCCACGTCGGGCTCTGTGCCTGGAGCCTGCTTTGGATTCTCTCTCTCTCTTTCTCTCTCTCTCTCTCTCTCTCTCTCTCTCTCTCTCACTCTGCCCCTCCTCCATTCACACTCTGTCTCTCTCTCCCCCTCTGTCTTTCAAAAATAAATAAACATTAAAAAAACACAAAAACAAAAGGAAGAGAACTAGATGGTCACCAGGCAAACAGGCTTCAGAAGAGAGAAGCAGGAGTCTGGCCAAAGGCACAGCCTGGGCAAAGGCGGGAAGGTGATGAGACAGGTGTGAGCGACCCCAAGCTGTCCCTAAGCTGCTGTTCAGACATGTCACGAGCACGGGAGCTGGACTTGGCACCCGTAAAGGTTACGTTGGAGAACCTGCATTGTATTCTGAGGACGATGGAAGCCACTGATGGATCTCGAACACAAAAAGCCAAGACTGTATGTACATTTTAAAATTCTTTCTCCGAAGATCGGGTGGCAGAAAGATTGCTTGGACCAGGCCAGGGGCCAGCATGAGAAATACTGATGGTGGGTGATCAGTGGCGGGGGTAGGGGGTGTCAAGGGGGAAGGATTGAAGGGCCATTTGGGGGTACAATGACTGAGACTTGGTGACAGCTTTGTACTCAGCAGGAAGAGGGGGAACACGGTCCCCAGTATGAATGAAGTAAAGGAAAGAGCTTGGGGGTCTCCATTTCGCAAAAAGCAAATACCGTATTCCCTTTGGGGGAAGAGACGAAGGTCAAAGGCGTGAATTGAAAGCAACCAGTATCCTGGAGAAAACGTCCTCTTCAGGGTCTTGTGGGAGCCAGGTGCCAGCATCTGCTTCTCACAGATGTTATTTACGCACGGCGATGATCTCAATTACGTATCTTGGTTGTTGGGATTGCTTCTGTCTCCAGATTAGTTTGTTTCCAGTGGAAACATTCCATGGGAATTAATTAGTAATTGCTCCTAAAGAACAGGTGTTTTTAGATCATCCCCACACATCGCCCTGCCTAGTCTGTGCTACGAGGTCTTGTAAAATCGTTTTCCCAGAAACCAAAGTCTTTGGGCAGTCAACCCCTGTGACTCGGACGAGGGAGCCAGCGGGGAGCTCTACGTTTTAAAAATCATGGTCTTCAAGTTTTTATTTTAGAGAATTCTTGCAAATGCACAGTCAGCGTTCTTTAAACCAGCCCCGGGCCTGGGAATATCATGCCCCTTTTTATTTAAAAAGACTTTTTGTTAATGTTTTGAGAGAGAGGGAGAGAGAGACAAGGTGAGAGCGGGGGAGGGGCAGAGAGCAAGGGAGACAGAATCCGAAGCAGGTTCCAGGCTCTGAGCTGTCAGCACAGAGCCCGACACGGGGTTCAAACCCACAAACCGGGAGATTGTGACCTGAGCTGAAGTCTCATGCCTAAGTGACTGAGGCAGCCAGGCGTCCCTCATGTCCCTTTGTACATGAGGAAAAGGAGGCTGCAACACAGGATATCTCACCCCAAATCATACAGCTAATTAGGCAGCAGAGGCAAGATTTGAACGCCAAAAGTTCTAGGACTCTTCTATGATTTATCACAAGGGTCTTAAACCACAGTATTATCAGAGATATATCCAAGGCTCCCAGTGGAAGGAAACTGGGTGAAAAGAGCCAAATAATTCTCTCGGGGTCCTAGACGCCGGGGCAATGGGCCGAGGGGATGCCTGTCCACTAAGGGCAGAATCCAGAGATTCTGGAAGATGCTCTAAGGGAACTCTCCCATGCTGCTGGTTAGGCCTGGCACACCGCACATCAGAGCTTCAGGTGGGGCCTGGAATCCCCATGCCCATCTGACCACACCCATCTCTACTCTGTAACTCTCTATGGCTCCCCATCACCTTTGGGATAAAACCTAAACCCCTTAGCCACGCTCACTAAACCCAACTATCAACATACCCCCCCCCACTGTCTCCTCCTTATCCCTGCAGCCTGGCCTCCCATGGGTCCCAGAGTTCAGACCACATCAATATTTGCTGAATGCATGAGTTTTTTAATAGGTGCATTCAAGCGATTCCCTTGTCCGTGCCCTGAGAGAGTAAACCTTTCTCTGGGCTCTTCCTAACTGAGCTAGAAGGGCAGCAGGGCGTGGTCATGTTTCTGAGAACCTTGCTGCTTGGACCTCATCAGCCCCCCGAGAACCTTCCGGCTTTGACCTCATCAGCCCCCCATAAGCACTGGGCCATCAAGCGACGCGAACTCTCCACTTTGGGAAAAAGTCTCTGGGAGGTCACGCTGCGCGTTGAACGTCACGAGTTTAGCAGCTGCCAGATCCAGTCCTCTTGACTCAAATTTAATTAATGTTGAGACGGCCGAATGAAGGTCTGTCCCACTAAGGTAACCTCGCCATCAGTTTTCTCGTCTACGAAATGGACGTGTCACCACAGAACTGGAAAGGGTGTTTTGAGAGATAAATGAGGCCCGCGATTCCCAGATGCCAGTCCTAAAAAATGTAGATACTGGGTGCCAACCCAGACTTAATGAAGAAAGACAAAGAAAAGACTACCTGGAGGTGGGATCCAGAATCTGTGATTTTTAAGCAGTGCTTAAGTTCTCTGATGTGCGGCCAAGTTTGGGGATCCCAAGACACCACAGAAAAGCCTAGTACATAGTAGGTGCTCAATGTTAATAGGACCCATACTGTACCGGCCAAGTTGCATGGACACAGAACTGGTGGCATTCACAGCTTTCGGACATATATTGCTGTGTGCCCTTGGGTAAGTTACTCAACCTCTCAGAGATTGTATCTTTATTAAACAGGTCAATAATAGAAGTACCCACCTCCTGTGGTTATGGTAAGGATTATCTAAATAGCGCACTTACTGCTGCCACCAGAAAGTCTACGAGCCCCCTAACTTTCAAACCAGCCCCAGGTTTGTCCCTTCTAGCCAGCTCTGTCACCACTTAGCCCAGATGACCATCTCCTCTGGCCTGGACGGGTATTCTAGCCTCCTAACGGCATTGCCATCCTGTTCACGTCTAGTCTCCGCACAGAAGAGCGAGCCTCCCAACCGCGAATCAGATTACGTCACTCTCTGCTCAAAACCTCCCAATGGCTTCGCACGACCCTTCGTGTAAAACCCAAGCCTTCCAGGTCCTGCGTGGTCAGGTCCCTGTCTGCTCCTCCTTCTCCCAGGGTAGTTGAGCCGACCACCCAGGCTCAACGGGACCCCTTGCAATTGCCTATTCCAGAACTCCATGTATTGCCTTTATTCCCCATATCAAGGTGTGAGATGTTTCTACTTATTTCTATCATTGTTTGCTTGCCTCCTTTTCCATCAGATGTAAATTTCACAGCGGAGGGTACCTGCCTTACTAACCATTATACGCCTAGATGGAGCATATCACCTGACCCCCAGCAGGTGCTGCATAGATAAGGAAGGAAGGAAGGAAGGAAGGAAGGAAGGAAGGAAGGAAGGAAGGAGGGAAGGAAGGAAGTCGTTCAGTGCCATACCCAGCACTTACGGCACAGTCAGTAGCAAAGTTAGCTCCCTCTCTCTCCCCCCTCCTCTCTGCTCTCTCTGCCTCGGTCCCTGGAGCCTTCAGGTAAAGGACAAATACCTTCCCTCGGAGAGGAAACACAGTGATGCCCAATGTCATCACTGCTTTATTTGATTAGCTCTGACTCCGGCATCCGGGACACGTGTGCTGGGAACCAAAGCAACTGTACCCTGACCTCTGGTCCACGCGAAACCATCCTTATAACGATTTCCATGACAACAGCAACAGAAAGCCAAGGCTGTGAATTCCCTTTGATAGGAGCCGGATGCAGAGATGGGGAAGAAGGACTTTCAGAAGAATGAAGCTCTTTGATTCAGCTCGAGGCGCCTTCATTAAATACCACCATTTGTCAAGAACACACATTTTAACCCTGCCGAGGAAGGTTGCTCATGAATACTTTAAAAAGGAAGGAAAAGAACGAACAAAACCATCGTGGTTCCTTTTGGAGAACAATCACCTGTGGGGACGGGGACATTTGGATGCTGTGGCATCAGGAATATTTTGGTGGGAGGCAGGAAGAGCAGCTGGCCCCCTGCCAAGGGGGCTGCAGGAGCCCGACATGCCTGGATCCTGACCAAGTGCTCAGACACCTCTGCCCACTTGAGGCAAGTCAAAAGGCTAAGCGTCTTCCACCCACGTGGACAGCCAAAGAGAAAGGTCAAGGAACCCCTAGATTCTGCAGTTAGAATCACGAGCCCTGGATATGAATCCCAGCTCTGCCACTTAGCTGCCGGGCACGTCACTTCCCATCTCTGGACAGGACTTCCCCACCTGTAAGATGGGCGCAAGGTCACTTCCCTTCCCCAGGGAGTAAGAAGGGTAATGAGATTGAGTACAAGGGTGCACCTAAGCCCAGGGGATTCTAGTTTTCTGACACGGCCACACGGAGAATAGGGTTTGCCTTAAAAGCAGGACAGTCCGGGACAAGCCAGGATGGTTGGTCACCCTGAAAGAGCATTAGCAGATACAACAGAGCATTAATTAATAGGATTATTAAGAGAGGAGGCCCTTCAGCATCTTCAGGTTTCACAGCACTGCACCTCTGGGGAGGTCTCTCCCCAAACCTACCAACCTGGTCCAATCATGACAAAAGCATCACACAAAGCCAGACTGGGGGGACACTTTACAGAATACCTGGCCAGTCCTCCTCAAAACTGTCAAGGTCATGAAAAGCAAGGCAAGACTGGGAACCTGTCCCAGACCAGAGGACCCTGGGCAGGCCAGACCACCCAACACAGTGTCGTGCCCTGGGTTGGTTGGATCCTGGAACGGGAATGAACGGAATCCAAGAATGAACGGGGAAACTCGTGAAATCTGAATGGAGGCTGGAATTTTGTTTAAAAGGAAAACAAGGTTTTCTCCCTTAGCTAACCAATTGCTACCTGAAACCTTTCATTTTACAGACAGGAAACTGACGTCGGAGACAGGAAGCAGAGAAAGCTCTGGATCCGGTTTCTACGACCTGCAGCTAGACTCTGCTGCCTCCCGCTGCCTTCCTGGGGACCTGCTGACCTTCTTGAGCTCCTCCAGAAGGAAGAGAGAAGAGCAGTTAGTGGTTTTGGAGTCAGGGAAAGCAGGTTCAAGGCCCAGCTTTGCCTCTGACTGGCTGTGTGACCTCAGGCAAATCCCTCACCCTCTCTGTTCCCTAGTTTCCTCACTTGTCAAATGAGGCAGAGGACCCCACTGAATTCAACAGGCAGGCATTTATTCAGTATTTATTATGGGCGATGGACTGGACAGGTACCATCAGACATGGTTAAAGCAGAGCCTTGCCCTCCGGAAGTGTATCGTTTTGCCTGAGGGTCCGAAAAGTACAGATAACCCATCTAAGTTTCTGGGGATACTCTGTGGAGATAGAGAAGCCTGCAGCCATGTGGCAGCACTGAGGCTACGTGATAGAAGGCCAGAGAAGGAGAAAGAACAGAGGGCAACACTCTGAGAAGGTGAGGTGGTGAGGGCAGCAGGAAATGCCTTCCGTCTCTCCACACCTGGATTCAGCACATGCCGTTTATTAGCAGGAAACGAGGGACTTAGAAGTGACACCAAATGCAAGGGCACCACACCCCCAGTGGGGCTCTCAGCTCCCCTGCGTTGTTTCCAGCTCACTCCCCCGCTCCCTGTCCCCCCATGGGTCAGGTAGCAAGTCCTGTGTCCCTGCTGTGATATTCCGCCTTGGGACCTCTCTCCCCAAGTCCGCCAACCTCCCCCCACCCCACCCCACGGAATCTGAACACCTCACGCCTCTCGACACCTGCCTCCATGGGCTGCGCTGTCTGCACTGGGCAGAGCCCAAGCCCGTCGTCCCATCTCCCCAGGTCCTTGGCTCCTGCCTGGTCTCACCTGCCATCTGCCTCCACTCCTCCCCGGGGGCAGCCAGGGAGGGTGGAGTCCTGAGTTCGAATCCTGGCTCTGACACTTTCTAGCTGCCTTGGGGTGGGTCTCCTGCCCTCCTTGTCTCCCAGTCCCCTCCCTTGGAAAATGGAGATGAGAATCCTGGAGACCTCGGTACAGAACTCGGTGCCCCATCCCATACAGAGTAAGCACTACATGGTGGGAGCTCCAGAAGTGAGACGGCCAGAGATCCGCATCATTACAATTCTAACTGGCAAACGGCCATTGGTGGTGGTGGTGGTGGTTCAGGCTTTGCTTTATCAGCACGACTACCCGTTGTTTCATACCCAGCCTGGGTGGGCACCACCTGGCCACCACACATGCGCACGCGCGCTGCCCTCGGCCATTCTGCCACAGGCCCCCGATCTGCCCGTGCCCTCGGGCTGCCTTCTGCCTCCACCCTGAAGAAGGGAACTGGACTTCTCGGTCATTTATAAACCCCTCCTTCTCACTTATAAACCACCTCCATGTGGCATGCTCAGCCCCTCGGTGTCCCCCTTCTTCATGCAGGTCTGTGAAGGTCGGACGTCAGTGCAGCAGCCACCCCCATCCCCATGCCCTGGCTGGCTGCAGCACCCTGGTCCCGAGGGGACCCACGACACCCACCTGGCTGTGCACTTTCTCCAGCTCCTCCTTGCTGACCGACGTCTTGCTATCCTCCATGCTCCCCAGAAGGAGCTGCACGTCGGACAGCAGCGCGTGAGTCCTTTTGAGGTCCCTCCGGAGACGCTTCTCCACGTCAAAGTCCCGATGGCCGATCTGGAAGCCAAGGGAAGGCTCTCGTGAGCTAAGATGGCAGAGCAGTGGCCAGGGTCCAAGTTCTCCGGAACCAGGCTTCCCTGGGTTTAAATCTGGCCCCTGCCTCTCCCACTGTGGGACCTTGGACAAGACCCTTCTCCCCAAACCTCAGTTTCCACATCTGCAAAATGGGAACGACATCAACCGTGCGGGGCTGTCGTGGGAATTAGAAAGGTGTTTAGCCGAATGCCTAATAAGCTGTGCCCAAAGCTGCCATCACAGCCTGTAAGGATCCAAAGTCACTATGTCTCGTGGTCAGCACCAAAGCCATCAATATGGCCTCTCCCCACCTTGTAAGAGCCTACAGGTCAGGGGAGGCCCTCTGGTGACAGAAGTGAGGACAGCAGTTTCCCTGCAGGGGCAGGGACTAGATAGGGCAGAACTCGGGAGCCCCTTAATGCTATTCATGTGGGTGGTACTTCTCTGAGTTTATGAAAATGCATTGAGCTGTACGGGAGGGGTCCGGTATGCTTCTCTGCCTATATGTTATGCTTCAGTAAATGGTGCTTAATATAGCTGTGCTGTTTTTGGAGATCTAAGTCAAGTTTTGCTGTCCCTCGAGCTGGTCCCCTCTGCCACATTAAGGCATGAGGTCATTTTCTGCAAAAAGTTGTTACCCAAGAAGTGAGCACGTTCCTTTCCCCAAATCCCTGAACTTGTAGGCCCTCTGAGCGGGCAGCTGTCCAGTGGCCCCTGCAGAAGCCACGTTCCTGGACTCGGCACCAGGAGGGTGACAGCTCCCAGCGGCCAACAAACGGAGAGAGGCACAGGGTTCCCCAGAGGACCGGCATGAAACAGCGACAGTCCACAGTCTCACCTACAAACAGCGCCTACTGGAAAAACACTAGGGGAGCACCTCTGAAACTCTGGAAGAAACAGCCCCTTGGGGTGCCTGGGTGGCTCCGTCGGTTAAGCCTCCGACTCTTGGTTTCGGCTCATGGTTCATGAGTTCAAGCCCCACGCTGAGCTCTGCACTGCCTGTGGAGAGCCTGCTTGGGATTCTCTTTTTCCCTCTCTCTCTCTGCCCCTCCCCCACTCATGCTTTGTCTCTCTCTCTCTCTCTCTCTCTCTCTCAAAATAAATAATTAAAAAAAAAAAAAGAAACTAACAGCTCCCTTCTCGGACTCTCCAGAGACCAGCGGAAAGAACACAGCACCATCTATCAGATGGGGAGTTTTCAAGAAAACGGGGTGTAGGTGTGTTTCTACCCACCTGGATACCTGTGCCTCTCAACAACCATTTCCTGGATGCTCAGAATGCCCCAGAATAATCTAGAAAGAAGGTGGGGTTGAGAATGGGGTGGCCCCGGTTTTAAACCCTGGCTTGCCATTTGCTGACATTGGGAAGGATGGCTGAATCATACGACCTCTCTGAACCCGAATCTCCTTGTCTGTAAAAATAAGGTGAAAAAAATAATCTCTACCCTCCATGTTGAGATAAGACAAGGATCAGGCATGATAATGGATCAGAAAGCACTTTGCATGCTGTCAAGTGCTTTACAAATATAAAGAATTATGAGTATTGTCTGATGACCTAGAATGCACTCCTCTAGATTACGCATTACTATTTCTTGGCAACTAGCTTTGAATTCTTTGAAAAATGAGTTGGTTCTTCGAATATAGCCTCTTCGTTCTCAGATGTATTACTTTGTTAAGTTTGAAATGCTAGTCTAATGTGTGTGTGTGTGTGTGTGTGTGTGTGTGTGTATGTTATATAATCTCACCTGCTGAGCTGAGATCAGGACGGGGCATTGTGCCAGGCCCTTTGTCACATGTTATTGCATCTAACTCCTGTGACAATCTCTTAAAAATAGATGTTATTATTATTGCCTTTATAAAACGCAGTAATAGCTTAGGTTTAAAGGGAGCTTTCTAAGTGTCAGACCCGGTTCGAAACCCTTTAGGGAAATTAACACGTTTGGTCTTCATGAAGCATCTATGAGGTATGTAGTATTAGGAGTCCCATTTGACAGATGATGAAGCTGATGCCTACAGAGGGGGAAGTAACCAGCCCAAGGTCACACAGCTATGAAATGGAAGTTTGGATAGGAATCCAGCTGTCCTGGCTGGTCCAGAAAGGGGTAATTGTAGGGAAATGTACGATACCAGAGATGTGTTCTGCTTTTTAAGTTAAGGGAAAGCGTGCTTGGGAGAAGCATCGCCCAGCTCAGGCTGGGAGGGGATCCGCAAGAGTCTTAGGTAAGTGGGAGCCAGGTGAGCTGTGGGAAGGACATTTCAGGAAGAAGCCATGCCATGAGCAAAGACAGAGGGCTGAGAAAGTCTTGTATATCTGGTTCTGAGTGATTAGCATGAGGGTGTAAAACACGGAGGTGGGGCAGGGGGCCTGGGGCCAGCTCATGTCTTGTGAGCAGTGGGGACTCTTTAAGTATGTACCGTCTCGGGAAAATGGAGGTACAGCGGGTGAAACTGACATGGAGAGAGTAGTGCTCTCCCCAAGGTCACGGAGTGGCTGTGCAGGACCCTGGGCAGCTCACTATTAGAATGCAAGTCTCTAACCACTGCACGGCAGAGCCTAAGGGAACCTGAGTCCTGAATCACTAACTCGAGCCCAGGTTCATCACCATGATTGCATTCAAGCAGCATAGTAGCATCTTTCTTATTTCTATGTCTGTTCTTGATCTTTATACATCCCCAGAGTATAAAGAGCATTCATTTGCCTGTGGAGCAGGTTGGCGTCAGGGACACTCCCTAATGTTGGCGCTGAGCACGGCTCAGAGTCTATCAACTTACTGAAGACCCTGAAAATGCGACCACCCCATCTCCTTTGCAGAGGGGTCTTTGCAAACAAAACTCACAACAAAATCTCAGACCAAGTCACCTTCCTCTTCATAATGAATCGTTACAAGAGAGGAGGGCAAGAGAGAGAGAGAGAGAAAGCTCATTAGGTTAATGGGAAATAAATGTCATTCAGCAAGTTTGCATTCTGTAGCACAAAGATTCAAATTTGGATAAAGCTGGTGAATAATTAACCAATAAATCTAAATGATGTTTAGTGTTGTTTTGGGAAACTATATTCAAACCTCAACTGTTTCAACATTTCTCATAACGCCAAATTGTCTGGGGCTGTTGTTAAATGTCTGTTGTCGGGACACCTGGGTGGCTCAGTCGGTTAAGCATTCGACTTCGGCTCAGGTCATGGTCTCACAGTTCGTGAGTTCGAGCCCCGCGTCGGGCTCTGCTGTCAGCGCAGAGCCCAATTCAGATCCTCTGTCCCCCTCTCTCTCTACCCCTCCCCTGCTCACTCTTTCTCTCTCTCAAAAATAAATAAACATTTAAAAAGAATGTCTGTTGACAAAGATCCCTGAGTCCTTTAAAAATGCAATCTGGAAATGCCATTGGGGATAATCAAGCCACTTTACAGAAGGGGAAATTGAGACTAAGAGAGAGAATGAATAACATTCTAAAAAAAATCAATATGGTCAACAAAAGTATGATTCTAATTAACCGGATATTTATCATTTTTTTGGACCTTCATCATTTTTAACTTTAAAAAAAATTTTTTTTTAACATTTATTTATTTTTGAGACACAGAGAGACAGAGCATGAACAGGGGAGGGTCAGAGAGAGGGAGACACAGAATCTGAAACAGGCTCCAGGCTCTGAGCTGTCAGCACAGAGCCCAACGCGGGGCTTGAACTCACAGCCCTCACGGACCGCGAGATCATGACCTGAGCTGAAGTCGGCCGCTTAACCGACTGAGCCACCCAGGCGCCCCAAACTTTTTTAATGTTAATGTATTTTTGAGAGAGAGAGAGAGAGAGAGAGAGAGAGAGAGAGAGGGGGGGGGCATGAGCGGGGGAGGGGCAGAGAAAGAGGGGGACATAGAATCTGAAGCAGGCTCCAGGCTCTGAGCTGTCAGCACAGAGCTTGATGCAGGGCTCGAACTCATAAGCTCTGAGATCATGACCTGAGGCTGAAGTTGGACGCTTGACTGACTGAGCCACCCAGGCACCCCTGGACCTTAATCATTTTTAAGCAGTATAGCACTAGGTTTCAAAAATACAGGGCTTTCAAATAATATGGATCCCATTTCAAACCCACTTAGGCCACTAACAAGCTATATGATCTTGGGAAATTTCCTTTAGCTTTTAAGCCTCACTTCTATCATTTATAAGAAGGAACTAATAATACCTATCCCACAGCATTGTTGTAAAAATCAAATACCGTATATTAGAAAAAATTATGACTAGTTATCTACCACAAGAATAGAAATATGGTTTGTAGCTTTAGAACAAACATTAGAACAAAAGGGATCATAGAAAACATTACCAATGTATCCAAGAGCAGGAAAAGAATATAAGAAGAAGCAAAGAGGGGCACCTGGGTGGCTCAGTTGGTTAAACATCCGACTTCAGCTCAGGTCATGATCTCATGGTTCAGGAGTTAAAACACCACGTCGGGCTCTGTGCTGCCAGCTCAGAGCCTGGACCCTGCTTTGGATTCTGTGTCTCCCTCTCTCTCTGCCCTCCCCCACTCTGCCCTGCCTCTCTCTCTCTCTCTCTCTCTCTCTTTCTCTCTCTCTCTCTCTCTCAAAAATAAACAGACATTTAAAATTTTTTTTCAAAAAGGAAGAAGCAATGAAGGGGACAAAAAGCCAACAAATGTTAAACACAAAATAGGAGAATAGAAGTAACTTCATATTTATTAGTTATTCCAATAGATGTAAATGAATTAGATTCTCGTATAAAAAGTTCGAGACTAAAAACACTGAAAACAAAACACATTCACATACACATTTGGAAAGTGTGAACCTGAAGGGATGAAAAAAAAAAGGTCTTGCAAGCTAACTAAAAGAAATCAAGCAAAATAACATAAGGCAAAACCCATTCATTGAGGAAAGAAGGACCATTTAATAATCAAAACAATCTGCTAAGGAAAGAAAACAATGATAAGCTGAGATGCACCTAAAAACGTAATCTCAAAATATATGCATACCCTGGAGAAACTCTTGCCCACGTGCACAGCAAGACAGATATAAGACTAGGCACTGAAGTGTCTTTGTATGAAAACAACTACATACCCACCAGCAGAAGAATAGAATTAAAAATAAAAAGAATATGGGGTAGCAGTTAAGATAAATGAATTAGAGCTACATGGATCATCATAGACTGATCTCATAAAAGAAGGCAACAAAGTAAAATGCAAAATCATATGTACTGTGTGTGGTTAACTTTTTAAAAAAGATTTTAATGTCTATTTATTAGTGAGAGAGACAGAGAAAGAAAGAGAGAGAGAGAATGAGCGGAGGAGGGGCAGAGAAAGAGGGAGACACAGATTCTGAAGCAGGCTCCAGGCTCTGAGCTGGCAGCACAGAGCCCGACGTGGGGCTCGAACCCACGAATCACAAGATCATGACCTGAGCCAACTGAGCCACCCAGGCGCTCCTGTGGTTAAGTTTAAATACACATACAGTGGAATTCTACATTCCAGCCTCAGGATGATGGTTTCCTCTGGGAGGCAAGGAAGAAGGAAGGTGGGAGGGGCGGGACTTTGGGAATGGAAACCAAGGGGCCACCAGCTGTTTTTGGCGTGGGTTTCCTGTCCTTAAAAATATCTGAATGTAATACAGCAAAATTTTAATTTATGTGAACCGTGAGTGCTTGGTGCATGAGCCTGAATTCTATTATTCATTCTACTTTTTTCCACGTGTTTGGCAAGTGTCTTAATAAAACATTAAAGATTACCAAATGTGATCATTTATTTAGAGGTCCCAGCGTGGTGACTCACACAAAATTAGCATTTTATTCATCTCAAATCACCTTCCCTTTGCACAGAAAATGTTTCATTTCAGCAATATCTATAAAAATCTTTCCTTCCTGGTTTACCTACTTTGTTAGCTCCAGTGGACCCTGCTGAATAGAACGCCGCCTTCTCCCGGCGATTTCCCACTCTCGTTCTAGAATCAAATACTGGGCTGGGCACTCTGGCACTAATGCTAATGAAAGAGTAACCCCGATGGCTCTGCACTCAATGGCCCCAGTTTGCTGGGCTGAGAAACTAGAAAATGCAGAGAAGGACGATGATGAAGCTTTCTTGTTGCCTCCTTCAGCTCCCCACCCAGATGCTCAATGCTATGGTGATCCTGCGCTAGGATTCACTCATTTAATCAATTTTTTAAAAATACCCAACGAGCTCCTATTTGTCTAAGGCCTGGATGCCCTAGGGGGCCATTTGGAGACCGGCCCGCATTCCTTCGTGAACAGAAAGGGAAACTCTGGTGATTGAGGGCGAGAGCATCGCTAATTAAAAGGCAATGAATGCGTTATTAAGCAAATCCATTAAAACCCACTCCTGTGATACTTTCAAAGACATCATAGAAGCCACAGGCTTCCCCCTCCAATGCTGAGGTTTCACGCAGCAGCGGTACAGACAGGAAGATGCTTTCCAGCTGGGAAATCAGGGAGCTGGTGCAGGGCCCTGCCTGCTTTGTTTACAGCTGTGGTTTTCCGACTTGGTGCTCAAGGGACATTTGGTAAGGTGTATAGACATTTCCGGTTGTCACAAGGGAGGGGGGATGGGAGGCTGCCGTCGTTCAGCCGGTGGAGGCCAAGGGATGCTGTTCCACATCCTACGACGCGCGAGACAGCCTCACCTGCGACAAAGGCTCATGTGGCTTGAAACGTCCACAGCGCCACAGCCGAGAACCTTGATGTCCAACCGTGGCAACATGCGCACAAGGCTCTGCCTTCCAGTAGCGGTTAATCAGCTCACCCAAAGCCAGGCAGACAGAAGTGGCCCAGCTAGGGTTTAAAGCTACATTTGCCCGACTTGGAGCCTGCGACCTCTGGCAAAAGTCTCGTCTTCACGAGGCCGGCTATGAACACAGTGACCGTTCTCATTCACCCCACTGAAGCAAGGCCTGCCTCCCCCGTCTCCCCAACAGCCTGCTGAAGGCAAGGCCACCTCGTCTGTCACTTCTGGCCAGGCCCACTCCATGTATTCTCATGGTTCTCCCAAGAACTCTGCTGCGTGTGGACCCCAGAAGCTGTCCTTTGAAAAGTCGGTGAGTGTGGACAGGGCCTGAACTGATGGGCAAGAGGGCGCTTGGGAGGATTGGGGGAGGCTGGCTGAAATGACTAGGGGCTCTGGCTTTTCCTGAAGACTACTGAGCTGTCCTTGCCCCTGAATCCACCTCTCTAAAAGGGCCTGGAGGGCAGGGAATGTGTTCCCTCAAACACGTTTTGTTTGCGGGTGTTTCCCCCTTACCTGATCGCAGAGGTTTCCAATCAAGCCTTCCAAATCCTGCTTCTCATGAAGGGCTATCTGCTTCTCCTCGTATTCTTGTTCCAGCTGCATTTCCAGCTGGCGGAGCTGTGGACACAAAGGGCGGATACACACATGGGATAAATGAGCTCCATCCAGACCAAGCTCACGAGGCAGGGACCCCCACCCGGAGGAGGGGAGGAATGTGAAGTGCATGGCCGCCGTCCGGCTCCACAAAGGCTGCCCTGGCCATCAGGAGGGCACGTCCCTGTCAGAGAACCCAGGAGCCTAGAAGCTTGGGAGCCTGACAGTTACGGGGCGAGCTGGCCGCTTATGGGAAACCCCCTGCCACTTGATGTGAAGCCCCTACCCCCAGTTCCCTGCCCACTCCTTAACAGGTGCTTCCTCCTATGCCATGCCCTTGCTCGAATGTTTGCAGATCTCGGCATTCGGACTTTTAAGGCCTCTGTACAACATTATGTCTGATGTGTTGAAATGTATCCACCTTCTTTATCAAATAGGCTGGGAATCCGTTCTTGTAAAAAGAAGTCTGGACTACAAGTTCGTGTCTCTCCAAACTTCCTATGTTGAAATCCTAACGCCCTGGTGCAGTACTCGTTGAAGACGTGGCCTTTGGGAGATAATTAGGTTTAGACCAAGGTCATGAAGGCGGAGCCCCCATGCTGGGATTAGTGCCCTTTATAAGCAAAGACAGCAGAGGGGTGCCTGGCTGGCTCAGTCGGTTAAGCGTCTGACTTCAGCTCAGGTCATGATCTCACAGCTCGCAAGTTCGAGCCCCGCGTCGGCTCTCTGCTGTCAGCTCAGAGCCCACTTTGGATCCTCTGTCCCCCTCTCACTGTCCCTCCCCCACTAGTGCAGGCGTGCTCTCTCTCAAAACTAAATAAATAAACATTAAAAAAAATAAGAAGAGACAGCAGAGAGCCTGCTTCCTCTTCCTCCACCACGTGAGGACACAGCAAGACCGTTGTCCCATTGTCCGAAAACCCGGAAGAGGGTCCTCCCCCGACGCCCGATCTGCTGGCACCTTGATCTTGGACTTCCCAACCTCCAGAACCGTGACAAGTAAATCTTGTTGTCAGCCCGCGGTCTACGGTATTCTGTTACAGTAGTCCAAATGGACTAAGACATCTGGCTGCAAGCAGCTCATTCAATTTACAGTTGGCCCTGACTTCTCTAACCCCCCCGCAAAGGCAGGTGCTCCCCGCCGAAGTGAATACCCCACGGCAACCGCTTTGCACACCTTCCCTACCAGCCTCTCTCCTACATGTCTCACCCTTCCCTTCGTCCTTCCTTTCCGTGCTATCAGTGACCCTACCTCACAGCTGGGTAAACTGAGTCAGAGAGAAGTTGTGAGGCACATGCTCCCAAGTCAGTTGCTGCTGAGAGCAGTTAGTGTTCTGTCTTCTGGCCCCAGCTTTTCTGCCCCCCCAGACAGCCATCAGCTTTCCCACGTGGGTCGCTAAAACGATTGATTTCCTGCCACGGTGAGAGACACAGAGCAGGCCCTAGACGTGAAGTCCATGTGAGTGCCTGTCATAAGGATAAAAACACCTTTCTCTGACCTCACCCTCTCCCTTCATAAATCTATCCATGGAAACGCCTCAGGAGGGTCTGGGTCACATCTCCGTCTCACTGGGGCCCTGGGTCAGGGCACCCGTGATGCTTTGCGACACTTTTAGAATGCGCCAGAAATTGTGCAACCTTCACCTGAGGCCGCGTGGGAAGGGACTGAGGGTTTCCATCTCCTGACCCACGGAGGGGAAAAAGCACTGATTGATGGTCACTTATGTAGAAAGCAAGTTCATTTCAGAACTTTCTTTTAACAGTGAGAGAAACAAGGCACTCTGTTTGTGTCTGCTGGTAGAGGGAAGACAGGCAAAGCTAAAACTCATTTTGAGAAATTCATATTTGAAAAATACACAAAAGAGGGGCGCCAGGGTGGCTCAGTCTGTTGGGCCTCCAACTTTGGCTCAGGTCATGATCTCGCAACCCGTGGGTTCGAGCTCCTGCATCAGGCTATGTGGTCACAGCTCAGAGCCTGGAGCCTGTTTCTGATTTCGTGTTTCTCTCTGCCCCTCCCCTACCTGTGCTCTGTATCTCTCTCTCTCTCTCTCAAGAATAAATAAGCATTAAATTTTTTTAAATTTTAATAAAAAATAAAGAAAAAAGAAAAATACACAAAATAATAAGAACTATATATCAAGCAAGGCCAAGTTTCCTGTGGTGTGCTCTGTAGGATGCTTCCCCTTGGCGTTCACAAGTGTGATGGGTATGTAGGTGGAGGACGGAGGAAAGTCCATGCCAGAATCACTGAGTGTATCATTTCTTCAGTGCAAGACTTATCAGAGCCTTTGGCAAGTTCGTGTGCAGGAAGCTCTAATGGAGGCAGCAGCATTGCCCAAGGCTACCTTCTATCAATGCTTCCTAAAATGGCCTTCCAAGGTCCAAATGTTTGCAAAAGAAAAAAAAAATTCAAATCTAGTATTTTGGTTAAGAGACTGGGCTTTGGCATGAGACAGGTCCTAGCTTGGCTACTTCCCGGCTGGGTAACTTTGGGCAATGCAACTTCACCTTCGTGAACTCTGGTTTCCTCATCTGCAAACCAGGACAATCGATGTTATAGAGCCCTTCAGAGGGGCAAAGAAGTGGGGCATAAAGAACCCAGCCTGGTGTGTGGCACCCACTGGGGGTTCAAAGACTCCCATCCGTTTCTCCCAGATATGTGGATCATGGAAAAGGAGGAAAAACTCGTCCCTCAATGCGAACCCCCAGCACTTTCCAGTTTACAGGGTACTTCTCATTCTTTTCTCTCTTCTTCACAAGAGCACAGGAAGGTAGAACATTTTCTATCGTTGCTCCGATTTTACAGATGAGAAAACTGAGTCTCAGGGAGGTTATGGGACATCGAGGTCCGGAGGAGTCCAAAATCACTGGACTCTTTCCAGCCCTGGGGAGTTCGGGAAGGAATGCACTTGGTTCCTCAAGATGCGAACCCCCAGAGGGACTGAGCTTTCATGAGACCCACAAAAAACGTATTTGGAGACAAAGACAGGCAGCAGATACAGTAACATCACCCACTGGGGGTGAAGAATGGGCTCAGTTCTCAAACACCCCCCTGGAGTAAGGTCAGGGCACCACGGCGGTCAGATCCGCCCGAGGATGTGCTCAGCTAGCCTCCCATCTCCTGCCAAAGCTCTGCCAATCACCGAGGCGCCCTTCAGCCCTGCCCAGGGCGATGCTCTTAGCTGTGAGCTCTGTGGGATGCCAAGTCCCCACCCCCCGCTTCTCTTGGATGGATTAATCACACAGTGACGCTTCCTAGCAAGGTTACAGGGTTTCTCCAATGCCCCACACTCGGTAGTTGATGACGTTGGGACTTGACCCAAGCCTCCATGACTCCGAGGAAAGCAGCGACATTGGCTTTCTTGTGCGTCTTATAAACTGGCCTTGAGTGACCAGCGCCGGATACAGAGCAAGGAGTCAAGGAATAGCGTGGATTTTAGTGGTAGTTGAAGCTTTTAAATCACTTTCCTAAGACGGCACAGTTGTTAAGGTGGAAAAGCAAAGATCCGGACAAAGAGTCTGCAAATTCCAACACCCAGACCCTCAAGCCCTACAGTCTGGAGGTCTCCGTAGACAGACCGCCCTGGGAGCTAATAGCAGGAGTCAGTTTTAGGAAATGCTCCTCAGCCCTTTCTTGGAGAGTCAAATGTACACAAAGCCGTGAAAGATCTGCAAGGGTCCCGCAGCGAGAAAACCCATTAACTGAGCCATGCCCCACAGCTTTCCAGCCACTCCACTGAAAGGACTCCTCTTACATTCACGTCAGCCAATGCATCTGTAAGGGTGTATATCTCAGCCCTGGTTATAATAACAGAAGATCTGAAAATCCTGAATGCCCAGCCACAGGAGGCTTGTTGAACAAATTACAGCACGTGCCTAACGTGGACTGCTTTGAAGCTCTTAACTATGTACATCAGACCGGTATTTACTGACATGGAAAGAGGAAAGAGGCCAAGGACAAAATGCCGAGTGAAAGGCTTCAAGAAAGCACGGCCCCATTCGGGTGAAACGGTATCTCAACAGATATGTGTGTGTGTCGCATGACAGAGAGATACGAACTGGCTTGTAAAATAGTGGTAATGATAGTTTCTGGATGGTAAGATTTGAAGGGTTTATTGCTTTCTTATCCACTGTTTGAAAGGTCTGCAGGAGCTCGGATGACGCGTTAGGAAATTGTCTGCAAAGGAGACAGCCAGAAAGGACTGGTCCCCTTCTTGAAACATGGAAGGCCTTCCCCAAGGCCTAAGCCACATGGAACTGTGGGCTTTGGGCAGAAATCTGGGGGTGATTATGCTTGACAGTTCCAGAGGCTTCTGGAAGCTCCAGAACCATGTTTAAGAGAGGTACTTCTGCTCTAGCAGCCTTGACAGCTAAGGTCTTAGGCGGATACAAAAAGTCGGTCCCCAGGCTCTGGAGTGCACCCCCCCCCCACTCTAAGGAAAATGGCACCCAAGACTAGACCTGCCAGGGCCCAAGGGGCACTTACCCGCTTCTGGCAGGACTGGCGGACATCTTCCAGCTCCTCCTCCTGGTCCTCACGGTCCTTCTGGTGCATCTGTTTCATCCGCTCGATCTCCAGCTCAAACCGCTGGCGGAGCTGGGGACAGCAAGGACAGCACATGAGGGTGACCCACACCAACCATGTCATCTGTGGTACTCCAGCTGCATTCTTCCTTTCTGGGATGCAGGGGTGAGAGTCCAGTAGCCCCCCACAGGTCCCCAGGGAGGTCAGAAATGGTAGATAAATAGCCCACATGCCGCCTCTATCCCCTCCTGTGGTCACTACAAACATCACTAATCTGTCAGGCTACTTTCTGCTGAGTTTAGATGGAAGAATGCTTCGGAATCCTTCTTGACAATTGTTTAAGTTTATTTACTTATTTTGAGAGAAGGAGAGAGAAAGCTCAAGCAGGGGAAGGGCAGAGAGAGACGGAGAGAGAGAATCCGGAGCAGATTCTGCACCGTTGGCCCAGAGCCTTGCGCGGGGCTCGATCCCACACACCGTGAGGTCATGATCTGAGCTGAAATCAAGCGTCAGATGCTTAACCGACTGAGCCACCCAAGAACCCGCTTCTCAACACTTTTAAGATGAGGCAGATGTCATAAAAAAATTTTAAACAGTGGGGGGCACCTGGGTGGCTCAGTCGGTTAGGTGTCTGACTTCGGCTCAAGTCATGATCTCAGGGTTCGGGAGTTCGAGCCCCCCACCCTGCTCTGTGCTGACAGCTCGGAGCCTGGAAGCTGCTTCGGATTCTGTGCCTCGCCCTCTTTCTGGCCCTCCCCCACTCATGCTCTCTCTCTCTCAAAAATAAAATAACATAAAAAAGTAAAAAAAAAAAAATGAAGCATATGTGTCCTCTCTGGAGCAAGCATCCGTGATGGTGTTTTGAATGAGTGGGTAGGTGGGCGGCTGGATGGTAAAACGAGTTTATTTATGAAGGTATGAAAGCCTCCAGAGAGAGATCACTTGCCCAGAATGTCACCTTGGACAATTCACTTTGCCTCTGATCACTCTTCTCTGCGGAAAACAATCACCTTAAAATGCATTATGAGAATTCAGTGAGATGGCCCGCGTAAAGCACCTAGTACGTCGCCCGGCACAAGAATCTGACTTTCTCTTTTGAAAACAGAGAGGACTGCCCCCCTCCCTCCTGGAAGACGTAACGAACAGCTGTGTCCCGCGAAGGAGGTGAGTCTTTTCAATAAGAGCCTCCAAAACTTGCTCGCAGCCGACAAAGAGCTGCAGCGCATGATGTCTAAGCTGTATGGTGCTGTCTAGAAGGTTCTAGAATTGGAAGCAGCCGTCACGGGTTCCTGTTGCGGTTCGAGATTTTCCTTTTTTGATCTTTGATCCATGAGGGATTGATCCAAGCCCCTGCTTCTCAAATTCTGTGGTGTGTTAGAATTGAACAATACAATTCGTAAAAAAAAAAATTTGCATTTTTAGAGCTTCCCCCTTGACCTACCACAGAATCTCCAGGGTCCAGGCTCCAAGAATCTATACTTTCCAGCTTTCTCTACTGTGGTGGTGAGGCAAAAGGATAGTGTACCACAGAGCCCTTATTACAGCTCCTGGCATAAAGTAAGCTCACATTAAATGTCAACCTCCTTCCTCGCCTCCTTTTAAAATGACAGGTTATGGGGAGATAATCCAAAACGAGGAGCTTAAGCAAGTAAATATAATATTTCCTTTTCTTTTTTTTTCCCCTAGCCTCTTGGACACTCCTGACATCTGCGATACCATTTATGTCAAGCCTATATGAGTGAACATAAAATTCCCGGGGAAAGTGCTATATTGTAATCCATAAATATCTCCCGGATGTCTACAAGGGCACAACGCCGCGTGGGGTTCTGGGCAAAGCTAAAGACGGATGGAAGTGTTGAGTCAGCCTTGCCTCCTGTGTAGGTTGAGGGTGGCGAATTAGGAAAGTTGCATTAACTTTTGGGTCCCTGCGGTCACAGGAGCACATTTCCGCTGCTGAGCGCCGAGGGGTGCCGGTGACATCTTAAAGAACCGACACAATTTTCCAAAGTGCCCACTTTATTCCTGACGCTGGGTGGCTATGGGAGCTGCGCGATCTTCCATATCCCTTAAAAATCTACACAGACATCCCACCTCCTTCATGTACCTCCATGGATTCCTCGCTGGAGCTGGGGAAAGCCAGAGGGTTGAAAAGCCTCCCGTTTCGGGGTACAGATGAGGAGACTGAAGTCTAGAGAAAACAGGGAGCTTGCCTAAGGTCATGTCGACTGAGCTGCCTTGAGGACCCCATGTGGATGCGACCATACTTCAGCCACAGACCTTTCCTGCCTCTAGGCTTTTGTACTGGCTGTTCCTCCTGCCCGGAACTCTCTCCGTGCCAACTTGCACTCACCCTTCCATAAATGTCACTTCCTCCAGGAAGTCTTCCCTGATTGTTCCTCCCCCACCCCACCCCAGCTCCCAAGACCAGATCGGCAAGTTAAACTTCCTCTTAACACTCAGCATGACTCCAAACTTCCAGAAGGCAGAGACCACATCTGTCTTGTTTACAGCTACATCGCATGATGCAAAGTAGGCGCTTAATAAATTCCTGCCGGCTGAGTGAGTGAAGGGACTCTGCTTCCTGAACTGCTTCGGACTCTGTCCCTCCATGCCCACCACAAGCCTGGGCTCCACACCAAGGGAGTGAGGGTAAGTGAGAAGCAAGGGTAGGCGCCCCGGTGCTCCCTCTCCTCCTTGCCCCCCGAACCACCACTCCTGTTCCTCACTTACCCAGAGCTGCTCAGGGTTCATCTGCTTTACATATTCATGCTATACCTGGGGCGCCTGGGCAGCTCAGCGGCTAAGTGTCCAACTCTTGATTGCAGCTCGGGTCATGATCTCATAGTTCGTGAGTTCAAGCCCCGCATCGGGTTCTGTGCTGACAGCATGGAGCCTGCTTGGGATTCTCTCTCTCTCTCCCTCTTTCTCTGCCCCTCCCTCGCTCTCTCCCCCCTACCCACCGCATCAAAAATAAGTAAATAAACGTTTCAAAAAAAGTATATATTCATGCTACCTAGTCACACTTTCTTGAAAAGGGGGTCCCCGACTTATAACCACTTTGAAATCACGGCAGCCTGAGAAATGCCCCAGGAGACATTGCTTCCCAGAGAAGCATCAGGAAACAGCTTTGCTTCCCCCTTGAAAAGCTGGTTTGTTTCTGCCTTGGGATAATAAAGAGCAGGCAGCTCACATTTCCTTTTTCTCTCTGGCCACCAGGAATTTTAGAGCAGGAACCATGAAGGCTGTAAGATCGTATGCTTTGTGGTTCTGTTTATGCATTCGCTGTCCCCCAAACTCCTTAGTGTCTGCTTTAGTGTGTGTTTCTCTGGCTTGGATTGCTTTATTTATAATGTTTCTGTTTTAGGGGTGCCCGGGTGGCTCAGTCGGTTGAGCATCCGACTTTGGCTCAGGCCATGATCTTGGGGTTCATGGGTTCCAGCCCCGCCCCGGGCTCTGCGCTGACAGCTCAGAGCCTGGAGCCTGATTCGGATTCTGTGTCTCCCCCTCTCTCTCTCCCTTCCCCCTGCTCATGCTCTGTCTCTCTCTCTCAAAAATAAATAAACATGAAAAATGTATATAATGTTTCTGTTTTATTATGCAGACATTCTATATGCTGCTTGAATCAATTCCTTTGTGGAATGGGGTGGGCATATCAACAGACAAGCCAACAAATAAAATCCTCATCTGATACCTCACAAAGGGTGCTGGAACTCGATAGAGTATTTGATATTTCTGCCTACTTCCCCTTAGTTATTTTGTGGTTCCCAAAGAGCTAGTGCTCCAATCTTCCTCGAGGCTGTGCACGTAACAGGTGTTCTGGGTGCGACGGAGTCATACGGCACAGGCCCCAGTTCCCTGGCACCCTCTCTCTCTGTCTCTGAGCCTCAGCTTCCACATCTGTGAAGTGGGGATATACTGACATCTGACCATCTGAGGTTCTGGGGGAGATTCCTGAGATATGAGCCAAGGGCTGAGTCTGGTATACAGACGGCACTCAGTAAGCCTCAGATACCAGGCCAACAGCTATTTCTTGAGCACCAGCTAAGTACCTTGGCTCATTTTAGGCTCTGGGGAAGCCTGATCAGTAACATCAACAAAGCACCCTGCCTTCCTGAAACATTCTAATGGGGGAGAGCAGCATGGAGGAATTTTTTTTTAAATACTATCGAAGAAGATGATAGATACTGTAAAGGAGAAGACAGCAGCTGAGGGCATGGGAAGTGGACATGGGGTGGGGGTGGGGCTGCTTTCAAGAAGGTGATCAGGGCAAGCTTCTCTGAGGTGACCTTGACACTTTGCAGGATGGGAGGAGTGGGCTACATCATGGAGGACCCGAATGCCGAACCTGGAGGTTGAGAGAGTCTCGGGGGTAATCGGGAGCCATAGAAGAATGAGGAGCAGCTGAGTGAGGTGAGGCGTTGGTGTTGCCTTCCAACAACCCCCTACCGCACAGGAGCCAGCATGGGACAGGGCATCGGCCTGGGACAGGGCTTTCCTACCTGCTCCAGCTGCTTGATGGTGTTTTCTTGCTGACTCTGGATTTTCTCATGCTCCAGGGCGCTGGATTCCAGATTCCAGAGCCTCTCCTTCAAGCCAGCGACACAGTTTTCTCCCAGAGAGGACAACCCCAAGAGCTCCCGCTTATGGGCCTGCAATGTCTCCACCTCCTGCTTCAGCTGCGAGGTTTCCTGCTCTTTTTGCTGGAGACCAAAGGGGCAGAGATCTAGAGTCATGTGACCACATGCCCCATCCACCAGGGAACGCCTGACATCCCTACCTTGGCCTGGCAGCCCCAGCAGGCCGCCCCCCCTCCCCCGTGGGACACCAAGGGCTGCTCCCTGGGACAGCTCACACAGCACGGGTGGAGGCCTTTTGGGGGAGCAGTTACCACCCCCCCAGAGTTGGGCCTCAAAGCACATAAAGGGAGCGTTTGTCCATTTGTAAGCTGGGTATCTGCCAAGGCTGGGATGCAGACATTGGGGCAGAGAGGCAAGGTGTCCAGAAATGACTTGTTCAGGTTAGAAAGTCAGCTCCGAGGCCAAAGAACTTTGGGCTAGATCAAGAGGGAGCTGAATTCCAGGCTGAGAGCTCTTTTAGGGGTAGCAAGGAGCCACAGAAGGGTGAGGAACAAATGAGTAAGGTGCCTGTGTTGTACTTTAATAAAACCCCTGTGTGCTGGAAGCCTGCATCGTGCCCCTGGGTGGGGCGACAACGACCTCCTTCCTTGCCCAGCCTCTCCCACCTGCCAGGTGGGCACCTTGAGAGTGCTAGGGAGATCTCATTATCAATATCCCAACTACTTTTTGTTGTGTTAGAGCACCCTGGGATCCATGACCCCAGCTGGCGGGCAGACCGGCATACCCCCCCCCCAGAGTTCTTTCCCCGTCACTATTTACTGCAGGTGCATGGCAGGGAATGGCGGGGGCAGGGGAGGTTCTCGGAAGCCAGCAACTAAGAGCCAAGATGGCTCCATGTGCCCCCCCCAACTCCACCCCATCCCTTACCTTCAACCGCTGCTGAAGCTGGCCCAGTTCCCATCGGACACTGGTGTTCTCCTGGGTCACTTTCTCTCGAAGACCCTTCTCAAACACAGACTCACCCAGGGCTTGGGCCAGCTGCATGTCAAACCTGTTCAAGCAGAGCAGATGTCATGGCACTGGGGCGGAGGACGAGGAGGGCTGGAGAGAGGCGGTTAGCTTGCTGAGAACCGTGAGGCCGAGAGAGGGGGCCCCAGACAACGGGAGGTTTTGCTCCGTGCTTTTGCGTAAGGTTGCGGACGTGCAGTTGAAATTTGAAACGCCAGAGAGCAACTTTTAGGGTTTACGTGGAGTTTCGGCAAAAGTAATGGAGACTTACATAAAACACAACATGCATAAGTAAAAATAATAGAATAAAAGTATATACAGATACGGGAAAAGAATTAAAAAAAAACTTACAGAGCGATAGAAAAATTGCACCTATCTGGTTTGCCCATATATGCCAGGAAATAGTTAAATCTACAAGACCTAGGTTGCGGGGCGGGGGGGGGGGGGGGTCTCGCACTCATTGACCCGTGAAGGAGTGAATGCATATATCTGCACAAACAAGAGATATTTTACATTTCACCCCCTCTATATCATCTGGTTTGGGCACGCATACGTTGCATTAGAGCACTGTAATTACTGATAAAAGGTTGGACATTAATACATTCGGTGTGGTCCTCGTTTGTCATCTCAGAAAAAAAATACACAAAGACTAGCTTGTCCTCTTGGGGGCTGGCCAGGGAATTAGGAAATGCCTCATTTGGGGGCTCCCTGCCCCTCCAGGATGGTGACCACTGGGTGAGAAGAACTTCCTGGATTCGATATCATTCCATGCAGTTACCTTGGTCCTATATCCCTATCACAGATGAGGAGATCAGTACAGGAGGCTTTGGCAAGCCTCAATAAGATGTGATCTTGGTCACTTGCCCTTGGCCCACACAGAAAGTGCCACTGCTCCAGGGACCTTGGTATGGCCAGAAGGGTTAAACTGGGCATGGGGTTGGGGTCTTAGTGAGAAGAAAGTCCCCTTGTTACAAGATTATCCAATGTATCTTAAAGCTAGATGGTCATTCAAAGCCTCAGACTCTTGAGAAAGCCAATCATGGGTCACAGGAGGGGGTCCTCCTGTTGGAAGAGCCCAGGAGTTTTCTGATTGGCTGTTGGTGACATCATTCAAGAGGCGCCCCCTGCCGCCCCTGTGAATGGAAACATTGTGATGGTGATAATGACCCAGCAGTCCCAAGGTGCCGGGCTCTGGGCTGGGGTCCATGTGGTCTTTATAACAATTCAGCAAGAAACATGTAATGATATCCATTTTATAGAAGAGGAAACTGAAGTTCAGAGAGGCAGAGTGATTCGCCCCTAAATTCCAAAGTGGCCGAGGTGGGCTTGAGCCCAGCTTCTCTACTGTCTCAGCTAGTCCCCCATCTAACTGGGGCAGGTGGGATAAGGCAGTGGGGGCCAGACAGTGACCGATGTTTCAGAGGAGACCTTGACTTAACAGGCCACCCGATGCCAAAGAATGGCTCCTATGGACTCCAGCTTCTGGAACACACCGAACGACCGCCTGCCTGAGGCCAGAGGGATTCACACACATGCCTCACCCCACTAGAAGCAGGCCTGGGGTCTAACTTCCAGTATGTGTGGGAGTTGGTGAGCCCAGTGCAGGCCCCACCCCAAGGCGACAGGCTCGGAGCTCCATCGGCCCTCGGAACCGAGCTCTGTGACCCATGGGGTAACCGTGGCAACGATTAGCCAAGCCCAGATGGAGCCACTTTGGGCCACTCTGAACTTGGAAACCACGTTGGGGACAGGGAACTCCCCTGCATGGAGACATCAGTCCATCCAGGGCTCAGCAAACTAAGGAGGCAGCTACCTCTATGATTCGATTAAAGTTGGAGAGATTATGAAGAAGTATTGCTGACTTCTAGATCTTTCCCTCCCTATGGTTATTTTGCCCGGATTCCCACTTAGGCCTTTAGCCTCCCTGCTATATTGCTGGACCCCCTAGAAGGAAAATGGCTGCCATTTGCAACGAGCGTCAAAACATGAATTAACTTCTGCCAGGGGATGGTAGAGGGGTAGGGAAGCATCACAGGACAGGTAAGTCTTGGAAGGAAGAAATGGGATCTTTCCCAGGAGGGCACCATGGGGAGGTCCTTGAGAGCCTGGAATGAAAGATTCTGACCAAGGGGGTCGGGAACGACCAGAGAGATGGAATTTTCTGACTGCATGACCTCCACAGAGAGCCCCCGGACCCCTCAGAGAGCGGAAACCCTACCTAGAGCCTCTCAGAACAGGAACAGAAGCCACAGATGAAAGCCAACGTTGTCACAGCTGGCAGAAACTCAGGGGATGTTAGAGTCCCCACCTCTCAGTTTGCAGATAGGGTCTGTCGGAGCTATTATTCAGCAAACAGGTGGCCTGCTTAAGTCAAGGACTCCTCTGAAACCTCAGTCTCTCTGGCCCAGAGAGGTGGTATCTTTTGACAAGGTCACACAGGAACTGCCCAAGGAAAGACAAAGCCATTTTCCCCACTGCAAGGACAAGGTTCAGCCAGAATACCCCGGCAGGTGGAAAAGGAAACAGAGTCAGATTATCAATAAAAGATTAAAGAACCTCTCTCATTTGAGGGGGGCATGCTAACAACCCCCCAAAGACTTTTTGTTTTCACATGAAAAAGTCAGCTCTGAAAAGATCAAAGTGATAGGGCACCTGGGTGGCTCAGTCAGTTAAGCATCTGACTCTCAGTTTCGGCTCAGGTCATGATCTTGCAGTTTGTGGGTCTTAGCCCCGTGCATGGGTCAGCACTGAGTGCGGAGCCTGCTTGGGATTCTCTCTCCCTCTCTCTGTCCTCCCCTGCTCGTGCTCTCTCTCTCTCAAAATAAATGAACTTAAAAAAAAAGAAAAAAGAAAAGCTCAGAGTGAGAGAAAGAATATTTAAAAATTTTTTTTAATGTTTATTTATTTTTGAAGGAGAGAGAGAGAGAGACAGCGTGAGCGGGGGAGGGGCAGAGAGAGAGGGAGACACAGAATGAGAAGCAGGCTCCAGGCTCTGAGCTGTCAGCACAGAGCCCGACGCAGGGCTCGAACTCACAGACCGCGAGATCATGACCCAAGCCGAAGTCGGACGCTCAACCGGCTGAGCCACCCAGGCGCCCCATACAGGAAGAATATTTAATTATGCAGACCCAAGTTCAAAATCCGTGCCCCTCCCATGAAAATATAATTCAGCTTGCCACCTCTTGGAATAGAAGTGCCTTGAGCAAAACCACATCCTAGTCACATTTTCCAGTATTTTTAGTCCAGACTGTCTAAAAGAGACTGTGTCTCGTCTATCATTAGAGGTGGTCTGACTCCAGACGGGACCCCTCCCTGCACACCCTCACCCTCACCAGCAAAGCTGCAGAACTCAGGCACAGCCAGGGTGTCCAGGGATTAGATGAGCATAGGCACTGAGGTTTCGCATGTGCAAACTCATGGGTACCCGTCTAGGCTCTACCATTTGCTGAGCTATGACCACATCCCGACGGGAAAGCAAGCGTGGGAACCAGAGTGCAGGGTGCAGCTTCAAGGCTGGCATCTCGTTCATGCACAGGGCCCTGTCTACGCCAGAAGTGCTCATGTGATCGGAGAGCCTAAGGGCCGACTGAAAAGGGAAGTGAGTCGATTTGGGGCCTCCCCCATTCTCTGGCCCCATTTTCCGCAAGGGGGCTAGGAGCCGGGATTCAGTCTGTCGAGCCTACCAACCCCATCACTTAGTCCTCGCTACAATGGAGTATTCCCATCCCTCACCTAAGGATAAGGAACTGAAGCTGAGGGGGTTGGATGACTTCTCCAAGGTCATACAACTAGAGAGAGGCACAGCTCGGACTTGAACTGGGGTAGTCTGACATCAGCCCTTGCTCTCCCGCCCACCGTGCTCGGGTGTCCTCGCCCTCCACGGCCATCTCTTCACTTGACAAAGGGGGGTGCTGAGGCCCAGAGAGGCCAAGAAAGCTCCCCGAGGTCACACGGTCGATTGGTTGCAGAGCGAGACTGGGGAACAGAAAAGAATGGCTTTTTGCTGCATGCTTGGGAGAAGCCTACAGGAGTAAGTGTGAGGGGTGGGGAGGAAAATGGGAGCAGAACAAGGGGTGAGGGGTTCCACCTTGTGGTTGAGGAGCCCCGACAGGAGTGAGGGGGCTGAAGAGGAGAACCTGGAGACACCCAGGAGGCCCCAGCATCGACGCAGCCCACCCTGGAGCCCAGCGACGGCGTGAAACGCAACTCACTTCTTCTGCTTCTTCTCGAGCTCGTGACTCCGGCTTTGCTGGTCCTCCAGCTGGAGGCGGGTGTCCTCCAGGTCACAGGTCAGATGGTGGCACTTCCTCTTTAGCTGGTGAGCCATTTTCTTGGCCCCCTCATAAGCGCTCTGCAGCTCCCCGAGCTGTGGGAGTGAGTCACAGAATGAGCTACCCCTCTCCACCCGCACTGGACGGGCTTTCCTCTTCTTTTTTTTAATCACAACAGCGTTTTTATTTATTTATTTTTAATTTCATTTTTTATTTGTTAAAATTTACATCCAAATTAGTTAGCATCTAGTGCCACAATGATTTCAGGAGTAGATTCCTTAGTGCCCCTTGCCCGTTTAGCCCATCCCCCCTCCCACAACCCCTCCAGCAACCCTCAGTTTGTTCTCCATATGTATGAGCCTCTTCTGTTTTGTCCCCCTCCCTGTTTTTATATTATTTTTGTTTCCCTTCCCTTGTCTACTTCTTATTTCAAGCAGCTGCCATTTCTGAGGTGAGCACAGTGGGAAAGAGAACAGGTACTGGGGTCGGAGAGACCCTGTCTTGACCACTTTCTGCCTGTTTCCCAGGGAGGAAGCTACTTCTCTGACCCCGTCTGCTCAAGAGGTGAGATGGAGGGGGGGGGGTGATTCCATCAGTCTCTCAAGGTTGTTTTTAATTTTACTCAATAATCTTCCTGCCAAGGTGCCCCATAGAGTCTTTACAAGCCCTGCCTTCACAAGAAGACTGAGGACTGTATACCTAATAACCCTATCAGCCAGCATCATCCCAGAACCCATGTGGGGATTAGCCATGGAGCGGCCAAAATGGCGGCCGTAGAAGATCTGGCCAGGAAATCTGAGAGATGGGCTCTGAAGGTTAGAGCAGTAAATGGCCCTTCCGACGGGCTGAATTACACGGGGATACACATGACCGTGAACAAACAGAAAAGCAAAGCCTCTTGCATCTTTCTCGAGGAACCCCCCCCCAAATGTCCTCGTTTGAATCTGGGAGAGAGGACAACTCAGCACACTCGCTTTGAAGAAATGGCCTCATTAAAGAATTTCTTTAAATAAGCAAAACTCTGAGTTAATGAAGCCTGTAATTCTAAATTCAGTATTTGACGGCAAATGGGATGTTTTCTTATATTCTGCTGCTCAGGAAAGGTTGCAGCTTTATTACTTTTTAATGCAGCATGAATTGCCCGCCCCCCCCCCATTCCTTGGGGAACCTGACCCGCCTTTATAATTTGTTATTAAAGAACTGTGCTATTTTCCTGCAGTTGGGTTTAGCCACAGCTCAGGATGTTCTTGAGGAGTAGACATAATGCCCTTCTGGGAAGTGACCACTAAAACCATCAACACCATGGAGGATCCTGAGTTTCACTGCCATTATTTATCAAATCCCATGTGATCTCACCCTGGCCCACCTCCGCAGGTGATTACACTATGCTTTTCTCTCACACTGAGGAGATAGATATAGATTAGACATAGATAGATATAGATATAGATATAGATATAGATATAGATATAGATATAGATATAGATGTAAATATAGATATAGATAATGGCAAGACAGGCAAATATGGCCTCCATTTTCAAGACGCTTACCACTAAAGGTGGGGAGGGACCAAGAAGTAAGCAGATAATTACAATACACCATGATGAGTTTTATACTTGGGGACCCAATTCAGAGGCATCCAAACAATCTGTATCAGCAGAGACTTCCTGGCAGGAAGGACATGTAAGCTCAGATCTTAAAGATAGTTGAAAGTATCCAGGTAGGGGAGAGAGAGTATTCTAGGAAAAGGAAACAGCATGTGCAAAGGCCCAGAGGTGAGGAAGAACAAGGCAGTGCAATGGAACAGGACAGACAGCCCAGAAATAAACTCAGAGAAATCTAGAAAAGTGGTCTTTCACAAAGGGGCAAAGCTGATACAATGAGCCAAACAGTCTTTTCTACAAACGATACTGGGACAACTTGGTCATCCACACGCAAAAAAAAAGAGAATCTTAACACAGATCTCACACCCTTCACAAAAATTAACTCAAAATGGATCATAGACCTAAATGTAAAATGCAAAACCTTGAAGTTCCCAGAAGATAATGTAGAAGAAAACCTTTATGACCTTAGGTTTGGCAATGACTTAAAAAACATTTTTAATGTTTATTTTTGAGTGACAGACACAGAGCATGAGCAGTGGAAGGGCAGAGAGAGAGAGAGAGAGAGAGAGAGAGAGAATCTGAAGCAGTCTCCAGGCTCTGAGCTGTCAGCACAGAGCCTGACACAGGGCTTGAACTCACAGAGTTCGAGATCATGACCTGAGTCGAAGTTGGATGCTTAACCGACTGAGCCACCCAGGCGCCCCTGGCAGTGACTTTTTAGAAATGTACAAAAGCCATGACCCATGAAAGAAAGTTTATAAGGTGGACTTCATTAAAATTTTTAAAAAATTCCATGCTGCAAAAGACACAATCAAGAAAATGAAAAGACAAGCCACAGACTGGGAGAAAATATTTGCAAAAAAGCCTGTCAGATAGAGGATTGTTATCCAAATTATACAAAGAACCCTTACAATCCAACAAGAAAACAACTCAATTTTAAAAATGGGACAAAGATCTTAGCGGTAGAAAGAAATGAGCTATCGGGGTGCCTAGATGGCTCCGTTGGTTGAGCATCCAACTCGATTTAGGCTCAGCTCACGATCTCGTGGTCCTGGGATCGAGCCCTGCATGGGGCTCTGCACTGAGCATGGAACCTGCTTGGGATTCTCTCTCTCTCTCTCTCTCTCTCTCTCTCTCTGCCCTTCTCCCCTGCTCTCTCTCTCAAAAAATTTTTTTAAAAAAATGAGCCATCAAGCCACGGAAAGACGTGGAGGTAACTTAAATGCACATTACTAAGTGAAAGGAGCCAGTCTAAAAAGTTTACATGCTATAGGATTCCAACTATAGGACTTTCTGGAAAAGGCAAAAGTATGGAGGGATGAATTGGTAGAGGGGTGTACTGATAAAGCGGAGAGGATTTTTATGGTAGTGAAAATACTCTATAAAGCTACGATGGTGGATACATGCCATTATACATTTGTCTAAACCCACAGAACGTACAACGACAGGAGGGAACCCAACATAAACTATGGACTTTGGGTGATGATGATGTGTTAATGTAGGTTCATCCATTGTATGAAGTGGACCACTCTGGTGGGGGATGTTGACCATGCAGGAGGCTATAAAGGGGAATCACAGGAAAGTACCTTCTGCTCTATTTGGCTATGAGCTTTAAACACGTGAGTGTGGTTGGACCCGGTGTGCTAGGGCTGGTATACCCACTTAGGAGAGCGGATTCTCCTCCCAGTTCCACACCCAGTGATATCACAATGGTAGGTGGAAACTGTCCCCTGTATGCCATGGACATTGGAAATTGGCAAATGCTACCCATCGGGGTGTTTATTTTCAGAGGGCCAGTTGCTAGCACACCGCTAGTTGAAGGGTAGACTGGTCAGAATGTACAAATAGGGGTAGTTGGAGACAATGCAACACAGGCAAAGAGGTCAAACTATCCCTCCATTCACCTAGAGAACACGAGGGACAAATACATTATATTTGTAACATCCAGCTGCACATTCAAGAAAGAAAGGAAAATTTGGGGATATCCAAAATGCAAAGGACACAAAACGAAAGCAGTAATCTTAGATGCTGATACTCTGGCAGACAGGGTGGAGGAGAAGACGAGCAGCGGAAAGATCCAGAAATAACACTGAAGATAATGACTGTGTTTGAATGGCCAGACAGGGGCGAGAGACAAAGCCTCGGGGGCACAGAAGATGAAAAGTTGGAATGAATACCCCTGCATTCATTCAGGACCCTCAAAGACCTGGGCCTTGGGGCAAGGGGACAGGAAATGATCCACCCACTGGCCTGGAAGGTGGTCAGAAAACCTGGTGCACTCTGGCTCTGGGTGGGGGAGAAAGTATTCCCCTAAGAAATCCAAACCCCGGGTCTGTGCCTCGGGGGGGTTTAAAGCTCCAAGTGGCACCTGGCACAAGTTGCAACAGTCTGAAACAGAGAGAATGTCACATAGTCTCAGGGGCTGCTGTAGAAGACAAGGCAAAAGTGTCCCATCTCGACAGAGACACCCACAGCCCTGTAAACAGAACTGCCATGAAAAGCAGTAAAAAGTTTTTAAAAATTTCAAAGTAAGATCAACTGACAATACAAAATAATGAAACACACACACACACACACACACACACACACGCACAATTCACTGTAAGACAGGAAGCAAAAGGAACATTCCACAATGCGGACCACCTGGGGTTCCCGTGGCAGGAGTAGAGGGGCATGTTGAAGATGAGCTCACAATCAAAACTGACAAAACACTCAAGAAAACAATCTGCCCTGAGAGTCAGCGTAATTTGCAAAGACAGAACAGTCCAAAAGAGACTCTGAAAGATCTCTTGGCCTCAGTGTGGCAGGTGGTTGAGGGGAGAGGCTGGAGGCAAGGAGACCAAGCAGGAGGCTGTTGCTCTGGTCTAGATGAGAGATGGAGGTGGCAGATTGAGGCAAAGGGAATGGATAAGATTTGACTATTCTAAGGGCTTATTAAAATCATTTTATAGAAGAGAAGATCTGAGGCCCAAGATCTGAGGTTCTTTATTCCAGAGTATTCTTCCCCATGCAGAACACGCACACATAGACAAAGTATTTCCCACCTCCCACAGCGACTCGCATTTGTAACAACAGTGGAGGTGCCAAAACATGAAATGGGGGTGTTCTCTTTCTCCCTCCCCAGGTTTGGCCAATACCTTGAACGATGGAGGTAGGAACCTGCCCAATCTGACATTCTTGGGACCCAGACTAGCTACGACCTCTTACCTTCTGCTCCAGCTCTTTCCTGGATGTCAACTCAGAGTCCAGCCTCTCTTCAAATTGCTGTAGACGCTTCCGCAGGAAGTTGTTCTCCATCTGAGCACAGTCGAACCGCATCATCCATTCATCTGCTATTTGACAAAGTCAGGGAGGCCGGGATGGGAGGCTAGGTGAATCAGGGTGGTTCTCTCACACTCTCTTAGCTCTTTGATCATAATTTCACAGTATAGAGTTCCTGAGGCTTGATCTTGGACTTTAGGTTAAGAAATTCTGCTTTAAGTCCAAGTTTTTTTTTAAAAAAAACACTTCTTCCAGGAAGCCTGTCCTGACCACTTCTGGTTGTCTAAAGTCATACCGTTCAATTCCTCTACAAGCATACATATACTTTCCTTCTTCCAAGGAAATCCCATGACCTTCGAGGACCGGAGAGATGTTTTAGTCATGTATAGATCCTCAACACCCTCTAGGAGTGTCCCCTACCCACACAGAATATTTCCCCATATGTGATGATACAAGTTCACCAACTGGAATCACCTTACTGGCCAACCACCTTGGGTGGGATAGTACATACGCAGTGACTTTTGGTTAAATTATTTAATAAACATTGAATAATAATTAAGGAATCTACTGAATACATAGCAACAGAGGCATTGGTCCCAAGTTGTCTCTATGAGAGAACAATCCCTTGATTTAGTTAAAAAAAAATCACTTGCTGACGTGATGAAAACTGTTTGCATGAATAGAATGGGCTAGACCAGGTTAGGATGTCTTTGGATTTTCTGAGTAATAGAGTAATGCCCCTTAAGGTAATGGAGCTGTGGGAGACATTCCATATGTGGACAGCTGAAGATAGAGACCACTTCATTCATCTTTCCATCCGTCCATCCATCCATCTCTCCATCCATCCATCCACCCATTCCTCTTACCATCCATCCATTCATCCATCCATCATCCATCCATCCATCCATCCATCCATCTCTCTGTTCATCCATCCCATTCATCCCATCCATCCATTCATCCATTCCATCTCTCCATCCATCCATCTCTTCATTCATCCCTCCATCCACCCATCTCTTCATCCATCCATCCATCCACCCATTCCTCTTACCATCCATCCATTCATCCATCCATCATCCATCCATCCATCCATCCATCCCATCTCTCCATCCATCCATCCATCTCTTCATTCATCCCTCCATCCACCCATCTCTCCATCCATCCATCCATCCATCCATCCATCCATCCACCTGTCCATCCACCCATTCCTCTCACCATCCATCCATCCATCCATCTATCCATCTATCCATCCATCCATCCATCCATCCATCCACCTGTCCATCCATCCATCTCTTCATCCATCCATCCATCCATCCATCCATCCATCCATCCATCCACCTGTCCATCATCCACCCATCATACATTGTTCAATCTACCATGCACTGAAATGCCCACTGAGCAACACTACTTCATACCAGGCACAAAGGATAATGAAACAAATAAGAAACCACTGTATCTTCCAGCAGAAATCTAGTGGGGGAGACAACATACAAAAAGAAAGCTGCAATCTAGAATGATCAGAGCTCTCGTAAGGCAAGCTTAGGGAACTCCAGAAGAGAATTCAAACTCATTAAAGCAGCAAATGTTTTTGTTCATCATTGTGTCCACAGGACTTGCTACAATGCCTAGCATATCATAAACGCCTCATAACTTTCACTGGATAGGTGATGGATATTAGGGTGGATGGATAGGTCAGTACTGGGATGGACAGATGGAAGGAAGGAAGGAAGGAAGGAAGGAAGGAAGGAAGGAAGGAAGGAAAGACTCTTGGATAGATGGTAGGACTGAGGTCTTAGAAGAGGTGACCCCAATAGGGACTCCCACATAAGTAACCCAACCAGGGTGATATAGTTGTAAGGAGTTAGAGCTTGTTCGAGTTTCCACTAAGGTAAATAATATCATGGTGGAAAAAGTATCCTGTCTCCCCACCAGGATAAAAAAAAAACTCAAACAGCAGATAGCTGCAAAAGGAGGAGAAAGCAGAAAGCATTTCCGCACCTGTGCATGTGTTCTGCGCTAAGATGTGCTACAGAGCAGGTGGTAGGAGTTGTCAACATGAGCAGAGGAGAAAACCATTCTCCATTCTTCAACACTGCTTTCTCCTGCCAACGCCCCTCCCTGGGGGCGGGTGCATTCTTTTCTTTAAAATAATTTTTTAATGTTTATTTATTTATTTTGAGAGTGACAGAGCACACGAGCAGGGGAAGAAGGGCAGAGAAAGAGGGAGAGAGAATCCCAAGCAGGCCCCTCGCAGTCAGTGTAGGGTGTCCGTTGGGACTTCGAGCCCACGGACCATGAGATCACGACCTGAGCCGACATCAAGAGTCGGAGACACCATAAAAGGGCCTCTTCGGATACCCCACCATGCACGGTGGGAAAACAGCTACGTTTTTCATAATTGATACTCCGGCTCCATCCATTGAGGAGCTGTGGTGGCATTGCTCGGGTGTGATTAAAGTGTTTTATTGCTCCTTTTGACTTTCCTATATTTAACATTTTTTCCTGTAATGAGCATGTATTGCTTTCCTAATGGAAAACAAAATATTTGTAGATTGGCCTCCTGGAATGAGCCTCCAGGGCTGAGAGCCTCTATAGCATCGTGACGAATGTGCTCGCGAGCTCAGCACGCCTCCCCCTCCCATCCAGTTCCCAGATCCTCCCAGAGAAAAACGAACTGGGGACTAGCATGGGGGGTCTCAGTCCCAGTCGGGACGGAACTGGGGCCATGCTCTTCTGAGGGAAACTTTGCTGTCCTACCTCCTGGTTCTGTAAAAACCCATTTCCTCTCTCCCTGCTTGTACTGAGTGTCGTGTGCCAGAGAACCCCCAAACTCCTCTGTAAACGCCTGTCCTGGGGGTGGGGGTGGGGGGCAGGAAGACAGGAAGCAAGAGGGGAGTGAAAAGCAAACGCACTTTGCCTCTTCACCGCCTCCTGACCTCCGTTCCTCTGAGCGTCCCTGACGTTTCTAGGGCATACATCCTCTGGGGGCATGGAAGAAAGAATGTCAACGTTTTATGAAAGCTGACAGACACACCGGGCATCCTTGTCCCCTGACTCATTTAGGCTGGGGAGAGGAGTTGACGGAGATGTCACCATGCCCGTTGAACCATGAGATGTGAGCCCCCAGGCAACTCCAGAAGCCTGACTCCACCAGAAAACCCCGGCTCTGCTGAGCACACCTAACCGCTGGGCAATTCAGGGGCCTCAGCTTCTCTCCATCCAGTAACTGCTGAGCGCCTGGCACCACTCTCAAATGGGGATGGTATGGGGCACGTGGGTGGCTCAGTCTTGATTTCAGCCCAGGTCATGATCTCGCGGTTCCTGAGTTCGAGCCCTGCGTTGGGCTCTGCGCTAACAGTGAGGAGCCTGCTTGAGATTCTCTCTCTCTTTCTGTCTCTGCCCCTCCCCTGCTCTCTCTCTCTCTCAAAAATAAATAAACATTTTTCAAAATGGGGAGGGTAGTAGTTTCTGTGCCACAGCCTACGAACATGGATGGATGATGACCCCACTACAGCATTAGCAGTAAATAAAGTCGCCATGCACGTGGCGTTAACCGCTTTCCATCAACCGCCTTTCCTATCAATCCATCTATCTGAAAGACGAGGGAGCCAAAGCACACATTTCTCTGCCCAAAAGCGACCCACCTCAAAGAAAGTCAAGTCCAGATTCAAATCCAGAAATGCCATTTCACAGATGCTGCGTGTAACCACCGAAATGCCTTAACCTAAAATCCATGTATCAAAACTATTCATGTAATTGTAAAGGGGCCTTGCCATAGAGTCACTGTTGTTTGGGTCGTTCTTTGCGTTATTACTGACCTGTACCTGTCACCTTGATAAAGCACTATCTGGGATATTGTTGGGTTCTGTTTAATGTCTGCACCAGACCGGAAGCTCCAGGAGGGCAGAGCTGTGGCCGTTTGCTCTGACAAAATGACAGCCCCTGATGCAGCCTCTAGGGCATACTAAGTGCTCAGGGCGAACGACTGCATGAACGAACGAATGAATGGAACAAAAGGACGGCATGTTTTTCACCCCTGTCTAATCCCGAGAGTCCCGGTTTGCTTACCTCCTCCTGTGTGGCTCCTTTCCAAGTCACCCAACTGAATTTTCTGCTGCGCTTCTCCCAACTGCTTCTGTACTTCTCCCAAATTCTTCTGGACTTGCTCATACTTGCTCTGGAAGAAAGGCCCCAGGGTGTCAAACTGGAGCCCAGTGCAGCCTGGGCCTGGCCTTCCCCCCCGCCCGCCCATGGTGGCTTGGTAACCAAGGACTGTCTACCCTTTACATAGTCCTCATCCAGGGCACCTCCAAGGTCAAGGCTTAGGAAGACACAAATGTCCTCCAGGACCTTGAACATGAGAGTCAGTAAGCCACCACCTCTTGCTTATAGGCTTCCGGCTCCCACATGTGAGCAGACAAGGAGGCGGGTAGACCCAAGGGCTCCCAGCCACCCTGCTCAGCCACACCCGCCACCACCCCTGGGCCACCCACCTTCAGCTCCTGGACCTCCCGGAAGGCCCGCAGCCGCTCTGCCCGCTCACTCTCTAGCACCTGGCAGGCCACGTCCCCTCTGAAGTGCTCATCAGCCAGCTCCGCGGTCAGTTCAGCAACCTGGAATGGGAGGGTTACAGCAGAGTCACTCGTGGTGAGGGGACATCATCTCTTCTCCCCCGGGGCACCCTCCACAGGGCCAGCCCGGACAAATCACGGGCTCTTGTGGCAAAAGGGCATCTCCGTGTAATGAGGCGGTTCGGGGTGTGATGGTCAGAATGTTATTGGTCCCGATGTGTTAGAATTCTTGGCCCAATGTTCACTAGCTGTGTGACTGCCCCACGCAAGATGCCTGTCTGATTCTCGGTTTCCTCAGCTTTAAGGGGTGGGGCATGACTTAGAGAATTGTCTTGACAATTAAATGAGATAATCCACATAAAGTTAGCGCAGTGCTGGCACGTAGTAAATGTTCATTTAAAGGAAGTTATCCTGGGTGGTTCAGTCGGCTGGGCGTCCAACCCTTGATTTCAGCTCAGGTCATGATCCCAGGGTGGTGGGATTGAGCCCCACACGGGGCTCCACGCTGAGTGGGGAGCCTGCTTAATATTCTCTCTCTCCCTCTGTCCCTCCCCCTGCTTGCTCTCTCTCTTAAGAAAAATAGAAATTAAAAAAAAAAAAAGTTATTCTAGCAGAAGCTCTCCTTACCCATCCTTCAGCGAGCCATTTTGCTGGACGGATCAATGGGCTCCCCTTGGTAAGACACGCAGGTGCTCACCACACAAGAGCGCCCTCAGCTAGGAAACCTCTCTGTGGCTCCCCGTGATCAACCTGCCTCCACCAGGGGACAGCCATGCACACCCAGTACTGGTCGTGCGTGTTCCCCACCCATTTATGCCTGTCGCATTTCTGCTGTAATTACCGATTCAATTAGCTCTTGTATATACCTATGAAACATGACCAGGCCAGGAGTTTCCACAAAAACTAAATGGAACGTGTTGGAAGAAATAATACGAGTTGCTTCTCGAAACTCTTAAGATCTGTGGGGCACCTGGGTGGCTCAGTCGGTTAAGCTTTCAACTTCAGCTCCGGTCATGCTCACGGTTCATGAGTTTGAGCTCCGCATCGGGATCTCTGCTATCAGCACAGAACCCGCTTTGGATCCTGTCTCCCTCTCTCTCTGTCCCTCCTCCTCCTCCTCCTCCTCCTCCTCCTCCTCCTCCTCTCTCTGTCTCAAAAAAAAAAATTAAAAAAACTCTTAAAATTTGTTTTTTTAATGTTTATTTATTCTTGAGAGAATGGAGACAGAGTGCAAGTGGGAGAGGGGCAGAGAGAGAGGGAGAGAGAGAATCCCAAGCAGGTTCCACGCTCAGCACAGACCCCAACACAGGGCTCAATCTCAAGACCACAAGATCACGGCCGGAACAGATATCAAGAGTTGGACACTCAACCGACATGAGCCACCCAGGTGCCCCCAAACTCTTAAAATTCTAATTTTTAAAATGCATGTGTCTCATCAAACAGTTTCAGGTGCCAAACTTATTTTTAAAAAAGGAACTAAAAAATTCGGCTTATGCATTCAAACTACTTTTCCATTTGCTCTGCTTTAATGATATCAAAGCTGGAAATCACACGGTCACGTGTTAGGGGCATGGTTTAAGAAAGGAAGAATGTCTCAAGTCAGGTGCTCATACTCTGAAGGCTGTGGTCCAGAAATAGCGTGAGTTGTAGTCATGTTCAGGGGCAAAAATAAAAATGTTTATATCTTAATGAAATCCAACTTGCGCTGACTTTTCCCCCCATCAGTGACCAACTACAGATGCCAGATGGGTCAAGGCTTCTGTGTTATTACTGTCCCAAAGTGCAGCCTTCCAGGTTCAAGGCTATGCCAAAGCAAATGAGGTGAGAACCCGGGAAGTGGACTGTTTATGACCAAGAGGCTTAGAAATGACCTTACGCAGCAGGGTCGCTTGGGAAACGGAGACTCCCTCCATGGGGGCAGTGGTCAAAGTCAAGACAGGGAAGGAAAAGAAAACAATAGAAGTAAGGCATGGGGTTCAAGTCCAGACACACTGCGTGACCTTGGACAAATCCCTTCTTCTCTTGAGCTGTGAAACACACTGCATTAAGGACTGTCTATTGTCCTGCTGGCATTCCCATCTGATGCCACAACTTCATGTCATGACTGAAGATGTCTACACGCTTCACTCTCCCATGAGACCCTGTGTGTGGCACCAAGGAGCGGCTGTGGGGTGTTGTCACAGACACCAAGTGGCCCTTCCGGCGTGGAATCCACCTGCCCCCCCCCCAAGCTAGTTCCCATCAATACCATCAGCTCATAGGTGGTCTCAAAACTCATTCCTCCGCCCCATGAAGAAGGCAGATGAAGATCTGTATGTTTCAACATGAAAAACAAAAGCAAAAACAAGATATATGGCCAACGGTGGGGGAGAAAAGCAAAGTGGCAGAATAGGACGTTTGGCCCGTGCTCGTTTTTGTTTTCTTTCTACTTGTACAGAAAAAGGCACTCTCAAACTGTATAGGGATTTTTTTTCTTGTTTTCCTAGAAGGGTGTGGGCTCACAGAGGACTCCGGTTTCTTTATGATGCATCTCTGCGCTGCTGGTAATCAGAAGAGCACAAAACAAATATCTTAAAAAAAATAGTCCCCCCAAATTGAGCTGCAAAAAAATAAACCAGAGCTGCTGCTCTGCACGTTCTATGCTGCCCCCCTTTTTCTCCCCTCCACCTGCCCATTGGCTTCCCGTCTTGGTGACCACACCAGTAGCTGCTCAGACTTACGTGTGCCTTTTACAGAAATGGGGTGGGGGGAGAGGCTTAGGGGGAGCATTCTGAAGTCACACAGCAAGTGAGTGGCAGAGCTGGGACGGGAGCCCAGATCCCTCTGGTCCAAGTAACCGCCACTTAACAAGCCAGGGGCTCTCCCAGGGTGCACCGGGCTGTCTCTGGGGTGGGGATTCTGTTTGCTGTTCCTCCCACTGTCATCTTTAAAGTGTTCTGGGGGAAACATTTGCCCTGCAGTCCCCTGGGATGGCTGTTAAAATATTCCCAGTATATTCCTCAGTAGTCCCAGAACGCCCACACCGTAACCTCTGTGGTAGGACCCAGGGATCTGAAGTTCAACACACTCCATGGTTGTCCTTAAGCACAACCAAGCTTAAGAATTACTGCCATAGAGGCCCTGGGTGGCTCAGTCGATTAAGTGGCCAACTCTTGGTTTCGGCTCAGGTCTTGATCTTGAGGTTCGTGGGTTCGAGCCCCGCATTGGGCTCCGTGCTGAGAGTTGGAGCCTGCTTGGGATTCTCTCTCTCTCTCTCTCTCTCTCTCTCTCTCTCTCTCTCTTTCTATGCCCCTCCCTTGCTTGTGCTCTCTCTCTCCAAAAAAAAAAAAAATAAATAAATAAATAAACTTTAAAAAAAGAACTGCTGGCATAGAAATTGCCAGAATCTCTTCCTAATCTTGGCCTCACACTTGGCTTTAGATGGGTTAGATTTCCTTATGGGCACACAACAGCACTGGCACTGGGGGAGCGATCGTTTGCACTTGGCTCTGAACACAGGCTGGTACAATCCAGGAACGCCCAGACCATGCCCCTGATCCCCGCCTTCCCATCCCCACCACCAGCATCGATCCTAAACACCAGGATCGTGTTCTCTCCGCCTTAGACAATTAGTACGAAATTTCATTTGTGCTAATCAGCCTGAGCAAAGGGAGCACAACATTAATTTAATGCATTAATTTTGAGTTCTACACAATCCAAGTCTGGAGTCCAAAGGACAATTAGTCCTCTCAGATTAGGGAAATGACAGATGCTTTTCCCAGAGACGAGTAGCCCCCGGCCTTCCCCTAGCCCCACAAATCCCTCTCCCCTTCCCACATTTCGGGGCCCAAGGGCTTTATTCACAGAGGTGAGAGGTGGGCACCATGCCCAGAGTTATTAGGTGAGTGCAAAATGAAAACCGGTTTAATGAGGGAAGAGCCTGGTTTGCAAACCCAGAAGGGTCCTTGCCGATTACTCAGGCACCAATTAACTAGAAATTATTCTGAAAACCTCCCTGGATCCACCACTTAAGCCAAATCATCAGAAACTCTCTTTCTACTCAGGGACCATGACTCCAAAAGTCTGCCGGAGAGAAGGGGACAGATACGGATAAATGGGCTGTACATGTGGCATAGAGTCAGATAGAAATACTCCATATCCCGTGCCCTGGCATCACGGCAGCCTGAGGGAGATGGCAACAAAACATTTGACAGGCATTAAATGCTGAGCACACGTGCGACCCTTTGGGCTGTCACTGTCACTGCCGCTTATCATTCATTATATGAGCACCGACTGTGTGCCAGGCCCTGCCTTCAAGGATCTTTCTGTTGAGCTGGGGAGATAAACCCACATGTCTGAGCCCAACCCTGTCCTTGGCTCTTATATTCAAGAGTTCTCAAAGCTCCCCAAATTGTCTGGTCTACAGAAAGCAAGCAGTGGCCTTTCACTGTGCGCTTTTCAATTTAAGGAAAAGCATTGGTTCCTTAGAAGCCCTTGCAGGAGAAATAGCTCATACTCATCGGATGCTGGGGAGAGACATGTGCTAATCTCTTGCTGTGTGCCTGTCAAGTGCCTTATGAGGAGAGGATTTTTATTTCCTTTCCACAGAACGGAAAACTGAGGCATTGAGCGGTGAAATGATTTGTTCAAGGTCATGGCTGATAAGTCACACGGGGAGTCCAGCTGGGCAGCCTGAATCCCAGGTCCTGACTCGTAATTACAGGGCCGTCCTGTCCCACATCTGCCACCTGACTCAACGCTGGGGGTCAGCAGTACAGGAGCCTTGGTGTACCTGGGGCAGACCGGGAGGTAGTGGGTGGGGGAAAGGAGGTGAAACAGACAGCTGGGTGTGGTTCAAAGGCAAGGCCACCCACCCCTGAGGGGCCATGACCAAAGGGAGCTTTATGGAGCCCCCGAGGAAGGGAAGCCCCACCCCTGTCAACCTGAGCGATTAAGAGAAAAGATGGAAAATGAAAGCAGAAAAAGAGGGGATGGGGAGAAAATAAATCAATAGGCAGAGGGTCTGTCCAGCTGCAGAGCCAGCTGGCCGCTTTGGGCTTCAATCTCACGGTATCTGCCCTCGAAGCTGCCTCGGTCATGAGGGGAAATTCAGAACAAATCTCAGCTTACTGGCAGGCTCCAGGGCTCCAGAGACTCACTCTGGGCACCAGTTCAGGGACCGCCCTGTGTACTTCTCTTCCCAGCTGCTACTAAGTGATGGTAATAGTTCCCTTAATAATAATCACGACCACAGGAGCGTCTGGGTGGCTCAGTCGGTTGAGGCTCCGACTCTTGACTTCAGCTCAGGTCAGGATCTCATGGTCTGTGGGATCGAGCCCCAAGTCAGGCTCTTTGCTGACAGCATGGAGGCTGCTTGGGATTCCCACTCTCCCTTTCTCTCTGCCTCTTTCCTGCTCTCTCTCTCTCTCTCTCACACACACACACAAAATAACATAAATAAATTTAATAAAAAATAATAATCACTATCACGGAGGGTGCTTACCATGGGTCCGGCACAGGGTAACCCACAGAACCTTCACAGAGACACTGAGAGCTGGGGACTGATACCTCTGCATTGCAGATGGAGACCTGAGGCACTGGGGTGTGGACATTCACCCAAGGACACACAGCCGGCCAGTGGCGGAGCTGGATGCAAATCAAGGCAGCCTGGCTCCAGAGCCTTTACTCCTAGCCATACCTTCAAACTGCCTCTTGGGGGCTCCAAGAATATATGCCAAGTGAATTAATAATGTATCCGGGAGGCAAGGAGGGAGGGAGGGATCCACAGCTTCCGGCAGGTCGGCGGGAATGGGGACCACGCTTGCAGGTGTGCTGGGACATATGTCATGCATCAGAGAGGGACACGCAGGACAACACATCACCGACTGGCCTTGGGTGGGAGAAGCAGAAGCTATGGACTTTCGTGAGCTTTAGAAGGGGTCTTCAAGGTCCCATAGCACCCCCCTAAAGAGGAAATAACCCCTCTGATGCTGTCACCCACATATCCCATCTTGAAAATGGATTTTAGGGGCACGCGGGTGGCTCAGTGGGTAAAGCGTCTGACTCTTGATCTCGACTCAGGTCGTGGGAGTTTGAGCCCACGTCGGGAGTCTGCACGGGATTCTCTCTGTCTCTCTCTCCCTCTCTGCCCCTCCCCCAGCTCACTTGAGCTCATGGGCACACTTTCTCTCTCTCTCTCTCTCTGGCCCCCACCTTCAGGATGGAGTTCAAACCTCTCACGTGGTTCTCACAGCCCCTGGCATCTGGCCCAGCCTCGGCGACTGACCCTACCCCCAAATCTCCCCGCACGCATGAGACTTTCCAACGGCGAGGACTGTGGGTGCCAGCCCAGGTCCCCGGTCTCTCTCTCTGTTCTTGCCCTCTACCTGGAACGCACAGCCTCCCCACCTTGTCACCTGGCTAGCTCCGGGTCGTCTCAAAGGATGAGCCACTCCAGGCACCTCTTTCACAGCCTGTTTGGAGTCAGCCAGACCCCGGGTCAAAGCCCAGCTCTGCTACTCGCCGGCTGTGTGATAGTGGACAAATCGCTCCACCTCTCTGGTCTTCACTGTCTTCATCTAGAACTTGGGGTATGAATGACACCGTCCTCACAGTTTGATTTGAAGGTAAAACGAGATAAAGCGGGCGAAGGATGTGTCACGGCAGCCGGCACAGACACGTCGCTCGTTAAATATTACTTGAATTACTAAATTCAACATTATCTCCTTTACTCATGCAGTTGGCACCGAATGCTCTGAGGGGTGTAGGAATAGCTAAGATGTAATCACATATATGTTAGCAACAGCGGAGATGTGGAGAGACTCGTGTAAGAACCAGTGTAATAATTACTTTCCTTTTTTAAAAAATGTTCATTTGTTTTTGAGAGAGAGGGAGCATGAGCTGGGGAGGGGCAGGGGGGGAGGGGGACAGAGGATCCGAAATGGGCTCTGCACTGACAGCAGAGAGCCTGATGCAGGGCTCGAACCCACGAGCCATGAGATCATGACCTGAGCCGAAGTCGGACGCTCGACCGACTGAGCCACCCAGGCGCCCCTGTAATAATTACTCTACAGGCACCTCGTCACACCACCCTGTAGAGAGGAATGTGGAACCACCACTGTCACCATTCTGCCAACAACGACACAAAGGCTCAGAGCCTGGAAGGAGTTGCCCACAGTCCCACTGCAATGAGGATCCAGAGCCAACCGTCCTGACCCACCCTCTCTGCTCCTGGACCAGACATCCCGGGTCGGGCTGTCATACCCATCCCTTGCACAGTCCCCAGCTTCCTCATCTGCATTACAAAGTAGGTAGAGAAGGCATTATGGCCTGGATTTTCATACGGGGAGACCGAGGCAGGCAGAACATTCCAGCTGTGCACTCCTCTGGGGGGCCTTAGCTGTGGTACCGTGGTAGCAGTCAGGAGGCCCGGTATATGTTCCAGACTCAGTCACCACTAAGCCACACAGCCCTTGGAAAGTCGCTTCCCTTCCCTCCAGAGATCAGCGGCCGGCCACACATAACTTCCCGGGCCAAACACCCCAGCACTTTGCAAACGGACTTCCTGACCTGAATCTCCGGTTCCCGCCCCAGGCTGGTGGGTTCTGTCTTCTCGACCGTCCCTTACCAAAAAGTGAAAAATTGTCATGCTGACGAGGCCAGACATCCAGAGTGCCCAGGGCCCGCAATGACTAAATTCTTGGGAAAAACCTAGATGACAAGCCAAGGAGGGAAGAAAACACCCCCTTGTCATTTTTACCCCCCATGTGCTCCCGCAGCCATATAGGAAGTCCCTATAAGAGGACAAGCCCTGCCTTCTCGTGAAAATAAAAAACCCCACTTTGCATCAAGGCAGATTTTGCACGCTTGAGGAATATTTATAGCCAGCTTCCTGGAGGCGTCTCATCTCCTCTTCTGCTCCTTCGCAAATGAAGCACTTAAATCATTTTGCAATAATGTTGTCTTTTTAATAAGCCTAGTCAAATGGAGTTTTCACTGATGAGGCACAACATGTTTTAGCAACATTTCTATCCGTTGTTTCCCCACCAACCGAGACAAGCGGGCGGGGTGCAGAGGCCACGAACCGGGGCCAGGAGTGTCTGCGTGATGCATGGCCCGTGGGAGTGTCTGCCTCCCAACCGTTAGCAGAAACTCTTCTAAGAAAAGAGAACTGCATAGAAGGGGGTCCCTTCTATCTGTTCCTCAAAGCGTGGACCCCAGACCAGCGGGTTCGGCATCACCTGACACAGCTCGTGGGGAATGCAGATTCTCCAGGGCTGCCCCAAGCCTCCTGACTCAGAATCTCTAGGGCTGGGGACCAGCCCGCTATATTCTAACACATCCTCCGGGGGATTTTGACACGCTTTCGAGCACGGGAACCACGAGTCTCACATGGCACGATGCTGCGTTCAGGTTCACCTCGGGGCTTGTTAAAAGAAGCAGGGAAGAGTTCCCCTCCCCGAGATTCCCTCCTGGGTCGAATCCTCAGGAGATGGGATGGGGAAGCTACAGGGGACACAGCTCCCCCAGGCGATCCTGATGTTCCGTGAAGTATAAAAGCCACCAGAAAAAAAAAAATCAAAGTGGCTTTTTGGTGGAGGGGAAAGAATTAAAGACCTTTCTTCCAATAAAATCTTACTTGGGCCCCAGGACACTACGTTTCACCAAATCTGAGCTGCCTCTGATTATAAGCTGCACCATTATGGAACAAAAGGAAAGAAAGTGCTGTCATTTTTTAGTGTAAGACGCCAGTGATTGTGGAACTGCAGTGCAATTCCGGAGACGCAGAAAGGTGGAAAATAACGGGAGTCCAAAAAAGTCAAGCAAATACAGAATGAAACGAAAGAAGGGCATCTATCACCACTGATACAGGTTGGGGGATTCTGGAGCCCTTTGACCTCTTCCTAGCCCCTGGGCAGGTCTGAAGAGACTCGGGGCTTCAGAAAATACTTCCAATTACTGCATCGAAAAAGGCAAGCCAAAAAAAAAAAAAATTAAAAAAAAAAAAAAGGGGCGCCTGGGTGGCTCAGTCGGTTCAGCATCCGACTTCAGCTCAGGTCACGATCTCGCGGTCCGTGAGTTCGAGCCCCGCGTCAGGCTCTGGGCCAATGGCTCAGAGCCTGGAGCCTGCTTCTGATTCTGTGTCTCCCTCTCTCTCTGACCCTCCCCTGTTCATGCTCTGTCTCTCTCTGTCTCAAAAATAAATAAACTTAAAAAAAAAATTTAAAAAAAAAGAAAAAGGCAAGCCACAGATTGGAGGAAGAGATCTGTGCCACACATATCCAACAACTGAACTTAAATCCACGGCATATAAAGAGTTGCTACAAACCAATAAGTAAAGCAGTAGTAAGTGGCCAAGGGACTTGAAAGACCGCTTCGCCAAAGAGAATAACGGCCAAAAACACGGGAAAAGGCGCAAATTAAAATCACGGTGTGGGATCACGGGGCGCCCAAAACAATCAATAAATGCAAAGGACAATATCAAGCGCTGGTAAGGGTGTGGACTGCTGTAGGAGGGTAAACTGACTCAATCCCTTGAGCAAGCTGTTTGCATCCATTAAAACCCAACACAGAGAGAACTTCGAACCCAGCAAGTCCATTCCTAGTGCATTCCTAATAGAAATGTATGATACCTGTACCAAAAGACGTGTGGAAGGATGTTCACAGCAGGCTTATTCATCACAGGTTAAAGCTGGAAACAACCAAATTCTCATGTAGAGTAGAATGAATAGAGTGCTCTATACCCATGACGGGATACTACACAGCAATGACAATGGATGGGCCACAGCCGCCCCCAACACGGAGGAATGTCATGAGGTCATATGAAAGGCATTTGATTGCATTTCGGTAAAGTTACAAAAGGGGGGGGAACCCAATCTATAGTGCTAGAGGTCAGTTTAGTGGTTACCCTTGGAAGGTCGTGGCTGAAAGGGCCATGAGGGGGACTTGGGGGGAATCTGGGAATGTTCTGTGTCTCCATATGAGTGTCCATTGCCTTGGTGTGTTCAGTTTGTGAAAATTCATGGAGCCGTATATACTTAACAACTGTGCACTTTTTTGTATGTTGGACCTTACTATAAAGTTTAAAAAGGAGGAAGTGGAGGAAGAGGAGGAGAGGGGGGAGGGGGAGGGGAAAGAAATCATAGCACTCAGTCACCTGAACGTGCTTCCTGGATAAAACTCTGCTTTGCCTCCTAACTAAGTTTTTTAGGGAATTGATGCCATGCCCTTGTCTTGCAGTTCAGGACGAGGCCCACCAAAGCCCTCCTAGAGGTCACCTCTTCTACTTCCTGGACGAATATTACTGAGGTTGTACTTTGCCACGTTACTTGGTGCCCCTTTTCACGAGGACTCATAGAAGAAACTTCTCTGATAGCTCAATACTTGGAAGAATGAGTATTATCTCAAGCAACAGGTGTGCGTGTGTGTTTAAGCTGGGGACAAGTCTATGTAATCTCTTGCTTCCCTCTTTGCTTTGGTTGCTAGGAAGCTCAGTGTCAACATTTCAGCTGACCTTACATGGCATCATTGGTCCATTGGATGTCTATTCTGTACCAGGGGCTCGGCCAACGTGATGGGCAAGACATCCCCCCTGCCCTTGGGGCCTCACCAAGCCAGGGCACAAGCACGCCAGAGGGGGTGAGAACACCTCCATCAACGCAGTAACAGTAAGCTCAGGGCCCAGAATTGCCGACAGTAGGAGCCCAACCCATCCCTAAAAGGTTAACAAAGTCTTCTTGGAAGAAGTACCACCAGAACTGGGTGACGAGGGACGACCAGGCATTAACCAGCTGAGGAGGGTGGAGGGAAATATTCCAGGCAGAGGCAACAGCAGATGCAAAGTCTGAAGTGAGAGCGAGTCCATGGCTCACGGTAAATCTCTATTTCTAATTCTCACCGCCCCCCCCCCTTTGGTACACTCTTCAACCTCTTAGTTCCCATTGTTCTTCCTTTCTTAGCTTTGAAATTTTGTCTTATTTTTTTTTCCAGGCCCCATACATCTTTTCGGAGCCACGGAGGACACAGAGACACCAAGAGCCTGCGTAGCATATGGAGCAGGTGCGGACGCTTGAACGCTTGGTCCAGGTCTCAGCAGCCTGGCCCCTTCTCTTCCTTCTCCCAGTGCGGCATGAGCTGTACAGCTAGATGCTAATGATGTTCCCCTCCTCACTGTCTCCCCGTCTCCCCCCGGCCGCTGAGGCACCCCAAGCGCCCACGTCCTACTCGACAGTGTGTGATGAATTACTGTATCAAATGTCAGCTCAGCGGGAAGGAGTTTCTGCAGGGGAGTCACCGATATTCCCAGCCCACGCACGGCTCTCTGATTGCTTGCTTCTGCTGCTCTGTCATTGCTACTTCCTGCGGGAGAGGTCAGACTGGGTGCTCTCCAGAGCCTTGAATGACACTTGGGTGTCATTTCTTCTCCTCCTTACAGTATTTTCTATAAGAGGGCAGAGGCCCATGGTGGAGCCTTTTCCACCCTGACTCTCCTAACTCTATGTGATGTGACTGTCCCCTTCCAGGAGCCTCTGACTCTTCCTTGTCTGTGGGAGTGAGACAGAGAACCCTTGGTGGAGAGAGTGGACACGATGACAAGGAGAATGAGAAGAGGTGGAAAAGAGATAGCCCCTACCCCAAACTTCATTCCATGTCCCCACGGGAGCCAGCCAGGCTCAACTTGGGCTGTCAATACAGGAAACAGAATGTGTTCTGTTGGCTTGATCATGAACCGAATTATAGCCCCCACCGTCCGTCTAGCAAACCAAGCAATATGATCAGTCACGATAGCACCATGGGTTCGCAGGTGTGGAAAGCTCTAGTTTTGCTCCAAACTGACAAATATTATCCCATGCTGCCTCAGGACCTTTGCACTTGCCATTTCGACTCGATTCCCCAGATCTGCGCATAGATGACTGTACCAGATGACTCAGACCTAGACTCAGACATCTCAATCCGTGGAAGCTTTCTCAGACCGCTCAGGCAAAAATAGCCCCCTCACTGTCACCTCCCTCTGCTTATTATCTGCAGCACTTGACCATCAAAAAGTAGCTTGCTTTTTTATTAACTGTGGTCTGTCTCCCTCGGTTGGCCTGGAGACCTCATGAGGACAGGGACTTTGCCTTCTGCCTAGCTGCATCTGAGGTGGCCAGCTGAATGCCTGCTGCCTGGGAGATGCTCATACTCATTTGCTGAATGGGCGAATAAGACTGGACGACAGTTGAGCTTCAGCAGGACCCTGTGAGGTGCCCAGGGCTTCAAAAGTCAGCTGAGACTAAGGATGAGACGGGCAAAGCCCTCACCCAGGGTGCGGAATTTCAGGGAGTGCCAAGAAACCCAGAAACCGAGATTGAATAGCATTCTAATGCAATATTTAAGAAAGTCAAAATTCATGCCAAAAATCCACGATGAATAAAACATCAAAAATTTAAATGAAGACAGGATCCCACTGTGCATACTCTCTCACTTACCCCTCACCTTAATCCCAGCCCACCAGTCCTTCCTTTATTTGAAATTTTGGTATTTGGCTCATCGTGGATTTTTTTTTTTTGCATTCATTTACATTTTAAAAGACACTGCATTGAAATATGATTTCTCTTGCTGAGTTTCTGGCACCCCTTTAAATTTCATGCCCCAGGCGAGTGACTTACTAGAGTCCTGGCCCTGAAAAACTAAGCGGAACAGCAAGTTACCGTGCACAGCTCTTCCGTGATCTACCCACAGCTCCCCGACCACATCTCACATTACACTGCATGGATTTGCTTAGGAATCTGAAATTTGCAGTAGTCCCCTGGGGGCAGGGACTCTCTGGCTCGCGTCCTCATCCCCAGTCTGTGAACTCAACACCCAACTCAAGACAATAAGACCTCAGCACGGTGATCACACCCCCATCCCCACCGATGTAATCTCCAATCACATGTTCCTCTCCACCCACGAGAGGCGACCACTACTCCAAAGCTGATGTTATTATTCCCATGGAAATATCTTTACACCACAATCATACGGTATATGCCCCACGCAATATACAGTATCAGCCTGCACTTTTAAAAAATTACTATGTTCGATATCGTGTTTCAGGTATTCTTTCGTGACTTAAATAATCTTTCTCCAGCGTTATGTTTTTGAGGGCAATCCACGTAGACTCACCTATCTCTAGTTGAGGGGTCAGGAAACTTTTTCCATAAAGAGTTCGATACTTTTGGGCTTTGTACATCACAGAGCCTCTGTCACAGCTACTCAGCTCTGCCATCGTAGCATGAAAGCTGCCGGAGACTGCACACGAATGGGTGGGCGTGGCCGTATGCCAATAAAACTTTATTTACAAAGAAAAAGGTGGAAAACTGGGTCTGCCTCCTGGGCCATTGTTTGCCTGCCTCTTTATTCGTGTTTATTTGGCAGCTCAATCTTTAATACAACAACATGGGTTCATTCATTCTCTCATTGATAGACTCCCATTTGGGGGTTCAGATTTCTTCAACACGACAATGCTGTTCCTGTATACTTCTTGGCTTTTCTTACATATGTGAGAATATATTCTACACAGTAGAATTGCTGGGGTCAGCCTTCAGAGACAAGCCTAAGTTGTTCAAGGGTGAAGAGATCAAGTACCAAATTACACTCCCACGGCAGCATATGGTTTCCTGCTGCTACACGTCCTTGCCAATACGTGGCTACGTCAGACTTCGATTTTGCCAGTCCAAGGTGCAAAATCATACCTAGGGTGGTGTTAATTTGCATTTCCTGATGGGAATGCTCTGTTAATTTGCATTTCCTGATGATCTGCTCAGGAGTCTATTGGCCATTTGAATTCCTGAACATTCGAACTCTTTTTTTTTTTTTTAATGTTTATGTATTTTTGATACAGAGAGGGAGAGTGTGGGCAGAGAGAGAGGGAGACACAGAATCCGAAGCAGGCTCCAGGCTCTGAGCTGTCTACACAGAGCCGATGCAGGGGTTGAATCCACAAACTGTGAAATCATGACCTGAGCTGAAGTCAGATGCTCAACAGACTGAGCCACCCAGGTGCCCAGAACATCTGAACTCTTGAAACAAGAGTTTGGGAGTTGCCAATTCCTCTTTTTGCCCATTTTTTTTTTCCTACTGGAGTGTTTCTCTTTTTCCAATTGATTTAAGAAAGCTCTTTATATGTCCAAATACCCTTTGCCGGTTACACATGTGGTAAATTTCCCTGCCCAGTATGTAGTGTGTCTTCCCTTTATGCTTTGATAAACAGAAGTTGATTACTTTAATATAGTCAAATGTATCATTTTTTTTCCTTGCAATTTGTGCCTTTGTGGCTTATGCCAGAAATTCTTCCCTTTGGAGTCAGATGATATGGGTTTGAATCTCAGTACTCTGCATGCTAGTTGTGTGGTCTTGGGGAGATACTTAATATCCCAGAGCCTCAGTCTCCTCCTCTGTAAAATGGGGACAAGGACAGTATGTCCCCACAGGCTTATTTTGAGGGGTTATTTGTAAACCCTTTATCTGAGGTTATTTTGTAAAGCACTTAGCACAGTGTCAGGCACATCATAATCCGCCCCATCAACACACGTCACCCCACAGAGGGGACCCCACACAGAAGGGACAGGGTACCTTGCTCTCTAGGAGGTCCGCATTCTGCCGCAGTTCATTCCGTGACTTCTCCGATTTTTCTAGCTTCTGTCTCAGCATTGTGAGTTCCTCCTATAAAAGCAAACACCTTGACAGAAGCCATCCTGGATCAGAGGCAGGGCTTCCGCATGTGTTAAGAGTCCCGGGGGAACAGAGCGAGGGATTCTGCCAGCCTCTCTGTGACGATGCCCAGATGCTAAGTTCCCACAAGGGACTTTTTCTTTCCCCATTTCGGAATATCAGCGTCTCTGCTCGTGCAAGTCTGGGGCCACCGGGCTTGCATGAGCATCCCAGTCAAGGGGTGGAACGCAGATCCTCAGAATGAGTCCATTACTCGACCCAAGACTGCGTATGCCTGAGCGGGATGGGGAGCTTGGCCCTTCCTCCTCCCCAAGGCCCCCACTCTGCCAGTGGCTCTGCGTTACGCTTTTGGTACTGTCGTTAGGCGCAGCCTAAATGCCCCCCCTCCCCCACAGCAGACCCCTGGGATGAACTATGGGATGCGCACAAAAAAAGGAGTAGGAGGCTGTCACGGGAAGAGATTCAGGAAGACCTCTGCAAAGCCATTGTGTGCATGTGTGTGAAGTGGCTAACTTTGCAAGAATAGACAACAGCCAGGATAAACCAGAAACCAATCAAAACGGTTTCCCTGCAGAAGGGGGGTGCCACCGGGGTGGAAGGGACAGTCAGCACCTCTCGGAGAGGTAAGAAGTTAAAAGGCTCAAGATGCCACCACCACGTCTCCCTGGGACGACCAGCATCATGGTCAGTGCTCGTGTGCCCCTGGGTAGTGATGGGGTATCTGACCGGCACCCACAGGCCCGGTGTAGAGCTGGACGTGGGATGGAGGGTGGTCTGTGTCTGTGTTAATGACAGCAGAGAGGTATCTGGAAGGCGGCAGCAAGGCTGCCGAGCAGAGCGTTTCTGCATCACGAATCCGCGGAGTGGAGGCACTGAGTCTGGAAGCAAGCATTACTATGGGGGTGTGAGGACGGGGCCACCCCGCGTCTTGCCTGCCACATGGACCGACCTCCTTGGCGTGGAGCTGCTCATCCCCAATGGTGGCACTCAGCAGGGGCCGGAGGGAACCGAGGAGCCGCCACCAGGACCAGTCCTTGACCGCCAGGAACACAGCCACGTTCTTCTGGATGCACCGCGCAGCCAGGCGGCGAATCTGCGGGGAAAGGAAACCAGAAACTTGAGGGGTCCTTCCCAACCCGGTAAAGGCGAAGGAAAGAGAGCAAAGGGGGTGGGAAAGGGGTTGGAAAAAGCGAGTTCCATATCTTAACGGAAGAGGTTGGGTAACTCACACATTTAAAAAGCTTCTTTGCTGGGGGGAGGTGGGGACGGGAAAGTGGGCGATGGGCAGGGAGGAGGGCACCTGTTGGGACGAGCACTGGGTGTTGTATGGAAACCAATTCAACAATAAATTATATTTAATATAAAAGATAAAAAAGAAGCTTCTTTGCAATGGTATTGTAATGGCATTGTCTGGTGACGGCCAGTAGCTGCCCATGTGAGCACAGCGTCACGTGTAGACTTGTCCAATCACTAGGCTGTGCCCCTGAAACTGTCACATTGTGTCAACTGTACTCAAAAAAAAAAGTAAATGCACACTTTTTTTTTTTAATTAAAAATATTTTTTGAGAGCTTTTCATGGAATCGGGCTCTGGGCCTCAGACATTATACCACAACGTAATCTTGCATGACCGAAGAAGAAGGAGAAGCGGAGGAGGAGGGAATAGGGTCACCTCTCGTAAGGGCATCAGATGCAAAATCACCGTGAAAGACAAAAAATAAATAAATAAACGATCCTTGAAAATCCCTGAAATTGCCCGCAAGATCCAAAGGCCATGATTGTGTTGCGGGTTGATATTTAGGGGACAGGTATCACTTTAAGTGTTATTTAAATACGAACCCCATGCTGCTCAAGCCTGAGTGAGCGCTTAATAAAGCACCAGTGCTGGGCCCCACCCCCCAGAGGGTCTGATTCAGGAAGTTGGGGTGGGGCCGGAGAATTTGCACGGCTAACAAGTGCCCAGTTGGTGTGGATGCTGTTGGTCTGGGGACCATACTTTGAGAACCACCGGTACAGATGGGGAAACTGAGCCACAGAGACGCCCCTCCCCCCAACCCCGGTCACCTGCTCAATATCACACAGCTTCCTCTCTGTCAGCACCTCAGCTCAGTCGGTGGTGGGGTTGGGATTTGAAACCCCGCAAGTCTGGATGCAGACAGAATCCAGGGCGCTAATGAACCTGTCTTCTAAATCATTCTGAGGCATAAGCTACTGGAAGGCAGTGGGCCAGTGGGGTTGCCCACAATATTTTAATTATTAACGTTCTCGCCTTTTTCTGCTTTTGCCAAGTGCGTGTACTTGAATTTACGAATTCGCATCTACTGGGGGCACATGTAATGAGACCCCATGCTAGTGGTAGGACTTAATAATGAGGACCTGGAGGTAACGGGAGCTGGCATTTGTTGAACAATGTGCCAGTCTGGGGCACGGACTAGACTCGGCACGCATGACCTCATTTTACCTTGACCCAGCTCCTAAGGGGTGGGTCTCCACTGTTTGTCTCCAGAGCTGTGCTCTATAATGTGATGCTCAGGGGAACCATGCACACATTTCTCTACTGCACAAGCTACAGGGAAGAAATGCAGTCTCCAGGGTGGTTCAGGACTGCGGACTCTGAGCTGCCCCTTCAGTCCCAAAAGCCTCAATGGCCAGGTCCTATCATGTCCTGTCTGCTGGCCCATGGCAGCCAAGTTTTCCAGAGATGAAACAGGTTGAAACCATAACGGACCCGGGAGGGCTTGGATTCCCCCATGATACCTAGATCAAGTCTGACATCGTTGGTCATTTGATGTCAACGTCCTAGAAACAATCATCACATCTTGCAAAGCGTCACTTTAAAGTCCTCCCATTCGGGGTGAGCCTATGGACCGACAGCACTGGCACCATCGTGGGAGACCTGAAGACCACCACCCCTCCCCCGCCCCATGCTCACCCCGGACCCACTGGATCTGGAACCGCATGTGGAAATATCCCACAGGGTTTCATGCCCAAGCGTGAGTGTGCGAAGCGCGAGGTTACCGTGCCCAGATCAGCTCGGATGCTGCTTTTCTGGGATATCACACCTCTGCAGGAGTGACGGGGCTCGCTGGGTGCCATACCTTCAGCTTCTTGAATTCCTGCCGGGACAGAAAGCCCTTACAAGCCGCCTGGAATAAAATGATGCTGTGAGACGCCAGCTTCTCCCGCTGCTTCTCAAGCTTGGAGACCACGCCTGCCTTGAGGAAAACCTGAAGGGACAAAAGGTGACCGGTGACTCCTGTGCGGCTGAATCAGATGGTCTGAAGAGAGAGGGGGTTGCCACTCAACCCAGTTTTCTTGCGCCCCTCCCCCGCCGAGATATTTGTTAGCAGCTGCCTGCGACTGAGGGTCTAAATTGTCAAAACAGGGGTCCCCGGGTGGCTCAGTCGGTCGGGCATCCTTTTGGCTCAGGTCATGATCTCGCACTCTGTGAGTTCGAGCCCCGTGTCAGGCTCTGCGCTGACAGCTCGGAGCCTGGAGCCTGCTTCGGATTCTGTGTCTCCCTCTCTCTCTGCCCCTCCCCCGCTCATGCTCTGTCTCTCTCAAAAATAAAACAAAAACATAAATTGTCAAAACATCTCATCTCCTCTCGAGTACTCTTTTCCTTCTTCTGGCCCTTGGGTGCTCAGAGCACGGTCCCCAGGAGTGGCATTGTCACCACCGGGGAGCTTGTTAGAAATGCTGAATCCATGGATTTAGTGGCAGGCCTGCGATTGTACGTTCTTTCTGATAAGTGCCGCTGGCCCCCTGAGAGAAGCAGTGCCCTGGAAATATTCAGTCCTGCCTTATAAGGAGGGCTGGAGAATGTGGAGGGAGTGAGGGTGGCCCTCCTCGGCCAGGGGAGGAGGGGGTCAGGCTGGTGCCACCCACAGAAGGTGGTCAGGCATCCTAACGGAAAAGAGCTTGCGGTCCACGATTTCCAGGCCTCTGCTCATCCATAATGGATGGAGGCCTTCCGCAGCAAAGTGATCAATGCCTCCTTGACACCCCGCAGGGCTGCCTTCAATATACTGCAGGGCACACAGAAGGATTTTCTGAGAACCTAACGCTTTGGGGCCAGGCCTGCTCTGCCCACCTGGTAGGGTGGTTACTGTCAGTCTTACCTCCCCGGAGTCAAAGGAAAGATGCCCTAGCAGCTTGGGACTTGAGTCGGTGACAGGGGCAGGGGGCACTTTTCAGATGCCCACGTCACGCTAATGTCTATGACCAGCCTGCCGTGTTTCTCTGCCAAACGTGGCTTCTCACGCCAAAGATGTGCAATTTTCTAGGGGCACTGGATGGCTGCATCTTAGTGATATTATCAAGTAATTGGGGACGTTATCAATCAGTGTTGCAGATCGGAACCAACCACTTTACCTGATACGTGCAGGTAAAGTACTGAATGTACATCATCCTGTAGGGTAGTTATTGCGATCCCCCCATTTTATGGAAGGAAAGACTAAGGCTGACAATGGCATTTCCCCCATGACCCTCCCCTAGCAAGCGGAAACAGCAGAAATGTTTCCCTCCGTCTGACTCCAGACCAGACTATAGTTATCACTGAATACAATTAACATTTGCATGGCATCTAGATTTTTCAAAGCTCTTTCTCCTCTGTCCCATTATAATAAAAACAACCTTATGAGGAATCTATTGGCCCAGGGAGATTATGTAATTGACTCAAGTTCACCCAGCCGGCGATCAACAAAGCCAAGTTCACCTCCAGCACCCATTCTCAACGTCAACACAAGGCTTCGTTTCTTCATTGGCTATCGTACAAACGCCTGAAGTTTGGGGTTGAATTGCAATTTGATTCCAGGTGCACAAAGGGTCTCAATCGATTGTCCATTCCCTTAAACCTATTTGCTGTAATGGCAGCCACCCCGCCCGTCCCACAGAGAGCCCTTCCTCAAGGCGAGGATGAGAATCTGCACGCCCAGTTGGTGCCAACTCTGTTTTGCAACCTTCCCTAGCTTTACAGGACACTTCCTATCAGCCAGAGCCACCGAGACAATTAGCCTCACTGAAATAAAGACACGACTGACTCATTACCTATCAGATTGTCTCAATAATGACTGTATTAATTTCACAAGCTAGTGAGTCCCAAAAGCTGCTATAAAAAAAAAATCAATGATCAAAATGATGACAGCCCTATTTCGTATATTACAAAAGGCGGCGGGTGCTTCCAAAACCACTATTGATTAAGTATGAAGCTTTCATTAAAAAGATAATTGGAAGCGACCATACACACAATGGGAATAAGTCATCGGCTCTGCAGAATCTTATCTTGATTTTTTTTTCCCTTTAAAGAGCATATTGCCAACCAGAAGGCCAACTGCATGTGGGATTCCACCTTTTTCATAAATGTCATGGCCCTCAGCACAGGCCTCGATAAGGCACCAGGGGCTGAGAATCACAAAGAAAAATCTAAATTATTCGCCTTTCGTGGGTCCAGCGGCTTATCAGACGCAAGCAGAGTGTAACATCTCAACATCCTCACATTTAAGGAAATCTACGGGGGCCACCGCGATGCAAACTGTTTTTCCTCTAAAAACACTGAAGACCAAGGTTCAAAATTCTGATATGGCAGAAGCTCCCATATCTGGGACTGCTGAGGAATCAGCTCTTGTCCTAGTAATTTTCCAGATTAGAGGGGTTTCCTTCTTGAAACATCCAAGTCTTATCCTATTTGATAAGCGTCTTGTCCCAGTGACAAACGCATTCAACACGTAGATGACAACTGACTGCTTTCCCACAGCCAACCTGGGGGGTGGGGAGCAGTGGCTCCATTTTACAGATGAGGGAACAGAGGCTCAGAGAGGCTAAATCAGTCCCTAGAGATTCATAATTAGAAAGCGGGGGAGCAGAGGGGCAGGTGGGTGGCCCAGGCAGTCAAGTGTCCGACTCTCGGTTTCAGCTCAGGTCATGATCTCATGGTTCGTGAGTTTAAGCCCAGCATCAGGCTCTGTGCTTGGGATTCTCTGTCAGCCCATTCCCCACCAGTGCTCTCTCTTCTCTCTCAAAATAAATACATATTTGAAAAGAAAAAAGAAGTGCCCAGTCCTGCCGTGCCTCCTCTGCCCTGAAAGATTGCAGGATAGCCTAGCTTCCAAAGGATACGCTGACTTTAATTTGCTCTCAACTGCTGTTTTAACGAACACCAAGCATTACTTGAGACCAACAGTGTTGGTTTTGTTTGTAATTGGGATGTTTCGGCTTCTAAATCTCTTGCCCTCACTCTGTGAAAGTATGTACAAAGACTCCTCTTGCCTCTGTTTTCTTCCTTGCTCTACAATAGCAGCCGGGCTTATAGAGACTGATTTTTGTATTCATGAAATAATGGAGTCATTATCTAGACCAGTGGTTGTCAAACTTGAACACGTGCCGGAGTCCCGGGGAGGGTTTGCTGCAACCCAGACTTCTGGGTCCTATCCCCAGAGTTTCAGATTCACTAGGTCTACGCTGGGGGTAGCTGAATGTTTGTTTATGCTTCTAGCAAGCTCTCAGGGGATCCTGCGGGTCTAGAGACTGTATTTTGAGAACGGCTGGTCTACGTGGATGAAGTTCTTGGAGCTGAAGGACAAGGCCTCTGAATCTGGACCATACCGACGTGTGTGTAAAGAGTGTGTGTAAAGAGTGTGTGTTCGAGTGTATGGATCCAGGGCCATACGGGTTTTCACAGGAGCTGTAACTGGTCTTCTAGATAAGCGTAAGGCCTTGAAAGGGGGCTTACTTCCCAGAGGTGCACCTTCCCCGCCTGGAAAGAAGGGATTTACTAATTATCTCCCAGGAGCTTTTGAGGGAAAAGAGGAACAGTGTGTGAAGCAGAAGCCCAGGAACTGACAGGTTCCTTCCTTCTACTGGAAAGGTCTGCGAAGTCCCAGTCGCTGCCAACTCCCGGTGGAATGAATCAGGTTGAGATGCCGGTAGACTAAGAGGCTTGCGTGTCTATGGGGCAATGACTATATGAAAACCCGTGAGCTCGCCAAGGCAGGTGTAACGGGACACGCTACTCAGGGGCCCCAGAATGACTAATGGCCAATGATGCCACCATGGTGGGTTTCTGGAGAACCGGGGCCCTTCCCCAGCACCTCGCGCCTGGAGGTGGCAGGAGATCGACAAAGGTTTATTGGTTGATGTTAGTCAATCGGGGGATGAGGGTGGGAGGGCAATTTTCCCTTTGGTCAGTTTTCTCCCCAGTTTCTGTTTCTATACTTTGCCATTCTCCCTGCCTGCCGCATGGTCCTTGAGTTTACTTCCCAAAGCAGAGCCCATGGGACACTAGCTCCAGGAGCTGGTAAGGGATCTTCCACAAACACAAAAGGATGGGACTCCCCTTGGGAAGCCCTAAATACAGTATTTTCCCGCTTGAAAACTTGGAGGCTGTACAGGCACATCAGGACTCTGTGAACCTCTTCTCTAAATGTTGAAGCGTTATTGGAAAAGCCTTGGGCTTAACACCAGTTTGAAGAAAGTTATTTCCCTCAACGTTAATGTCATGTGCCTTCTCGCGGAGCCCTAACTTTTCACTTACTGCTGCTAATCAGCCGGGACTATTCGCCGGGGTACTGTCGGTTGCCAAGTAAAAGTTAACCAGGCTCCGGGCGAAGGTGAGTGCTTCTTCTTGGCTTTTACGGCAGCTCTTTCTAAGGCTCGGAAATCCCTGCTGAGGTCCAGGATGTGAACTCTTCCAGATTGCTGAGGTCCCTGGGAGTGTAACCTCTAACAAATGATATTCCCCAATGTTGTTGCCTCCCACATAATACCACTTTATCTTCCTGGCCTTGTAAGATGGGCAGGGCAGAAAGTTGCTAGCCCTGTCTTCAGTTGGGTGAAAAGGAGGCCCACACAGGTAGCGGATGATGCAGTAGGACCAGAATCAGGGTTCACCTGGGTCCCTGATGGGATGAGCAGAGTGACATAAAAAGGAAGCTGTACTCACCTGGCTGTGCCCAACAACCACCGCCTTCTTCTCCAGATCCAGGGTCTGTAGGAGCTCGTCCACAGCCTGGGGAGAAAAGTTAGACGGACAGAATGAGGTAGGCTCCCAAAGCGGGAGTCAGGTTGGCTGGATGGCTGGTGCCTTGGGAAAGAGGACGGCTCCACGTGTCTTTGAGTCTGAGCAACTGAGCCCCACCTCACCCGGGCGAGGACAAAAGATGAGCATGTATTGAGTGCCTACTGTATGCCATCCACTCCCATGCTGGGACCCCATGGATACCATCTCCTGGCATCTCCCTAGCAACCCGAGGTGGGTCCTCATACTACTGTGCCCGCGTACAGAGGAAAAAAACCAAAGACACAAGAATAAATGAAGGATGTGTCTGCTATGGAAGACGGTATGGCCGTTCCTCTAAAAACTAAACCTCGAGGAGCACCTGGGGGGGCTCAGCTGGTTAAGCGTCTGACTTCGGCCCAGGTCATGATCTCATGGCTCGTGAGTTTGATCCCCGCGTTGGGTTCTGTGCTGACAGCTCAGAGCCTGGAGCCTGCTTCAGATTCTGTGTGTCCCTCTCTCTCTATCTCTCTATCCCTCCCCTTCTCGTGCTCTCTCTCTCTCTCTCTCAAAAATAAATAATACACATTAAAAATTTTTTTTAATTAAACCTAGAATTATAGTGGGATCCAACAATTCCCCTTCTGAGTATATACCCAAGAAGAGTGAAAACAGGGACTTGAACAGATACACCCGCGTTCATGGCAGAGTTATGCACAACAGCCAAAAGGTGAAAGTAACCCAGTGTCCGTCCACAAGCGAATGGATTCACACAACATGGGATATACACCCAATGGGGTATTAATCAGCTTTAAATGGGAAGGAGATTCTGTCACCTGCTGCAACATGGATGAACCCCGAGGGCAGGATGCTAACTGAAATAAGCCAGTCAAACAAAGACAGATGATCCCATTTACACGAGGTGCCTAGCTAATCAAGCTCATGGAGACAGAAAGTAGAATGCTGGTGCCACGGGCTGGGGAGGGAGAGTGGGGAGTTAGTGTTTACTGGGGACAGAGTTCCAGTCTTGCGAGATGAGGTGTCATGGAGGTGGACCGCGGTGCTGGGTGCACAACACTGTGAATGTACCTGATACCCCCGAACTGCACATTTCAAAATAGTTAAAATGACACATTTCATGTTATGTAAATTTTACCACAATTTTTAAAACACGAAGGCAGGGGCGCCTGGGTGGCTCGGTCGGTTAAGCATCCTATTTCGGCTCAGGTCACGATCTCGCGGTTTGTGGGTTCGAGCCCCGCGTCAGGCTCTGTGCTGACAGCTCGGAGTCTGCTCGGGATTCTCGCTCCCTCTCTCTCTGCCCACCCCCACTTGCTCATGCGCATGGTCTCTCTCTCTCTCTCTCAAAATAAATAAATAAATTTTTAAAAATGATGGGGCGCTGGATGGCTCAGCCGGGTGAGCGTCCGACTCTTAGTTTCAGCTCAGGGCGTGATCTCAGTTTTGTGAGTTCAAGTCCCGCGTCGGGCTCTGCGCTGACGGCACGGAGAGCGCCTGGCATTCTCTCTCTCCTTCTCCCCCTGCGCCTCCCCCACTCACGCTGTCTCCATCTCTCTCAAAATAAATAAATAAGTAAACTTAAAAAATTAAAAAAAAAAAAACACGGAGGCATTTCCCCAAGGTTATAAGTCACATGCGGGCAGAGCCAGATTGGAATCAAGGTCAGTAGACCCACATGGCAACCTCAATGACATCACCCCTTCACACGCCCAGGGTGGCTCCAGAGGGACTCCAGGCCACTAGGAACTTCACGCGCTGTGTCACTGAGGTTGGCTGCGGCAGCCTCCCCAGCACTCTGTCCCTTCCTCGCTGTTCTTGCCCAAGACTCTGCCTCACGTTCACAGATATCAGCTGAATAAATGACATGGCTGTTAACCTCGCGTGCCTGACCTTGAGTCTGGGGGGAAGCCTGCACTTCATCCCTTATTTCCCTCTGCTGCACCTGGTACCGGTCTATGCATACAGCAGGAGCTCAATGAATACGATGGCTGAGTGAGCAAACAAACAAGGGATCCCGCAGAGGTGGAAGGGGTATGGGACAGAGGGGGAAGGGCAGACCCACACAGGAGAAACAAATTCACCGCGGGAGATTTCCTGAATGTGGCATCGGCCACAGCACAGCCACTTAATGGGATTTTCCTTTGTCATCAAGGTCTGCGAGGTCTGAAACAACGCTGGGGGGAGATTTGTGCCCTCAGAAAAATGCGAGTCACACCTGGTTCCTTTGGGCCTCCAATTCCCCTCCCAGTCCACCTCCACACCACCCCTCATGGACCTTCCGTTCGCTGAAAATCAGTCTATTTTCAGAACAAACTGTCAGGAAAGTAATTGCCACACTCAGGAAACAAAAGGTATTATGGGCCTGGTGTAATTTAGTAGATGAGTTTCAATTCCGTGGGTCGTCAGCATCACAGAAAATTTCCTAAGATGCTTAAAAAAAAAAGCATATTAAAAGTCTGGTCCAAGACTATAATCTAGGAGCAATTTTCCTCCTCTGACCTCCTGGAAGAACATTCCATAATGCTCCTTCCAAAATTCAGTGGTTTCACTTATGACATGTTAGCCAAAAAGTGTTCCAAGGGAGCTATAGGCAGCAAAATGCATAAAAACCAATATATCCAAAACACAGCATCTTTCCTTTCTGCACAAGAGCAAAACAAAATAAAAATTGACTGAAAACAAGACAGATGGAGGAAAACTAAATGAAAGCTACAGCCAGTGAAATTCTGAAATTTTTCTAAGTTGACCTTGGACATAGCATCCAGAGTAGATGTTTGGGGAGGGGGAACACTGAGGACCTGTAGGGAGATCCACCTTGGCTGAGATCCTGGTTTTACCACTCATGAACTGTGCGACCTTGGACAAGCACTTTACTTGGAGCTCTGGGTTTCTCTTCAGAACGATGGGAAAGAAATGGTCACATCTGCTTCAGAAGATTCTGTGGCTGTTCCTGCAGTGAGCTCCATACCATATAGTAAGTGCTCAATAAACATGATGAGCTACTCCTAATGACCTTGAGCTAGTCCCACTGGCTCCGTCTTGGTCAAAACTTGGTAGAGGTCAAAACTATGGAACACAAACCAAGCTTCCATTTCTCGGGCACACCCAAACACTGCCAAAACACACACCCAGCCATCCAATATCCAAGGATTCTTGCCCGTACCCTCTCTTTCTTAGAGCCCTGTAGATGACAAAGCCAAGAAGATCAGGCCTAACAAAGACATTCTGTTCCACTGATCTCATTTTACAGGTAAGAAAGCTTACGTCCCAAGTGATAGAGCCCCCGAGTGGCTGCAGTCATTGAACAATGCTTCTGACCCTCATTTTCCTGCAATATGGCAATAAAGTCCCCTGCCTAGACCTTACGGTGTTGGGACAATTCATTGAGAATATGTGTAAAGGTCTTTGTAAGCGATGTTGCACTTAATTGCTGTTATTGCTGTTATTGTTATCGTAATGAGTATTACTCTCAGATGGAACTTTATGAAATGGGCACATATGTAGGTCAATTATCAGCAATTGCATTTGTTTCTTCATAATGTAAATCATTGTCCAACAGCCAGTTGGTGGAAGACAGGGCAAGAATTCGGATTACTGTAACAAACCTCTTCCTGGTCCCACATCTTTCTGGAATCAGCTATCCCACCCTAATTGTTCAGATATTTGAGGTCTGCCCCTCCCCATATGGAATGCTGCGCACAACGTTGGCCATCCTGTTCCGAGGAAACAGTTAAATGGTTTTCTCTTGTGCTTTTGAGTCTGAGCATGGCTCTCAGTGCTTTACACACTACACACACCTCATTTTATTTTCAAACGTCTGCGACAGGTACGACTTCATGCTCGTTTTACAGACAAGGAGAGCGAGGTCCAGTTGAATGAAATGACCCGCCAAAAATTACGCGCTAGGAAATGGTGGAGGGAGATACAACTCCAGGGAATCAGATTCTTGAGTTTGTTCTCAGCCCTCTGATGCTAGGATCCTGTCCAGCTCCACTACTCAGTGGCTGTGTGGCCTTGAGCAAGCCACACCTGCTCTCTGCTCCTCCATACCCTCTTCTAGGATATGGGGTAATCATGCCCATCCTTATCCTCCAAGGATGGAGTGGAGATTTAAGGTCACAAAGGTAGCATGTAGGCGTAAGATTTACAGAATGGTGGAGGAAGGAACTTGATAAATTCTCTGCCCCCCGCCCCACCAGAAAAAAATAGTGATAAAAATGGATACAATCTTCAAAAACAACAAGTTCCATACTCTGGAAATTGAGCAAGGGCATACAGCAGAGAAGCATTTGTGCAAGAGAAACTATTGAATCTCCGGTAAGAGCAGTCGGAGACTGTGACGATCTTGACCTGGGCTGCTCCGGTCCCCATCAAACTCTGGCAGTGTGGTAATCCCACCAGGAGGAGGCAAGCTGTGAAAACCAGTGACTTTGCTCCCAGAAGGGGCCCACTTACATGGAGGGACGTACGGGCAAGTCCCACACCCAGGATCGTTGTTAGAAACAGTGGTGATCTTGGCAGCAAGGAAATGGAGAAGGTCAGTGGCACAGCTAGCCTGATATTATCATCAGGATTGGGGCCGGAAATGGGCATTGACCAGCCAGAAACTTGACGAGGAGATACAGGGAATGGACAGCCATGTGGGCCTTGATAAGCCCCCACATACTCTTAAGCAATCTGGAGGGAAGCACACGTGCTCGAGGCTCCACGCAGGACAGGAGAAACTGACCGAGCCCTTAGCTATCTAGACGTCTCTATTCAAACATAAGGCCCGGGCGCCTGGGTGGCTCAATCGGTTAAGCGTCTGACTTTGGCTCAGGCCATGATTTCACAGCTCGGGGGTTCGAGCCCCGTGTGGGGCTCTGTGCTGACAGCTCAGAGCCTGGAGCCTGTTTTGGACTCTGGGTCTCCCTCTCTCTCTGCCCCTCCTCTGCTAGTACTCTTTCTCTTTCTCTCAAACATAAATTAAAAAAAAACTAAAACACTAATAAATAAATAAAGGTAAGGCCATATACATGGGCGGAACATCTATGAGAGGCCAAACAAAGAGTAAAATCTGTGGCACAAGTGTAAGTGTCCGATCACAGATGACATTTCCCAACCCGCATGTAGCTCCATTTGAATTAGGTAAAGGCTCGAAAATTCAAGGTGCTGTGCTGACCACTAAGCCATGCTAACAAAGGGGAAACCCTTGAGAATCCAGGATTTATAATAAAGACAGGGATGAAAAACCTGAGTGGAGACATCAGTGATCTCTTACTGTGGGGGAGACAGACTATACATCTAGTCCAGATAAGTTACTAAATAATTGGGGGAAAGATTAGAATCTGGAGATTCTATGATATATTATCTATAGTGTCCAGTTTTCAGCAATACACACACACACACACACACACACACACACACACACATACAAAGAGACTGGAAAGTGTGACGTACCCTCAAGGAAACGAACAAGCAAATCAGTCACTAGAAACCCTTTGTGGGCTTACACGTGGACTTAACACACATAGTCAAGCAGCTATCACATTGCACACACAATGCTCACTGTCGTTTCGGTACCTAGTAATAAGTGGTGGGGGGTCTGAGGTTATGAGGCCCTCTTGGGCACTGCAGTGATAATGCACCCCTCACCTCTACCCTTCTAGGCTCCTTGACTGCATGTGGGAGAAGCCCAGCTCATGCCCCACTGACAGAGCCCCTCTGGGTCTTAGAATTTTGCAAAGAGCTCCCTCTTCAATGTTCAACAAGGATGTGGTCTCACATCTCAAACAGTCAGTGAGAGACTCCAGGAATAATGGAGACCCGCGGCTGGGAATTCTTCTCCAACTCGCTCCTAGGTGAGTGGTGTGGGGAAAAGCATCCCTGTGTGTGGAACTGAATGCTTACCCAGAGGACCACGTGGCTGCTGTGAGCATGGCACCTCCTCCCTGAAACCCACACCATGACCCAAAGGCCACCACGGCCCAATGGCTGCCATTTGTCGCATACCTGCCATGTGCAAGCGCTTTGTTATGCCCTGTTACAGGTTGCCTGTGGTCGCGTAGCTATTGAATATCAAGGGGTGTGGATGAGTGGAAAGAGAGATGGCAGAAAGGAGGATTGGACTATAAGTCTGTCTGACTCTAACCCACATGCTTTCAGCCACTGAAGCTCTCCCTTAAGGGTGGGACTATGTCAGTGAGGTTTAACTCCATATGCTCAGAGCTGTAAATAGAATGCACGCACACACACACACACACACACACAATTGGGTTGGTCAACACTGAATGTAAAACGTGTACAATTATTAAAGCAGTAAACCTGAACTGGAGGAAGACACTGAAGGGAGGAAGAAAAGGTTGGTAAATACATTGTGGAGGCTAAGGCCACAGGAACCCCTGAATCATGAGTCAGCACGCTGCGAGTGGACAGCTCCCCCTCCCAGCCGTGGGCTCCTAGGGGCCCCTCCCCGGCGGGAAGGGGCTCGGACAGATTCACGGGTGACTGGGGGTATCCACAAGGGTCTGAGATGGAACAAGAGGGGCCTTCAAGAAGATAGATTGACATCCCTTGATTGTGTTCTTCAGATCGAGTCCCCAGGGACAGAGATTTTGTTGGCTCAAATCAATCAGCGCTGTAGGCACTCTGCGAAGAGGGCAGGCCCTAGGGTTTCCTCGCATCGATCGGGGAGACTTGGCAAGTCCTGCCTGAGCAGCAGAGAGATTGAAGAGACCAGAATCTGAGACATGGCCAAGGTGAGTGGACCTGCCTGAAATTCCACCATTATAGTCACTCTGGGTGGGCTTCATTGCAGGTGCATGCACAGTCTTAGCCAGACGGGATAAGCGGGGACAGAAGAACAAGACCCAGTTGATCAGAGCTGGGGACGGGGTTATTCTGGAGACCGGAGCACTGCCTGGGTGTCTAGAAGGGACAGGAGCGTCTTGAACAGCTGGCGATGGGCGTGAGGATACTGCTCCCTGGGGAGGACCACAGAAGGACAAAGCGGACTGGACTTCCTTCGTGATCTTGCTTAAGCCAGTTCAAGTAACGAAGGTCGGCTTTCCATGCCACACCCCTGCCAATGACTTCTCAGTTGACCGTCACCGACCACCTGTTAAAGCCCAGACTCTCTTGTTCTGCCAACAGTGACCCGTGGCCTGGCCTCTGGCAACATCCTCAGCCCCTATTCATGACGCTTGGCATCTTTTGTGCTCCAGCCACACTAAACTACCCATGCAACCTCGTCACTGATCTCTGCATGTGCTGTACCCAGCATGGGTTGCCCTTCGCTCTTTCTCTCACCTAATTCCTCCAAATTGTCCCATAGGGTTCAATTCAATCGTCACCTCCTCTGAGGTGTCTTCCATGAATGCTACACTCTCACCCCAAATGTTTTAGTGAGGTGTTCCCTGGGGTGTCCCAAAGCCATCCCTCTGTATGGAAATTGCCTGAATGAGCCTTTCCCTCACCCAGCGAGACTGTCTTCTGTCCATCCCTGTATCTCTGGCGCCCAGCACAGAGCCTGGTGCAAAGCAGCCACTTGGTCAAAGCTGGATGGAATCAAGGATAATGACTTTAATTTAACATCATGGAAGGCACATTCGGTACAGAAATTCACCAGATACCTTGCCTATCCTCGCAACGCTCCCGTTCAATGAGGGATCAATCATGCTACTCCATGCCGCTGAACTCTGTGCTTAAGAACGGTTAAGTTGATAAATGTTAGGCTGGGTATATTCCACCACAACGAATAGCACAAAAGCCCTGCGTGCAGAATCCGAGAGCCTGAGTTCGAATCCCAGCTCCACCAGAACCTGGCTGGACAGCGACGGCCTCAGTCGCCTCCGCTATAAAATGGGGCTAATTCCCAGAGTGGGAAGGCTTTATCTTTTGAGGTCCGTTCCCGGTGAAGGATCTGTAACTTTTTCACATCGTGCCTGCTCTGTGATCAGAGTTGGCACATAAAAGGCACAAAGTATCCAGCGGGTGCCCACCTAATGAGTGCACCTCATTAGGAAAGACGGCACCCTCGGGTCAACGAGAGGCACATATTAGGCACACAGGGGACTTCATCAAGGCCCGGCTTACACCCTGACAATCAATTCTCTCTGCTGCCATCTAGTGTCTCATGACCATATTGACCTTCTCTGGCTGTCAAACTCGTCTTCTTAAATCCTGAGGTCTTAACTGCTTTGCACACAGAGGCTGACAGTTGGGCCACCCAAGCACGTGTTCATGTATAATTCATGGTGTATCACGTTGCCTGGCAAATGAATATTTATCAGCTTTTTCATAAGAGGCAGGATGGTGTTTCCTTTTGTTGCTACCAAAATTCTATGCTGTAGCAAATGAAATTTGTGAGCAAATAAAAAGAGAATAAGAAGGAGCGAAAACTCCCAGCCAAGTCCATTCCACTTGTAATTTTCCATTTTCCGAGGCCCTCCAGCATGTGTATGGAGGTGGTTTCAGTTTGGCTACAGGAGAGAACTGCTGAGTCGTCCAGAATAGAATCGTCCCATATGCTGTACCTATTGCCCCCGCAGAAAACTCCCCCACACCCCACTTCTGTGCTGTTTTCGATGGCAGACGAGCCCCAGACCCTTTCCGTGGCTCCCCTCCAGATGCTGTGAACAGAGATCAAGTTTGGGGTGAGCCAGGATAAGGAACCCCGAATGAAGACTGGTCCAGACTGGACGGTGGCATCGAGCCAGGCAGTGTCATGACTTCCAGACTGGGCTGCCACCAAGGGAGAGGATGCCCCTGCAGCAGCATACGAGCTGGGTCTGATGCCCCCTCCCCTCCCCGTGGTGGGTGAGGAGGGCTACGTAGACGGTACTGCCCTGTCTGCAGCAGGTGACCTGTGCCCTGGTCCTCACTGCAGAGAAGAGCCAAGAAGGGGCCTAAGAACTGTGACTTTGTTTACCCTTCTTTCCTCATGACTCCCTGATTGAAGATCCCCGTGCTGATGATCTCGGACACGCACGGGCACACTCGCCTGGAGGCGGAGTCTCAATGCGGTTGTGAACATGGAGTCTGGGTGGCTTATGAGAGGATGCTGATACGCAAACTGACGCTAACGTTGATGACAGTAGTTTACATACACAGAGCCCTCACTCTGAAGCCGGCCCTGCGTCAAGCACGTGAACTCCACTATTGTGTGTGATCCTCAAACATCTTCTGCAGGTGGCCAACTGTTGTCGTGCCCACCTCACAGATGCCATAACCGAGGCAGAAAGATGATGTCGCTTGCTTACATGCACACAGCCCCAGCTAGGAGTCACCTGCAAGTCTGTTTGACTCTGGAGCCGTGCTTTCTCGACTGCCCTCCCTGGAAGCTAGAAACTCAGGTTCAAGGACAAAACCCACAACAACACTTGGCTGTGTGGCCTCAGGGGAATCCATTCATCTGTCTGAGAAAATCACTTTCTCATCTGCAAAAAAGGATACAATAGCGCTCACTTTGCAGGGCTGCTGGGAGGATGCGGGGCTTTGCAGATTCTAAAGGGCTCTGTAACCGTTGATAGGCCAGTGGCCGTTCTCAGTGGAAATATTTATTGATGGTTTGACACTGGGGTAAAGACAAGGTCCCAGCCACAGGGGTATAGGAGTTTATGGTGGAAGTGCAGACAGGAGACACACAGGAGCAGAAATACAAGGTTAGGCGTTTTTTTCATTCATTCATTCATTCATTCATGCATTCATCCAACAATGGACTGAGCCCTTGCTAAGACCCAGAAAACGCATAGGACATGTAAATCATTTCAGACAAGGGAAGTGCTACACACACATTAGAACAGGATGATATCACGAGGCTAAGCTCTGAGCCGGCATCTGAAAAGCAAGATGACACTAGCCACACAAAACACTGAGGGAAGTGTGCTCCAGGCAGCGGGAACTGCCAGTGCAAAGGCCCTGAGGTGGTGTTCACAGCGATTCCCTAAGAAGTATGGGCTCCGGTATGAAACACGTCCTGAATATTGGGGACCGTGAAGCTCTCCTTTCATGGACTACTCCGGGAACAGTGCCAGTGCTGAGTTGGAACTCCTTTTGAAAATGATGGCTTCGCATCTTTCTAGGGGCCCTCCTAGTGGCACATGCCCTCATTCTTTTCCTGCAGTCCATCATGCAGGGCTTCAGGAGGCCATTCCTAAGTGACAGGGCAGGGGGGGCAGTCGGGAGCAGAAGTCTGAGACAAACCTCACACCGCCCTCAGGGTGCCTGGGTGGCTCAGTCAGTTAAGTGCTCGACTCTTGGTTTTGGCTCAGGCCATGATCCCACGGTTCGTGGGCTCGAGCCCCACTTCAGGCTCTGTGCTAACAGTGTGGAGCCTGCTTGAGATTCTCTCTCTCTCCCTCTCTCTCTCTCTCTGCCCCTCCCCTGTGTGTGCTCTCCCTCTCAAAATAAATAAATAAACTTAAAAAAAAAAAAAGCTCACTCGGCCCTCATCTTTGCCCCCAGGGCCCGGGCCTCAGATGCCCACGGGTCCAGATGCCCCCTCCCCGCCTCCCCCACTGCCCCACATACCTTCCTCTCATCTATGCCCTCGGAGGCCGACGTGAGCTTCTTCATGAGGACAGGGTCCAGCACCTGGAATCTCCGGCGGAATTGAGCGAGTCCCACATGGTCAGCATAGCCTGGGGGTGGGGTAGGGAGCAAGCAGAACGTGGAGTCCAGGTGAGAAGGGCAGCCCAGGGCCTGGATTCACAGGCAGCCCCCGCCCTGCTCTCAGCCTTGCGGCTCATTTGCTGGGCAAACTCCCTTCTGGGGCCTCAGTTTCCCCATTTGTTAAGAGATCGAATTCAATCAGCATTTCTCAAATATGTTCCCTAGAACACAAACCCTATAAAGTGCTCCACTGAAGGGCGCCTGGGGGGTTGGTTCTGTTGGTTAAGTGTCTGAATCTTGTTTTCATGCTCAGGACTTGATCGCACGACCCATGTCTGCCTCTGCTCTGACAGCACGGATCCTGCTTGAGATTCTCTCTCTCCCTCTCTCTTCTTCCCCTTCCCCACTCATGCTCTCTCTCTCTCTCTCTCAAAGTAAATAAATAAACTTTTTTTAAAAAGTGTTCCACTGAATCCTCCCAGGGCTCCTGGGTGGCTTAGTCGGTTGAGCATCCGACTTCAGCTCAGGTCACAATCTCACAGGTCAGGAGTTCAAGCCCCGCATCGGGCTCTGTGCTGACAGCTTAGAGCCTGGAGCCTGCTTCGGATTCTGTGTCTCCCTCTCTCTCTGCCCCTCCCCTGTTCACATTCTGTCTGTCTGTCTCTCAAAAATATATAAACATTGGGGCGTCTGGGTGGCTTAGTTGGTTAAGCATCTGACTTCATCTCACGGTTTGTGGGTTCGAGCCCCGCATCAGGCTCTGTGCTGACAGCTCAGAGCCTGGAGCCTCCTTCTGATTCTGTGTCTCCCTCTCTCTCTGCCCCTCCCCATTCACACTCTGTCTCTCTTTCTTTCAAAAATAAATAAACATTAAAAAAATTAAAAATATATATATATAAAACATTAAAAAAATTTTTTTAAAGTGTTCCACTGAACATATGGAAAAGCAGCACTGTGATCTGCCCTCTGGGTCACATTGTGGGCCAGGATCAATGGGAAGATATGGGATCGGTTTCGCTTAGAACCTGTTTGACCACAGGGGGAAAAAATGTTTTTTGGTCCAATACTTACGCCCACCCCACTTGTGGGAAATGCTGCATTGAGTATTTTCGAAGGGTTTTTTTTTTTTTTTAATATTTTTTTTTTATTAACTTTTTTTTTTTTTTTTTTTTTTTTTGGGACAGAGAGAGACAGAGCATGAACGGGGGAGGGGCAGAGAGAGAGGGAGACACAGAATCGGAAACAGGCTCCAGGCTCCGAGCCATCAGCCCAGAGCCTGACGCGGGGCTCGAACTCACGGACCGCGAGATCGTGACCTGGCTGAAGTCGGACGCTTAACCGACTGCGCCACCCAGGCGCCCCTCGAAGGGTTTTTTTTAAAAAATCTAACATGCAGGATGGACACAGGAGTACCCCTCTGTGTGGAAACTCCCGAGAGTTTGCTAGAAAGTTCTCTGGAAAGCTCCCGAGAGAAGGTGACATTACAGGCGGCCTCTGCAGGAGCCATAAGAGTTTGTCACAGGATTGGGTGTGGAAGGGGTGTCTGGGCAGAGGGAGCCAGAGAGGGGTGACCCAAGGCTGGCTCCTCGGTCATAGCAGAAACCAGCATTTGCTGAGCACAAGACACTAGATTAACAACTTCCTTGTGTTATAGGCACTCAGGGGGCCTCTATCATTATACCCATTTTATAGATGTGGAGAATGAGGCTCAAAGAGTTCAAGTCACCTAGCCCAAAGCAGCATGGATAGTAACTCTCCCATCTGGGATTCAGACCCGGACAGAGACTATAACTAATCCAGGGGGCAGTAGCCAATAGTGAGGTCAAAGATGAGCGGGGACCAGATCCCAGAGGGACTTGAAGTCAAATTGCAGGCCTCAAGGTTTGGACTTCGTCCTGAAGACAAGGGGCACGGTGGACCCTTTGTTGCCTCAAAAAGACCCCTTCACTGGCCAGATGAGTGAAGGTCTGGTGAAATCTGACTCCACTTTGAGACTCCACAAATGCACGAACCACGAAGAAGGGTGATGATGGTAGGTACATGTGATGAATCCAGGGTGCCTTCCTGGGGGAAGAGGATGTGTCAGGCCAGGATCCCAGGATGCTGACTGCGCAGAGATACGAGGTTACACGCGTGCCCTTTCGGGACAGAATGATCTGGGTTCACATCCCATTTCTGCCCTTATCAAGTGACCCCATCTCTTTGAGATTCAAGTTCTTCGTTTGTCAGGTGAGGATAACAAGTTCTGGGCAAGGGGTCAGTCTAAGGATTGAAACAGATGACTGACAGAGTAACAGATACTAACACGGATTGATGCTGCTCTCTGGCACCTGAGCTATTAAGGCAGAGGAAAGAGGGACATGATCTAGCGACTTGCCTGCTGTTGGCCACAGTCAAGGGCAGGCCAGCCGCCTCCGGGGCCTGAGCCACGCCCACCAAGCTGTACAATATGTAAGGTTTAATGAGCATTTACTATATGCCAGGCACTGTGCTGAGGGCTTGGTAAGACTGATGTCAATTAGTGGGGCGCCTGGGTGGCTCAGTCAGTTGGGCAGCCGACTTCAGCTCACGTCCTGATCTCGCAGTCTGTGGGTTCGAGCCCCGCATCGGGCTTTGTGCTGACAGCTCAGAGCCTGCAGCCTGCTTCCGATTCTGTGTCTCCCTCTCTCTCTGCCCCTTTCCTGCTTGTTCTCAGTCTCTTTCTCAAATAATAAACATTAAGAAAAAAAAAAAGAATGACGTCAGTTAGTATGTATAATGACACAATGCCAGCACGTCATAAGTACTCAATATCCTGCATACATTTGTGTGTATTATGTGTGCACGCGTATGCATGCATGAATTATATGTGCATGAATTCGAAATCATAAATATTTGACATGTGTATGCATCCATGTGTGCATGCAAATATTTCTTCTATGGTGTAAGAGAGACAGAAGCCAGTTTGAGCAGAAAAAAAAAAAAAAAAAGAGGAAATGACCAAGCCTGGGAGGCAGAAACTGAACGGTTTTATCACGAGACCTCAAATCTTTACTTAGTTGGAAAATTCGTCCTGCCGCAGGCAGGCCACACCAAGAATGAAGAGGGCAGAAGCCCACCACAGTGAGACCCAAGGTTGAGGACAGGGACGACTGAGCTAAGCATGCACGCAGGGGTTCAAACGGGCGGACCAGGGTGTCTTCAAAGGCCCAGCACCCCCTGCCAGCCAGCCAGCCAGAATCGATCGGCCACCACTGTGACCATTTTGCACTTCCCCCGTGACATTATCTGTCACCCCTCGACTGTGGTTGCGTGGGCAGGAGGAAAAATCAATGAGGCGCTCAGAGAAGTGAGGGTCTCGTCTTTGCTTCCAGCTGCTTCCAGCCATTCTGTCAAATGTCTGGTGCCCGGGGTGGGGTTACTAACACGGCGGGAGGAGATGGGGCCGTGGCCACAAGCCAGGTGTCAGCGACCACAGAGATGTTCAACGAGAAGGGGCCCGCCAAGCCAGCTTCCCCACTGGCCCATCACCCCATCCTCTGCAGAGACAATGGCCATGCCTGAGCCGTTTCAAATGTCAGGGACGGGGATCCATGCAGCGGCCGCTGGGGTCCGAGAGGGCGAAAAGAATCAGAAGGATTCAGAGAGAGCTCGACTCCTAAGATGAGCTATGTGGAGACCTTGGGCGCATGGTTGCCTTCTGTACTATAGACCTAAAGACTTCATTCCTCTGATTGAACCCTCGTCTTCTCCTTGCCACCTCCTTATCTCTTCAGCTCGATCCAGGGAAAGCCAGACCTCCAAAAGTGGACAACCTGCCTCATCGGCCACGACCGCCCCACTCATTTTGAACCCCAGTCCCTGAAAATCCAGGCTCTTCCCTGCCTCAGGACCTTTGCATATGCTGATCTGTCTGCCTAGCATTCCACTCCAGACATGAGTTGCTTGCTTTCCATCGAGACCCAAGTAAGATGTTACCTCTTCCAGAGGTTTACTCAGTCTCTCCAATGAGAGCACAGGGCTCCCTCCTCTATACATCTGGTACCTCCTGCATCCCCATGTGACAATGCAGGCCCCCATCACATGTCCCCACTCTGACCTCCCAAACCACGCTGAGCATCTTGAAGACCAAGGTATTGCTCGTTGTGGGAATTTCATTTTCTATTCCTAGACAGAAGCTCCCTGGACGTTTGCTCCAGAAAGGAAGATGAGCAGGTCACAGCCCCAGCCTTCCAGGGGTGCACACGCCATTCAGGAAATAAGACAGGCTAGGACCTCAAGATCTAGGTCCGATCGAGGCTCTGCCTTGACCCAACTGTGTGACCCTGAGCAAGTCCCCCACCTCTCGGAGATTCCGTTTTTCCATCTGAAATCATAGCTCCCCCTTCACAGGCTTATTATTTCACAGAATAAACGGGATGCTGGATGGAAAGTTCTGGCACATCGTTGATGCTCCTGGGAGTTCCTTGGCTGCCACCAGTTAGCGGGAACGTCCGAGGAGTCAGACATAAGGTGCTTGCTCCCTGGCCGTCTCTTACCTGCCCTGTGCAGACGCAGTGCCTCCAGGACGCAGGACCCCGCAAGCTGCACCCTCAGCGCAGGGATGTCCAAGGGCAGAGGTCCGCCTGTTCCGGGCTTATCTCCACCAGGCTGTGGTGGGGTCAGAGACCCCTGCCCGCCTCTGTTCTCCCCCGTGGGGCCCGGCACAAGGCAGTGGATGAAGTGTATCTGAGACCGTCTGATCATGCTGGTCAGTGCATCCTAGGAACAAGAGGATAGGGGGTTAAAGGCCTGCTGTCTCAGGGTAAGATGGACAGGGACGCTCCCCCAACATACATTCAGCCTAGCCTGGGCACCTTTGGGGGTCCCTGAGTCTTATACCAAGCACCTCCTATTTATGGCCTGATTCACTCATGAGAAATAGGGGAGCTTTATCACAGCCCCTATAACCGATGGGGAAACTGAGGCATACAGAAGGCAAACACAAGAGGGCCCCGGGTCACACAGACCACTAGCTGAAGAGGCGGGCTAGAACCCAGGACCTACTCCTACAGGCTTTTCCTGTATAATCTGCCACGAGGATTTTTCCAGCACTTGTCCTGCCACGTCCCACTTTCTGGACTCAGTCTGGCCACTGACCAATCAAAGTGCTCTCGTCTGCCATCGGATTCGTGTATCTAGGTCCCATATTTCCAGCCAGTGCGAGATCCTGCAGCCCTCCCCCAGGGAGAGCCGCGTGGTGAAAACATAAGCATTTGGGAGGCGGGGCTGGTCTGGCTGTGATATTTGTCACTCTGGTCAAGAGGGTATTCCTGGTCCCTGGGAACTTCCCAGAGCTGCTCAAGGCAACCCCAAGTAGGCCAGGCTTTGGCCTCAGACTTGGACAGATCACCCCCGGCCCCAGGGATGTGATGGCAGACGTTCCTTCGCTGCTCTGAGCCTCAGCTTCCCCCTCTGTGGAGCGCAGGGGGACGCCTGCCCCTCCAGGCTTGCAGAGGAGGCTAGAGGTGATTCGGGTTGACAACTCATCCCGGAGGAGGGCAGGGAACGTGGCAGTGGAGGCCCCGGCTCCGTGGGGACAGGGCTGCCGCTCACCATCTGCAGCTTGATCTGGGAGCACGGCGCTTTCCTCTTGACCGCGGCGAAGCTGCTGGCAAACGCCTTCCTCACCGTGCAGCTCCTCTGTAGGGCCTGCTGGGAGGTGCCCTCCAGGCCGGCCACGGCCCGGCACACGGGGGGCAGCTTGGCCCGGGCCTGGAACAGACTCCTCAGATCCTCCCTGGCGGGCAGGAGGCAAAAGAGAGAGGGACTTTAGGGGCTTGTGGGGGACAGGCCCACCTTGCTTCTTGCTAATCTGCTTCCCGAACCATCCCCTTGAATCACACATCCTAGCTGCTACGCTTTCATCCACGGGGCCTCCTGCCAGGCGAGCCTTCACTTCGTGGCAAACGCCAGCTTCTCAGCTTCTTTCTCCATAGCAACAGGAAGATCTAACGGACAGTCTTGTCACTGATACACCTGCAGGGATCCCACTGAGCCTGCACTTTCAGAGGGACAGAGAGAGAATCCCAAGCAGGCTCCACACCGTCAGCCTGGTGCCCGACGCGGGGCTCGAACCCACGAACCGCGAGATCATGACCCGAGCCGAAATCCAGACTGAGCCACCCAGGCACCCTGCCTGTGCTTTTCTTAGCGAAGTCATCTTGGTTCTCCCTAGAACAGGCCCAGCTCATAGCGGGTGCTGACGATACAATTCATGCCAGAATGAGTAACTGACGGGCTCAACAGGCAGTTTCTGGACCTGCGAGGTCCCGTGGGTGAAATGTCCCACCCGATGCCCAGCAGAGGACAGTGCCCTCCCTCGGAACTCCTGTAACACGCAGGTGCAGGCCCAGGACTCCTTAAGCGTCTGCTCTGATAAACCGAACGGCCCTGCCTTCTTGTCGGGGCCAATAAGGACTAAGAAGGCTGGGCACACCCTACTGTGCCCTCGGAGGAGGCTGGGACCCAGAGGGAGCCTCCGGCCTCCCGCGTCCCCTCTGCCCCATCCCTTCCAGTCAAAGGACGCAGGCAATTTCTGTCGCTCTCTGCAAGTCCAGGCTGCATGCCAGCCCCAGCCCTGAAGCCACATTACCTCCCTCCCTCCGTGCCTCACCGAACTATCCAAACTATTAAGGAACCGTCTTGTCCAAACGATCCAAAGGTATTTCAAGTGGTTAAGTGCCTGGCAGAGCACAAAGATTAACAATGGCTTCACTACCCTGGTGTTGAAATAAAAATCTGGGGGAGGAGGCTGTATGAGCCCCTCCTACTGGAAGCAGGAGCCCCGCGAGGAGAGGTCAGGGCCCTGGGGCATGTGGGCACCACCCCCCCACCCCGGTACAGGGAGAGGAGGCTGTGCCCATGACCCTGCCCTCCCCGTGTGGATTGCCCCATCTCTGGGGCTAGTAGATCTGACTTCTGGTGTTCAACGGAAGGTGTGCCCTTGGGCAGGTCACGTCTGCTTTGGGCCACAGCTGGAGATCAATATATATATGGAACAAAATGCTTTGACCGCAGCAGTGAAACTTGAGTGTTCTTGTCAGCAAAACAAGTCCCCAGAGAGATCAAGTGGGGCCCAGGAATCGGAATGTTAGACCAGCAGTGAGTCCTGTGAATCTGACACTCTTGGGGGTGGAAGCACACTCTAAAAAAAGCACTGTTTGCTCTCAAAAACCACCAATGCTTGGCTCTCAAACACACAAGACATCCTAACGGCACTTACCCTCGAAGTTGCCATGTTTCTCTGCCCCCAAGGGCCACGGCCTTATACACACTGTTCCTTCTTCCCACAGTGTCCCTCCCTCGCCAGGCCATCGGGCCAACAAAATCTGGCTTCCCTCTTTCTAGGGGACCAGAGCCATGGGATGTTAGAGCAAGACGTGACACAGGGGCCACAGATGCGTGTTGAGGGCCTGCTACGAACCAGGCTCCTTAATGAGCCATCCGTGACGCTGTGCCACCGAAGTGTCACGTCAAACACGTAAGCCTGGCCCTATCATTCCCACTTCTTGGAGTATGAAACTGAGGCCCACGTCATGCAGCCTAAACGAGGCGGAAGCAGAATTTGAACATTTGTCTGACCTCAAATCTGTGCAATATCCACGGATCTTGCAGACTCGTCCAATAAACACTTATTTTATGGAAGAGGAAACAAAACAAACAAACAAACAAATAGACCCAAGGGAGAGAAAGTGACTGCCCAAGGTTACCCCGGTGGGGAGGGCAGGGCTAGGACCTGACCCCGGCCCCCTGGTCCTCCATGCTGTCCTCTGTGTGCTCACCGACCTTCCTTGTGCCCCTAACCCCTGACTTGATCTCCTTTCAGGACGTGTGTGCCCTTGAACCAGCCAGCACACTGGGCTTTCCAATCAACTGGGACCATAATGTGCATAGAACTTCTACAGGGACAATCTAGACCCCAAGCGTGTCCCAGCTCTGCCACTCTTTTGCTGTGTGATCACAGGGGGGCCATTCACTGACTGGGGCCTCGGTTTTCTCATCTGTGAAATGGGGCTAAGGAGGCAGTGTGGTTGCCAGGAGTAACCAGAGACTTATCAACCCGTTTATCCTGATGCGGGGTGCACAGCGGATGGTCCCTAAGTGTCTCCTCCCCATCCCCACGCCCCCAGCACCCCTCTGGTTCTCTCAGCTTCTCTTCTGTGTCCGAGCCCTGCCCCCGCAGGGCGGGAGCGGTGGGGCGGGGAGGATCGGGATGCATATTTGCGTGCGTGCGCGCACAGGCACAGGGCAGCATTTTCCAGTAACTGCAGGCTGCAAGCAGCCGTGGCTGTCAGCACTCCTGAGCAGAGCCGTCAGGGATTGCAATGGGCTGCTTTTCTTTTCTAACACCACAAAACGTTATCACTTCAGTTTTATGACCCCCGAGTCCTAGGATGTTCATAAAATCGTTCCAGTCACAGCATCTCCCAGATACTTAATGAAAGGCACAAGGCCAAAATAAGAAGTCTCTGCCTCCTTTTTTTTTTTTTTTTTTCCTGGCTTTTGTGCTACCTGCCCCAGAAGCTAGCTTTTCTCTTCGGCTAGACTCACGTTGGCCCCAGGGACACACTGCCCCGGAGGGATGGGGTTCCCCGACGGGCCCTCACTCACTGGGTTGTGGTGACTGCATGGCCCCGGGGGAGGAGGGAACTGCAGGGCACCGAATGCCCCTGGCTGGCTCCGATCCCCGCCGGGCTCACCTCTTTGACTGCTGCAGCACCGAAGGGGCGTCCAGGGCCGAGAGGTTGGGCTTGCCTCTATGCAGCCAGCCCGTGAGGTCATAGCGCACAGGATCCTGTCCCAGCTGGTGGAAAATCTCGAACTGGAGGGGCTGCTCACAGGCCCGAAGGGCAGAGGTCCCTGAAAGCAGACAGAGCACGTGAGTGTTGGGGGCTCAGGCAGGGAGGACACTCGGGAGGTGCTTGACATCACCCAGAACACACTTTCTCCATGTAACTATGTTTCCAGACAGCTAAAGCTACCGGTGCTGGGCACCAACATCTCGCCTCACCTGCTATACGTAGGTACGGATGTACGTCTGCGCGTTATTTCCTTTCTAAAAAAATTTCTTTAATGTTTATTTCTTTTTGAGAGAGAGACAGAAGGTGAGCAGGGGAGGGGCAGAGAGAGAGAGGGAGACACAGAATCCGAAGCAGGCTCCGGGCTCCGAGCTGTCGGCACAGAGCCCGACGCGGGGCTGGAACTCACGGACCGCGAGATCGTGACCTGAGCCGAAGCCAAGAGTCAAGACACTCAACCGACTGAGCCACCCGGCATCCCATGCTATATTTTCTAATACTCGTGGAAATAGATACATAATTATTAAGTATTTTGAAAATCATTTTGAAATGGCATCAACCAAAAAAGTGCACAGCCTACACTTGGGAGACGCTGACTGGCACTTGGTCACAAGGGGCAGCGCGGGGGAGCCCGAGGCGCTTGGAGCTTCGAGAGGAGGTCTGCGTTCAAATCCTGACTCTTCCTGCTACTACCGTGTGTCAGGGGCCAAACCTCTTAAGTCTCTGACCCTCTGTCTCTTCCTCCGTGAAATGCAAATTATATTTACCTCCCGGGGTGACATAAATCTTAGAAGAGATAACGTGCGTCAAGCATGTTGGCAGTGTGCCTGGCACACAGTAGTTGCTCAGTAAGCCGTAGTGGGCATCCCAGCCACTTCCTGCAGTTGACCTTGCGTGGATGTTCTGGAGCCACAAAGCATTTACCTCCGTATTCCTAATATTCGGCGTCTCGTGCCTGGTAGACGTGAATGGAGCCCGGAAGTGCTTGTGGAAGGAATGAATGAGCGAATCCTAGTCATGAGTCAATCACGTCACTCGGACTGCGGTGAGCTCTCGGGTTGAGTAACGGCCCCAGACCAATTACCATCAGGAGCGGTAGTATTGTTTTGGTTCTTCCACGTATTCCGAATTTCTGTGAGTTCTCTTCCTCCTACTGTCCCAGGGTCCTGAGTCCTTCCTTCAAAGGCTGATTTTCCACCGCTCGGCTGCCGTGAGCTCAGAAACAGGAAACCTGCGTTTCCCGGAATTCTGTACGCAGTCAACAGACTCTGAGGGTCTGCAGATGAGGAAGGGACGTGGCTTCTGCATTCGTGTGTGGCTTCTGAGAGGCCCTTTGTGTTCAATACCCAGGGCTGACTGAGGTCACCAGCAAGGGGCACTTGTGATGAAGTCAAGTCTTTCTTCCTCAAGTGCTTCCTGTGAGGCCTCCAGGGCCGTGCAGGCCCTGCCCTCAAGGGGTCACCTTCCAATGAAAGCAATGACAAAGCGTCTTGACTGGAAGCAGCTTGAGAGCAGGGACCACGTTCACCCACAGTTATGTCTAGCAGCCAGCACAGAGCTGGGCTCTGAATGAGGACCCCAAGAGCTTTGAGGGAGGAGGAGGAAGCAAAGGCAAGAGAGAAAAAAGGACGTTCGTGTTTGCTAAGCCCCAGCCAGCTTCTGCTGCACATACTATGTGCATGATGTCCCTCGATCCCGCTCAGGTCTGTCAAGTGAACATCACTGGGCTGGTTTTCTAGAAGGTGACACGGAGGTCCAGAGATGAGACAGCTTGGCTCAAGTTGCATAGCGCGTGTGGGCAGAGCCGGGGGGAGGATACGGGTCTGCTGGCCCAAAGCCTGTGTTCATCCGGGTGGTGGATGGGTACATGGAGGCATCACAGCCCCGGGAAGCCCTCCCAGGCTCCCAGGGGGTCCGCTCGGTCCTCTCGCCTTCCCCCTTCTTCAGAGGTGATTTCAACCGCAGTGTTGTCCATCCAAGCACTGCGGGGAAAGCTCTCGCTTTCAGGAGCCCCAAGGAAATGGCTGTAAGACAGAACCTGACTCGGTGCACCTCCCTTGTGTCTCTCCCAGAAGCCCGAGCCCCCAGACTGGGGTAGGGGACTCTCGGGCCCCTGCGATCCCAGCAGCCACGCTCTATGTCTGCACTGTGAATGCCTGTCGCCTGTCTGCCAGCCTGGGCTCCGTGGGGGCTGCCTGCTGGCATGGCAAAGACACCTTCGTTGAGAAGTAACAGCAAAAGCACCGGGTTAGCCAGAAAGCCCCACGTGTTCTGCCTGATTGAACATTCTCATTAACTCTGAGCTCCCCAGAAAGCCCTAGAGACAAAAGACCTTTTTATTTGTCACGAAAATATCTGAATTAATGGGTCTATCTCAGTCGGGCCAGGACTGGAACATTGTCTCCCTTGGAAACTGACAAGCCTCAGGACAGCCTGCTCGGGGTGTCTGGGATCGGCATGTCAGACCTCATGGGAGAAGGAGCAGGTGCCACAGATCTCTCTGAATCCCCTCCTGCCTTAGCCATGCCCTACATGACACCTTCTCCCTCCGACCCGACTCGGGTGTCATTTGCCTAAAAGTCAGGATCCAGAAAACACTCCATTCGAGGAATCCATTTCATTCGATCATTGGGTCGTCGGATCATTGGGTTTTCACATATACATCCATTCTGTATCAAGGATTCATTGTAGTCTTTGGGCTGGCATCATCCTGGCTGACGCAGGCAGAGGTGACCACCCAGCCCCTGTCCTCTCGAGCCTGACATTCCCATGAGGACAGATGCGTGATGTCAGGTGGGAGGGCTGCAAGGGAGAAGGGAAAAACAGAGAACGGGAAGCATTCTAGGCAGAGGGCACTGCCAGTGAGTGCAAAGGCCCTGAGGCGGGAGTGTGCTTGGGGTGTTTCAGAAGCAGCCGAGAGCGTTGTGTGACTGGAACAGTGACTGGAACAGAGCGATGGAGGAGAGGGGAAGGGAAAATGGCAGATGTCCACGGAGGGCTTGCTGGGTCCCAGGCATAAGAGAGATAGCCGAGAACAAGACAGAGGGGCGCCCTGCACCCTCATCGATCATACAGGGTAGTTGGGGGACAGAGGAGAAGCCAGGGAAGAAGCAAACATTCCAGAGCCTGGAGAGGCCCCTGAAGGAAATAACCAGGAGGTCAGGGTGGGTCAGAGGGGCTGCAGAGGGGATAGCTTCAGACAGGGGTCCAGAAAGTCTCTGAGGAGGACAAGGCACAAAGGTGAGGGAGGAAGATGTAGAAATCTCTTCCACACCTTAGCTCGTCCGTCCTCACACGAGCCCCCTGAGGTGGTGTTACCATTATTACCCTTTTATAGACGGGGGAAGTGACTTCGCACAAGTCACACACATTGCAGTTTAGCGGTGGAGCCAGGATCCAGCCCAAATCTCTGGGGTCCAAAGCCTGGGTGAGCTTTTAAGAGCTCTGCGTCCCGTTTTCCTGTGGATCTGAGCGAGGGTCTCCCTCCGCCCCACAAAACCACTCCCAAACCCTGGGGCCATTCCCTGAACACAGGGGCCACCTTCGGAGCCCAGACGAGGGATGGGGGGTCTGCCTGGCCTCTGGGGAGAGGACTCCCAGGCTTAGCCCTGTCTCTGCTCTCAGGTGCCTACAGGGCCCTGGAAGCCACCTGGCCTCTCTGAGGCCTCACTGACCCCGCCATAGGTGGGAGGTAGTAGAACCCACAGTCCCAGGCTCCACAAATAACCGTTCCCTCTGCCCCTCCGTCCTTGTCCACCAGCTGGCCCAGGGGCAGAAGTACTTTAGAGAACACAGATGACCCTGGGACAACAGAGGTAATCACTGCCAGGAGTCAGGCAAGCACTAGGACCCTGCAGGGCGAGGGCAGTCCAGGGTTGCATCCTGCCCGTCCTGGGCCCTCACTCGGCACGTTTGCTTTCACAGACCCCTTCTGCTATTATATATATTTATATGATTACATTCATGGCTATGTTGGTACAAGGGCAAATAGTATTAATAATATATAAGCACACTGTAACAGTTTGCTGTGGCTGCCATAACAAAGCACCATAGCTGGGGGGTTTAAACAACGGACATGTGTTTTTCTCAAAGTCCTGGAGCTGGAAGTCCAAGGTCAAGGTGTGGGCAGGGCTGGTTTCCCCTGAGGCCTCTCTCCTGGGCTTGTAGCCGGCCATCTTTGCTCTGTGCACATCAGAGTCCTAATCTCTTCTTGTCGGGCCACCAGCCATATGAAATTAGGACCCACAGCAATGACCCCAGTTAACCTTAATGACCGTTTTAAAAACCTTCTCCCTAAATACAGCAAATACAGCACATTCGGAACTCCTGGAAGCTAGGACTTCAACACGTGAATGTGCGGTGGGATACAAGTCAGCTCATAACTTACAGGCATACAGGGCCTCCTGGGAGGCTCAGTCGGTTAGCATCTGACTTTGGCTCAGGTTATGATCTCATGGTTCGTGAGTTCGAGCCCTGCGTCGGGCTCTGTGCTGACAGCTCGGAGCCTGGAGCCTGCTTGAGATTCTGTATCTCCCTCTCTGTCCTTCCTCCACTCACGCTCTCTGTCTCTCTCTCTCTCTCTCTCAAAAATAAATAAACAGTAAAAAAAAATGTTTAAACATACATACAAATACATGTATAACCTATTTTTAAATGTTTATTTTTGAGAGAGAGAGCGGGGGAGGGGTAGAGAGAGAGGGAGACATAGGATTCGAAGCAGGCTCTGCGCTGAAGGCTGAGAACCCAACGCGGGGCCCAAACTCACAAACTGTGAGATCATGACCTAAGCCGAAGTTGGACGCTTAACTGACTAAGCCACCCAGGTGTCCCCATGTATATCATATAGTTCATTTTTTTTTCTTCTGCCTTTAACAAAAATTAAAACATCTGCATGGGCCCCTAAAAGCACTGTGTCTGGGGAAGCTGACCGGGCTGGTCACTGAGGAGCTAAATCCTCTGGGACTAATTTGGGTCCTGATGCCCTGACCGTGGGCCAGGGAGGGCTGCTGGAGCCATCAGATGCCACTGCTGCTTCTGCTCAGAAAATCTCGTCCCGATGGCGAGTACAAGAACGTTCCGCGAATGTCCGGGACAGGGGCCTCAGCTGGTCCCCGTGGGGCAGGCTTCTGCCATCGCCAGCCCAGCGGATGACAGCGATGAGAGCTGTCATAACGTCTTTCTCCAAATGTCCTCCCAATTTCCTGTAAACTACTCCAGGTGGGGGTTCATCCCAAACATTCCGTCGAAATGGCACGGGTCTCCGTTGCCAGGCACCTCCACGTGGCCACGTCAATGGCCCCTCCTCAGCCACACCTCACCTGCCCTCTCAGATGAGGTCAGCACCCTCCCTCCTCCGGTGGCGTCCAGAGTGCCACATTCTCCCGGCTTCCTTCCTACCTCCCTGGCCACCCCTCCTGTTGCATTTGCCGGTGACTGGCCTTGACCCTGGGCCTTGACATTGGCTGCCATCTTCTCTGCCAGCCTGGATTCCCTTAGTGATCTGACCCAGAAGCATGGTCCTCAGTCTTCTTACAGATTTACTCGCTTTATCATCTTCTGCTAGAATGTCAGCCCCATGGCGGCGGAGGCATTTGTCTTGTTCAGGGATGGGTCTCCCAGCCTAGGACATGGCTGCCACGTATGAGGTGCTCCATAAACGTTGTTGAAGGAATGAGTCCCGGTCCCTCCCGCCATGCCAGCGGGAACTGTAAGATCTCAAAGCGAATCTGCCTTTGTAAAAGCCTGAGGGCATCCAGGTGGAGGGGGGCGCGTCGCAAGAGATTTTGATCCGGACAGAGAGCATTTGCCATCTGCCTTCTGACACTCACGCTCTGGGCGATCTTAGACACCTCTACCAGCATCTGTCTGGAGCTGAGAGTCCTCAGCTTGGAGGGTAAGAATACCAACCACCAGATACGTGACAGATTTCTCCAACCCCTTAGAAGACGGGAGTCCCATTCTTCATCGCCATCAACAGCCCTGTCCTTGTTGATCGGTACTTGTGACCCTCGGCTGCCCGTAACAAAGCTGCTACGTCTCTGACCCAATCGCTGTAGCAGAAATTCTGGTGAGAGAGAGGCAGGGGTGACCCCTATTCCTACTGTGTGAACACCCCACCCGGGGCTATTTGAGGTCTGCTCAGAGTCGCCCTGCTGAAGCACGGACAGCCGGACTAGAACCTGGGGCTGAATGAAGCCAAAGCCCATGACCTCCGACCTCGTGGTTCCTTCTGGATGTCTCCATCTCTCCTCTTGATTCTCCCTCCCCCACCAACCCAGCCCATCACCAAACGCTGTGTGTTCTGCCTGCTGAATACCTCCATAGCCTGCCCACCTTCTCTCTCACCTCCCTGGCCGCCTTCCACGAAATTTCCAGAACTTGAATCTGACCTTACCTCCTGCTGCCTAGAATCCTTCATGGCTTCTCATAGTTCTGGGGTTGAGACTAATGTTTTGTGGCGGGGGGGGGGGGGCCACAAGAGCCTCTGGCAGTCTGAGCCCAGATGACATCTCCAACCTTGTCCTGACTCCCTGGATCGCGGAAGAATTAGGTCCGCCTGATGTACACCATCAAGCGGGTCTGTCCTCCTAGGTTCACCAGATGATGTGCTTATCTGTTAGCTTGTCCACAGTCTCTACCCATATCCTCCCTACGAGGACACAGGCCACATCAGGCTGGCTCATCGTTGCATAGCATGGTTCTCAGAACAAGGTAGCCACTCAAAGGGGCGCCTGGGTGGCTCAGTCGGTTGAGCGTCCGACTTCAGCTTGGGTCACGATCTCGTGGTCTGTGAGTTTGAGCCCCGCATCAGGCTCTGTGCTGACCGCTCAGAGCCTGGAGCCTGCTTTGGATTCTGTGTCTCCCTCTCTCTCTGCCCCACTCCTGTTTGCACTCTGTCTCTCAAAATGAATAAACGTTAAAAATATTTTTAAAAAAGGTAGCCACTCAATGTATTTGTTGACTACACGAATGAATGAACACGTAAATGAATCAAAGCACACGCAGGCATGTGCACAGACATCTGTGCGCTCAGACCCCCACCCCCACCCCGCCTCATGCAGGCCTTGTCAGGGCTTTTCCTGCAGCAGACAAGGACAGATTCCAAGTCCCAGGCTGGACTCAGCACCCTTCTCCCTTCATCTTTCACCCTACTCCCTTACCTTCAGCCTCAGCCCCTTTCTTCTCAAAGGCTGCACAGAGACGCTCGAGCACCATGCTGTCACTGGAGCCCTCCACCCGGAATTCCTCATCCAAGAGCCAGAAAAGGCCCCTGGAGTCCTCAGCACCTCCAACAGCTGGTAAGCGGACCTGGTGGAAAACCCAGGATCACCGAGGAGCCCTGATCCTTGACAGAGGCCAGTCCTAGGCTTCTCTTCCTACCTACAGGAGTCGGGGAATCTGAGTCCCAGGCATCATGGCTCAGACGTGCTGGCCCGGAGCCATGATCCCTCCCACCCCCAGATTCTCAGTGTGGGAACCTCAAACCTTAACAAGCTCTCAGTTTCAGGAGGTACATTCCGGCCTCTGTCCTCACTTCCTGTGTGACCTTGGGTAACTTACTGCACCACTCTGAGCCTCATTTCCTTTTATGGAAACTAGAGACTGGCAATACCTTCTTCAGAGGGCTGCAGTGAGGAATTAACAAGGGAGAGCACTCTGTAAATTACACATTCCAGAGGCAAACAGGCAGCTGGATGTATTTGTGCACAGCCACACATCAAAAGATTAATCCCATCCATATCGCTTTCTCTTAGAAATCTGCATTTTTTTAAACTAAACTCTTAAGAGGGGGAGGGGAGCGCCCGGAGAATGTTCTAGAGGAGAAGGTGAACTTGGCTTCATAGCACAGCACGGAATTTTAAATCGAGCCACGAGCTTCAGAAGCCGTCTAGGTAACTCTGAAGTTTTGTTCACAGTGACAGAGAGAGACCTGGAGAGTCTAAGCTGCTTATCTGAGGGCCCACAGTGAGTGGACACCAGGGAAATGGCCCCAAGTGCTTATGGTGGAAATGTGACGCGTGCGGTGACCAGATGTCCCCTGGTGACTGGGACTGCGGCACCTCCCAGGACGTGGGCATTTCGGCGCTGAAGCCAGAAAACCAGGATGGTTGGGTGCCCCACCCACCCCGCTGGGAGGGCCAGAGAGGAGAAGGGACACACACCCAGGGTCACACGGAGGGGCACCGGGGCAGAACCAGAGCTGGATCCCAGCTATCCCGAGCCTTCACCTCGCCTTTCTTTATGGGGGTTGAAAGCGACAGCCAGCCCATCCTCAGCTGGGAAGGTAGCTATTCCCAGCCGCTGTGCAGGCGTCCAGGGGACCCCACCGCCCCTCCCTCCTCACCCTGCCTGGGTCGTCCCTCCAGTCCAGGAAGCATGAAAGGGAAGGGGGACCAGCCCAAAGGTGCCAACAGGAAGCAAAAACAGGCAATGGCCGGTAGGGCTCACCGACAAGGCAGCTTTGCAGGGACAGGTGCAGGCCACTATGAGCTAAGAAAAGGCTTGGAACCCACCCCGGGCCGGCAGGAGACAAAGAATGAGAAAAGTGGCCGCCTGTGGTATCACCCGGCAGGAGAAACATGTGACCTGCAGGCCACCTCGCATGCACCCAGCAGCCTGCCAGCCACTTTAGACGCCGGATCTCATCAACATTCACAGCCGCCCCAGGGGAGACCACCGTTCCCATTTTGGAGATGAGAAAACTGAGCCCAGAGAGGCGATGGGATATGATCAAGGTCACCGGGATCGGCCCCGAATCTGTCAAGTTGAGTGAAATGGCCCAGGGCAGTTCTGAGAGGGGGTTGAGCAGAGGTATGCGGGTCTGGGGCCAGCCACGCGGGCTCTTGGGATAGGAGAGAAAAGTAAAGACTCAGGTATCCCCCAGACTGAAGGCCATTAGTGCCTGGACCCACCATTGCCCCCACTCTCATCCCCCAGCGGCCCCTACTCTTCCTGTGTCTGCTGGACTTTGCACTTGAGTCTGAGCTCCTGACCTTTCCAGACAAGCATCCATCCACTGGGCACTGGACCTGAGCCCCCCTCAGCTTAGCACCGAGCACAGACTCAGACATCAAATAGAGAGGTGGTCCTCAACCTGAGGGGATTTGAAGATTCGTTGCCCCGGGGCCACACCCTCGGATCAGTCTGGGAATGGGTCACCAGCTTCACTGTCTTTAACAACCCCTCGGCCATTCCAGGGACAGACAGCATTGAGAACCAGTGGCTTCAAGACTCGAATCATCTAGTATTTCAATTAAAAACCTCTGTGGCATTTCAGAGCCTCAGTCGGCTGGGCCCCGCGATACCTGGGAAAGATTCTGGTCCACGACAGCCACCGTGGTCCCTGGGGAAGGCTCCGGGAGGTCAAAGGGCACGGGAATACCTTCCTGCAAAGTCACAAAAGTTCAACATTAGTTCCTTCCGTGAGCTGACTGGGGTGGAAAACTTCTAGAGGAGAAAAGAGAAGTGAAGGCTTTTGCCTTCCCTTAACTTTTTTCTTATCATTTTTTTTTATTCTTTTTTTCCAGTGGGTCTTATTATCATTTTTAAAATAGTTTTTTAAAGTAATCTCTACACCCAACATGGGACTTGAACTCACAACCCCGAGATCAAGAGTCACATGCTCCACTGACCGGGCAAGCCAGGCTCCTTCCTATTATCGTTTTTTTTAATTGTGGTAAAATACACACGGCATAAAAATCTACCTTTTTAAGTGTAGAGCTAGAGGCATTAAGTAGACTCACATGTTGTGCAACCGTCACGGCCCCCCACCTCCTGAACTTTGTCATCTTGCGAAACAGAAACTCTGTCCCCAATAAACACAGGCTCCCCGTCCCCCCTCCTCCGCCACCAGCCCCTGGCAACCACTGTTCCACTTTCTGTCTCTAGGAATTTGACTTCTCGTGAGCATCTCACATGAGTGGAGTCATACAGGATCTGTCCCTTGGTGACTGGCTTATTTTGCACTCAGTATAATGTCCTCAGGGTTCATCCACGTTGCAATGGATCAGAACTTCCCTCCTTTCTATGGTTGAATAACGGCCTATTGTGTGGACACTTATTTACGCAGGAATTCACCATCCACTGACGGACACGTGGGTTGCTTCTAACTTTTAGCCATTACGAATAATGCTGCTGTGCACGTGGGTGCAAATATCTCTTCGAGACCTTGCTTTCAATTCTTTGGGGGTAGATACCCGGAGGGAGAATTGCTGGGTCACATGGTAATTCTATTTTTTTTTTTTTAATTTTTTCCAAAACCAGCGTCCTGTTTTTCACAACAGCTGCACCGTTTTAGATTCTCACCAGCAACACACAGGTTCCCATTTCTCCACATCTTCACCAACATTTGCTGTGTTATGTTTTTGGTTTCGTTTATGTTTTGATAGCAACCACACTACTGGGTATTAAGTGATATCTCAATGTTTTGCTTTGCACTTCCCTAAATTTCATGGGCTTCTTGGCCATTTGTATATCTTTTTTGGAAAAGTATCCATTCAAATCCTTTGCCCTTTTTTCAAGCAGGTCGTCCGTATGTGTCTCTCAACACCCCATAGCCTTTGTATGAGAAGAAGGGTTGTAGACCGACATTCCAATAACATCCTGACCTTGTTCATCCTGGCGGGCTGTCAGCAATCGTGGTGACAGCTTTATCAGGAGCCGGTCATTCAATCCAAACTTTTCTAGGATTTACTGAGTAGCTAATGAGCGCTGGGCTGAACACTGGGTGCCCGAGGGAGCAAACGTAAACTACGGCTAATGACAGTCGCCTGTAATACAAAAGTCACCAGACAAGTGCGGGCACGGCTATGCACCACGATGTTCATCGCAGTGTTGCTTACAATAGCTTAATCGTGGAAAACAGCCAGACGTGCGAAGGAGGGTGGAGACAGAATTGGACGTAACCACTGAAATGCATGATTACTAAAAGCTGCACGTGGAAGGAAGACACGTGAATAGCACGATGGTGGGCGGAAACCAGCAGACAACGACATCCTGTATAGGGAAGGATCAGAACTCTGCAGAGAAGACGATAAGTGGACAATAAGTGGTATAAAATACAGACAGCAGCCACAATGGTCGCCTGTGGCCGGTGGGGCTAAAGGAGATTAGGTTTTCTGCTTATGGACACGTCTATGCGCTTTCCAGTTTTTGAATAAAGAGCACGTATTGCTTTGATCATCAGAAATAACTTGAGATATTGTGGGAGCTGCTATCATGTACTGAATACCTAATACAGCCTGGACGTTTTCTATCCTACTTCATAAGATACTCAAAGCAGCCCTTTCAGGCGGTGTGGTCAAAATGATTTTAAAAATAGCCCCTGTTGTCTCCCCTTCTGTGCCTCTCGCTCTCAAGAAGGGGAACCTATTTCCCCACCCCTTGAGTCAGGGCTCAGCCCCGGACCCGCCGTGACCAACCGAATACATAAGTGTCATTGCCAGGTCCAAGTTGAGGACTCGAGGGGCCCGGCACATGCCTGCTCATCTCTTGGAACCCTGCCTAGTGCCATGAGAGCAGCCTGGGCTAGCCTGCCGGAGGATAGGACATTCCATTCCTGGCTCACAGAGGAGTGATCCCAGCCAAGGCCTGCCCGGATCAGCTCACGGCCATCTGACCCCCAGACACAGGAAAGCACCAGCCAGGACCATCAGAGCCACCCACCCACCCTGCATCTGCCCACAGACACAGGAGCTGGCTCAGCCAAGACCAGAGAACTGCCCAGGCAATCCAGAGACTTGTAGGCAATAACCAGAGGTAATTTTTTAAAGCCACTAGATTCTGGGGGCACTTTACTACGTAGCATTATTGTGGCAGTTGATAACTGATACAGGAATATTGCTATTTCTATTTTACATGTGACGGAACCAAGGATCAGAGAGGGCACGTGCCTTTCCTAAGGCCACACAGCCAATAAGTGACAGAGTTAGAGTCAGATGCCAGGGCTTATCATCAGTTTTTGGCTCCAGCCAAAAACAACAAAAAAAAACCAAAAAACAAAACAACAAAAAACAAACCATAATTTCAATACCCATTATCCTACTGATATGCAAGATGATCATTTCTAACATTTTGCCACTAGCACTTGCTGGAGTCAACGCGGTCCCCTTCAGGGAGGAAGGAGGCGGTGGATAGGCCGGGGGCATCCTGGGTGCTGGCAGTGTTCCCCTTTTGCCTTGGGTGGCACGTGCATGAGTATGTTCATTGGGATAAATTCACTGAGCTGGACTCCACTGCTTTATGCATTTTTTGTGTGAATGTTATATTTCAATTTAAGCTGCTTTTTTTAAAAAAAAAAAAAAAGCAAGAAGAGAAGGGCTGGCAAGGAAAGTACCTGTACATGTTTCCCGGTTCATGCCCCTAGAGAAGTGCACCTTGGGCTTTGTTAGATATTACCACGCTAGGATCCAAAGGGCTGTGTGTCTCCTTACGTCCAGTGTTTTCACCCACCCACTGAGCACAAAGGGCTTTCCACCGGGAAGATGCAAGAGGAACAGGTCACGGCAATGAAGGGACAGCCAGGGGAGCAAGGCCTGGGGAGCCCCGAGTTCCCTGGTGCCTGTGGACGGGAGGGCACGGGGGGCCGTGCATGGAGATGGGGAGGCAGCACAGGCCCCGGGAAGCCGGGGTCCGGAGTTAGGGCTTTGTTCGGTGGCGGGCCAAACAGGATGAAACCAGGGGTTACCGAAGGACCAGACCATTCCCCCCCCAGCCCCGGCTGGCCTCACACCCGCCGCTAAGCCCCGCGGAAGGCCTGTCACACCTGTCGGTATCGCTCCAGCGCAGAGACGAAGGTCCGCTGGTAGAAAAGCAGCTGTAATCGCTCATGGGCGTAATTGCGGCACAGCTCCTCGAAGGTGGCCGCCCGGTCCTTGCACTGGTGCCGCGGGTTCTGAAAGCCCGGGGGGTCCACCACCATGATGGAGGCCATGGAGAGGTGGCAGGAAGAGAAGGACCTGGGGAGAGAGGGGCGAGGCCCCGAGGCCACATGGAACCTTCCGGCCCTGCTGGTCCAAGTCTCTCCCACTCCTCCCATCACAAACGTGGAGAAACTGAGGCAGCATGCTGGGTGGATATGGGGATCCAGCCGATCTAGCGCCAAAACGAGGCTCAATACCGATTCCAGGGTGTGTGACCTGAGGCAGGTTAATTAACCTCTCTGAGCTAAGGTTTCCCCAACTCTTAAATGATAGTAGGATGAATAAGATGATCCCAGGGGATACAGTAAGGATCAAGGGAGTCAGGAGCACCTGGGTGGCTCAGTCGGTTGAGCGTCCGACTTCAGCTCAGGTCACGATCTTGCAGTCGGTGAGTTCGAGCCCCGTGTCGGGCTCTGTGCCGAGAGCTCAGAGCCTGGAGCCTGCTTCGGATTCTGTGTCTCCCTCTCTCTCCGCCCCTCCCCCACTCATGCTCTGTCTCCGTCTCTCAAAAATGAATAAACATTTTTTAAAAATTTTAAAAACCAGCCCTTTCAAAGGGGTGCCTGGGTGCTCATTCGGTTGAGCGGCCGACCGGCTCAGGTCATGATCTCACGGTTTGTGAGTTCGATTCCCTCATCATGCTCACTGCTGTCATCACAGAGCCTGCTTCGGATCCTCTGTCTGTCTGTCTCTGTCTCTCTCTCTCTGTCCCTCCCCTGCTCGCTCTGTCTCTCTCTCTCTCAAAATACATGAATTTTAAAAGCTTAAAAAATATATTTTAAATGTCACAAGGCGAGGGAACCAATTAGCGCAGGCCCTTGTCCTGACTTAGCGGGTCCCCCCAAATTGTTAATTTTTATTGCTGGTATCTTACGATCACCATTAGTAAGAATTGCTTAAATACATTCTTTCTTTTAATCCTCGCAATGACCCTGGGGGACAGAGCTATTTCGCAGGTGCAGAGGGGAGGTCCGAGAGATGAACAGCTATGCCTTGGGTGGCCAAGGTGGAATTTAAACGTTTCCAGCACTTCCCGGCTCAAAAACTCACTCTTCTCTTGCTAAGAAACAAAACAAAAAAAAAAAAAACAAAAAACAAAAAACAAAAAACAAAAAAACTGCTAAAGCGCCCCCTGCTTGGGCTCATCTGTGTGCCTGCAAAGAGGCTGCTGTTACCTGTTGATGAGTGAGACCACAGCCGCAAAGAGCTCTTGGTACAGGCCCGAGGCCATCCCCTCCACACACTCCACGCCCGTCATCTTGAGCCCTGGAGTGGAAAAGAGGGAAAGGCAGACATCCGTGGTCAGGACCTTGCCTGGGGCCAAGGACCACACTCCACAGGCATCACTGCTGGCCTTTAACAACCCCTACTCCACTCACATACCTCCCTCCACTGCCGAAATTGTGTACCCACACTCTCAGGACTAAGTCCAAGTGTCTTATCGGGACTTACGGGGTTCTGAGTAACCTGCCCTACGTCTTCTCCAATGAGCGCTCCTTCTCATCGCTTGGGATCAACCCAGTGTCACCTCCCAGGGCAGCCTGCCTTGACCACCCCTGTGTTAAGCCAATTCTCAGGCAACCTACCCCCTCAAAAGAACTGTCAGTATACAAGACAGTATTGGTAGCCACAGGTTCTTAGGCTGCACAGTGGACATATCTGTCTGCTGGTCATCGTGTCCATCCATTTATTTGTCTGGGCTCTAGGCTTTTCTCATCTTGCACGAATGAAACTGTATACCCTTCACTCATTCTCTCCCATTTCCCCTCCCCCAGCCCTGGGTAACCCCCACCCTACTCTCTGCTTCTATGAGTGTGACTGTGTTAGATTCCACATATAATTGGGAACGTGAAGTGTATCATTCAGTTGTAAAAAAAGGAAATCCAGTCACTCACTACAACACGGATGAACCCAGAGGACATTATGCTACGTGAAATAGGCCAGACACAGAAGGACAAAGGTACCCTGCTCTTAGAGCACTGAGCTCAGTATATCTTTACTGTGTAGTTATTTTATTAACAACCTCCCCCCACGCCCGTGCCCGGCAGCAGGCCGGGAATGACCCGAGGATGGGGACCATCTCTGGGTGTCTTGGCTCCCAGATCCACAGTGCCTGACACATAGTAGGCACTCAGTAAATTTTTGTTGTTCCCTCTTTCTGGAGGGAACGTTGGCAATCCTGTGGCAGAGGCCATAAAATGTTCGTACACTTGGACTTAATAATTTCACTCCTGGGCTTTTAATCCTAATGAAATATTCAGAGAAACAAAGATCTCTGGGTACATATGTTCTCCTGATTGTTGATTACATTGGACAAAAATCGCTTTTTTGAAGCAACTTGGATATCCAACAATAGCAAATGGGGTTAGATAATTTGTAGTCTGTGCAAAGGAGTGCTTGAAGTCAGGCAGAGATGAATTTGGAGAGAGATGGAAAAGTGCCTACTTGTGATGTTAGGAGGAATGAAAAGGCTTAGCAAACTATTAATACAGTCACAGTCTCAATTTTGTTTAAACACACACACACACACACACACACACACACACACGTCCCATTAAAATAGCTAGCCCTGATTAGGGTGCCTTGAACGAAGCAGAGTGAGACTTTGCGACGGGAGGGTCAGATTGTAAATCCTGACCCTCAGGCTTCGGGTCCATCCGCAGAATCGGAAACACGATTTTCAAATCTGCGCTGTGCCTGGAGATACAATTCTGTTTGTACATTCCAGGCAGCCCCAGTGCAGCCCCAAGGCCCTTCCCACCCCTCCTGCAGCTCCACTCCCAACCTGGGCTGTTGCTAGGCAACCCACAGCCTCTCCACATCTCTCCAAAGCCTGCTGGTCCCCTGTCTGCTTCACATCTACCCTTGATACCTTGGCCTGAGATGTAATTAGCGCTGATGTCGGAATGTGTGTGCACATATGCTCATGTGTCTGTGTGCACTGGTGTGCTTCCTGCGTGCCTGTGCGTGTGTGTGGTGAATGTCTGTGCACCTGTGCATGTGCATGTGCAGTGTGAGTCTGTGGGCCTGTGGTGTGTGTGTGCACGTGCATGTGTGTGACTGTGGGGCGCGTGTGTGTGTTTCAGAGAGGAGGAGTGACCACAAGCAGACTACAGCTCACACCTGGACCCAGAAGCAGACAAAAGGCTAGTGGCATCCAGGTGACATTAGTCATCAAGCGGAAGTCCTTAGAGGTGTGGCAGCTCCGAGGATCTGAGGGGCCTTGAAGAGATGGGGCCCCATACCACAATTCGAAACAGTGCTACCCACTGATGCCGGACTCTGCAGTCTCTGAGACAACCACTCTTAGTTCTCAGAGACTCCTGGGGTTCCAGGAGGTCCCTCTGTCCTCACTTTCTGCAGCCAAAGCATCTGGCTGGTGGAGGCTGCAGATCTGGGACCCAGCCGATCACACTCCAGCAGGTGCCATACAAAGCCCTTCTGCTTCCCCCCACCCCCCACATCAGTCCGAGTCACCTCTGCTCCTCCAACCACTCAGGCCAAAATCCTAGAAGCCACCCCAATCCCTTGCTTCTCCACTAGGGCCCATGTTATAATCTCTATTTGTATAAGAGTAGACCTTGAACATATCTACCGCTGCCTCCCTTGTGCAACCACCATCATCTCACTAAGTGACTGTGTAAGTTCCTGTGTGTCCTCCCTTCTCCCACCCATTCCCCTGTCTTCCCCCCCGCCCCCCGCCGCCACCGGCTGAGCCATTTGAAGGACAAGTCACATCATGGCATTCCCTGCCTGTGCCCCTGCAAGGCTTCTCATGGGCCTGAGCATAAAAACAAAAAACAAAAAACAGAGTCTTATATGAGCTGACCACCTCCCACCCCAGCTCTTCAGCCTCATCTACTATTCTCCCAGTCCTTTTTGCCATCCCGGCCTAATTTTGGTTCCTCACACTGGAAGGCCAGGCTTCGCCCGACAGGTAGGGGCTCAACAAACGTAACAGCCAATGGAAAAGTGTTGGTCCCTTGGCAGAGCTCACAACATCCCCCCTCCATAGCCCAGGGCGTCCTGCTGGGTTGCAGCAGAGACTTCAAGGACCCTGGACAGCGCTGCTTGGCCAGAAGCACCTTGCAGGCGGGACCCATGTCCACTTCCGCCCACAAGGGCTTCCCTTGCACCTGGAAGACCTGCATATAGTGTGTCCTGATGAGCAGGTGAACGTGTGTTGTAGCGTCCCCAGAGGCTGGCCCACCCAGAGAGGCAGCAGTGCGGCACCTGAGCTGGTCTCCTCCCCCTCAGGTCTCGGTCGGCCTGGCCCAGATGTCACTTGCTCGATGATCTGTCGCAAGTGGTGCTTGAAGGTGGCCGTGTTCAGCTCCTCATACTCGCAGCCCAGGGCCTCCGCTGCGTGGTTTGCCCACTCGAACCGCATGAACTGCTTCCGGCCGACTGCAAGAGGGACAAAGCAGAAGGACGGTGGTGAACCCCTGGGCATGGAGTGTGTGGGCTCCCAAGAGGACCTCGGGGATCTCACCACCTCCCACCCTCTGGGCCACCCGCCCTCAGCGGGGAACCCCAACAACCGCCCCAGGCAGGGGTCAGGTTTCCCAAGACATATGCTTTTCCTGCTTCCTTGCATTTGCATTGTTCACTTTTTCAAAGCAATTACAATTATCATGTGGACATTCTAAATGTGGAATTGGGGAATTGATAGTAAAAACAAGTATGAGTTGTCCACCCATGTATCCACTTACCTATCCATCCACCCACCCACTGCCTCCTGCCACCCACCTACCCATCCATTCAACTACCCACCCAGCCACACATCCGACCACCTGACTACCCATCCATTTATTCAAAACACATGTACTGAGCTCCTACTACGTGACAGGCACTGTGTCTGCCACAGAGAAATCAATGATGGGCAAGACAGACAAGGTGCCTGTCCTCATGGAGCCTACAATCTATTGAGGGAATTAGACAATAAACAGGAAAACAAATAGATGAACAAGATAACTTCAGGTGATAGAATTATAAAGTGACTCCCCTTTAAGGAGAAAATAAAGCCAAGAGATGAGATCAAGAGAAACTAAGAGCATCCCTGTGGATCCATAGTGGTCAGAGAGGGCTCTGTCTGAGGATGTGAGGTCTGAGCTGGGTTATAAAAGGTGAGAAGGAGGTGGCTTCCTAAAGAAGTAGGAAAGAGCTTTAGAGAGGGGAGGAGGCGACTGTGCAAAAGTCCTGAGGCAGAAATAAACATAGTCTATTCGAGAAATGCCAAGAAGGCCAGGTGGCTGGAAGGCAAGGCAGGGGAGGGGGATGAGGAGGAGCCGAATGAGGTTGAAGGAGCAATGGGGAACCACACTATGACCTATTATAAGGCCATTTAGGATCAACAACAAAGACTGTCCAACACAAACAATGCTTACAGCCAAACATTAAGTAAAAAGCAAATTAGAGAACTGTACCAGAGTATGATGTCAACTGTGCAAATCATTCTAAAGTGTTGTAAAAAAACAACAATAGTAAAAAGCAGGGCGCCTGGGTGGCTCAGTCAGTGAGCGTCCGACTTTGCTCAGGTCACGATCTCGCAGTTCGCGAGTTCGAGCCCGGTGTCGGACTCTGTGGTGACAACGCGGAGTCTGCTTCTGATTCTGTGTCTCCTTCTCTCTCCCTCTCTGCCCCTCCCCTGCTTGTGTCCTGTCTCTCTCTCAAAAAATAAATACGAACATTTCAAAAAATTTAAAAATAGTAAAAAGGAAATATGTCCAAATATGAACAGTCATAGCTGGGTAAGGGGATTTTGTATTTTCTAAATTTTCTATGGCGCTTGTGTACTAATTTTATATCCGAATAAAAAATTAATGGCTGATGAAAACCAATACGAGTGCCATCCTTAAATAATTTCTTCCATTACTTATCTTCCCATAAATGTTTCCTTCTTTGAAATAAAAAACACAGCTGCCCTAGGTTTCTCAACCCATCAGAAAGAGATCACAGGGCCCAGTTCTTCAAGAAGACGTCTTGAAGAATCAGTCTGGTGGAAATTCGGAAAAAGATTTTATGTGATACTTGGGTGCCCCCAGGTCACCGAGGGGCCACAATAGCCACTGCTCATTGGCATCCTTCTCCATGCCAGTTACTCAGCACTGATCATCACAAGAGAATATTCCCATTTTACAGATGAAAAGGCTGATTCAGAGAAGCCACCAGAAATCAGATGGACACTAAATACAAGAAGTACCATTTCACCAAAATCAGTCCCTCAGATACCCACTTTTAAGAAATTTGCCGTATCCTTGGGACCCTAGGTGAGACTTTCCTTAACACGGACTCATTTATCTTTTTCACTTAACTAAATATGTTGTGAGGAGAAATATTACAGCCTTATCTTAAATGAAAACCCACTTGTTGGAGGAGGCCATCGAGAGGACGTGACTGCCCATTGACCCTGGAGCTGGCCCTGGGCTCCTCACCCCCCTCCCCTCTCTGTGAAACGTACATTCTGCCCACGTTCCCATAGCGGGTGGGGGAGCTGTCTTTAAGGACTTAGCCTTGAGTGAGTAAGGTGTTGTTTACACCATCTGGATTGAATATGCTGTACACACTTTTAAGATTCGGGTGGGTGGGTGCAGGGATGTACAGGGCTGGCCAGCAGAGACAAGGCTCCTGTGTAAATTCCCTTGCTTATTACACCTGCCGGCTACCAATCTGGAGTGATCTGTTTCTGTCTTTGGAGTCCCTGTGCCCTGGGTGAGCTGGGGCCAGTTTGCAAACCAACACCATTATCACTTGTCACAAACAGAAAGCAGAAATAAATACAATATGAGCACAAAAGTATCAATAGATGCTAATTAGACACAGTTACCTGGGAGCCGGAGGTCTGCTCTGTGTCAAAATGGAAGATTAGTGACGGTTAGAGATTTTAAAGGCTGTTAGCCCCTAGTGAGTCTTCTTTCCCCCTGTGTTGGGGGTTGAAAGGCAGTTAAATAGGAGATAATGTTCTAGGTAGGCGATGTCCTGTCTCTCTCCTGCCCTGTCAACCCTCCTCTGCCACTCTCCAAATTATTCCCCTACACTCTGCCTGCAGTGACCTTCGGTACCTTGCTGAATCGGGAGGGCAATCAACCATGGCTCTTTCTGAAAAGAGGAGCAGTGAACAGGCTCGATCTGACTCTAAATCCTGCCTGACAAGGGGGATATTTCCCAGGGCCCAGTGCAGCATCCTGCTGGTGGCAGCATCCAGGGGGTGGGGGTGGGGGTGGGGGGACACACAGGGAGCTTCTCCAGGAAAATGCGTGTTTTGCTTCCAGTTCCCTAAAGACTGGTTGGTGCACAAGATCCAACCCCATGGGTTCCCCTATATTTGTTCAGACATGGGTGGAAGACAGAGAACTGGGGGGCACCCGAAGCAGAGACAGGAACATGGACACTGGACCAGACAGGATCTGGGTCCTTATCCCCGCTTCTGCCATTCTCAGCTGCCAGTCTTTGGGTGAGGTGCACAGCCTTTTTGAGCCTCAGTTTCCTCATCTGTAAAATGGAGTCATAAAACTCCAAGCACTTCATCACAGGGCTGCAAGGACTGGGTGAGATGGTTACACTTACGCGGGAGATACCCAACAGAGCGTCTGGCCCTGAGAAGGTGTTCAATAAATGTCTATTCCCTTCTCCACCTGTGAAATCAAAGAGGGCACCACTCACCCGACCGGGATTGTTCCGTCCTGGCGGCTGCAGGGACTCCTCCTGCAGATCTGTCTGTCTCTGGCTTCAGGAGAGGATTTGGGGGATGGATAATGAATCGGCGCCCTTCAGATTTGGGCCACGCCCCAGAGATTCTGAGCCAACTGAGGTCATTTCTCTTCCACGGAAACGCAGACACACATGGGCTCAGCACCTCCTACCAACCGACCCCAAAGCCAAGGACAAAGCTGTCCTCGGAAAGCCACCGGGGCTGGAGATTCCCATCCAAGTGATGTTCATTTATGCGATATTTCCTTCTCCTGAAAAGCCATCACTTACTGAACAAGGACAGCCATCAAGCGTCGGCACGTGCCGGGCACTGTGCGATGTGTTTCCTCACCCTCTTCTTTACGCTTATAAAAAGCCTCTGAGGTAATTCAAAGATGTGGAACAGACCCGGCAAGGTCTAGTTTCTGGTCCAGGGAGTGAGAGGCAGAGCAGGATTCCCGCCCTTGTGTGCGGATCTCAGACCGCGCGGAAGCCACCTGCTGGTGTGCTCGGGCAGAGTCTGTATGGTTGCTGCTCTATCCCGACCAGAGCTGGCATCAGGAAGTGCTCAACAAACATTTGTAAAGTGGGTAATTACATGGTGGAAGGAATGGAGAGTGGAATGCACGCTTCTCGATGACGGCCAGCCCCACCTGCTTTCCCTCGCCGCTTCTCCAAGACCGGGGAGGGAGAATCTCTGTGTTCTCCTCTCCCCACGGAACCCGCCATCTGAACCTTAGAGACCGCCTTTTCTAACAGGAAAGATCAAATGAAAGACAACACAGAAGTGAGACGGACAGACAGGATAGAGCCAGCTCCTCAGAGGGGACTCTTTGTGGGGCGGGTTTGTGGATTTCTCCCTGCCTCTAGCCCCCTCCAAAGGGGGTCATGCAACTCAACCCAGGTGCTTTCTCCTCACCCACCAGGAGGCAAGGAGACTGTGCCCAGAATAACGCCAAAGCCACACACAGAGATCATCTCAGGCCTGTGCACTTGGCTGTCAGCCCTTCTGCCGGTCCCTGGCGGGACACAGGGCCCCGTGGCAGGTAGGACCGCAGTCTGGCTTCTGCACACACCATGCAGGGACCTGCTCCCTCTTCTGCAAGCGTCGCACAGGACACGTGATGCTGAGCTCTAAGCAGGAAATGCTCCCTGGTGGCCCACCTGTCACTCCTCCTCTGTCTCGCTCACCCAAGAAAAAGAAACCAGAAGGCCAATGTTTGACAATATCACAAAGGCCACCTGAATATCCTAACTTCAGCCAGGAGCACGTGCCATGCACCTTCCCACGCCAGGCGCTGGACTCAGCACCAAACACCGCTGCTGCCTCATTGAATCCTCCCCGCGGCCCCAGGGGCCAACAGTAACATCACCGCTTGGCTTAGGAAAACACCAGACCGCAGGGTGACTTTCCAAGGCCACGCAGCTGGGAAGGGGCAGAGGTAGGATTTGAATTCAGGCCTCCTGACTCCAGCACTCAATATCCTAACCATGGCGCTGGTGCAGAGGGGCCTCGCCTCACAGTGAGTCTCAGTCTAAAGTCAAGTGCCCTTAAGATTGCCCTGGAGAATCTCAAATGGCCCGTAAATAGCTTCTCTTCTTTACAAGTCCAACACAGAAGGCTTTGCCTCCAACAGAACACACACACGCTCACACACACACACACACACACACACATAAAATGGATGGCTTGCCTCTAGCGGCCAGGACTTTTGAAAAGACGCGCACCTGTAACCCCTAGCTTTGTGTTTGCCTTGCATGTATGGCGGGATTTGCATAAATACAACGCACGTGTCATAGGAACCACCCACCCGTGGATCTGTTCTAAAGATTATTTGCAAGGACCAATCCTTCTCTTAGTCTTAGTGACAAAGGGTCCGTGCGCCTCGCCATGGCCTGAAGGATGAACACTGAGTGTGTCTACACTGAGGGAGAGGACAGTTGTGTGACCTTGGCCGAGCTCCCAACTGCCTTGCAGGGCCTGCAGGCTGAGTGTTGTTTAAGCCTGATTTTACAGTACAAGCTACTGAGACACAGGAGGGGATATTGCCCTGCCCTAAGTCACCCAGCATGTAAGTGGCCAAGCTAGAACTTGAGTCCAGGTCCCTGACCCCTGATTAGCGGCGGTTCTGGTACCTCCCTGCATCCCGTTTTAGGTTGAGTTTGAACATACACGTGGGCTGTATGTAGGTCAAGTCAAAAGGAAACAGGGACAGACTTCTCCTGGCAACATGGGGGTTGGGGGGACCAGCAAGGGCGCCGTCAGAGCTCCACCCCCACCCCCCGGGGGGCTTGCTGTGCTCCCTCCTGCTGCGGGCGGTCTCTCCCAGTGGCACTTGCTCATGCCAGGGGAGCTGGAAGTGCCATGGAATTGAAATCCTCAGCCCTCAACCAATGACGGAAGGTGATGCCCTCTGAGTGGGTTAACTCCGTGTGTGTGCTCTATGCTGCCCCCCAGAGGTCTCTAGCGGGATTGAGCCCCAGTTGCGCACAGCGGTAGCTGGCTTGCTAACACACCCTTCAAGGCTGCCTTCCTTCCCCACAGTACATCCTGGGATCACCTCCCACGTGAACCATCTTGCCCTTGAATGCCTGAATCAGCAGCTGTACCCACGTCAGGTGCTAAGACTCCAAGAGGGCCTTCGAGGCTGGTCACGCTTAGAGCAAGGTTTGGTTTGCATTTCCCTTCAATTATTGAGGCCAAGAATTGGGTCTGAAAGAGACCCAAGGTTTGGTAGGCTGCTATTTCTTTGTGTCTTTGTTCCTCTGAAGCCATTTGCAACATCTGGGGTGAGGCCCGGCTCCAGCCAGTGTGCCACCAAGGGCAGGGCTGAGTCAGAAAGTCCCCGTGTGGCAGAGCGGTATGGAACAGGGCAGAGCGGCCAGACAGCTGGGGGCTCAGTTCCCCCAAAGGCGTTCCTCATAGCTGTCATTCCATGTCGTTCATCAGTGTCACTGGGAAGAAATGAATCCTGTATCATATCAAGCTGGTCATTGCTTGGTGAAACAAGTTTCTTAAACTGCGGGACTTCTCAGAGCCTTTAAAGTATATCTTATGAATGTCCAAGAAGAGGACATTCTGTTCAGACATATTAGGCCTGAGAATACTTTTAGGAGCACCTTGCAGGTCTGATGTCCCATGAGACGCTAGTTTAGGAAACACTGATTTACCAGAAAGACCCTTCAATTAACCAGGTGACCCTGGACAAATTGCCTTACCTGAATCACCTACCAAGGTCACTATGCTGGTAAGAGGCAGGTTGGGATTTGAATAGAAAGGACGAAAATGAGAGCCAGAAAAAAAGGAAGGAGCAAGGAAATGTAAACGGACTACAGTTTCTGAGAGGCTCAAATCCACCTGCAAAAGCAGGTTTTTCCCTTTATGTTTGATCCAAAAAAAGAGAGAGAGAGAGAGATGAAATAATAACACAACAGCTTTCCCCTGTGCACCAGGAGTTCAATTGCTATCAATTACTGAGGCCTCCTGCATTTATTAATAACCAAGTTACTTCTCCTTCCAACAACTTCCAACAATAGCCGTGCTGTCGCTGAATTACCAAGCATTATGTGACTTATTTATAACGCTAGTGCATCTGGGTCACATCTCCTCACACAGCGGTTCACAATCCGGAGCCCTGCGAGGAAGGATGTGACCTGCAGGGAAGAGATAAGCCTGAAAGTCTAGAGATGCTAGAAGACGAGGCAGTGCCTGGGTTTGAATCCCACCTCTCCCGCCTAAAGCCCCGTGGTGTGGGGGAGGTCCTGTCACCTCCTAGAGCCTCCATTTCCTCTTCTGTAAAATGGGAACCTACCCCCATGTAGCGCTTGGGGAGCCTCAGTGAGGTTATCTGTGCAGATCGTTTAGTACAGGGTCTGTTCTGTGAACAGCTCCTACGATTATGATCGCGCTCTGAGATTTCTGCCCTTCCAGGGGACGGATGGGTCAGAAAGAGAAACCCCGGGAACCAACTCAATTCAGGCAGCTGTGGCTTTCTGCGCAGGGGTGACCAGCAAGGTTCTAGTGTTGGGACCATGGAAAAGGCAACCCTCTTACGGGCTAGAACTTCAAAGCCCTGCCTGCTTCTTATCGCTGCTACTGTATGTCCCTACTGTCCCACCTGTCCGGCTTCAGACAAAGTTGCCGTCTGCCCCAACACCTTTCTGCGTATGCACAGTCAGTGCTCCCTGTAAGGCCTGGTCAATAAGCCATCTATAACCCAACTGGATTGCAGCTCACATTGCCTAGAAGGCAATGTACAGACCACTCCCAGCGCTCTGGGGAGTATGAGCAGGTGTTTGGGGGAAAAAAAGAAGTCTCACTAGACAAATCAGTTGGGGCAGCATCAGAGTAAACCAAGGAAGATGGCCGCTTTCATGCAGGACTTCTCAGAGCCTCGAGTATACCAACGGGCATCAGGAATTTACAAGAGAAGGGGAGCCGGAGGAGGAGTCTCCCGAGCTAACTCGATCACGAGGCTGGAGGGAAAAGGCAGACATGGCATCTTTGGGGCGGTGGCAACTAGGGAAAGAAGCGGAGGCTGGACATCCAAAGGCAGACTCGGCCTGGCGGCGAGATCTCCAGCAGGAGATGTCCCCTCTCTGAGCATCAGTTTCCAAATCCGTGAGACGGGTGGCTCTTCTCCCAGAGGGTTGTTTGAAGGAAGGATGAAGTGAGACGTTGGATGTGAAGCCCGCAGAGCTGGTGATCTTTGCTGAGGAGCCGGTGGATACTCTGCTCCCTCCAGGGGACTCCGGGAGCAAGGGCTCGGCGGCAGGGCCAGCAGCAGGTGTGAGACTTGCCTGAGGCCGCACAGCTAGTGAGGCAGAAGCCAGGACTGGAGCAGCCCTGGCTGGCTCCCCGTCAGTGCTTTTCCTACCTTCCGGCGTCCCTCAGCCTATCACGCTGTTCCCTTTGGAGCTGCTTCCTGGGTCCTGAGGAAAGCCCAGCCAGCAGGCGGTGTCTCCTGAATGCTCACCACGTGCCTGACCCTGTGCTAAATCCACACCTGCTCTCCCCATGTGAAAAGGTCTCATTACTGTTGCCATTACTGTTGCCATTACTGTAGCCATGTGAAAAGGTCTCATTACTGCTTGCATTTAATGATGGCGCCCCGGACCCTACGACATAACGTGGCATAAAGAATAGGACGGAAGGCTTTAGGGGCGCCTGGGGGGGCTCAGTGGGTTGAGGGTCCTACTCCTGGGCTCAGCTCAGGTCATCATCTCACAGTTCGTGGGATCCAGCCCCGAGTCTGGCTCTGTGCCGAGAGTGCAGAGCCTGCTTGGGATTCTCTCTCTCCCTCTGTCTCTCCTCTCCTCTCCTCTCTCTCTCTCTCTCTCTCTCTCTCTCTCTCTCTCAAAACAAATAAACTTTAAAAAAATGAATAGGAGCGAAATCTTTAAGGATGGAATTCTACAACCCAAAATTGGGCTCCTCCCCTTCCCACGTCCATGACCTTACATAACTTACCTTACCTCTTACATCTCCCCACCTCCAGCTATAGGTTAGTAGGGGCTCTGGTGATCAAGGCTTATAGAGAGCCCCGAGGGCATCTGGCCCACCCCCATTAGGTAAGCCCTTTCTCCTCTCTGAGCCTCAGTTTCCTCATCTGTAAAATGGGATAAGAAATGGCCAAAGCTCTTAGAATAGTGCCTGGTACATAGTAAGCACTGGACAGATATCAGCTCCTGTTATCATTTATGGGAAACTGAGGCTACGAAGCTGGAAGGGGCCTTGACAGGGCTATCCGGCAAGGGAGTAGCTCACCCTATGTGAAATCTGCTGGCCCGGGGGAGGGGGGGGTCTCAGCCTCCCCACCCCGCCCTCCCACGGTGTGGGGCTGCCCACGAGCAATGCCTTCTAGCGTCGGCCACTTCAGGGTTTTGTGGGCTTTTTAAAAATATAATTGTTTACATCCCAGAGCAGCCATTTCGGCTTAATGAATGAATTCAATATGCTCAGAAAACGCAGAATAAATCCTTGCCTGTGGCCCAGAATAGGCCCGGCTGCACCAGCTGTCGGGCAAGGAGCCAAGCCACCAGCTGGGGCAGGGCTGAGGATGCGGGGTCTGTGTCTACACAAAGGCAGGCGGGTGGGACGGGTCCCAGGAGGGGGACGGGCCTCGGGGATGCTGGGTCCAAGGACACATCAGCACAATCTCTAGGTTGTAGGGCCACGTGGCAATCTCTTCGTCAGGGCCCCGTTTCGACCCAGCATCACCCCTTAGGTTGGCACCTTGCAGACGGGAACGCGGAGGCTTTGCTGAAACCACCATACCGTTGCTCGGGGAGGCTCCTCTCCCTGAAGCACCCTTTCCAATTTCTTCTCAGCTTTGGAGATTCAGCTCAAGGGTCCCCTAGGGTGGTAGGCCCCTTGGACGGGGCTGACCACTTTGAATTCAGAGTGTCTCCTGCCTACAGTGTTCTCCGGGCTTCCTCCATGCCCAGATCTGGGTCTATCTCCCTTGATCGGACTGAAATTTTGTCTTGGAAAGTAAGGATGGTGTCCCTGGGCAGCCAAGGCACAGTGGAGAAGACAGGAAAGGAGGAGAGAAGGAGGAAGAGGAGGAGGGAGGGAAGAAGAAAGGAAGGGCTGAGCAAAATGAACACAGAAATGGCCCAGGAGCCCAGACACTCGGGCTCTAGTCCCACCTCCCCCACAGCCTTGCTGTGTGACCCTGCGCAAGGCCCTTCCCCTCTCTGATCCTCTGCCCCCACCCGGTACAAATAGGGGCTCGGGCCTGGCGTGATCTTAGTCCCTTCGAGGCAGGTGGTTCTCTGTCCTCCCCAGCCCAGGGTGTTCACAGAGCCAGGCAGGTGGGTCCAGGTTGTGAGAGGCTGAACTTGCCATCTGAGCCAAGGAGAAACCATGCAGGCCCAGACTCTAGCGGGCCCGACTCGGTGACTCATGATGTCCCCTCGTCCAGAGCCCGGAGGAGTGAACGACCCTGGCCCCCACCAGCTGGGGCCCGGGTGCCAACCCTAATCAGCACTTTGGGGGGAAATACAAAGGAGGTGCGGGTACGCTGGGCTCTGAACACCTCGCTACAAATGTGCAGCTTGTGTCCTCGGGGGCAGGGAGACGTGCAGGTAGGAGCCCCTCTAGGGGCAGGGGAGCGAGGCACCTGGGGGCCTGCATGCTTCCCCTACGGAAACAGAAGTGAGCGTGGACAAGTGAGGAGAGGACAGAAGTGGCGGACAGAGGGGGCGTCCCCAAAGTGGACACAGTGGATCCATTCTGAAACTCCAGGCCTCCCTCTGCCCCTGACGGACAGAGTGCCCAGCAGACAGAAGGTCCAGCTTTGTGCCACTTAGAGCTGTGTGACCCTGAGCTGTCGTGACTTCACCCCTCAGAGCCTCAGCTTCCCACCTCCAAGTGGAAACAACGACATCAGTACCCGCCCCACAGTCTAGTGAGGGTTCAGTGAGCCAACCCGTGTAACACCCCGGGGATGCGAACCAGGCCGGGTGCATCGAGACGTCAGGCCTAGAACACAGTCTTTGACCCAGCAGATCTGTGTTCAGGAAACCATGCCTCCAAAATGCTCATTCCTACACGGGTGTTCAGGGCGGTGTTGTCTAGGCCCCCCCAAACCCGAAAACAACCCGAATGGCCTCCAGGAACACGGCTACAGATACAGAGCCCCTCCCCTCTCCCCATAATGGGCAGGTCCCTGCAGTCAACAGAGAAAATTAGGGTCACCCCTATGACTCAGCGCGCAAAGAGGTCAAGGACAGGGTCACTGGGTGGTTCAGTCGGTCGAGCGGCCGACTTCGGCTCAGGTCACGATCTCACGGTTCGTGGGTTCGAGCCCCGCGTCGGGCTCTGTGCTGACAGCTCGGAGCCTGGAGCCTGCTTCGGATTCGGTGTCTCCCTTTCTCTGTCCCTCCCCCACTCACACTCTGTCTCTCTCTCTCAAAAATAAATAAACATTAAAAAAAAAATTAAAATAAAAGAAGAGGTCAAGGACACGAGCCGGCTCCTTACAGGCACAGACAAAGTCGCGGTGATATTCAAACAACATCCAAGCCAACCGCCCGCCTGTATATTTGTGACACGCAGAGATGCTGCTAAATGCACGGTGTGTAAGGGCCTGGCCCTGCGGCCGGTGGTTTAGGCGACAGTAATACACCCACGTCAGTCACCGCTGCTGCGGACCTGGCCGCGCTTAGAGAGGGTTCATGGGGCTGCGTAGGTGCTCCGACCTCCTATGAGTCTATAATGACTTCAAACCGAAAAGTTTAAGAGAGGGAAAGAAAAAAAAAAAAAAAACCCAGGCTGTTAGGGCAGTGACCTATCCTGCATGACGCAGTCACAGTGGAATGTGACAGTACGCATTTGTCAAAACCCACGGGATGGACAACTCCAAGGGTGGGCCCGAATGGAGACGGCGGACTTTAGTTCATCGCAGCGTGTCCGCACGGGCTCATCGCTTGCAATCACTGCTCCTTTACGCCCTTAACAACGATCCCCTTGGAGGGCCGAGGGGTCTGACGGGGCAGGGAGGGACCCTTTGCTACTCCACCGTCTTCTGTATGGTTTCCGCTTTCGACAGGAAGATGACTCTACAGTATTATGTGTGCAGAGTGGTTTTCAAACAGAAAGAGTAAAGCACTTCACAAGGTGCTTTGTGCTGGTGGGGTCACCGGCCTTCTGCGCACAGGGTCTCGCCCTGGCCGGGAGAATGTCTGGTCACCTCCTCCTGTCCTTGGATCTGGCCACTGGAAGTCAGAGCATCGCAGGAGAAGGCGGGGCCGTGGGGGGTGGGGGTGGGGGTGCCAGGCCTCTGTCCTGGCTGCTATTGTCTCTCTTTCCCGCAGGCCCCGCCCCCCCACCCCCGGCTCCCCGAGTTACGACCTCATCCATTCAGGGACTGACATCTTTATTATAGCGTTTGGGGAGTTAGCAGCTGATTGGCAACCTCCCTTCATCACCCCATTATGAGACCCCCCCTTGGGTTATATATGGGCCTGGTAGTGTCATCTATTAGGCCATGGGGTCAGCAGCAAGTAGACTGGCAAATTTAGTGAAAGAATAGTAAATTAACCCTCCCATTGGCCTTCAGAGAAAAAGGAAAACGAAGCAATGAGGCCATCCAGACAGGCATCGCTCGTCCTGTGGCTATTTTGGATTCTGGACATTATTGTCATCGCTCTGAAATAACGAGAGAGAGCAGGCAGACTGACAGTCTCGGGCTTTCTCTTGTAGCGACAGGACCACAGGGGTCGGAGAGGCTGAAAGACCAGCCCGCATCAGCCTCGGGAACTCCACCTTTGCAGGGGAATGCTCCCTGGAGGTGGACAGACTTCCTATTAATAATAATACAGCGATAAAATAACCACAATGACAAAGTTTCGCATACTCAGATTAAATGACATGAGCCTCGCGAGAACCCTAGGAGGCAGGCAGTATTGTTATTCCCATTTTACAGAGGAGGACACCGACTCTCAAGAGGTCAAAGGAGTCGCAGAGATCACGCAGGAGAACAGGGATCAAACGCAGGTCAGCCTGGTCCCAGAACCCATGCCTTTCGTGAGCTCTCCGACCTTGATTCTGCTTAACGGCATAACCTTCCAGATGGGGGAATAGGGATTGGAGATTGGACACAGCCACGGTTGGAGATTAGACGGAGCGGAGAAGCTCTTAGGGGAGAGGCGACCATCCGGGCGCCCAGAATGCACGCGAGGATTAGGCCAGTTGGATGGCAGAGAAAATAGCGAAGGGCAGGGATCCGGGAGCCAGGCAGGCAATGACTCTAACCTTGGATCCACCACGTGATGCTCTGTGACTTTGGCAAGGTCACATAACCTCTCTGAGCCTCGGCATTCCTCAACTGCAAAATGGGAATTCCTTCCCTATCTGTCACGGGTGCTGGGAGGATTCAAAGAGAGAGCGCAGGTGAAGGGGTCCCCCGGTCCTGGGCTGAGGTGGAGAACAGGGGACTCTGAGAGGGTTTTGTGCATGGAGATCATTCCCAGGCAGACCGTTGCGTCTGGTTCTACTGTCCCACAGACAGGGGGACCCAAGACACAGAAATGGTTTCTCGCCGCAAAGAGGGCACCAAGTTCATCCTTCATTTACTCTCCTGTGGGAAGGGGGTCCTCAGGGGACATTACAGGACAGTGGCGGGGAACAGGGAAAGCCCTGGTAATAAAAGCAGGGAGCAGAAGTGTCTTCTTACCACGTCAGCAGGGAGCAGAGAAGCCTTGGCTGTGGAATTTGACAAGCTTTATGCCATTGTACCTTCCAAAAGCCAGAACTTACCATGTGCCTGGCTCTGTGCTCGGCCCCTGACATACGGCATCTCGGTTCATCTGTACGGTGGACATGTGAAGTCACTGCCCTTCTCAGTCCCATTGTACAGGCCAGAACACTAAGCCTCAGAAAGCTTAAATGACTTGCTCAAAGCCACTGTGGCTACACATGGCCAACCCAGTTATCTCTCAGCCCCCGTGTTCTAGAACCTTCTCGCTGCCCCCTCCGGGGATGGAGTCTGGTTCCCCTGGCCCTCGAAGCTGTCAAAGGCTCATCACCAATAGAAGATGGCAGGAGGGACGCTGCGTGATATCCGAAGCCAGCTCAGAAAAGGGGACGCAGCTTCCAGGTTGCACTTGAAGCCGCCACGCCGAGAAGCCGCCCAAACGAGCTCACGCGGGGAGGCCACAGACCGCACAGGACAGAAAGATGCCCAGCCAGCCCCAGCCTCTCCACCTGCTTCCACCATGTGACTGCGACCGTAGGACAAGCCTCCAACCCGAACCGCCAGCTTAGGGAAGGGAGCCCTTCCAGGAGACAATGAAACGATTGTCGTGCAAGGCACAGGGGGTTGGGGCTGACGTGTTACGCAGCACGGTCAGCTGACCAGTCCCAAAGGTGGCAAGCTGTTCGAGTCCTCGCGTCGACGTGAGCCCAGGTCTGTGTCACTCCTGGCTGCTCTCAGTACTGCCCTGCACTGTCCTTGGCCCTGGGGACCTTCTGCTAGGCTGTGGACAGGGCACTGGACAGTGAGTCCAGAACTGGATTCTGGTTCGGAACCGGCCATTCGTTAGTGCAGAAGTCTCACAGTGCGCCCTTCGGAGAGGAGCGTCTCCATTTAGAGGCCTGGGCTCTTCACCCACCCACCCAACGGGCTTTCAACCTACCACCCAGCCCCCCTCATGGGCTGGCTTTAACACCGACAGAAACCACCAGCAACAAAAGTACTTTGCACAGAGCAGGAAGTCACGGCTTGCTGAATACCTCCTATGTGCTGGGTGTCACGCATCCAGTCTCTCTGACTATCGAATGCTCAGAGAAGGTAAGCAGATTTATTGCCATTTCACAGACACCGAAGCTGAGTCCAGAGAGGGGAAATCACTGCGCACAAGTTAAATCACACAGTCAGGGGGGTGGGGGGAGCCTGGGTTCAAATACCAGAGCCCCTGCTATTTCCTTCTCCCCCTCTCTCGCCTTATCAAGTGAGTTCCAGAGAGCATCCATGCTGCCTTTGAAACACACGGGGGGGCGCCTGAGTGGCTCAGTCGGTTAAGCGTCCGACTTCAGCTCAGGTCACGGTCTTGCAGTTCGTGAGTTCGAGCCCCGCGACGGGCTCTGTGCTGACAGCTCGGAGCCTGGAGCCTGCTTCGGATTCTGTGTCTCCCTCTCTCTCTCTGCCCCTCCCCTCCTCATGCTCTGTCTCTCTGTACCTCTTTCTCAAAATTAAACAAACATCAAAAAAATAAATAAATAAATAAATAAATAAATAAATAAAAGGGAAAAAAACATACACACAGGCACCAGCTAATTGTTCCAGGGGCCACCTTTGCCAAAGGAAAGAACCACAAGGTTGAATGAATGGTTCCCTGATGGCTCCTGAGGGATGGCCCGGGCCACGGACCTTGGTCAACAGCAAACCAACCGCAATGTCAAATCACCCAGGGTTTTCTGCCTGCCAAGTGGAGCCAGCCCCCAGAGCGTCCTTCCCCCGGCTTCCCAAGGGACCGGTCTGGGACAGCAAGTCTGAGAGACAGAAGGGAGGCGGAACCACGGTGCGAAGGAGGGAAAGTTCTGGGCCCTCCTGCCACTATTAGAACACATTCCCTAAGCCCCAACAGCCAGTTGTGGCTGACCTCTTCAAACAAGTCACTTTAAAAAAATTTTTTTTAAATGTTTATTCATTTTTTGGGAGAGAGAGAGAGAGACAGAGAGTGAGCAGGGGAGGGGCAGAGAGAGAGAGGGAGACACAGAATCCAAAGCAGGCTCCAGGCTCTGAGCTGTCAGCACAGAGCCCAACTTGGGGCTGAAACCCACGAACCGCGAGATCATGACCTGAGCCAAAGTCAGAGGCTTAACCGACTGAGCCTCCCACGCGCCCCAGAACAAGTCACTTTCTAATGAACCAACCGAGCCAGGAGTCACCTTGCCTGTGCATGGGAAGCGGCCCAGAGTCAGAGCGTTATTAGCATTGCAACCTTGGGGGAGCCTCCAGATAGCTCTAAGACATCCTTTGTCCCCCCTCCATCCCTCCTCCCCCACCTGAGGCTCAGGCAGCTTCCATAACTTGGCCAAGGTCACAGCCCGCTGATAAAAGGCCAGGCTGAAATCTGAACCGGCTGACTGCAAAACTTCCATGTCCTTTCCCCTCCACGTCCTGGCATGCTGGCATGCCTCTGACTTTGCGACTGACGGGGGGGGGGGGGGCAGAGCTCATGACAGGGCAGCCCACCCCCCTCCTCCCCACAGGCAGCCAGCCTCCTGGGATAAAGGCCACCATGTCACAGGGGCCAATGGGATTGAGAAGGGTGTGGGGAGGAGGCATGTTTCCCTGCAGGAACTCAGGGGTCAGCGGGGACCTGCATAGGATATGAGCCCCACAAAGGAGGCGGCTCAGAGCAGCCCCAAGGAGTTATGCTGCGGCCGTGTATGATGTAGGCGCAGAAGGCTCAAATGAAGCAGGGGCCATGAGCACGCTGGGACCCCATAGTGAGCTGAGAGCCTGGGGTGCCATCCGCCTGGAACCACCCACATGCGCCCAGTGGGCTTCCTGCTCAAAGCTTGGCACCTGTGATAAGCACACATTTGGTCTTTGTCCCTGGTCCCTGGTCCACAACTCCCAAAACCCTTGGCATCTCTGAAGTGAGGAGGGTCTTTTGTTCACTAATGAATGACCAGCTTCCTGCGCGGGGGGGTGGTGGCAGGGTGCTCTATAGCTTCAGGACAGGGGCTGATGGCCAGAAAGACCAAGGCATGATTAGAAGCTTAGAACTTTCAGCCTCACCCCCTGACCTCTGGGGAGGGGAGAGGGGCTGGAGGTTGATTAATCACCCGCTGCCTTAAAAGCCCTAAACTACAGAACTCGGAGAGCTTCCGGGTCAGTAAACACATCAAGGTGCTGGGACTGTCAGACCAGAGAGGGCAGGGAAGTCCCTTCCCCATGCCTCGCACTACACTTCTCTTCCATTTGGCTGTTCCTGAGCTGTATCCTTTATTCTTATTTTTTTAATGCTTATTATCTTTGACACACACGCACACACACACACACACGCACATAGCATGAGCAGGGGCGAGGCAGAGAGAGAGAGGGAGACACAGAATCCGAGCTGTCAGCACAGAGCCTGATGTGAGGCTCAAATTCCGGGAACCCAGACATCATGACCTGAGCTGAAGTCAAACACTTAACCGACTGAGCCACCCAGGCGCCCCTGGGATAATAGTAAGTAAAGTGCCTTTCTGGGTCCCGTGAGCTTTTCTGGAAAATTACCAACTTTGCAACCAGTCGGTCAGAAGTACAGGTGGCCCAAATGGATGGCTGGTATCTGAGGTCGGACAGTCTTGTGGGACCGAGCCCTTAACCCGTGGGGTCTGTTTGAACTCCAGTGTCTGAATCGAGCTGAACTGAATTGGACCCCCCACTGGTGCCTGGAGAATCAGAAAACTGGTTGGTGTAAGGAAAACCCACGCATTTGGTATTGGAAAGTGCACTGACGAGAAAGTGACTTTGCCAGCCCTCTGGGAGCCTGTGAGGACAGAAGTGGGAGCTCGCGGAGCAAGAGAGGCGGGACGTGTGGCCCCCAAGTTTGGGCTCGGAGCTTGGGAGGCCCTGGGTCCAAACCCCACCTCTGACTTTAGTTATGCGCCACGAGGGAGATGGATGAAGTTTTCCGGCGGGCCTCAGTGTCCGCATCTGTAAAATGGGCATCGTAATAGACCTCACTCCTCCCGGGCTGGCCTAAGGCTGCAATGACATCACTGTATCCACAACCACTCAGCCCAGGGCCCAGAAAGACAAGCCGATTCCCCATCAGGAGATGGCAACAGCCTGTTGCTAAGGCAAGGACAGCGGAGGGGTATTTGCAGGGAGACCAACTGAGCTTCCAAATCTCACTCTGGAACATACTAGCTGTGTGACGTCGGGTACATCACGTACTTAATCTGAGTCTCTGTTTTTTCGTCTATCAGACGGTGATGAACGATAGCAAATACTTCTGAACCGACACTTTATGAGCGAAGTCCTGTGCTCCACACTCTTGGGCACTGACTCAGCGAATCCTCACAATGAGTCTGCGAGCTGGGTGCCATTAGCCGCTCCATTTTATAGAGGAGAAAACCGAGGCTCAACGTGGCCAAGCCAAAGCTCGCACCCAGCAGGCCGACTCTTCAGATCAAGAGGCGTGACCGTGGCACAGTTGCTTTTGAAACTGTCAAACCCGAAGCCAATCCCGTGGTGGTGGTTGTTATCACCGTAAAGGTTTAGACACCCTGAGTCCGGTTATAAGGCCCAAAATGTTCCTTTAGGGACTGATCTTGGTCTTTAAAATACGATCAGGGCAGGGGCGCTTGGGTGGCTCAGTTGGTTTAGTGTCCGACTTCAGCTCAGGTCATGATCTCACGTTTTGTGGGTTCGAGCTCCGCGTCAAGCCCCACGTCGAGCTCTGTGCTGACAGCTAGCTCAGAGTCTGGAGCCTGTCTTCGGATTCTGTGTCTCCCTCTCTCTCTCTGTCCCTCCTGTGCTTGCTCTCCCTCTCTCTCTCTCTCTCTCCCTTTCTCTCTCAAAAATAAATACAACATAAAAAAAAACTAAAAAAAAAAAAAGATCAGGACCCTCAAAATAAATTACGGAAGCCAGGCACGCTGGGAGAGATCATCATTTTAATAAAAAAAAACCCTGATTAATGGAAATGATTCTTAATATATTTCAAAATGATCTGTTATGACACAAAGCAAAGACATTTATATATGACTTTGAAATTCTTAATAGCTGATTTTAGAGCAACCTATTATGAAATCTTCCAAAGCAGAATATATAGTAAGTAAATCATCGGGCAGGGCCTCCCGGGCTGACTGACGGCAGCTCCTCTTAAAATAATTTATAAGGTGTGTGTGTTGGGGTGGTGGGGAGGAAGGCTGGGAGAAATTATTGCCATAATCATGTATTAATAAAATATTTATAAATGTGACTTTTCCTTTTATCATTACAGGCAGCGACAGGTGTGGGTCAGGTCCCCGGGGCCCACATCAGAGGGGGGATCCCACATGCCCCCAGAAGAGAAATTCCACCACCAAACTCCTCTGGTGACAGGTCAACAGATCAGAGGGCTCTGTCAGCCTCTGTTTTGTCACACTGGAGGCAGAGAGGGCTGACGTTGACTTGGAAATCGGGAGGCAGGTCCCACCTGTCTGCAGGGCTTATAGAGTGCCTTGGTGGGAGCGATCCTGTGTCAGCTAAGTGCAGCCAAGAGGCAACCGGCTGGGCCACCTTGGGAGGGTCACCTAGGCTGGGATCAACAACAAAATCCTAGACTTGCCTTTTACTGAAGGATTGCCTCGAGCTGGCTGCTACTGAGGACCTGTGCACCAGCCCTTGCCCCGGCCATCCCATACCTCCTATCCCATACGTGTCCCTGGTCTGTCACTGCCTCTCTGCTGTCGCTGGCTGCAGGCACATGCTTCGCTCAAGCCCAGCACAGGCTGGAAGGGCAGGTGTTCATGCAACCTCCAACCACGGAGAAGCAGGAGGTAGTGGGTAGATACTCCAGCTCCTTTGTCTCCAAGCAATACCACTGGGAGCCATGGTCCTCAGAGTCGCCCAGAGGTTCCCAGTGAAACTGGTTCCAGTTGCCCACAGGTGACGTGCTCGTTAAAGCACGTAGTAACACTGTCACCCATCTTCCCTTCCCTGTCTCCCTCCCCTACGGGTGACCCCCTCCCAGAAGAGCCACGTGCACCCAAATCTTCGTCTCGGCGTCTGCTTTGTGGAACCCAGCCCCGTTCAGCTTCCTCTTCCAAATCCCGTTTAATCCACGCATCAACCCCATGTTCTGCCCATCAAAGAGGAGACCACCAAAGCTCAGACAAGTCTGGTTCTCAATCCTGGCTAATTGCACCAAGAGCCTCGAGTTTCCCTTCTGTACAATAGGCTTGCTTCCTTCCGCTCTTCCCCAACCACAGGCGCCCTGACTCTGAACCTTCAGGGCTTTCCTGGTCTGACCTCTGCAATCCCTCCCTCAGCCCAACCTGTTCACAAAGCTGGTCCCAGTTTGGAAGTCTCGTGTCTCCTAATAAGATGATAAATTCTCAAGACGGGACAGTAGTCTCACAGCCCCCCGCATCCCTCCCCCTGCCAGGCCCGGGCACAGGGTAGACGTTGGCTCATCTCAGGGACTGGGATGTATTATGGGCTGAATTACGTCCTCCCCAAATTCATATGTTAAAGTACTAAAGCTCGGTACTTTAAATTGTGACTGTATTTGTTGACTGAGGCTTTAACGAGATAATTAAGGTAACATGAGGTCATCTGGGTGGGCCTGATCCAATGTGATTGGTGTCCTACAAGAAGAGGAGATCAGGACACAGACAGACCCATGAATGGAGGGCAGGCCATGTGAGGACGCGGCAGGAAAGCAGCCCTCTCCTAGCGCAGGAGAGAGGCCTCAGGAGAAACCAACCCTGCCAGCACCTTGACCTTGAACCTGAGCTTCTAGCCTCCGGAACCGTCAGGAAACAAGCTCCCAAGATTAAGAACCTATAATCTGTCCCGACCGCAGAATTTCACATCTGACAAAATGGTGACCAGAGAGAGACAGGGGAACTTGTTCAAGGTCACACGTCCGGTTGAGGGCAGAGCCAGATTCCTAACATCCTCTCTCTGGCTTGGCTTGGGTCTAAAGAGGACCGAGGAGTTTTCTCACAGCATAAACAGGCCCTGCAGAGGCACAAAGATCCCCCCTTGCTATGACGTTCCGTGACGAGGGGCCAGCTTTTTCTGTAAAGGGCTGTATAACAATTAGTTGGAGCTTTGCAGGCCACACAATATTTGCCTCAACTACTCAACTCTGCCATTGTGGCAGGAACGCAGCCACGGGCATGTGAATGAAGGGGCGCGACCATGTTCCAATAAAACTTTAATTATGGATACTATCATTTCAACGCCATACAATTCGCACACATCCTGGGGCCCCTGGGTGGCTCAGTCGGTTAAACAGCCGACTCTTGGCTTCAGCTCAGGTCATGACCTCACAGTTCATGAGTTCAAGCCCCACATCGGGCTCCGCACTGACTGGGTGAAGCCTGCCTCGGATTCTCTGACTCCCTTTCTCTCTGTCCCCTCCCCTGCTTGCGCGCTCTCTCTCTCTCTCTCTCTCTCTCAAAATAAATAGTAAACATTAAAAAAAGAAATGTTCATACATCCCAAAATATTACACATAGATAGATAGATCTTCATCTAATTGAAGTACAAAAACCATTTTTAGCCTGCTGTTATCCAGAAACACAGCCGACTGGATTTAGCCCACAAGCTATGCTTTGCTGACCCTCGGTATGACAGAGTCAGATGCAGAGGTGGGGATTTTACCAGATGATTAGAGCTTTGCAGGAAAAGAAATGCAGCCCAGGTCAGAGATGGGGCCACGTTCTCACACCATGGTGTGCGTGACTCAGGCTGGTCTCAGTGGCGAGGAGGTTGGGACACATTACAGTCCCGTGGGCAAAAGGATGGTGGTGTCCCAATGGCCAAGGGGTCAATCATGGCCCACAACTGAGTTTTGGAAAGGCAAGTGGCATTTGATTTTTCACCATTGTCCAGTCAAGCATGTCTGTCCTTGGTTTGGACTAACTGTGGAGTCCCCACCTTACTTATTTCTGACTCAGCATAACTCCTAGAAACTTCCAAAATCAAATCGGTGGGCCAAATATATGCAGCTCACGTGTATGAGAATCAACAGAATGAGCCCCAAGGCCCAGGAGTGTGGGGATGGCAGGAATGACATGCCAGAATATTCCAGAAGTCTGCTGCCCACAGACAAATGACCCAGAATGTCAGCCAGAGTCAGTACATAGCCCTCAGAGGACAGCCTTCAATTCACATGTATTCATTCAACAAGTAAATCCCAGCTCTATGTCCTGGGCCCCAAGGAAGTCACTCCCTACTCGAAAGAGCTAGACAAGGACACAATCACAATACAAGACACCATAATCCTCAAGAAGGCAGGAACCACACTGATCTTGATCCCTACTCTCTCCCCAGGACCTTCTACAATGTCAAAAGAAATCAAAGAAATTGGTTAGGGAAGGGAGGAGCCTTGAATGCCAAGTCAACGAAGTTTACTTGATTTAGCAGGCAAGGGAGAAACTTGGGAGGATTCTAAGCAGGGGAATGGCACACAATAGGCTTGTGTTTGTTTTTTTTTTTTAAAGACCCCAAAGGTCACAATGAGGATGGACAGAGGGAGGAAGGTAGTCATTAGCAATGAGACTACTGCAATAGTCTGAGCAAAAATTAAAAAAAAAGGAAAAGAAAAGAAAAAGACTGGCAAACAGTAGGAATAGAGAAACACAGACATAAATGCTGTCACAGAGATCATCTACAGGGCAAGGTGAATAAAGATTGGCTAGGGAGGGGCAAGGGCCAGAGAGAAGACCAGAACCACCTTGGGGAAACAAGGTGAAGTAAGGATGATCAGTAAACAGACCATTAAGAGCAGGGACAGACTCAGGAGGACAAGGATGGCTGGGTGAGCTTCACCACATATGGTGGGGAGCACCTCCAAGATGTCGAGATGGAAACACAGCACCTTTATTGCTTGGACCCAACTCTCTCTCAAATGTCCGAGACCTTCTGCGCTTAGGACACTGGCTGCTCGTCACATATAGCTATTTAAATTTATGTTAATTAAAATGTAATGCAATTAAAACCTTAATTCCTCAGGTGCACTAGCTGCATGGCAAGTCCTCAACAGCCACCCGCAGCGAGGGGCTGGGTCTGGACCGCACGGATGGAGAACATCTCCATCATCACGGAGAGCTCCGGGGGGCACCGCCGGTCTACGAGGTTTGCTTGAAAAACCCAGACCTGTTTCCATCTCACGGCGCCTGGTCCGGCGGCCTCCCAGACACCGGTCCCGGAGACACAGAGGATGACAGATTGATCCTGTCCCGCCTCATGGAGAGAAGGGGTTCATCAGGCACCTGCCAAGGCAGACAGCTGGCAGTGCAGGTGAGCTCGGCAGGAAGGACTCACCTTTGCAGGCTCCCGCTGCGCCGAGGTGGTAGATGGCTGCCAGCACCCGCCAAATGGCTCGCTGCTCGCCCTCCGAGATGCCCAGTGTCTCCATGGCACTCTGGAGATGGGCAAAGGCGGCTGCCGCCTTCTGCTTGTCTTCGGGCTGAGAGCAAAGGGAGAGAGGAAGAGGCCGTCAGGGTGGCGAGAATGCAAAGCTCAGACTCGGCGGGGGGGGAAACAATGCGGTCGCTTTATAACCACAGTAAATTACCCACAATTAGGCTGTGGAGTGTTGATGCCCAGAGCTCAGACTGCAGGGAAAGTAAGTCATTCCTATCTGTCTTTGGAATGCACTGTGATTCTCATTCACCCGTGGGTTCCCTGGGTAGAGTTTTTGAGGCTCTGCTGTGTACAGGGCCCAGAGGACGCAAAGCCGAGGGAACCCCAGAACTTGACTTTGGAGGGCCTCTCGAGGTTAGCCATGGAAAGAGACATAAAACTTAGTGTGACGCAGGCTAAGTGGCGGGGTCCGGGCAGAGGCAGGAAGGCGTCAATGAATCCCCCTCAAAATTGTCATAGAGGTTGTCCTAGAAGGCGAGACAACACTGAGGTTGAAGTTTGGAAGAGGCATAGGCGTCACTGACCGATTTAATGCAGTAAGTCCCTACAAGCAGAGGGAACAACGTGACCAAAGGAGATCTCGGGGGACAACAGGTGGTCAACTGAATGCGGGCACAGAAGCAGGTATTTTTGGAGGTGGGGCCGACAGAGAAGAGAGAAAGCTTGAGAAGCTGGCAGGTTCCACTTGGGATGGCCTCACGTATGATGTTAAAGACATGGGCTCTGAATGCCAACCAGGCCTGGCAAATACACATGCCTGTCTATACTCCCGGACCTGTGGCAGACATCGTTAATCGATCGAGATGCCACAGCAAGCCAGCGAGTCCCCACTGTTTCCAGGACCCCACCCCCTGCAGCCGCCACCAACTGATCTGCCTCAACAACGGAAGTGCAATCTGTATGCTCTCGCCAGGGCAAGGGATGGGAAACTGCCCAAGGATTTTAAGCAGGAGGAAAGAGAAAGTGACATGATCAGATGTTTATGGGTTGTAGGGTGTTGTTTTTTTTCTTTTTCAGATTTATGATCCCAATTATGTTTGATTGAATATTAAAATTAGCCTGAAACTCCTGCGCACACACACACACCATCTGGCCGAGGAGACTCAGCCCAGAAACCTGCTGGGTTGAGAGAAAGTGAGCTGGGGACAAGAATTCTTTTGTCACTAATCCACCGGCAGATAATGAGGAACTGATTTGCGCTTGGCCCTCTTACAGAGCGTGGGTGATGAACTGTAGGCTGGTAAAGCTGGCAGGTTCTTAAATTTTGTGGAATCCAACGCCCAGAGAGGGGATAACACTTGCCCAAGGTCACACAGCAAATTAGCATCCGATACAGAACTAGAATCAGGCTTTTCTGACTCCCTGTCCAGGCCGCTTGTCCCCTCCACTCCAGCTACGTCTAACTAGCAAAGACGGCTGCGAGAATCAGCAACCAGCCGGGCCGACGTCAAAGCATGCAGTGACATTGAGACATTCGCTGTGAAAATATTTCAATTAATAGCAAAAGCATGTTCCACTGATCCATCATATTTCTGGGCCACCACAGGACCACAAAATCCCTAGCAACCAGGAGCTCAACCTAGCAACCGCAGCTGCTCCACTGGAGCACACGGAGGGAAGGAAGGCATCTTACCAACATGTTCTCGGTTATTTATGAGATTTCAAAGCGGCACAGAAAGGACACCGAAAGGACAGTGGCAACACATTTATTATGGCTCCCACTGTCAGCTCTGAGCATTTGAATTTAAATTACAGGCGGACTCCATCATCGGCCACTTAGCTCATGCGAAAAGAAGGAGAAACTTTCCCCAAAGCTTAATCTGTTTCTCTTCCCCTCCCTCCCCACCACCTCCCCCTCCACCGCCCACGTCTCTGTTGCAACAGAAAATAGAGAGAGGCAAATGTGTATGTTTCTGATCCAAACAATTAGGATCAGGAAGATGTTTATAGTTGCTTAAATTTCCAGGGAGCCAAACATCTCTGCCTAATGCTGTCACGAAAGCCACCCCTTCCAGCAAGATCGTGAACGTGGAGATCAGCCCGCAGCCCAAATGTCTATCAACAGGAGACTGAATACACAAAGGGCAGTGTCGCAGGGAACAGCGGTGGAGTGCTACGAGGGGATGAAAAAGAACGAGCCACAGATCCGTGCATCCACAGGCACGAATCCCACAGACCACGTGAGCCAGAGAACCAAAGACTCCGCACTGTATGACTCCCTCTCCGTGAGGTTCAAGCATGAGCCGAGCCAACCTACAGTAAGAAAAGTCATTCTGGTAACGCTGGGACGGGAGGGACGCCCCTGATCGGGAAGAGACTCAAGGGAGCCTTCGTCAGAAATGTTCCAGGTGTTGATCTGGGGTGTGGCTACGGGTGCATTTGAGAATATAGTCATCACTGGGGGGAGCCTGGGTGGCTCGGTCGGTTAAGTGTCTGACTTTGGCTCGGGTTATGATCTCGCAGTGCGTGAGTTCGAGCCCCACGTCACTGTAGAGCCTGCTTCGGATCCTCTGTCTCCCTCTCTCTCTCTGCCCCTCCCCTGCTCATTCTCTCTCTCCTTCTCTCTCTCTCAAATAAATAAACGACAAAAAAATAAAGAATATATTCATCACTGAGTTGGAGGCTTAAAATTAGTTGTCTCGCCACAATTAAAAAAAAAAATTAATGGGAAAAAAAATCAACTCACAAGACGCCCAGGGTTTATCTGATGCAAAGACTCAAAGTCAACCAAAGACTGCAGGTAATTTAGTGGGGAAAAAAAATCCAAAATATTCTCTCCACATTAGATTGGGCTGTGCTTAGAGCACCCAGGAGATCCCTACAGTGCAGAGAGAGAGAGGCCAGGTTTGGATTTGGAGTCAAACAGAACTGGACGTTTCCATGACTCAATGCTCCCCAGCAGGGTGACTTTGTACAGATCTCCTGCCCTTGCACTGGGGCTCAGTTTCTGCTTCTGTAGAACGGAAATCGTAGCCTACCTTCCTCCGAGGGCCATTGTGAGGAATGAATGAGTCGTGTATGGGGCACCCAGCCCTGCACGCAATGGTGCCAAATAAATGCTGGTTCCCACACACCACTGCGTCTCTCTGGCCATGCCTTTGCCCAGACTGTTCCGCTTTCCGGGACACCTTTCCCCGCCGCTGCCCAAGTGCATGCCCAACGCTCCACGGAAAGTGAACCAGGTGTGGCGCTGTCCTTGAGACAGGGGTGAGGGGGAGCGGGTTGGGAGACTCTGGAGAGGGTCGGAGGCTTCCAGGAAGTAGTGGTGTGTGAAGCAAACAGAATGAGTGAGGTGATGTGAGTACTGGGGTGGAGCAGGAGGAATTCCAAGCCTCCAGTCCTAGGAGCAGACCAAGAAGCTGGGTATGGCTCTGCCCATTCCACAGTTGCAAAACCCGAGGCTGAGAGGACACAAATGACCCAGGAGGGCACAGCAGGTCAGAACCCAGGGCACAGGATCTTCAGCCAAAACACAGGGTTGACATTTACAAGCTGTGTGCTCTTAGGCAAGTAACCTCACCTCTCTGAGCCTGGTTACTACTCCTGAAATCAGATGTGATAATAATCCCTCACCTCAAAGGACCATTAGGAGGATTAAGGAAGCAGAGGCTCTGGGCAGAGCCCCCGGCAAGAGCGCACCCCCCGTTTCTGTTTGGAGACCATTCCTCCACAGTTGACAACCAGGTCATAAAAAAATAAATGTGCCTCGGGCCAAGGCCCGGAAGGTAACAGCCAGAAGCCAACTGCTGGGAGGCAAAGATTATTATTATTATCACTGCTGCTGGGCACCTTTTAAAAAAAAAAATCAGGCTACGTTGCAAAAAAATAAATTACAGAGAAGAAGAGAATAATATGAAAGCTTTGTGATTTCAAATGGGTCCTGGTGCCCTGACTGATCTCAAATAAGTTCCATTTAAAAGCTGAAAGTGGCAGGCAGCAAGGGCACAGTGCAGGGACCAGGGGGTGGACACTGACAGCGAGCGGAGGCGCCACCGAGGGCCGGCACCACCCGCGGGTCTCGGCGCTTTCCCCCCTGAGCACCTGCTCCAGCTGACTGCCCCCCTTCCCCCTGCACCTCATCCTGTACTCTTCACCTGCACCGTTTGAGGTCTCTCCACCTCACCTTTGCATCAGGTGCTCCCTGGAGCAGGAATGCTGGCCTCAGTGCACCTGCCCGGCTTCCCTCTCACCTCCTCTGGGCAGCCTTCCTTGATATGCCTCTACCGCTGCAGCCTGGTCTCAGCCCACACACACCTCTATTCAAGCACCTATCATTCTGGCTTCGAATGATCTGCAATATGGCCGTGGCAGCCCCCACCTGCCTCCTAACATAGGGGCTCCTTGTGCCTGAGACCCAGCTGAGTTATCTCTCTGTGCCAGTGCCTGGGATGTAACGAGATCAGTAAATATCCATTGAGGAGTGAATGTCAATGAGCTGCCGGTTACTGTCCCTGAATGAGAGTCATTGATGCCGAGGTTGAGTTTGTCCACCTACTGAGCCAGGCCCACGGCGCTGCTAATCCCATATTCAAGGACCCCAGAGGCCAGGCTGGCTGAGGAGGGAGAGCCTCACACTCGCGAATTCCCTTCTCTGGGGTACTCTGTGCCTCCCAGCGAACGACCCCAGCTCCCAGGATGCAGGCAATGGAGCCGAAGAAACATACAAGGTCTCCACAGCCCATGCCTTTAAAGACACGGCGGGCTAAATTCAAGTGTAATTAATGCATCTCTGCTACCCCGGCAGGAAAATTGAGAAAAGTGTAGCCAAGTTGCGGTGAGTGGGGTCCGCTCGTTCATTTATTCACTCAACAAACATTTGTGGAGCACTTGCTGTGTGCCTGGCTCAGCGTTAGGCCTTGTGAAATATATGAGCAGTGAACAGGACACAGAAGACCCTCGTCTTCTTGGACCTTAGGGTGGTAGGCAGATCGGTAATAAGCAAACAAAGAGTGTCAAAGACAATGAGAGATTGTTATCGAGACCACACATACACATACACACACACACCCATTAAAAGGAGGTCTCTCCCTGGACAGAGGACTGGGAAGCTGGGGACACTCACGCTGGCACGAAAGCCCAGGATAGATACACAAAGGTGTTTATCATCTCCTTATTAAGAGCTACCAAAAGAGTTGAGAACCTTTTCAGTAAATGGACAACATTCGGGAAACAGTTCGGGGAATCATGACTCCACTCTGAACATCTGGTCATGAAAAGCATTGTTCGTGAAAGTGTTAATGACCTCCAGTTTGTTACGAACTGTATAAAATATTCATAGAAGACAGACTGAGCCAGGCAGGTGCCCCTAAAAATAATGTCGTATTAAAAATGTAGACCAAGGGGGCGCCTGGGTGGCTCAGTCGGTTAAGCATCTGTCTTCAGCTCAGGCCATGATCTCACAGTTCATGAGTTCAAGCCCCGAGTCAGGCTCTCTGCTGTCAGCATAGAGCCCAGTTGGGATTATCTCTCCCTCTCTCTCTGCCCATCCCCCACTTTTCTCTCTCTGTCTCTCAAAACTAAATAAACATTAAAAAAATTTAATACACACACACACATACACCAGGGAATAGACATAAGGCCAATGAGATAAAAAAAAACATGGGGTGTACTGCCAAGAAGCATGGATTGGGGGGCTCGCGGGCCACTGAGGCCTTGCCCCCCCAACTGGTCCAGCGCTGCCATACAAGGTAACAGTGAAGAATGCCAATAGATCATAATCATAAAAGCTAAGAGTCTGAGTACTTGGTAGGCTGTATCTCATTTAACCTGGGAGCCAGGGGGAGTATCAGCATCCCGGTTTACCAGTGAGGAAACTGAGGCCCACGGAAATGGAGTCACCTTCCATAAGGCCACCCGACGGCTGCTGGGGTTCGCACCTGGATTTGTCAGACTCCAGAACCCATTTCTTAACCGTTGTCGTCAATGAATTCTCAGGGGACAACGAAAGTGACGGTTACAGATAAAGTCGAAGCATGACTGATCAGAGTCAGCAGGACTGGCGAGGAGGAGGAGGAAGAAGGCTCGGCCAGGGATGAATTGGGCTGTAGAACTGCCAGGTGAAAGGCAGGACATATAGTTCAACTGGAATCTCTGATGGACGATGGGTACTGTTCTAGTATAAGTACATTTCCCTACAATGCCTGGCGGAGCAGGGATGCTGGACTCACTACCTCTGCCCATCCTCACTGGGCACTCTCTGGGCTCACCTCCTCCAGGCAGCCCTCTCTGATACAACCCCAACCCTCCAGGCCTGCCCACACAGTATTTGGGGCAGAATTATACTAAACAAATTATTATACTTTTATCTGAAATTCAGACTTCACTGGACAACCTGTGGGTTGTTTTTTTTTTTTTTTTTTTTTAGGTTTCACTGAGTTCTAACGACAGATAAAAATTACATCTTGTTAGGTGTGCAATGTGATGATTTGATAGAAGCACGTTCTGAAATGATGGCCGCAATGAAGTTAATTAATGCAGCCATCACTCCACGTAGTTACCGTTCTTTGCGTGTGGTGAGAACACGTAAGATCCACTCTCCTAAGAAATCTGACGCACACAGCAAACACTGTCTTTAACTACAGTCACCTTGCTGTACATTGGGTCCGTTTTGAGATACAGAAGTTCTAGGCATCCTGCATTTCTATTAGCTCCGTCTGGCAGCTTTGGGAGCTTGTATGTAGCAACTCCCATGCTTGGGGGGGCTTCCCGACCACCACGTTCCCTTATGGAGGCAGTCCCGGGACCACCCAACCCCAGAGAACTCGCCCAGGCTGGTATGGAGGACTGGTGACTTTTCAGACTTTATTTTTGCTCTTAGCACACTGAGAAAACCTTCCCTGGATACCTGCCAGGTAGCGGGGAGAGAACAAAGGCTGCCCCTACCCGTTCCCACAAATCAACCGGACTAAAAAAAAAAAAAACAAAAACACCCCCCAGAAACACACAAAAGAAGAAAACTACTTCAAAAGCCTCCCTGACACGGATTCCCCGCTGTGACCCATTCTCGTGTGCGGACTGTTAACAAAAATTCAGGCTGGGGAGAGCTCACAGGGACCCCGCTGGGGCCCTTCTCCTCCAAAACAACAACCTTCTTGCAGACTCCCATGGATTCACTTGGCCAGATTTCATTTAAACAGATGGGAAGACGCAGGGCTGGATGAGACTCTCATCCTGTGCTGTCACGGCCAAGGGCTGGGATCCTAATAGTCCCCAGTCACGGGGGATGAAAGAAAGCCATGCCGCGGGTGCCCGCCAGTGACACGGGGTGTCAGAGGCCCCCAGAACGTAAAGGTGGAATCGCCGTGCGGCTCCTGAGTGGTTCACGGAGCTACGCATCCAGCTCTTGATCTCGGCTCAGGTCACGATCTCATGGTTCGTGAGTTCTGGCCCCGCATCCGTCTCTGCACTGACAGCACAAAGCCTGCTTGGGATTCTCTCTCTCCCTGTCTCTGCCCCTCCCCTCATCTCTCTCTCTCCCCCCCCCCTCAAAATAAATAAATCAACTTAAAAAAAAAAAACCAAAGAGGGAGTAGCCGTATCATCTTACTCCTACTGGAGAAATAAACTCTATGTCACTGGTTCTTAGAGCGGAGGCGCGGTCCCTGGACCAGCAGCATCAACATCACCTGGGAGCTTCTGAGGAATGCAGACTCCCAGGCCCTGCCCCAGACCTGCTGAATCAGCAGCTCTGTGGAGGGTCCCTAGCAGTGTGTGTGTGTGTGTGTGTGTGTGAACAGCTTTATCAAGATATAATTGACAAAGAATAAACTATTCCTCTTTAAAAGGTACAGAGGCACCTCGGGGGCGCCCTGGTGGCTCAGTCATTTGAGCGACCGACTTCGGCTCAGGTCATGATATCTTGGTTTGTGGGTTCAAGCCCCACATCAGGTTCTGTGCCGACAGCTCAGAACCTGGAGCCTGCTTCAGATTCTGTCTCTCTCTCTCTCTCTCTCTCTCTCTGCCCCTCCCCCACCCATTCTCTGTCCGTCTGTCTCTCAAAAATAAGTAAACGTTAAAACTTTTTTAAATAAAAATTAAAAAATAAATAAACTTGATAAGCTTTGATGTGTACGCATATGAAGCTATTGCCACAATGAAGACAACATCCACACCACGGTCCAGAAGTTTCCTTTTATAAATCCTCTCTCCCCTCCTCCTGCCCACACCCAATGCCCAGGCAACCATTGCCCTGTTTTCTGCCACTGTGGGTTAGTTTGCAATTCCTAGAGCGTCATATACGTGGGCTCATACAGTTAGTCTCTCTTTCATCTGAGAGCTTTCACTCAGCGTAATGATTTTGAGAGCCCTCGCCCCCTTGGATACGCCAGCCTCTCGTTCACTTTCACGGCTATTACGCCACCTTTATGGGTAGTCCACACCCATGCCCCTGTTATTACAAATGAAACTATGAACCGTCACGTAAACACCTTTGTCTGCACATGCACCTTTATTTTCCTGCATTGATAGCCCAGAGTAGACTAGCGTATTATAGAGAAGGTGAAACTGTTTTCCCAAACGGGTGTGCTGTCTCACATCCCCACCAGCCGGGTGTGAGAGCACCAGCGGCCCCAGTTCTCACCAGCACTTGGTGTGACCAATCTTTTCAACTGCAGATAAGTCAGTGATTGTGTAGTGTCAGGGTGCTGTGGTTTTACTTGGAATTTCTTTAATGATGTGGAGCATGTTTTCGTGTGCGTTATTGACCATGCACGTGTCTTCTTTGGCAAAGTGTATGTTGGAATCTTTTGCCCGCCTTCTTTGTCAGGTTGCATTTATGAGTTTAGAGAGTCGTCTATATAGTCTGGATTCAAAACTTCATCAGATAGGTGATTTGAAAATATTTTTTCCCCAGTCTGTGGCTTGTATTTTCATATTAACGGTGCCTTTCAAAGAGCGGAAGTTCTTGGGGCACCTGGGTGGCTCAGTCGATTAAGCGTCCAAATCTTGATTTTGGCTCAGGTCATGATCTCACGGTTCCTGGGTTCGAGCCCCACATCGGGCTCTACGCTGACAGTAAGGAGCCTGCTTGGGATTCTCTCTCCTTCTGTCTCTGCCCCTCCCCTGCTCACACCCTCTCTCTCTCTCTCTCTCTCAAAAGAAATAAATAAACCTTTTTTTAGGAACGCAGAAGTTTTTAATTTTGATGAAATACAATTTCTCTATTTGTCCTCTTATAACCTGTGCATTTGGTGTCACATCTGAAAAACCTTCACCTAAAACAAAGTTGGAGAAATTTTCCCCTTGTTTTCTTGTAGAAATGTCATGGTTTCAGGTTTTACATTTGGGCCTATACTCCATTCTTTGTTAATTTCTGTCTGGTGTGAGGCTGTCGATTGCAATTCATTCTGGACCTGAAGATACCCCATAATTCCAGCACTCTTTCTTTCCCGGACCATATCTTTGTTGAAAGGCTTGGGTGTGGAAATCATCGACCGTCCCTTACATGGTGAACTCCTATTCATTCCTCAAAACCCAGTCAAATGTCACCCTAGCTAGGAAGCCTTCTCTGTCTGAGACCAAGTAGCTCTTTCAACTGTCCTTTGTGCCCACGGCATCTTGTGCAACCCCTGCCATATTTATATCCCACATGACTGCGTTAATGCCCATATCGTCTTCCTGATGGAGTAAAACCCCACGGACGGAGGCCATAAGCCCAGCACTTAATGCAGGCCTGGCACGGGAGCTGGTGGTGGGTGTAGTGGGGTGGGGAGTGACTCAGAAAACAATTGGTGAGGTATAAACAAAAGAATAAAAGAGTAAACAAACAAGCAAACACCTGGCCTTTTTGAAGTGGACTCCATCTCTCAAAGTCTGCTCACAGACCACGTCTTCCGGGAACGCCACCCCTGACCGCACCTACCCACGTGAATCACCAATAATACGGCCTGAGATCACGTGTCTAGTAAATATCAGGGCCAGGATTTGAGGCAAGAGCCCACACTCTTACCTCTCTGCGTCCCACCTCCTGCTTCCCTTTATGTGTGCGAGTCTCAGACACCCTACAAGCCCAGGCCCGCCCCCATGGCCAGTCCTTGCCAGCCAGCAACCCCACTGGTAAAGGAGAAGAGTTGCACAGGGAACCCTGCATCACCCTCGCATCCTCTGTCCCCTGGTCACATCCACACACACCCCAGAAGGACCTTCTCCTTACCTTAGGCCACACGCCCATGCCGAAGGAGCTGCTGTCTGCCGTCTGGTGTAGGTATAGCTCTGTCCTGGAAGCAGAGAAGGGACAGAAGTAAGGGAAGGACCGCCCACATCAGCGACCTGGCGGAGCGAGTGGACATCGTGACACAGGGCTCCACCCCGTGACCCGGACGGTCCCATTGCCGGCCCCAGGCCCGTTTCTGGAATATCCCTCACTCACTGCCCGTCCGTGGCTCTTTCCTAAGTGTTTTCTGGCACAAAGAATCACAAACTAAACCCAGGGGAGTGGGTCTGCCTCCAGATTTTCTGCTAATCGGCTGTGTGAACTCGCTCCTGGGTAATATTACAACAGTCAGTCTGAATGAGTCCTTGCCGTCTGCTGAGGTCTCTGTCACTCACCTGAGATCCAGGTCTAACCCAGCCAGCATCTGGGAGAAAACCTCAAAGTTGCCTTCCCCTTCTGGCTGTCGGGCCACGTGGCTCTTCTCCAAGAGCATCGTCTGCAATGGGAGTGGACGGGACACGGTCAGCCGGGTGGCCAGCTACCCAGAGGGCCTGTTGGGGTGTCCCCCACCCCGATGCACTCTTTGGGGCCACGGCTCAGGTCCACGCTCTGCCAGACACGTCCGCATCGAAACTGCTCATTTATCTCGCTGATCCAGAGCCCATCCAGGGACCCAAGTAACGCGACAGACTCATTCCGATGAAAGCATCCGAAGGTAATCACAATCAACCAGAGCCACTCTCCAACATATTCTTATTTAACACAAGTTTACTAAGCTGCCCCAAGCGGTGATTGATGGTAGAATTGCAGGGCTGGGACAGAAGAGGGACTTTTGGGCACCGAGGAGTTTTCCTGGAGCCTGGACATCATCCCGGCTCAATGTACAAACGACCCTTCTAACAACCTAATCCTATTTTCTGCCTAAACAGCCTGCTTGAGGTTCAGGGAATCGGCACGGGTGATTGTGGAGATAGGAACAAACAAGCCATGTGTTGGTTACACGCGGACGTTCGCGGAAGGCCGGCGAGCGTCTGTTTGATTTCAGCTTATGCTTTTAACACCCAGCTAATGAGCGGCTGAGGTATGTATTTACTCATGAATAGTTCATCCCCATGACATTCCGAGGCGCAGACAGGCTGGCGATGGTCCGGGGTGCTGAGTGCGTCGGGGAGGAGGTGACCACCGCCAGGGGAGCCACAACCACTTAGACACGTTCCAGGGTCGCGGGGGGGTATGTGGCCTCTGCTGAGTGGGCCTGGGGACGCTGCAGCACGTCCTCCCAGAGCACTCACCTGGAGCTGAGCGGCCGTGACTTTCCCCGTGGCATTGAAATCGAGCGACATCACCATGGCAAACCGGCTGGCATTGCAGCTATGGCCGGTGGGCACAGAGCCAAAAGCCCGGAGGACGGTGAAGGTAGCTCGGATCTTCTCCACTGTTGGGGGGCACGGGGCAGCGAGTCATCCATGGCCCTGGAGCTGCCACCCCCACCTCTCACAGGACCACCTTCCCCACTGGCACCTGCACTGGTCCAAGCCCATCTGTTCCCAACACCCCCAGCAGGCTCCCCGCCACCCCCACCCCCAACTCAGCACTAGACCACACACATTTCACTGCTGCCCTGGCTGTGTACTGCAAGCAGAGTGCAGGGGGAAGAAGACTGAGTCAAGAAGACTGAGTCAAGACACAGGGCTGGGATAGCTACAGTCCAGTGACAGGGGCCTCCAGGGCCTGATGAAGGAAGGCAGGGCCTTAACATTCTCAGACCTGCTCTGAGGGAGCTCACAGAGTAGCCACAGCCTTGAAAAGCCCTGCATTCTCGCCACAATTATTTCTTAGGCACCTACTATGCGCCAGGCACTGTGCTAGGTGCTGAATACAGCCTTTCCTGACTCCCACCCTCAAGTACACGCACTCACGGCAGAGCTACATTTGGGGAGAGCCAAGACTGGTGCCTCTCCCCGCTGTATCCCCAGGCCCTCCCAGGGGTTAGGTGGAGAGTAGGTGATCAATAAAGCTCTAGAATAACCCCAGCAAAGCAGCAGCACACACGGTGGTTAAGGGAATTCGAACATGGGCTCTGCCTTTGCTAGTTAGCTCATTTGGGGCAAATCGGTTAACCTCTCATAGGGGCTATGTATTGCCCCCAAGAGGGCAAAAGCTGATTCTTGTGGGTAGGGGGGATTTTGTTTTCTTATGTATAAAGCACAGATGTGCATAAACTGCATGAAGAGATCATGGTATATCTATGGCAGTAAAATTTCACAGTAGGGGACGATTGGGGGGTGGGGGATGTCTGAGAAAGCTCCTTAGGTGTGCAAAAGTGGAAGAAGCATTAAGAACACGGGCCCAGGGGTTATAGCTCCAAAGCCAGACTGTCTGGGTTGGACTCTCAGCTCTAGGATGTTTTAGTTGTGTGGCCTAGGACAAGAGAGTTAACCTGAGTCTTAATGTCCTCATCTATAACGTTTGAATAATAATATCTACCTTAAAGAACTGTTTTAAATAATAAATGAGTTAATATGCTTGGAATAGGGCTCAGCATGTAAGTCCTCAGCAAATGTTTACTATGGTTATTATTATTATTATTAATTGGCATGTTTTAAAGCCTAGTTCAAACATCATTTCCTTTCTTTTTAAAGTTTTTTAAGTCTTATTTATTTATCTTGAGGGCGGTGGGGAAGAGCATGAACAGGAGAGGGGCAGGGAGAAAGAGGAAGGGAAAGAATCCCAAGCCTGCTCTGCTCCATAAGCATGGACGGAGCCCGAGGCAGGGCTTGAACTCATGAGTGGCGAGATCATGACCTGAGCTGAAATCAAGAGTCGGACGTTTAACCGACTGAGCCACCCAGGCAGACATCACGTCTTCAAGGAAGCCCCCGAACTCCTCTCCTCTGAGCTCCCCGTGACTCTCTCCTAACCAGCTCTGCCAGCCCTTTGTGCAGAGCACTGGAGTTTGGCACATATGTGAAGTTCAGTTTCCCTTCTGGCTGTCGACTCCTCATGAGCATAGGCCCTGCCCTTCTGTCTTTACCTACTGGGTCCTCTGTACGGTGCAGCAGGTTGTGCACCGCACAAGGACACCATGTCGAAGGGACATGCTGTTTACATCATACAATTACAGGTTTGTATATCTGTTAGGACGATTTCCCAGAACATGGCGGTCAAGGGTATGGTTCTGACAATGTCAGTGCATGATGATTGCTCTGCAGGCAGCTGTGGATGTCTTGAGGAAGGAGTACCTTTTTCTAACTTGCACAGAGGCATGCAATGAACTATGGGTGGCCCTGTCTAGAAAGAAGCAAGCACAGAGTCTGCACATGGGTGCTCAGTGAATGCTAGCTGAATGGGTATAAGGAGGAGCAACCCAGCGTCCCCTCCAACTCTCCCCACCCTCCCCCACAGCCCGCCCCCAACACATGCCACCTGGAGACCACTGTACCTGAGACCCTGCCATCCACACTGCCTGCCATCGCCACCAGGTGCTCCAGGACCTGCTCGCAACAGGTGGTCTTCCCAGCACCGCTGCGCCCCAGGGCCACGATGCTCTGGTCTCTCCGCTGGCTCAGCAGCGCCCAGTATGCCCGCTGGGCCAGGGAGCCAACGTGAGCTGGCAGGCCATCCCGGCGGCGCCTGGGCACCTGCAGGAAGACGATCCTCGACATCGGTCTTCCCACCCCAGCCGGGGCCCAGGGAGCACCCCAAGGCGGTGTCCCACCCTAGCCTCGAGCCCAGCCCACCCCTGCCTGTCATCCTACCCCAACCTTATCAGACAAGTCGAATTTTACTGGGAAAAGCCCAGCCCTGGGGTCTACTCCTGCCCCTGGCTCACCGTGAGCCCTTGGACAGCCTCCGAGTCTAGTCTGAACCTGGGTCTCCTCTTTAACCCCTAGGAGGCTTGTGTTAGCTCATTATTGGATAGTACTTGCCCGGAATGAGGCAGCTGGACAGACTGGCAAGATTGATTAGTGATGTCCGCCATGGAAACATAACGAAGCACGGGGTAGATGGTGGTACATATGCCATGCATTGGCCATGACAGTTTTAGGTAATACCTGAGGTCTTCCACTCCATTCATCCATTCATTTATTCTTCATTCAATACACAAAAATATTATTGTGGGCACAGCGCTACACAAAACGGATAAAGGGAATCCCTACCAACTGTGAGGAGATACCATTGTATACATATTAGATGGCTAAAAACAGGTTTTAAATTTTTGTAACACTCACTACCAAGGTCTGGTGAAGGCACAGAGTGACTGGAATGCCCATGCAATGCTGGTAAGAAGGACAAATGACACAGTCACTCTGGGAAATAGTGAGAGGTACATTCATCATACAACCTGGCAATCCCATTCTTAGGTATTTACCCAAGAGAAATGAGCCGTTATGTCCACACACACACACACACACAAAAGACAACCTTCAATGTCACTGGTCCTATTAAATATATATTCAAAGTCATCGAAAACTAGAAACAACCCAAATGCCTTGTAACTAGTGAACGGAGGTAACCAAACATCGTGGTTTTAGCACTGAAGGTCCCATATCCCGGGAAACCCCTCTAACTGGGAAAACTGGGACAACTGGTCACCCTATTGAATGGATAAACCAGGGCACGCATACAATAACAAATGGCCAATCGCTGCTATAATAGGGGTGAATGTCGAACGAACGCATCGTGGCAAGTGAAAGAAGCCGATTCAAAGGTTACCTGCCGTATGATTCCAATTACGTGACTTTTTCAGAAAAGGCCAAAGTATAGGGACAAAAAGAACAGATCAGTGGCTGCCAAGGGCAGGACCCGGGAGGCGGGCGGGGTGACAACCAAGGTTCCAGAGAACTTCTAGGGGGCAATGGCATGGGAACAGTCCTGTAACTGACGGTGGAGGGTGTTGCATAACGGCACGCGTTTGTCAGAAACTTACAGGACTGTCCGCTAAAAGGGGTGAATCGAACCGACTGCAAATCACACCTTAATAACTCTGCCTTAAAACAGCCCTGCCTACGGAGTCGAGCCTGCTTTCTGTTGCGAAGAGACAGATGAGAAACAAACGAAAGAATGAAACTATCGGGAGACATTTTAAAGCCTGAATGAGATCACCAAGGAAGGGGGTATTTAAAGAGGAGGGAAGAGGTATGGGGGGACAGGGCAATTGCCTTGGAGAGGTCAGGGAGACCCGCAAAGGAGGCTGAGGAGGAGAGGCCAGTGGGACAGACGGAAAAGCAGGACAGGGGAGTCCTGGGAGCATTTGCAGGACGCTATACTGAGGGTCAAGTCAGGGGAAATCAGAGACTTGAACATTTGGCAAATGAGTTTGGCAGCGTGGAAACCACCAGTGACCTTGACGAAAGTCTGCTTAGCGTGGCTTTGGGGTAGAAGGGAGGAGGGCACCTGGAGACAGAGTGGTCAGTGGAGGGGCACCAAGGTGGGCAGGGCAGCCGGCCCGGCCAGATGAGGACATCCAAATGTCCTGGAATGATAAGCAGGCGACGACTGGGCCCAGAAAGGCCCCACCTGCCCTCTTCCGTGCCTTAGCAGGGCCAGGGGCACAAACCTCAGAATGGCGGCTTTTCCCCCACCCTGCACCTCCCGCCTGGGGCTCAGGGCCGCCCTTCCTGCCCGAGACATCCCACAACAATAATGAATCCCTGTCCTGATGCAAAACACAAGGTTCCAGGGCTCAGGAGGACCCCAAAGCTGGCCAAAGTGGGACCAGCCCCCACGCTGGCTGGACACAGCCTTAGGGCATGCAGCAGAGACAGAGGGTCCTGGGGTCTGAGCCCTGGAGCCACCTCCCACTCTGGGAACACTGAGGTCCAGGGGACAGGCCGTCCCATCTGTCAATCTCCCCAGCGGGCCGGAAGGGAAAAGGGGAATCCTTCAAACCCAGGCCCCTGTGCACACATACAGGTGCATGCGTGCACACGTGCCTTGCTTGTACGCACACACGCGTGCTCACGGGCACACGCACCCAAGAGTCGCAGAGGCCCCAGCGACTCAGAGCTGTACCCGTCTATACCCCACACATTCACACCCGTGCTCACAGCCACGCAGACCTGCACCCCCAGGCGCACACCCAGCTCCCAGCCGCCGCCAGGTGGGCCAGACTCCCAGTGAGAGAGGCCCCCAGCCCGGCCCCAGGTCCCACCAAGTCCGGCTTCAAGATGCCATCGCAGGTCTATGCTCCCACCTGGTGGCCATTTGAGGAGCCAGACGTGACTCAGCCAAAGCGTGTAGAAGGTGGTTTTGGGTTTGGGTGTGGGAAGCTGGATGCTTTGAGGGGTTACAGGGGGCTTGGGGGATCACCTCTCTCAAATTCTTTGTTACAGGGCGTATTCCAGCTCCTGGACATCCCAGGCTCTGCAACGGATGCCTCGATCCAGGATGGCCGGTGAGAAGCCGGCCTTACTTTGGGAGTCTGTGCTAAATCTCCCTCCCCGGGGGCTTTGAAGGAACAAGACGAGTGACCCGGCATCTTCGAAGGCTCAGCGGCCTTGGGCTGCAGTAGCCCGAACGTAGCCCTCACAGCAAGGGAGGGGCGAGTGCAGGTGCCCTTATGGACAGCCAGGTCGGGCAGGAAACAACGGGGGAGGGGTGTGTCCTGGAGAAGAGAAGTCTTAGAGGCAGACTCAGAGCCACTGTCCCTTTCTAAATGGACCTTAGCCTCATTTGGGGGCTACGGATGGGTTTGCCCCATGGTACTCCAGAGGGCGAGATGCAGCTTTTCATCCCCAATTGGCAGACGAGAACGCTGAGGCCAGAGAGGTGTCGTGGTCTTTCCAAGGCACTGGAGGGGCATCGGCAGCGGCTCCAAAGGCCTGCGACTTCCCCAGTCCTCCCAGCAGCACCTCCGTCAGGCCTCCCTGCCTCCTCTTTTGCCTGCTTTCCCCTATCCACCCAGCAGCCCAGGGGAGCCCTTTCCAGCACACGTCAGACCATCTCACCCCTCTGCCGAAGATCCCCCGAAGCTGGCATCATGCTCAGAGCAACAGCCGGGAACATCATGACCACATAGAAGACCTGCTGCGACCCAGACCCCACTTGTCCTGGCCTCCTCACTGTCTCCTCCTCCACACCAGCTGCTCTCCCCACTGTTATCTTTATTACTGGGGGCCTGTCTTCCCCCTCGAGAACAGAACGCCCACCGGGGCAGGCTTATCGGTCTTCCTCCCTGCTCTTTCCTCCATGCGAGGCATAGAGGAGACCCTCTTGTCAGTATCTCAATCAATGGGACCAATGAATGGGATCAAAGAGAGAATCCGGCTCAAACGGCTCAGTCGTGGCTGCAGGGCCCGCCACCAGGTGGCGCTGAGAGATCGCCTTTGCTTTGACTGTCTTGACACAAACTGGCCATTTCCACACTTGGCAGGGAAAAAAAATTAAACAAACAACAGAAGGGAGGCTTCTGTTTCCCGAGGTATGTGGGTGTCTGGGACTCTCGAGTAGGCAGTATGGGGTTCAGAGCACAGAAAGGCTGGTGGCCTGGGTTTTACCCCCGCTCTCCCCCTTGCTGAACACAAGGGCTGGCCCAGAACATCTCATCTGTAAAACGGGGCTAGGAGAGGGCCCGACCTTTCCAGGTGGGTGTGAGCATTAGTTGAGATGATATGTAAGGTGCTGGAAGCAGTGGCTGGTGCAGAAATGATATTTGCTCAATATCTTCTCATTATTATTGTGTGTAACACCCCTGTTATTTCTATCCATGACTCAAGGTTCCCCTCGATGGAGGGGGGAATCACGTGGTCCTCGATGCCCCCGTGATGTCCACAGTACCCCAGACCTTTTTATCTGGCAGGATGCTACTCACAGACAGGTTTGCAGGGGGCTTTGGCTGCCCTGCTCTCCCCTGAGAGGCAGAGGGGACGCGCCCCCTGCACGGCTAGCACATATTCCCATGGTCCCCCTCACCTTGCCTGCAGAGGGCACCGGGGGCCTCCGGGGCTGGAGGGCGATCAGGTCCGGCCCGGTGAAGGTGTGGGGCAGCTGAGCCTGGTAGCGGTGCAGAAGCGTGTTCAGGATACTTGATTCGTTGACACTGACCAGGGAGGCCAGGTCCTCAGCCTGGTCCAGCTCGGGGGGGTTGGCCTGTGAAGCATCACACAAAGTGTCCTCTGCCCTCCTGGGCCTCCATACCAGCATCACCACCCATACGCACACACGCACACACACACACACACACACACACACACACACAGCCCCGGTGACCCTCTTCTGGGAGAGCTATTTGCCACAGACCAGGACAGAACACAAAGACTCTGGAGAGAGAGAAACAAATCCGTATAAAACTCGTTTGCCCTTTGCACAGCCTGAGAGCCACCTGTCTCTCTCTCTCTCTCTCTCTCTCTCTCTCTCTCTCTCTTTAGTTAATTTATTTGGAGAGAGAGAGAGAGAGAGAGAGAGAAGAGGGGAGGAGCAGAAAGAGAGGGAGGGAGAGAATCCCAAGCAGGCTCCATGACGTCAGCACAGAGCCCGACACAGGGCTCGATCTCATGAACCGTGAGATCATGACCTGAGCCGAAACCAAGAGTCGGACGCTTGACTGACTGAGCCACCCAGTCGCCCCTGCCACCTGTCTCTTCACACCGGTCCTCCCTCCTGAACTCACTGCCCCAGGAGGGGACAGATTCCTGAGACGGACACAGCAAGATTCAGAGAGCCTTCTCAAACACTATGAGAAGGATGGTGTTCTAGAGTGGCTGTTGCCTCCTCTCTGGGTCTTGCCAGGGAGCTCTGCATGTGTTCTGTGACCCTCGGGGGTAAAGGCCAATGGCCAAACAGCCCCATTTCTCTGGCAGCCCATTGTGCACTGATCCCTTGGAAATATGCCCAAACTCTTCCAGAAGCGAGGAATGATTGCAGCTTCTCCTTGGGACGTCCCTTCTAAAAGCCTTCCTACCATTCTTTCCAGCCTCAAAGAGTTTTTAGGGCCTACTGCTCTGGGGTTTGGGCCAAGCCTGAGCTCTCTTGTGGGTCAACCTTTTTGTCAAGGACACGAGCCCACCGCAATAATACCCCAAACAATAGTCCACCGAAACCTCGGCTACAGTTGATGACAAGCTGCAAATTTGGCCCTGAATTCCCTGGCAGCCAGGGTGAAAAGGGAAACCCGCCCTGTGACATGATCTGCAATGTCCATAAAATGAAAAGCGGTCACGTTCTTGGATCAGGCAGAACTCCCAGTTCTGACAAACATGTTTGTGAATGTGCCTGTGTCAAGAGAACCCCGAGAGGGAGAAATGACCTCCTGATGATACACCTCCAGCAGAGCAGTGAGTTCCAAGATGGCCTTCCTTACAACTCCCTCCAGGGCATCAAGCCAAAGAAGTCTGTGCAGTCAAGTGCAAGGAAATCTCTTGCAGGGGTGGGGAAAGACGGTGCGCGGCATGCGGGGAGAGAGACGGAGGGCTCACCCTATGAACACACTCCTCGTCCACCTCAGTCACGGTTTTGTCAGCATCGATGCAAACTCGCACCCTTCCTGCCGGCAGGTCAGCTGTTCCCTCATCCGGCTTCAGGACAGTTGCTGATGACAGCCCCGAGAGAAAGAGAGAGAGAGAGAGACCCAGAATCCGAAGCTGAGCTGTCAGAACAGAGTCCAACGTGGGGCTCGAACCCATGCACCGTGAGATCGTGATTTGAGCCAAAGTCGGACGCTTAACCAAATGAGCCACCCACGTGCCCCATGGACGCGGCATGCCCCTCACCCTTCCCTCCAGACTCTGATCTGGCAAATACGGCCAGCAACAGAGGGGGCGCAGGAAGAAAAGACTTAGACCCTCCCAGATGGGCTAACACCCCTAATTACCAAGAGTAAATCCATCCTTCTGAACCAGCCACACTTTCTCTGCCTCGTACCATCTGTCCTCAGGAGCCTGAGAGCAAAGATCACATGAATCAGGTGACCAAGGGGACGCTGCCCTCCCTCTGCCCCCACCACCCCCACCCCACCCCCTTGTCCGGAGTGAACCCTTCACATGGGAGTTTCTCAAGGTGTGATCTGGGCCCACTGAAGTCAGAATTTCCCCCAAGGGAGGGCAAGTGGGGTGGCGATTATTTACAGGCAGATGCCTCGGCCCCACCCCTGGCCCCTGGAATGGAACCGCTAAGGCGGGGCCCGGGAATCTGCATTCTGAGCAATCTGCTATTTACGCAGCCCCGAGTTTGAGAACTCTGTGAGTAAGCTCAGCCATGACAGGACATCTCCGTCTTGGGACCTCCGTCATGCCGTGGAGACTCTTACCCCGGGATCGGTGCAGTGGGGGCCCCAAGATCCCTACGCAACAAGGAGGATGCCCCCAGGGGCAACTCTTGCCCATCCTCCCCACCTCGGAAGGCTCCCTCCTGCCCCTCCCCCACTCCGGGGTCTGGAGCCCCTCACCTGATCCAAGTCTCTGCTCTGTCCTCCTTTGCTCCCCTCCGGCAGGGCCGGCCCCTCTTCACCCTCCTTCCGATCCTGAGAACTGTCTGCATGGCCCTCCAGAGCAGGTGGTCTGGCCCTTTCCAGCTCCGTCTCCAGGGTCTCTGTCGCATCATCCACTCCCGCACGGGGCTCCCGGGCATTCTGTCCTCTGCTCTCTGGCCGGCCCTCCTTCCCAGCCGCCGCTGGGTTCTCCCTGCATGCACCCACCTCCTTGGGGGTTTCACAGCCCTTCTCTCTCTCCCCCCCGGCTCTACCTGCCTCCCCGGGCTCACTCTGAGGCCGCCCTTTCTCTCCTACCTTGGCCTGGGGCTCCCCTGCCTTCTCTGTCCTTCTCAGAGGCTGGCCTGCTTTCTCCACCCCTCCGGGAGCTCCCCCCACCTTCCCGGGCTTCCCCTGAACCTTGCTCATCTTCTCTGCCTTGACCTGAGGCTCCTCTGTCTTCTCTGCCTTACTCAGCAGCGAACCTTCTTTATCTTTCTTACTCCGGGGACCATCCCATTTGCTCCTGCTGCCCAGGGAGACTCCCCACTTTCTCACCTGGATCTGGGCCCCAGCGGGCTTGCCGTTGCCCCCCGAATCCTTGGGGAGGTTCCCCTTTGCCATCTTGTTCGGGGGGTCCCCTGCCCCTTTCTCTGCTGTAGCTGACCGTCCCCCTTCGCCTGGCCCCTCTCTGCCCTGGAGTTCACCCCCTTTCAGCCCTTTGGTCTGGGGGTCCCTGCCCCCTTTCCCCACCACGCCTTGCGTTCCTGGGTCCACAACGCCCTCAGTCTGGGTCTTCTCAGCCTTCGGGGCTGCGTCCTTAGTGCCATGAGTCCCTGGAGTCCCCCCCTTCTGTTCCCCTCCAGGGTCTGTGGCTGGGGGTGGGGTCTTACAGGTGGGGGCATCACAGGGCGGGGTCCTCTGCTCCGGCTTGGCTGAGTCCGGGTCCAGCTTGGCCACCATCAGCAGCACGTCACCCCTCCTCACACCTCTCTTGAAGGGCAGGGGTTTTCTGGCTGGGGTCCCACTGGGACCCGGCTCCTGGGGCTTCTCACCATTGATGCTGGTCATCAGCACGGGATCTGTGGGGCCGGCCTCCTGGCTCTCCTTGCCCGGAATGTTTGAGTTCTGCGGAGAGCCTGACTGGCTGCCTTGGGGGATTTGCTGGTTTCCAGATTTGGTGCCACTGTTGGACTTGCCCTTGGGTTGGCCAGCAGAAGTTTCTGGGGTCTAGGAGAGAGGCCACAGCCACACTTAGCTGCTCGCTGACCAGACAGCCTTGTCCCTCAGTCACTCACTCACTCCTCACTCATGCACCCAGCCATTCACCCATCCAGAGACCCCCAGGCACCGACGGGACACAGGACTGGATAGGCCCTGTGCCAGGCGGTGAACTGAACCCCAACACCCTGGACCTTGGCCCAGCACCTCAAAACCAAGCGACGGAGTGGAAAGAGTCGACTTTGGAGCCTGACAGACCCAAGTTCAGCTTCTCACTCTGCCATTCGCCAGCTGTGTGGCCTTGGGTAAATTGCTTCCCCTCTCTGAGCCTATTTCCTTAACAATAAAATGAGTTTCGGGGTGCCTGGGTGGCTCAGTCGGTTAAGCGTCCGACTTCGGCTCAGGTCATGATCTCGCGGTCTGTGAGTTCGAGCCCCGTGTCGGGCTCTGTGCTGACAGCTCAGAGCCCGGAGCCTGTTTCAGATTCTGTGTCTTCCTCTGTCTCTGACCCTCCCCCGTCCAAGCTCTGTCTCTCTCTGTCTCAAAAATAAATAAACGTTAAAAAAATGTTTAAAAAAAAAACAACAGTAAAATGAGTTTCATAATGGCCTACGTCACAGGGCGAGCGTTAAGGTTCGTGATAATGCACAGAAACTGAGCCCTGTGCAGAATTCGTCCTTGGTAACAGTAGCTCCCTCTGCTGTCATTGGTACTTTTGCTGTGTCGCTGTTATTATTACTATTATTTGTGCCTTGAGTCTTCCTGCTGGGCCAAGGAGAGGGAAGGGGGCTTGGGGACTAGAGCAGAGGAACTGTTCTAGTCTTGGCTGGAATGCTTTCCAGCTGGGTGACGGTGAACGACACCACCTAACCTCTCTGAGCCTCGGTTTTCCCTCCATGCAAGGCCAGGGTCACCTGACCATCCAGAGTTTTGGTGGAGTGAGATGTGGAAAAGCGCTTTGGAAGTGGCAGAGAGCTGAACAGAGTTGTTGCGACTTTTGCCGTCCGGATGCACTCCCCATGCCAGGTGAGAGCCCTGGCATGTCCCCCACGGTCCTCCCCAGACCCTGCCCCCCTCGGCGGTCCTCCCCCCACCCCTACTCCCTGCCGAAGTCCTCCCAGCCCACCTACCCCCCACCCCACCCCCTCGCCTGGCCTGGACATCTGATCCGACGCCCCCTGCAGGCTCCTCTCCCAGGCTCTTCTGCTGCCTTGTGGCCTCAGCCCCACCCAGAGTTTTGTCCTCAAAGCAACCTGGCTGTGGCCTGAACTGCTCACAGGGCCACTTGGGCCGCTGCCTCTACAGAAAGAGAGCTGGAGGGTGCAGGTGGGAGGTCCATCCTGATGCCTGGCTTCACCCCCTGCCCAGGTCTGGGTTCTGCATCTGGGACCATGTTGGCCACCTCCCCACACACCTGGGCCCAGGACTCAGTTTCTCACCCTCCTCTTGCACCCAAACCAGCCCCCAGATCATGTTGATTCCACCTGCCTGGCATCACACTTTTGTCTCCCTTCCCAAGCCCGGGTCTGCGTTCATCTGGGCCATGGTCACAGTCCCCGAACTGGTGGCCTTTGAATCTGCTGCCACAGTCATTTGAAACTTGATCAAAAGAGGGGCGCCTGGGTGGCGCAGTCGGTTAAGCGTCCGACTTCAGCCAGGTCACGATCTTGCGGTCCGTGAGTTCGAGCCCCGCGTCAGGCTCTGGGCTGATGGCTCGGAGCCTGGAGCCTGTTTCCGATTCTGTGTCTCCCTCTCTCTCTGACCCTCCCCCGTTCATGCTCTGTCTCTCTCTGTCCCAAAAAAATAAATAAAAAACGTTGAAAAAAAAAAATTAAAAAAAAAAAAAAAAGAAACTTGATCAAAAGATTTTGGCAGTGGCCCCCAGCCTATGGGAAAGTCATTCCCTACCATCACCTGCCATTCAAAGCCCTCAATGAGGAGTCACCACCTTCCATTCTGGCCTTATAGTCCCTGTGTGTCCCCATGCCTGAGCCACACAGGGGCATCTCTTACCACATCTGATGCTTCTCTGCTTCCATGCTTCTGTTCACATCAGCTCGCTGCCCGGAATGTTCTTTCCCCCTCTTCACTTGCCGATGCTGTACTCATCTTTCTATACCCAGCTCAAATGCCACCCCTCTGCAAATGTGTGCCTGCAGGCCTCGCTCAGAACCTGTCTCACGCACCCCTCTGGTCCCAGGGCACCGTGCAGGTGCACCGTCAGCAGCAACGGCCACATTCTGCACCCCAGTCTGGCTTTGACTTGTGTCTCTGCCCCGTTTCAGGTGGTGGAGGCCTCAAGGGCACGGTCTCCACAGCTTTGTCACGATGATGATGATGATGGTAATAATAACAACCATCATGCACAGATCACTTTGCAGTGGGTCCTACAGGACCATCACACCCTACTTAACCCTCGTAAGAACCCACCGAAGTAGGTTCTGAGCTCCGCCCCCATTCTACGGATAAAGAAGTAAACACAAGGCTATCAGGTGGCCTGAGAGACAAAGCCAGAATGGAAAGTCATACAAGCCTCTGGGAGTCTAAAGTCAGTGCCCTTAATTGAAGCATAGTCACAGCCTTACTTGTCCCCAGGACTCACTAGAATCTCCTGGGAGCTTTTTTCTTTTGCTTTTTTTTTTTTTTTTTTTTTTACATTTATTTATTTTTGAGAGGCAGGGAGAGACAGAGTGCAAGCAGGGGAGGGGCAGAGAGAGAAGGAGACACAGAATCCAGAGCAAGGTCCAGGCTCTGAGCCGTCAGCACAGAGCCCAACGCAGGGTTCCACAATCCTTGAGATCATGACCTGAGCCGAAGTCAGACGTTTCACCGACTGAGCCACCCAGGCACCCCTAGAATCTCCTGGGAGCCTTAAGAAAACAGTGATTCTGGGGTGCCTAGGTGGCTTAGTCAGTTGAGCATCTGACTCTTGATTTCGGCTCACGTCATGACCCCCAGGGTTGTGGAGTCAGGCTCTGCACTGAGATTCTCTCTGCTTGTGATTTTTTCTCTCTCCCTCTGTCTCCTTCTCCCACTCCTCATGTTTTATCAGGAGAAGAAGAAGAAGAAGAAGAAGAAGAAGAAGAATGCTTTGGCCCCAATCGCAGACAGTCAGATGGAGTTGGCCTGGGCTGTGGCTGCCCCAGTGATTCCAGAGTGTAGCTAGGACTGAGAAAACCTGCTCCGGTGCCCATGGCCTAGTGGCTCAGTCTGACCTTCTCCGGGCCAGGCAGGACACAGCCTTGGAAAGAGGATTGGCTGCACTTAGCACATCTCTCCACTGTCTATACCATTTTAAAAAGTGAGTCAGTGCCTTATTTTCTAACCAAACCACCATACCAGAAACAGTGACACGAATTTGAGCCAAACGAGGTAACCGGCCCTACCCTCCCTCACCCAAATCTTTTGGATTTTCTCAGTCACCAAAGCCCTCAGTCCGCTCTGAAGCCTTCTCAGTATACGGGGAGGAGGTGCCTGTAGAATCACTGGGGCCAAGAGGAAACTCACAGCGCATCCATTTTACAGATGGGCAAGCTGAGGCCAAAAGAGGGGAAGGGCTTTGGCCTGGACCACACAGAGCGGTGGGGCCAGAGCGAGAACCCAGCTCTCCCGACATTTGACGTGGGTCTCTTTCTGCCCCGTGTGATTCCAGCCTCTTCCTGTCTCTCACTGGCTCGGGGGCCTTTGGAAATCCAAGCCACCTCTCTGAGCCTCGTTTTACATCCCTGCAAACTGGTGGCGGAGTCTAACGGCTCCGTGCAAGGATTAGATGGGGGCCAAATAAAGCAGTTGTGCTGGGGTAAGGAGCAAGAGTCTGGTTATTTACCGATCGGGACAAGAAAATCAAACTGGCAAGAACCAGCCAGGGCTTGCTGTGTCGCAGAAACATGTCCCGGGGCTGCCGTGCTCCAGCCCCAGGAACCTCTTGGCCCAAGGTCCAGACACCTGTTGTGCTCTGAGGCCTGTCCATCCTGCATCTTGGCTCTGAGGCTCTGCCTAGGCCCTGGGGCGACAGTTTGTCCCCATCCTATGCTCGGCTCTGCTTCTTAACTTGTGCACGGTGATGCCAGCACGGCCTGCGGCCTCATGGAACATTTTCCTTCCCAGGCCTCTGTGGCCACATCGGCCACCTTGCTCCCTAGACTAGCCCTTTCCCAGGCAGCTCGCCAGCGCAGTGAGCACACAGACTCTTGCCCTGGCTCTGCCACTATCTGGTCTCATGACCTGGAGCAAGTTGCTCGACCCCTCTGAACCTCAGTCTCCACCTCTGCTAAGTGGGTATCATCTGATCCACCCCATTGCCATGGGGCGGGGGGGGGGAGGGCGGGGATCAAAGGAGCCCACGAGCGACAGAGTGAACCTTGTCTAGTGATGAACGGCCTCCAGTCACTTTGCATCGTGATCCAACAGCAGCCTACGGAGGTTGACTTTGGCCCTCGCTTATGCCTGGGTCATGGGTGGGGGCCGAGCCCGTCCTCCCTGGCATCCTCCCCCACAAAGACGTGGCGGGGATGTGTTCAACAGCTGCTGCCGTTCAGCTGCCAGAGAACTTCTCTGAGGCAGCAAAGTCATTGTAATTGGACAGGTGCGGGCACGTGGGGGACCGGACAGGCAAACAACAGCTGAAGGGGGGTGGGAGGTGGAGCTGAGGTTGTCACTGGACTGGAGTCAACTCCCGGCCGGGAGGCGACCAGATCTCTCAGCCCAACCCCTGCGGTATTCGCCCCACCTCAAGGGGGCGCCAGAGAGACCTGAGGCCATGGCCTGTCTGCCTGACAGCGATCCGCCCACGGCGCACTCCAAGCCCACCTGCCTTGTGTCCAGCCTCGTCCATCCTGCCCGGGGTCCCTGGCTGAGCGGCTGGGGACAAGGAGGGAGGCAGCGCTGGCCGCCATCAGGGATAACTCTGCAAGGTCTTAAAGCACAGGGACTGCATCGTGTCCAATGACTGCTTCAATCCAGCAGAGCTATTCAGAATAATGAAGGGATTTAGTGGACACCGACCAATCAGAAAGAACGTCAGCTGGACCGAGGGACTGAGGTCCCTTCTTGGGCCAAGCACCAACCCTTTGATTATTGGCATGTGGCCATTCCAAGGCACTCAGGGGAGGGGAAGCTGGAGGGCACCGGAGCAGGGGTTGGCCGGGGCTGTGGCCGTTTGCCACCCGGTGTGGAGAGGTTTCAGGATTTTAACACCTATAACCAGTAACTGGATATCTTTCCCGCTTAAAGCCAACTACACATCCTTAGGTAACATCTAGGTTTCCCTTTCTGCAAAAAGAGGGGTAAAACGATCCCCACCATCGTACATCAGCCGATATCCTTCATTCATTCATTAAACAAACATTTGCTGAGTACTCGCTATGGGCCAAGTTCTACGAGAGGTGCTCAATACAGAGTGGACGGAGAGAGAGAACTGTTGCGCTTAAGGAACTGCTAGTCTGATAAGCCCCACGATCAAGTATTTAACTATGTCAACCACAGTGAAGACAAACACAGAGGGTGCTGGGGGAATCGGAGGAAGGAGGGCAATGGGAGAGCTTTCCGGGGATGTTCCAGAGAGGTCCCATTTGAGCTGGGTTTTGAAGGATGCGTAAGAGTTTCATCGATCAACTGAAGAAAGGACGTTCCTCAAAGCGGGGAGAACAGGAATAAAGGCAGGATGACAAGTGGCTGGGGAGTCTCATAGGACAGGATGATGGGTATCGACAGGCACCTCGTCCCCCTTCCCGTGGGACCACTTACCTCTTGTTCAGGAGAGCCAAGCGCTGCCTGTTTCCTCAGTCTTGCTTCCTTGGACTCTTTCTCAGTCTCCCGGACCAGTTGCCTAATGAAGCCTCCTGGGATGACAGAGAACAGGGGAGGGGGCGAGGAAGGTGGAGGGCTCTTGTCCTCCTCCCGAATCTGTTTTGCAGAAGCAAAGAAGGAGACAGCTCTGTGAGTGAACCAGTGGAAGCAAGTGGCCCTTTAAGATGCTCGGGAGGGGACCCCAGGGAGGACATACATGACTCAAGCGCATGCGTGAGCGGCCGTGGCAAAGCGGATGAGGTTCGGCAGGGCTCTGGGGGGTTTCTGTAAAAATCCAACCCTGTGGCTACAGCCCACTCCACTGACCCAGGGCTGTGGCTTCCTGATGGCCCTTAAACCAGGACCCGGGCAGCCAGGGGCTGGATGCTGGCATTTTACACCAGAAGCAGAGCCTAGACCCGAGACGGCTGGGGTCAGGAGGCAGCGGAGACTCCTCTGCGGACCGCAGCGACCTTGGGGGCTGACGCAAGGCCACCCGCTCTGGCCGATCAGGGGGTACATCTTTAACTGGCATCACCATGACTGCTCACGGAGGGGAGTAAAAACGTATAGTGCTTTCTATGGCAGAGCTATACCCTGGTTTAAATAAGCTCCTTGTCAAGGTCCTTGGTGGGTGGCTGGCAAGGACCTGATCACCCCAGCCCGGCTGAGTAAAGGGGAATCCAAAGGAGGTAGGAAAGACGAGGAGACAAAGCGGAGGCCAGGAGATAAGGTAGGTTGGTGCAGACCTCCGTCCGGGGAGAGAGAAGCAGGGAAGTTGAGGGGCTGGTTGACCCCACGCCTCTCTCTCTCGATGGAGGCTGAAGCCATGTCATGGGAGAGAGGGGAGTCTTAAGGCCCGCTCAGCAGATGCCGTCCTCGTGCGATAAACCAGATCAGTGTGGGAGGGGCAAAAGCAACCAGGAGGCAGCCGGGGAGAAGCTTCTCGACCACTCCACCCCTCAGCCTTCCAATTCATCAAATCATGCACGATTTGATGAATGGGGGATGGTGGGGTAAAGGGGATGAATGGTGGGATGCGGGGTAAAGGAGATAGCAGGCATCAGAGAAAGAGACAGCCCTTCACGGTATCTCATGGGAAATAACAAAAGGGAAACGAATAACTCGGAAGAAGGGCCTGATTCCAGTTCTCCATGGTGACAGGAGGCAGGGACCCCAGAAAGCCATCCCCACGGCACAAGTCTGGCAGCCAAGAGCTCTGCCTCTGTCTCGCTGCCCACACAAACCCCAGGCTCATCAGAACTGCCTCGACGATCCAGACGGGACAGCTGGTCTACCCTCATTTCCCCCGCGGCCTACCGAGGAACAGGAAAAGACCCGGCAGTCATGGGAGGAGTTCAAGGAGTTCACGGACTGGGTTAGGGGGGCCACGGCTAACCGAGCTGGCTCAGGGGAAATGGAAGGTGGGACTGGATACACCACAGGGAGCAGCCTGGGCCACCCACGTTGACTTGCCCTCTGAGGGTCAAGTCGGCCCTGAGGATCCAGCCTGGACCCTGAGTGTTACTTTCCTTCTGTTCCCACAGGGCGAGGCGTGATGAGATGGCCATGCTGAGACAGTGTCAAGGCTGAGATGAGATGACGCGGGGCTCTCTGCAGACAGCACGAAATGTGGCTTTATGGACACACAGGGCACATGAGGTGAACAGACACAAGACTGACACACGGAGACACGGGGAGTGGTGGAGAGAAGAGAGATACAGGTTAGCTCTTGGACACAGCCCTGCTTCCGCCCCCGCCGACGCCAAGAACCAAGGTCACGTGGCTGGGCACGGCCCACTGGAAGGACAACGATCAGCATGGAGGCCCCTGGCCATGGAGTGGACAGCGCCCCCCAGATCCTTTACCCTTAACCCCGCACTTTAACTTGTCATTGGGACATAACATATATCAGAAGAGGACCTAAATATACAGCTAAGCGGCTATTCTCCCCTAAAGAATAGACCTATTTAACCAGCACCCTGATGAAGATTAAAACATCTTGTTTTATTTGTTACAAGTTCGAGGACAAGCACATCTAATCTATAGTGATGAAGGTCGGAGGACCTGTTAGCTTTTGGCTGGAAAGGGGCACGAGGGAACTTCCTGGGGTGATGGGACTGTTCTGTATCTTGAACCGGGAGGGGGCCACACGAGTGCGTCGTATGAAAGAATTCACCCAGCTGTACAATCCACTCGCTGGATGTCAATCCTGTCTCAATTCAAAAATAAACAGAACAGGGACACCCGAGCAGCTCAGTCGGCCCAACACCCAGCTCTTGATTTCGGCTCAGGTCACGATCCCAGGGTTGCAGGATGGAGACCCGCGTCGGGCTCTGTGCTGAGCACTGAGAGCGGAGCCTGCTTAAGATTCCCTCTGCTCCCTCCTCTCGGCTCATACACCCTCCCTCCCTCCCTCTCTCTCTCTCTCTCTCCCTCAAATAAAAAAAAAAAATCAAAATAAATAAATAAACTTAGAAAAAAAAAAAAGAATGAAAAGCGAGCCTGGGGGGCTCAGCCAGTCGAGCGTCTGACTCTTGAGTTGGGCTCGGGTCATGACCTACGTTTGTTAGATCGAGACCCGCGTTGGGCTCTGTACTGGAAAACGTTACAGCCCCCTGACCCTCCCTCACACCCCCGTCTAAAGTTACTGTCCCCTCCCCCTCCCCCCCCCGCCCAGGGCAACCACTCTCCTGACTTGTAACACCATAGAATAGTGTGTTTTTCTTTTGTGAGGGTGCCGCGGACTCCATAATTGGATCACGCGTGTTAGGAAAGGACAGGGAACCAAAAGTATTCATTGGGCTGGTGCTTTGGGGGAAACAATTTAGTATATTCAGCATCTGATTGAAAGGCTTGACAAATGTTCACGACTTTTGACCTAGCAGGGCCCCTTCTGGATAACAAGCTCGAGGAAATGATTCTAAAGCAGAGAAGTTCATCACTGGGGGGCTGGTAGCCCCCAACCCCAGAGACACAGCCCGTGTGGCCAGGAAGTAGAGGAGGTTGAATAAACTAGACCCCATCTGACTTGAAGGAATATGCCATGAATCCATTGAGAAGGGTACATAGGAAGCATTTTAGAAACCGCTTCACTGAGGCATCATTTCTATGCTAGACAGAAGACTTGCCCATTTGTAAACATGCAGTGATGATCTCTGAAAAGTTTTAGAGTTTTGCCACCAGAACCTCAGTCCCATCACCCCCAAAAGACCCTTCCAAGACCCGCTGCAGGGTCCCTGGGCGGCTCAGTTGGCGTCCGACTCTTGGTTTCGGCTCAGGTCGTGATCTCACGGTTCGTGAGTTCAAGCCCCATGCCGGGCTCTGTCCTGACCGTGCAGAGCCTGCTTGGGATTCTGTCTCTCTGTCTCTCTCTCTCCCTGTCCCTCCCCTGCTCACTCTCTCTGTCTCTCTCTCAAAATAAGTAAACTTTAAAAAGAAGAGAAAGGCCATTTGCAGCCACTAGCTGTGTGCACCCTCAGCCCCGGGTCACCACTACCATTCTGTGTATGGCTAAATAGATCGCCTTTTCTGGACATTCTCTATAAATGGAACCCTAGCACATGCGGTCCTTTGTGCTTCTTTCGCTCTGCATAATGTCTTCGAGGTTCGTCTGCACTGTTGTGCAGACGAGCTAACTGGCGTTTTCTTGTACCCATGGATCACCTCTCGTTTATGGGGTCGGGATGAATGGCACTGCTCTGAACAGCCACGTAAATCATCGTGCACCTATGTTTCCATTTCTCTTGGGTAGATCCCTGAGGGTCGCAGTGCTAAGCCTACAGGGTGACGCTTTGTTTGACTGTTTAAGCCCCGGCCAGGCTGTCTTCCCAAGTGGCTGCACCGTCCCCCATGGGCCACCCGCAGTGTGTGAGGCTCGATCGGGACGCGTGCTCCATAACACGGTGATATTGGAAGGTGTCTGTGTTCCCTCTAGAGATTAGAAGGCAGAGCTCAGCATTGCACACACTAAACTCTCCCAAAGGGGCAAAACCCAAAACGCTCCACAGAAAGCCAAGAGTGGAAGGAAGTACACCAAGGTCTTAAAGGAAGTGGTCAGGAGTGAAGGAGTGGGCGTCTTCTCCTCCCTCCGACTTTCCGCACGTCTGTGCTGGGCGTTGCCCTCGGAGCAGTGTTCCCCCCCCCCCACCGCCCCTCCCTCCCAGTCCCTTCTGGAAGATGCCCCCCTTCCCAGCTGTCAGAACCACCATCACCATTGAAAGCCAGAGTGTTCATGGTCGGTCTGTGGGTAGCCTCTTTCAGTGACTTATCCATAAGAAGAAGGTTCGCACAGAGTTCAAGGTGATCCTGTGTGTCGCACAGACAGCTGTCTGTCTGTCAGGATGCTGTACGTCCTGGAAGCCGGTGAGGCGGACTGGGCTGGGCTGAAACCGGCTCCCATCATCTCACAAGGGCTCCCCGTGGCCACCTCTTTCCAGCTCCGTGTTCTGTGACGTCACCTGAAGGGCTTGAAATTGGCTATGGGGGTATTTACACCCCAGAAATGGGCAAATGCGTCAGATCAGGGCTTTTGTTCCGGGAGCTGGCCATTAAACGTTTACCAGCACATCCCTGGATGAGACCCCAGGGCCCCTGTGGGGCCTGGCTAAAAGGAAATCTCGAGATCCAAAGATCCAAGGGACCTTGCAGCTCTGATGAGGTCACGAGCCCACAGTGAGACCCCGGAAACATGTCCCAGGGCAGACGGCCAAGTCTTTGCCTTGAGAAGAAAGTTCCTCACAGCATGGCCTCTCCAGCTTGCAAAGGCACATGAGAGACCAGTGGGGTGGAGAATGGGCACAAGATCAGATCTCTGGGGAGAGGGGCAGGGGAAGGGGAGGGGAGACCCTGGGGAGGCCCCCGAGTGACTCATAGCCAGACTCCGCTCTTCTATGCGCCTGGGAAGCAGAGCCCAGGTTATGAATAGGCCTGACGTGAGGTAGCCTGGCCACCAACCACCCCCCCAGCCGCCGGCTCCCCATCCAGCCGAGGCCTGGCCAGGCCAGTGGCGGCTTCCCAAGGATCACCCTCGGCTTCAAGGCTCCAGGGAGAATCCTGGCTGTCAATATGGGCTGTCCTCAGCCGGGGCTGCTGGCCTGCCCAGAGGCCCACAGCATAGGGGGACAGTGAGAGAGCCATCACTCTCCGCGTCCTGCCCCTCGGAGGCATCAGGCCAGTCCCAGTGACCCAGGGCCAGGAGCCAGTGCTCCTGGGAAGGCTTTGTCAAGCCTTAATTTAAGTAAGTGTTCTTATCACCACGTTCCCTTCCAGGTCTAAAACTCACACCTGCCTCATCAGCTTCTGTTTTAAGCCCATGAGGAGGCCCCGGATGCTCAGAATTCATGGTATTAACGTCTTGAGTCTCCCCCTTAGGGGTGGGAGAGGCTGGTGAAGGGAAAGGTGATCCCCAAAGCCAGGAACAGCTTGAAACAGTTTTTCCTGAACACATGTTGGATCTGAGTGGCCCCACGGGGCCCTCAAGGCTTTCCCTCTCACCTCCCCAAATGCCCAGTCCTGACACAGCGGCCAGGACTCCGGTGACTTCCCCTGTCTCAAAACACAAGTTCCCAAGTCTTTAGAGATGCCTACGTGGCCCTCAAACCATCTGCCCTAAAGCCTCTCCTGCTCGCTCCTCCTTTCCTGGCACACCGACCTTCTGGAGGCACCTTCTGCGCAGATTCCCGCCTCAGGGCCTTTGCACATCTGTTCCCTCTGCTTCAAATGCTTGTCCCTCTGCGTGGCTCACACCATCACCTCCTTCAAGCCGTTGCTCAGTGTCACCTCATCAATGAGCCTCCCTTCCCTATTTAAATGGAGGCATAGCCACCCCCCCACCCCCGCATCCCGGCACCACCCATCATTTTATCCCGTCCTTTCTTTCCCACAGCATTTACTGCTATCACTGTCCATCATGCTGTGTATTTTTTGTTTAGCTTCTGACTCACCCTGAAGAACATGGCCCTATGAGGGCCTGAAGCTCCGTGTGTTCTGTCCCCTTATGTAGCCCCAGTGCCTAGAACAGTGCCTGGCACGCGCTTAGCTCTCCGTGAATGTGTGTTGAATGAGTGACTGAATGCAGGGGTGGGTAACGATCAGGAGTAAAGCGGACGAGGGACGGAGCGGGCCCTCGGCAAGCAAGCCTGTGGCAGGGACTCCTGACATCCCCCCTGTGCTGTCGGCATCCACGGGGCAGGGGAGGGGAGGGGAGGGCGGGCGGCATGATATCATGGCTCTGCCACCACCATCACACGGTGGGACCCCAGGAAATTCTCTGAGCCTGTTTTCTCAGTGGTAAAATAAGCCACGCACACACCACGCACATGCCCGATCCCCAGTAACTGCTGTCGATCATATTTTCATTTTTATTTGACTCCACGGGTCAAAGCCAGCCTGGGGAACCCAGCATCCACTGCCCCCCAGCCCCCCCTTAAATTCCTGCCGGACCTGGAATTTCTTTATCTTAAGAGCTGTTATCGCATTCACCCCCACAGCGGCACAAGGCGGTTGGCATCTCTCCCATAGAGCAGACAGTGACTCAGAGAGGTTGAGGCACTTGCCCAGGGTCACCCAGCTAAAACGTCAAGCTGAGACCTGCTCCCCAGGATGTGTCCCTCTCCTCCTACCCGTGCCCTGATGTCATCTCAGCCTCACACTGGTGGTGATAAGTGGGGGCCAACCTGGGGCCGCCAGGTTGGGGCTCGGAGGCACCCTATGTCCTGGTGGCACGTTGTGGAACCCCAGGAAGTTGGCTCAAGTAGGTACATCCGGGGGTAGCACTGTGTGTGCTCTGCTATTTGGTTGGCACGTGTCGGGTGTTAGTCCCGGCACCAGGTCTGTCGTAGCTTGAGAATCGAGGGGGTTAACAAATTCGCTCGAGGCCACACGGGAAGGAGTGGGGATGACCCAGTTGCCTAAATCCCTCCTCCTTCCGTCCACCCTGAGGTCTCTGCCCCCCGACCCCGGAAGGGAGGCAACGCAAGCAAGACCGTTGATGACAGTGCCACTAAGATCTGGGCGCTGCTCGGTGCTGAGAACTCGAGCACTCACGTTGTTCACGGTCACTAGCCACCGGATTATAGGGTGGATTCTGTGAGTGACCCCGTGTAGGAGGGAGGGGACATGCCTTGCTCCCAGCCAGGAAGCGGCGAAGCTGCCTGATGGACCCAGACGGTCTGACTTCAGAGCCCACGGTCGCTATAGCACCCGGGGGTTTCCAGGTTCTCCATCCCTGTGTCTGGCCCACAGCAGCTTCTTGTTCCTTTCTCCTAGCCTCCGTCTTTCACTAGCGCGTTGGGCCACCTCCTCCAGGATGCCTTCCTGACGGTGCCAGCCCATGCCACCCTCCCAGCGGTCACAGCCTCCTGCCTGCTCCACCCAATCACCCCCATCACCCTGCCCTTCGCTCCACCGGCCACACACCTTACGTCGCTGCATGGTCCTTCTTTGTTTCGACTTCCATTTGGAATCCATCTTGCCCACAGTGTGACTGGTGAGTGTATTTACCCCCCAGCTAGCTCACCAGGCGCCTGGAGGCAGGCAGAGGTGTTGGCCGGCCGCTGTGAGAGCCAGGGCGAGGCTAGGGTGCTCGACATCTGGTCTGACGGTCACACGGGAGGCCGGGCATGCCAGGATCAGAAGACCGTGGGGAGAGGAAGATGCCCCTGAGGTGGGTGCCTTCCATTTGCCCCTTAGACACATCTTCCACAACCTTCCAGCTTCCAAGTGGGTTCAAGGTCACGGCAATCCCCCCACTGGCAGAGATCAGAGGGCACCCGCGCCCTCCCTGCTTGGGGGCCACGGGTTGGCTGCCTCCCTCCACCGGAAGGCACCCTCCCCTCGGGCCGCCCCTTCCTCTGGCTACCCTCTCCTGCTCTGGTGGCGGGTCCCTCCCCTGCCTCCTTGGTCCTGGAGGAAATAGCACCTCCTCCTGCGGCTGGTCCCGGCATGCTGCACCCGGGAGAGGTCAGCAAATTTTCCTGCAAAGGACGGGATAGTAAGCCCTTCAAGCACTGAGGGCACAGGGTCTCCCTCCACTACTCAGCTCTGCCTTTGCATTGCTGAGGCAGCCCTGGGTGATATGTAAATGAATGGGCGTGGCTGTGTCAGTACAACTTTATTCTTTAAAGGGGGCCAAGAGCTGGATGTGGCCCTGGCCAAATCTGGAAGGACAAGGTCAAGGCTACCAACATCCATGCTGCTTGCTGAGTTTGAGGACCTCTTCAGGCTCTGCTTGCCAGGCAGCCAGGTCTGAGGCCATTTCCCAAAGGGAAGGGCCTCAAGTCTACGGAAGCTGTTGGGGGAGGGAAGAGTGGACGCTTGGTTCATCTTTCTGTGTCTCATAACACCCCACTCCCATCTTTAGACCGCTCTGTCCTCTGGGGTGCTGACCACTAGGGTTGCAGCCCTCAGGGTTCCCTGGCTTTCTGGCCTCCTGTTGAGTTTGTTCAGTGGAAGGCTCTGGAATGAGACCTGCATATGGGAACCACAAACGGTAGAGTATTTATCCCCCTGCTGGCCCTGCTTCCCTGGCCCCTAGTTTGGGGAAAGGCTGTGTTTCTCTATCTACAGCCACAAGCCCCTTGGAGAGGTCCCTCTCCATGGACAGACTGCAGTTACCCCCCAGGCTCTTCTATTAACCTTCCGTGCCTTGCATCAGGCCCAAGGCTAATAGCCCACCACTATCCTCTCTGGATGCTTCAGCACGCTTTGTTGGTTTCCTTAACGTTGCACCCACTCTCGGAAGAGTTCCTTCATTCAAAAGGCTCTCCAATTGACCAGCTGGGTATGCGGTCTCCCGGTAAGACCCTGGCCAATACGGCCAGGGGGGCAAGTAGGTTTCAACTCACTATCACCTCTGACAGATGGTTAGTTTCTGCCTGGAGTGATATATGGGAAGGACTCTGAACTTTTATCTGGGCTCAGTGGAAAAGAATGCTCTGATTGATTATTAATGTCTGCCCTGGGCATGGAAGGTGGAATGGTGCACCTTTGCTATCTATTTTTATATTTTTTTTCATTTTTCAATGTTTATTTATTTTTGGGAGAGAGAGAGAGAGAGGGAGAAAGAGAGAGAGCAGGGGAGGGGCAGAGAGAGAGGGAGACAGAGGATCCAAAGCAGGCTGTGCTGTCCGTGCAGAGCCTGACTTGGGGCTCGAACTCATGAAACTTCGAGATCATGACCTGAGCCGAAACCAAGAGTCAGACGCTTAACCGACTGAGCCACCCAGGTGTCCCTTGTCAAATGCAGGCTTAATGGACAAAGGGACTCTCATGATTCATACATGATTCAGCCAAGCTCACCCCGACCTGGAGTTTGATGGCCAAAGGGTCATGTAGTATTGAAAAGAGACTTTGCCCAACGCAGGGACACCGTCCCCCCATCAGGGCAAGGGAAGCCCACAGCTAGCAAGTAGCTGAGGATTAAGGCCACAGTCGCAAAACCCACATTATCCTAGAAGATGAGAAGAGGGGTGGCTAATGAGAATAAAGGGCAGGGATGTTAGCAGTAGGAAAGAGTGTAAAGGGAGGGAGAGAGGAAAAAGGGAGGCATCGAGATGGAGAAGAATGGAGAAAATGGGGTGGCAGGGGTGGAGAATGCAATGTGTAACCACCATCAGAGATTCCCAGAGGACCAGCCCTTCTCACAAGGAATCTCCTAGACAGAAAGTCAAGGAGTCCTTTCTTGGTCATTTCCAGTGATGGGGAGCTCACTACTAAGTAAAACGTTCAGGGTCTACTCTAATTTTACTCTTCTTTGGGACCAGAACTACAAAGCTCTCAGAGGCCACAGAACCCACCTTCTGGCATCCTGGAACAGTCTAGGGTCTTCAACTCCCTGTTCCCTGGGGTCTGCCACGTTTTCTTCCCACCCACAGAGCTGCCTTGCCAGGACAGCCACCTGCTGGCCCCAGTTCTGTCCTCTGGAGAGACAGACAAAGTTTTCCATGTGACACAAGTGGGGGTCTGCCCCCAATCTTCTCATCTGAAGCCTTCAGCCATTTCTCAGGTGATCCTTCAGATCACCGGCCACCGTCCCCCGGGAGATTTCTAGATGGTTCTCTGCTACAGAAGTGGACACTTTTCAGTTCACAAGAGGCTGGCCAGGGTGAACACAGCAGATGCTGTCCTTCAGTGGGCTGACCTCAGCCTTGGAGGTCTCACAGCCAAGCTGGGGCCCCACCTGCGTTTTGTCAAACCTCTTAAGGTGTCAGCTCCCCTTCTGTCCAGTGGGGGAGGTGGCTTTTCTTCACCGGGAATGTGGGAGTACTGGGTGCTCTGTACACCTGTGAGCCGTGACATTCACAGCAGCCCTGTCCCCTATTGTCCCCATTTAAGTTCTAGTCTTTTAGGTTCCTGGACCCGTTTCCAATGGGGGGAGGGGGAGGTGGCTCCCCACACACCACCAGGCTGTTTTCAGACTCCTGCAGGGCGACCAGGAGTCAACTCAATTCAACTCAATTCTGACACTATCTACCTGGAGACAACATCACATTCTGCAGGTAAAGGGCTCAGTCCCCCAAGACCACCCTCCACTTCGGACACCAATCGCAAACCCGAGCCATCACCTGTGCGTCTGACCAACTCTGGCTATAAATCAGAGGTTCCCATGACCCCCCTCCTTGAGTCTGGATTAATTTGCTAGAACAGCTCAGAACTCAGCGAAACATTTTGCTCCCCAGCTCACCCGTTTATTATGAAGGGCTAGAACTCAGGAAGAGATGCGCGGAGCAGGGTCTGGGGAAAGGGTGTGGGGCTCCCGTGCCTGCTCCAGGGGTGCAACTTTTCCCAAATTTCCACACGGTCACCAACCCAGAAGCTCTCCAAACACTGTCCTTTTGGGGTTTTATGGAGACTTTATTACATGGTCATGATTGATTACGTCCTCGGCCACTGGTGATTGAGCTCAATCTCCAGCGCGTCTCCAGTCCCTGTCCCAAGTCCCCAGTCCCCAGAGAGGTCAGGGGTGGGACTGAAAGTTCCAAGTGGTTGGCTCCTTGGCCAAGCACATCCTTATGTGCTTTTCAAAAGTCAGGTCATTAGCATAACAAAGGACACGTTAATCACTCTCAAGGTTTAGGGAGTTACCAGCCCTGATTTGTAGATGAAGACCGGATATATATGGGAAATATATTTTGGTCATATGAATATCACACCCCGTCGATTAAAACCCGCCCATGCTTTGCACATCAATGGCCAACAGGCGGCACCCACCTCCACCCCCTACCCCTTGCCTCTATCCCTAAATCGTGCAGTGAGTGTTTCTTGGAGAAATGATTAGTGAAAAGTCTTGGTTCCTCCAGCACATCACTCTCCTCTCCCTATCTGTGGTTGTCACACCGACGTAGGTTGGCCACATGCCTCTACCAGTCACCGTGTAGCTTGATGAGATGCTAAACCTCGCGGATGGGCCTCCTGGCCTCATGCAGGGGAGGCCCACGAGGTTTCTCCCTCATGCCAGTGTCAGCTCATCCGCAGTTGGGAACTGCCCAGAGTGTGGCATTGAGAGTGATCCCCACTAGCCCAAGGGCGTGTGGTGATTGACTAGTAATGCCTGCTGTGGGCACAGCAATGGCTACATGGGGTGCGTCTGCCAAGTATTTACCATTTGCAGGCCGGTGTTCCCCTGGCCACCTGTGAAGCAAGGAGCTGGGCATACGTCTGCTGGGGGGGCTCTCCTGACTGCTTTTGGGGTTTGAGTGCCCCATCAGAGGGCTGTCTTCCTACCCCTGCTGTGTTGCTACCTTGAGCTGTGCCGTAGAATACAGCACCCAGCAGCCGCAGGGTGGCTAGTTAAATTTTAATTATTTAAAATTAAGTTAAACCAAAACATCACCTTCTCAGTCACCCTAGACAGACTTCAAAGGCACAATGGCCCCATTTGGCCAACAGCTACCATGCTGGACAACACAGGTACAGAACATTTCTATCATTGCAGAAGTTCTATCGGATCACATTGGGTTAGGTCAGTGGTTTTCGCTGGGTATCATTGTGCCCATCAGTGGACTTTTGGCATTTCCTGAAGACATTTTTGGTTGTCACAACCAGAGGGGACCAGTGTTAGTGGCATCTGGTGGGTAGAGGCCAGGCACGCTGGTAAACATCCCACAGTACACAGGACGTCCCTCCCCCCACCCCCTGCCCCAGACACAGCAAAGAATTACCCAGATCCAAGTGTCAATAGGGAGGAGGTTGAGACACCTTAATCTAAAAAATCCATGTGAAGTGGAGAAGGGCATTAATGGGGAGACAAAGGGCAAAATCATCTTTCTTTGTTATCAATAGCAAAGAACAATAATAGAAAAAAAAGAGAAAACGAGGTGACCCACTGTGGACAAAAGAAGAGAAGAAATTCCCGGACCTATCACCACTTAGTAGCTCTGTGCCCTTGGACAGTCACTAAACCTCTCTGATTCTCAATTTCACCCCCCTTCCCACTGGATTGCCAATGGATTAAGTGAGGCAAGGAGTGTGAATGGGCTGTGTCATCTGTCCGTCTGAGGCAGTGTGGTATAATTTATTATCTTAGCTCCTGTTGTTTAGTATGCCAGACTAAATACACAGTCTCCGGCAGAAAAGAAAAGTCCCAGTTTAATTTCATTCTGCGTGACCTTGGGGCACGTAAATGTCTATATCTCACTTCGTGATCTGTAAAATGGGGCTAACAACTCCAGCCCAAGCTCCCAGGAATATCCAGCACCAATGAGACACTTAATTCCATTGAGCAACCGTCTCGCTCTCTCAACTCAACAGCTAATCCGGTTGCCCTCCGTGAAATCGAAACTCAAACCCCAGCTGGGACCCAAGAAACAGCTGAAGAGGCATTCGGTCTTTGATGGGAGGAGGTAAATTCCCTTGGGACCCAAGAAACAGATAAATTCCTGTTTCTCCGAGCGTGAGGGTTGGCCCGGTGTTTGGTGACCCCACCTTGCGGATTCTCAAGGATTTTTCCTCCGTGGCCAGAAACTGTAGTTCTTAAAGGTCACGAGGCGTTAGGGAGAGGTTCAGTGCGAAGCAGAGCAGGACAGGAAAGTCACGGAGTTGGGTGAGTCACGCCCGGGGTGGGGGGTGATTCAGGTGAAGGTGATGGTGCTTCTGGATCCTTCAGACTGAATGGGGGCGGCGGTGGTGGTGTGTGTGACACAGAGAGTCACACATCTGCCTTGAGAGTTACGCGATATGCCCCCTGCCGACCCCGCTGTGAGCTCTCATCCCAAAGACCTTGTTTGGTTAATAACGTTCATATTTGTTGCCTCTGTTGACACGAGACCTAAGCTTTAATCCTTTCCTTTGAGGCTTGGAGGAGGAGGAGGATGGACAGGGCTTTGGGGGTGGGGCTAACAGGGCAAATTAGGTTACTATCCCCAAAATGAGGCACCCCAGGCTGCTCCCCAGGTGTCAGCCTGGAGGATAGGGACTGTTTTTAAATTTCTGTTTTATTTATTTTTGAGAGAGAGCGACAGAGACAGAATATGAGTGGGGAGGGGCAACAGGCAAAGGTGACACAGAATCCGAAGCAAGCTCCAGCCTCCGAGCTGTCAGCACAGAGCCTGATGCGGGGCTCGAACCCACAAACCGCGAGATCGTGACCTGAGCCAAAGTTGGACGCTTAACGGACTGAGCCACCCAGGTGCTCCGAGAGCAGGGGCTGTTTTGAGCCTACCACCTGTACTGCAAAACTGTGTGACCTTGAGCAAGTTGCTTCCCTTCTCTGTGCTACAGGCGGGCCTGGGTCTGACAGCACCCCATGGCCCTCCACTTGTCTCAAACCCACGTTCTCCATTTTTTCAAATAATTCAATTTCACACAGCTTCTTGTGGCGGAAGGGTACCGTGAAATGACACGGAGGAAACTTAAATGCATGCCGTTCAGTGAAAGAAGTCGATCTGAAAAGGCGACATTCTGTACAATTCCAACTATAGGACATTCTGGAAAAAGCAAAACTATGGAGAGAGTAAACGGATCAGTGGTTGCCAGGGTTGGGGAGGAGTGAAGGGTGAACAGGAGGAGCACGGAGGAAGTGAAAATCCCCTGCATGATACCATGTCATTATACTTTTGCTTAAACCCGTAGAAGGTCCAACACCAAGAATGAGCCCTAATGTGGGCCACCTGGCTGGTCCACCCAGTTAAGCATCTGACTCTTGCCTTCAGCTCAGGACGTGATCTCACGGTTCGTGGGTTCGAGCCCCATGTGGGGCTCTATGCGGACAGCGTGGAGCCTGCTTGGGATTCTCTCTCTCTCTCTCTCTCTCTCTCTCTCTCTCTCTCTCCACCTCCCATGTTTGCTCACTCTCTCAAAATAAATAAATATTTAAAAAAAAATGAGCCCTAATGTAAACTATGGGCTTGAGGTGATAATGACGTGTCCGTGTAGGCTCATCATTGTACCAAATGTCCCACGCTGGTGGCGGATGTTGATGATGGGGGAGGCTATGCATGTGTGGGGACACGGGGTCCATGGGAAATCTCTGTGCCTTCCCCTGAATTCTGCTGCAAACCTAAAACAGCTCTAAAAAATAAAGTTTATGAGTTAAAAAGATTAACTGAAATTAATATAACACCGTATGTTAACGAACCGGAATTCAAGTAAAACCTTAAAAAAAAAAAAAGAAGGACGTGCCGTATCCCACAGCAGCGAACCTCCTGCTTAAAACGGACGGTTGGGACAGCGTTTTTCTCCACCAGGCCAGTAAGCCAGGACCCACTGAAGGGCTGTCTCATCACGGCCCAGGAGAAACACAGCTAGAGTTCCTGACCTTTTGGCAGCTTCAGGAAGTCCCTCTGGCTTTTGGGCCTTCTGTTCTCTTCTCGAAATGCCACCAGAAGGGCTTGATCTTTCCCCCGGCTGACACCGGCCTTGGGATATTTTGCAATAATCAGGCCTGAATAGAGGTCCGTGTGTGTGTGTGTGTGTGTGCGCGCGTGTGTGTGTTTCTTCTTTGTGTGACTATATGTTGACCTCTGACACAGGTCGGGGTTGGGGGTGGGGGGTCCCGGGCAGCCCCCCTCTGTGGTTTCATTAGCTCATGCCACAGGAAAGGCAGCTCTCCAACTCACGGGCACCGAGCCACCTGTGAGGTTTGAAATCTGCGGATTCCTGGGCTCCTTCCCCCAAGACGGTTGGGCAGGTCTCACACAGCACCTCGGGAATCTGCATTTTGAAAGGCCCCCAGGTGAGGCTGAGGAAGGGAGAGAGACTTGGAGAAATCCTGCCCCGATGTCGGGTCCTGGAAGAAAGCTCCGGGATAGTCCCACCCAACCCCCCTCAGGTCTGGAAGAGGAAACTGAAGCTTAACTGGGGAGGGACTCGTCCGAGGTCACAGAGTCGGCAGAGCCCAAGCTAGGCGACTCAAGGTGACCAGGCCTGCGTGCAGGTGGCACCGGGTATTTACTAAATGGTGACAGGGCGCTCCCTCATAGGTCAGGGGGCTAAGAGACCCTGTTCGTCCTCTTCCTCGCTCTCTCCCCAGCCCGCCTTCTCCTTCTGTTATTTTCTAGAGCTCACTCATAGCCTCTGCGACACAGGCCCTCCCCGAGCCCCGTGGACATATTGCTCAGCAAACACAGCTAGGATCAGAAGCAAAAACAACACCCAAGGAAGCCACCACCCTGCTGGACACTAGACGCTCCAGAGGGACCCTCAGCCACCATGAGCTGGTGCACTGAACAGGGCGGGCATCTTCCTGGCCCGGCCACAAAGAGAAAGTCACAGCCCAGTTTTCCGGGCCCTGTGGGACGGAAGCCCAGGCCCCGGCCGGGTCAAGGCCAGACTGGGCGGCTTGGAACCAGCTGGGCTTTTTCCTCCCAGCCGCCTCTACAAGAAAGCAGCACAGAAGCCATGTCTCTGCCGTCCGCAGCAGCTGCTGATGTCTTCCGGACCCCCAGGGAGGGAGGTCTTGTTAGCCTAAGGCCCCCTCTCTGTCCCCCCCACCCCCCTCGCCCCTGCCACTGAGGTCTGTGCAACTTCTCCATTCAAACAGACGCCTGATACAAGGCGTCCCCGATAAAGCGCCTCCTGGGACAGAGGGTCAAGTCAGCGCCACATGAAATTCAAGCTTTTGTCTGGGAACCACCATTCCCCTCCCCCACCACGCACATGGTTATTTAAAATCAAAAGCCACTACCATTAAGGCTTGTCCTCCACAGGGTTGGGGACAGGAAGAGTCACTCCCTGACCGTTAACTGACGACCCCTTACGCAGAAATCAGTGGTAGCGGAGGAAAAATAGGAACCCAGCAGACATACGTCGGCTAAGATTCCAAAGTGGAGGGTATCCTATGACTCTGAACATATTTTTTAAAATGGCTAGCCAACGGGTGGGTCCCGACAGACAAGGGGGAATCTCTGAAAGAGTCCGCTCGTCCTGGCGTTTTGTTCTAAAATGACTTCCACGAAATGCTCTTGCTTTCCAAGCGGACGATTCGGGCTGTCGGACGCGACCCGGCTGGAGAGGCCCTCAGTAGACCCACCGCGGGGCCAGACACCCACCGCCCCAGCCCCCAAAGGCACATTCTGGAAAATTATGCCCATCAGCTCGCACGCAAGCTGCCCATCGTAACACCCGGCCCCACGGTACCTTTTCTGCACGAGGCCACAGGTCACAGGCACCACACTGGCCCGAGAGGTCTCCCCGGCTGGCAGTGCAGAGACCCCAACAAGCCCGGACAGCAGGGGCGAAGGAGAATTGCGAGGAACACCCCCACCCACACCCTCACACACATCCCCTTCCCTGACTGCTCCTCCCCGTCCTCCCCACACCCTCCCTCTGCGCCAATGTGATGGCAGCAGCTGAGCAGACAAGTCATTTCTAAAATTAGCCGGTGAGCCCCAGGTCTGGCCGGGAGACGGCAGCCCGGGGTGGCCGTTGACCAGGCATCGGACAGCATGGACATATTTGGTGGCGCGGAGCAGGGGAGGGGACAGCTCCCCACGCAAGCACATTCTCAGCCGTCATCCCTGTCCCCGGGCAGGCCGCACACTCCGGCCTCGGCCCCACACAGATAACCACCGGAGGCCGCAGGGATTGGGCGAGGAGGAGAGCCGGGCCCCACACGCCAGCGGGACTCTGGAAAAAAATAACCGGAGCGAGTTCTGCTGCCTTGTGGTGAAGAATCGATGCAGGAAAACACGTGTCACACTCCAGATGCCATCCCGGGGGCTTTCCTGAGCTCATTTACTATTCCCGACAACCCCGCACCAGGTAGGGTTTTCCCCACTCTCGTTTGACAGAGGGGGAAACTGAGGCACAGAAAGGTCGACCAACTGGCCCAAAGCAGTGGAAAGCCGGGATTGGAACCCAGGCGG